>NC_136069.1:407371971-407971971 GCF_964261635.1 Lissotriton helveticus
TCCCTCACACACGGAGCAGGTACAGCACAGGCAGCAGCAGTGCAAGCTTCCCTTACACATGGAACAGGTACAGCACCGACAGCAGCAGTGCAAGCTTCCCTCACACACGGAGCAGGTACAGCACAGGCAGCAGCAGTGCAAGCTTCCCTCACACACGGAGCAGGTACAGCACAGGCAGCAGCAGTGCAAGCTTCCCTCACACACAGAAAAGGTACAGCACAGGCAGTAGCAGTGCAAACTTCCCTCACACACAGAACAGGTACAGCACCGGCAGCAGCAGTGCAAGCTTCCCTCACACACAGAGCAGGTACAGCACAGGCGGCAGCAGTGCAAGCTTCCCTCACACATGGAACAGGTACAGAACAGGCGGCAGCAGTGCAAGCTTCCTCACACACAGAGCAGGGACAGCAGCAGTGCAAGCTTCCCTCACACACAGAGTAGGTAGAGCACAGGCGGCAGCAGTGCAAGCTTCCCTCACACTCAGAGCAAGTACAGCACAGGCGGCAGCAGTGCAAGCTTCCCTCACACACGGAACAGGTAGAGCACAGGCGGCAGCAGTGCAAGCTTCCCACACACACAGAGCAGGTAGAGCACAGGCGGCAGCAGTGCAAGCTTCCCTCACACTCAGAGCAAGTACAGCACAGGCGGCAGCAGTGCAAGCTTCCCTCACACACGGAACAGGTACAGCACAGGCGGCAGCAGTGCAAGCTTCCTCACACACAGAGCAGGGACAGCACAGGCAGCAGCAGTGCAAGCTTCCCCCACACACAGAGCAGGTACAGCACAGGCGGCAGCAGTGCAAGCTTCCCTCACACACATAGCAGGTACACCACAGGCGGCAGCAGTGCAAGCTTCCCTCACACACAGAACAGGTACAGCACAGGCGGCAGCAGTGCAAGCTTCCCTCACACACAGAGCAGGTACAGCACAGGCAGCAGCAGTGCAAGCTTCCCTCACACACAGAGCAGGTACAGCACAGAAAGAAGGGGAAGGGGTTAAGTCAACAAGGACTACAGGTAGAAAGGGCGTGTTTTATGCACCGCTTGCAGGTTGTCAAAACACATAAATTGAAGGCATTGTCATTTAGAATGCCAGTAGCTCTCAAAATCTCGCAAATACGAGACCTATTGCATTGCAAATGCTTGTTACTTAAAGCCATTCTGCATAGGAAAAGTCTGGTGTTTTAATATTTTGAAATGCTTTATCGCTGAGTTATTGTTTTTTCACTGTAATGTTTGTATTGTGTTTTTTACTGTACGCTTTTGTGATTGTTTTTAATAATCGAATAAAGCATTGGAATTGAATTGTATCGATGGTGCAGTACCAAAGGATTTATGAAACACTGTGCAGTCTCCACTGGGTAGTTATAGTTAGGATCAGGTCTCCATAAAAAAAAGCTTTTTTTCCCTTATAATTTTGGCGCCGTTTCACAAATCTTCACAAAACTTTCCAATAACATGTCTAATCCACCTCAACTCCTTCTTGGAACGTTTTACGATGACGCAGTGATACCACAAAAGCAGCTGAACTGGAATTACACCACATTTGCCAGAAAGCTAGATGTTGGTCTGGAAAAGGTGCTTTTTGTGATTTGGTCTAGATCCATTTATGAGTTTTTGAGTAATTAAGGCTCACATTTTTTCATATTTCATTCCACTGAAAATCTATGGAGCAGACTGTTCTCCAGAGGAGATCTGATTGGCTGCCTCCACATCAAAAACAATGTGGTGGCAACCATCTTAGGACTCTATACTCAGTCTAGAGTACTGTAAAAACGATTAGAAAAAAGATAAACATTTTGCTGCGTATTGGCCAAGGAGCTGAGAATCTGCTGCAACATTTTTTTTTTAAAGTGCGGACTCCGGTGCTACCAAAATAAATTCCCTATGGGGTGGCTTGGGGCCTGGGGGCGGCACAACTAAATATTTAGGAATGGGTTGTGTGGCCCTGCTATTTAAGCATGAAAAGACCCCAGGGTCCTCATCCCCTGGGGCCAGCTCACCCACAGTTTCAAGGAGAGCCCACCCAGAGACACAGTAGTTTCCCTGCCTGCGAGAGCGCAGCCAGGAAACACCTGCTTGCTCCCACCCCGCAAGAGCTTTACAAATGTGACACGTGTGAAACTCTGAATGCATCTGCCAAGTATGCATGCAAAAACAGCTCCTTCTGCTAGGCAAAAGCAATGTCAGCTCCTGATGCACCCAGGATGGGTGCATGCAGGCAGCCAAAGGGGACCCTAGGGCTCTCCTCAACCCCAACATAGCTTTTTGTGTGGTGTCCTGGGTGGGTACCTGGGCATCTGGTTTATATGTATTGCTATGTTCAACCCTTGATAAAGCCAATAGGCTCACTTTTAATATTTTAGAGTTGGGACTCTTTGAAAAAATCATTAAGCCTGTGTGACCAGCGCCTGTGAGACCAACCCCACGCTGGGCATGCCAGAAGGCTGTGCGTGGTTGGCTTCTCACAAGGGGTAGGGTGCAGGTCAATGAGCCAAGCCCTTTGGTAAACCCCACTCTGCGCACTGCCAATGGTCGGCATGGTGGGGGTGCGAGTTATAGTTACTTTATGGCACAAGATATACTTACTTGAGATAACTATAACTGGCGAATTTCAGTGGTTTTGTGCGTTTGAAATGGTATGTTGTCACTTGGTGGTTATGGCTAGGAACACATTTCCATAGGATAAACATTTTTGGTTTGCTAATAACTTTGGCACCGTTGAACAAATTTTCATGGAAATTACCAAGAAAATGTTCTTCCACCTCAGCTCCTTCCTGAAAAGTTACAGGGTTATCCGTTAACCAGTGGCTGAGAAAAAAAGGGGGGGGGATCGTCCAAACCACGTTTTCAACATTTAGTTTACCATAGGAATTTTAGACACACCTACAGCCCGAACACCTTAACGGATTTAGACCAAATTTGACAGAAAGCTAGCTCTTGGTCCAGAAAGATTGCTTATTGTGATTTGGTGTAAATCCGTTAAGTAGATTTTGAGCAGTTAAGGCTCAGAAAACTTTGTATAGATCACGCTGAGGAGGCTCCACGAACCAGACAGTTCTCATGCTGAGATCTGATTGGCTGCCACCACATTAACAAGGATGTGGTGAAAGCCATGTTAGAAGTCAGGGCACAGTCAGGAGTCCTAAAAGAAGAAACAAAAAAGATATAAGGGGCAGGGTGGATTACCATGACACCTTAGGCGCCGTAGCAGAAACCATTCTGCAGGAAATGAAAAATTATATTAACACTATAATAAATAATTTTAATTATTAAAACACACATCCCCTCCCCCCCCCCCCCCCCCAGGGTGAGGCAGCGGAAGATTATTTTTAGTGAGTGGGGTGTGTAGTTCTACTTTCTGAGACTTGGGGTGGTGCTGTTGTTCAAAATAAGGAGACACGGGAGTACGGCTACCGAGCCTTAATAGGCCCCGGAGACCCCCGGAACCCTATCCTCCGGGCAGAACGGAATGTTAAAGTGAGGAGGGCTGTGTGTCCCCCCATCACTGAGCACGTTAAGGCCCCTGGAATGCCATACCCCCGGGCCGGCTCAATTACTGTGTCTTGGGGAGCCCAGAATAAGGACACACAAGGAAACATGTGTCTGCTCCCACAATGCAGGAGCATCTTCAAAACTACCACTGGGTGGAAGCAGCCATGACTCCCTTGCCTGCAAGAGAACGGACAGGAAATGCATAGCTGCTCTCACTTGGCTGGAGCTTTAATAATGCTCCCACTGAGTGGGAGCAAGCTCCTATTTACTTGCCCGTGCTCCTGCAGACATTGCTCCAGCCTGACAGAAAGCACAAGAAAAGACAGAAAGAAAAAAATAACTGCTGCCCCTGCCGGATAGGAGTAATGCTGGATCCTGCAGCGGGTAGCCAGCTGGGGCTCCGTGGACCCTGGGGCCAGTACCCAGATGTTAAATCAAACATACTGAGGAACTTGGCAGCTCAAAGCCAATCAATGAGCTCATCAGCTCTGGGGATGGCATGTGCATCAATCTGAGTGAACGCATGGAGCCAACAGTAGCCTACGAAGAAATGGAGTTCAGGTGTGACAACGAGTGGAGCAGCCTTGGAGACCAAAATCCCTGGGCTGGACCAGGAACTGTTTGAGGGCTCAATAACCCCTAACTCCAGCATCTTAGAGACTTCCTCTTTGATGCTGGCCCTATCTGTCAGGCAACCTGTAAGGTTTATGCTTAACAGGAAGGCTATATCAAGCGTCAATGTCATGGGTGCACCAATGGGTCTTTCCTGGATGAGTGAGAACAGAGTGGCAAACTGTCTTTAAAGTCAAAGTAGGGGAGAGGCTTACACTCTCTACTGAAACATCCTGCTCTTTAGACAACAGGAGGTCGGGAGAGGTTCACTTCCCCCATCCATCCCAAAATCTGTGACCAAGAGCATGGTTAACTCATACCTTTCGATATGGGGCTTGAGGCAGTTGACATGTAAGGTATTTAAAGAGTTCCTAGGAGTCTGCAATTTCACCAGGGAGGTGACACCGCTATTGCACATCTTCACCTCAAATGGGCCAGACCACAGGTCTTGCAGAACAGAGGGCTCTATGGGTGCCATCACCCACAGCTTTTGACCAGGCTGAAAAGCAAGCAGAGTGGTATTCTGGTCAGACCAGCATTTCATGTCCTCCTGGCTGAGCACCAGATTTTTCTGGGAAAGTTTACGGAAGCGGGCTGTCTGGTTGCGGAAGGCCATTATGTAACTGAACATATCCAGGGATGGCTTCCTCGGAGCTTGCTCCCATCATTCTTTCACCAAAAAGAGGTCCTCTCACAGGGTGCCTGTACAGCAGTTTAAAAGGGCTGAAGCCAAACCCCTTCTGTGGTACCTCCCAGTATGCGAATAAAAGACATGGCACGAGGATAACACACTTAGGCTTCATGGGTTCAGAGAGACCCATAATCTTGCCTTTGAGAGTACGGTTAAACCTTTCAACCAACCCATTGGTTTGGGGTTGGTAAGGGGTGGAGAATTTGTAGATTACTATATGCCTTTCACACAGCCTTCAAGTACAAGGGTATGAAGTTGGTACCACAATCAGATACCACTTCCTTTGTGAAACCCATGCGGGTAAAGGTCCCCATCAGTGCTCTCGCCACTGCAGGTGAAGTCACTGTCCTCAGAGGGATAGCTTCCGGGTACCAGGTGGCATGGTCCACCAAGACCAAGGAAAACCTGTCGTCCATGGCTGTCTTGGGATCCAGGGGCCCTACAATGTCAATACCCACCAGCCCAAAAGGGGTGCTGCTCACTGCAAGAAATAGTGCAGGTGTGCCTTACATCTTTCCCCTGTCTTGCCACTCGCCTAGAGAATGCATTTGAGTTTTTCCTCATTTGGGGCCAGTGAAAGTGGGTGACAAGCATGTGAAAGGTCTTGTCCTACCCCAAATGACCTGCCACAAGTACATCATGAGCCAGACGCAGAAGGAAGGCTTCAAAGCATTGGGGTACCACCAGCACATGGGCTGCCCCAGGCTCGCTATACAGTAGATCATTCTCACAATAGATCAGGTGAGTTCTAGAGCATCACCAGCTGCCTGGGCCTAAGGCCCACAAGAGTAGGGCACTCTTTGTGTGCTGTGCAAAACTCCTCCCTAGAGGGATCTCTGCCCTGCTATCACTGGGACAGCTCAGGCAGGCTTCCCAGTTCGGCCACATATCCCCCTGTAGGTTCCCGGGCGTCTCCTTCGGGTTCAGCCGCCTCCTGGACCATGGGAATTTTAGGAGTGGGTGTCCAGCGCACCTTGCCTTTCTTCTCTTTTTTACAATCACAGCCAATATTTCAGAATCCAGGTCCTTCTGATAACCCTCTCGAGCTGCCATGGACCGTGAGGAAAGGTACACCCACTCAGGCAATTCCAACACCTCAAAGTGTAACCTGAACTCCACCTCCTTCCAGGCGGTATGCTGCAGGTTGTTGATCAGCAGACAATCCACAGGCATGGATGGACTCACAGCTACCCTCCCCCCCACATTCAAAGGGATCTGGAGGCACCAAACATTGGAGCTCACTGTTGTCTACAGCAACTACTTGGTGGACCACATTAAGGCCTGCCTGCTCTGAAGACACCAGATGACACTGGACGGCTGTCATGCTGGCTTCGGTGTATCTCAGAGCCTCCACCCTCTTTTCACTGATGCTCACCAACTGCCTGTACTTCCTAGTGTTGTCAGGTATGAAGGTTATCTGGACCATCTTGCTGTCACCAAGGGACACTAGGGTCATCTCAGCTGGTCTCTCACCACCAACTGAAATCAACTCTTCCCCAAGCACTACACTTGCCATCTCCAGTGACTGCCCACCAGTGGGGGCTGTGCACGCTTGGGACACGTGGGACCCCCTCGAAGTGCCCTGCTTGAGTCAAACCACTTTAGGGGCCCCTTTCCTGGAGGGAACCACTTCTTTTTCTCAACAGGGAGTTAGGAATCGTTAACCTGGCAAATAGTTTAGGGCCCTTTAGAAAACTCCTTCCTTTCTTACTCACCCCCACCCTCCTTCTGTTGTTCGGGACCCTGCTGACCCTTGGCTGAGTCTCTCACATACAACGTCTTATGGACCCTGGACCGCCTCCTTAGCAAGCTTCCTAGATTCAGAAAGCCTACTGTCAATAAAGTGCTGGCACAGCTCTTGAAAACAAAGACTAAACATGTGCTCTTGTGTAATCAAACTGTACAGTCCCTGATAGTCTGTACCTCACTGCCCTTCACCCAACCATCCAGTGGTCTGCAAAGAGAACCAACACACTCTGCCCAAGTTTCAAAGTTTCCCTAAACGTCTGTCTGCAATTATCTGTGGTCAGACCACACTCCTAATCAGGGCCTCCTCCATGGCAGGGTACCTTGTCTTGCCCTCTTCCCCTACAACCAGTAATGTGTCCCTCTGCTCTACTGAGAAAAGCTTCCACAAACCTGCCCCCCAAAATCTCTCAGGGATCCTGTGCATTTGCAAAGCTATCTCATAGGGCTGAAACCACTAATCTAGGTAATCTCTATCTCCATAATCAGGCATGAGACTTTTGGGTATGTGTACCTTTCCCTCTGAGTGTACTGAAGAAATGCGGCCACTATCTGTGCTGGACTCAGCCCTCTTGGTTTCAAATCCAGCTCTTTCAAGCTCAACTCTGGAGCTAAAATCATTTTCTTCTCCTCCATTACCAATTTCAGCTTTTCCACATCCACACTGAGTTTTGCCAGCTCCAGCTGCAGCTTCCTTTCTTGCTGCCATTCCAGATGCAAACTTGGTTCCTACTCCTCCACAACATCATTCCCATCTTCTGAGTGCACAGCTGCATCACAAGCTGCTAACCAGGCCCTCAGTGCCTTTTGTAGCTCCTCCTTATTAGTGAGACATTTAAAAGAAAATGTGAGTTCCCTGCAGAACCCTTTGAGCTGGGTCATAGTGTAGGTTTCCAACTTCTCCAGCTCAAACTCCAGTATGCAAGTACAGCTGATGGCTCTCCAAAATGAGACATGGCTGTTGCAAAAACTCAAAAGGTTGCAAAAGAGGAAAAAGAAAAAAAATGTATGTTGATGTGTAGTGATTTGAGATATGGAAGAAGTGTGAACCAATCACTGTATGTAATGTACAAATGCAAGTCCTATCCTCACCGCTTAACACCAATATTAGAAATGAGGTCTCCAGTTGGCAGATGTATACCTGTGCTCACCCTCTGGTAGCTTGCCACATAGCTGGCAGGCTAAACTAAAGAGGCAAAGTATTTGTGCACACAAACACACACAGTAACACAATGAAAACACCACAAAAAGTACTCCACACTAGTTTAGAACACTCGCTAATATTTATCTGAGTTAAACAAGATCCTAATTACAAAAATCCAACATACACAAGCCAAGATATGAATTATTCAAGATTAAATCACAATGCAGTGCTCAGAAATCAATAGCTCCAACTGGGGCTATCTGGTCGCGCCTAAGCAGGCCAAATCCAAAATTCCAGTCTGACCGCATATGGAGCACGGGCCAGATACAGGAGTCATGCAGACCTGCTCACAGTACCTTGGATGCGTCAGAAATCGTAGACGATGCGGTTCACGGTGGAGGTGAGGCATCACGGAAGCAGGTGATGCATTGGTTCCTGGAGGCGATGCAAGGTTGTCGAGGCTTTGGCGCTCGGGAAGATGCTGTTTGCAAAAGAGGTGATGCGTCGGTTGTTACTGCAAGGCCTCAGTTTCTGAAGGCGGTGCAGCGTCAAAGATGAGTCGGTCATGACACTGTGAGAAGGTTCCACGGCGTCGATGTCGAACCACTGGACTGAGGGCGATGCGTAGGTTGGAAGCCACACAGGGCCAGGACGGCATCAGAGTCGGGATGGTGCACCACGGTCGTCAGTGATGTGGGGTCTGAGACTCACCCAGCTGCAGTTCTTCTGAGGCGCTGAAGCCAAGTCAAGGCTGCGTTGTAAGTGGAGATCGATATGTTGTGCACTCAGCGAGCGGGGACCACGACTTTGGTGCAGGCAGCGGCAGTGTGGCAATTTTGCAGGGATGCACCGGTTCCAAAATGAAGCTTTGGAGTTGATGCATCAATGTCTTCGTTGCAGTACCAATATTCACTTACAAGGGCCCAGTCTGGATTTGCACCACTTGGCAGAGCAGGATTCAGAGCAGAGGATCCCAGGTGCAGGTAGCAAGATGCAGGTAAAGTTATTAGTGTCCCTGAGACTTCAGTAACAGGAGGCAAGCCCAAACAAGCACTTGTAGAACGTTTAGATGTAGGATGTAGCGAGTCAATTCCAGTCCTCTCACTCCCAGGCAAGCGGCAGCAGGCCAACACAGCAAAGCAAACAGCAAAGTGGCAGTACCTCCTGGCAGCACAACAAAACTTCTTCCTGGCACAATGTCCTTGGTCCAGAAGTGTTCCAAGTATATGGTGTCAGAGGTCCAGTATTAATACCGGTTTTGGCCTTTGAAGTAAGGAGACTTCAAAGAAAAGTCGTTGTAGGGCACAGACCCTGCTCTTCCTGGCCTCAGCTTCAGACACACTACCGAGAAGATATGCAGTTCTTTGTTTGGGGCCAGGCACAGCCCTATTCAGGTGCAGGTGCCAACTCCTCCCTCCACTCTAGCTCAGGAAGACCCAAAAGCCTCGTGATGAGCTATCAGGATATGCAGGGAAAACCTCAGATCCATTTGTGTGACTGTCTAGAGGGAATGCACTAAGCCCAGCTGTCACCCTGACCCAGATGTGTATTCTAGGGACAAGCAGAGGCACAGAATGGTTAAAGTAAACAAATGTCAACTTTCTAAAAGTCGTGAGTTCCTTATTTTGAGCTTTCCCTCATTTGCTCACAGTATTCAATGCAGAACATTTAAATTGAAAATGCAACAACCCAGATTGATCTGCTGGAGAATAAACAACTTTTTTTATTCTCTCAAATTTCAATAAACATTTTGAAAGTCGAAACAATTTTTGACACTTTTGGTACATCAAGAGGATGCTCATAAGAACGTGCAAAAGGGAGAAGTGCTCAAGAATTAAAGAAGTGAATGAAAAGAGCGAGAGTTGGTGACATTTTAAAAGAAAGGAGAAACATATACTGGTTCAATGATTCTCATATCTTGGCCACATATCGTATTTTACACACAGTACTTTTTCATTAATGTTTGAGATTTTTTTTAAATGAGAGTCCAAAGACACCAAACTCCAATTTTCTATACGCTCCCAATTGGAAGCTATACTTGTAATGGGTTAAAAGTCAGCTCCACTGCTAACCTATGGAAAAGATAGGCCTTTGCTATAGTGAAACATTTTTAAACTCCAAAGTACATGTCCTACCATTTAAATACACTGCACCCTGGCCATGGGGCTACATGGGGCATACCTATGAGGCTACCTATATGTAATAAAAGGGAAGGTTTTGGCCTGGTGAGTAGGTGAACTTGCCAGGCCAACATGGCATTTTTAAATGCCATGTGCATGCAGGGCCTGCACACACACGCTCTGGAGTGGGAGGCCTGAGACAGGTTGGAAGGGCCACTCATGTGGGAGGAATAATCAGTGTTGTAGGCACACTAGTAGCATTTGATTTACAGTCCCTGGGCACATGTAAGCCACTATACTAGGGACGTATTAGTAAATCAACTATGCCAATCATGGAGAAACCAAATCCCATTACATTTTAGACATAGAGCACTGTCAGAAGCAAAAAGACAGGAGAAACCATGCCAAAAGATGCCAGGTCTAACAATATTTAGTCTGGGTGGATAGCCATCTTGTACACCTTCCTATCTGCATTCTGTTTGATTGCTTCATTTATTCTCTCTAGGTTGTTTTCAGACAAGGGCCTATTAGCTTATTGATGATTGTATTCTAGATTAGTTAACTCTGTCCTTTTCCTGTGCATTCCTCCCAAACGTGAGGCCCTACATTGGACTTTCTGTATTAATCCTCATATTCTTCCTCCAGCCCTTCTGCACTAACTAGGACTAAGGCCAGATAAAATAAAGGTGCACATGAGGGACCAAGGTGGTTGTGCACTAAAACAGAACCAAAGAACCATAACAACTCTGTTTCCAGGAGCAAGGAAAAGATGCTGCTTTATAGCAAGTTTGCCACCTGTGAACAGGAAGTACTTTCTTCAGGGGGCATGTGCAAGTGTAGAAATGTACCGGAATTACACTGCCGCCTTTCTGGATGAAGACAGTCCTCAGCTAGCGACCCACTAAGCCCCAGCCCTTCTGCTAAAATTACCAAGAATCTGGCATCTTCTGAGGAACGCCTGGTGGAGCATATGCCACAATCCTCTACAATGTAAAAGGTAAATTCTCAACATAGCAGTGTAATATGCTGACCCCCACAAGTCAGGACTTGACAGTAGCTAGCCTCTAACATGACCATAGGACTTGTAAGGAAAAAAGAGATGTAAGGCACATACTAGTTGTGTGGGATTTACAAAAAATGTTGGTTCCCAGAAGCTTTCTGTGGGCCCATAGCCACCCAATTAGTTAAATACTACAAAACGGCCCCTTGACTTCATGCACAGGGGACTCTCCAAGAACCAGATTGTGAGGAGAGGATTGGAGTGGGACAGTAGGTTAAGATTTTGCAAGGGAGACATGGAATACAGGATGAATTTTTCAATGAACGGGAAAGTTCAATTGCAAGGTACTTGGATGATCACCTTAAAAACCAGGAAAGGCCCAAAACAATGGACACATTTAAAATGGAAACAAGGGAGTTTAAAAAAACAGTAGATAGCCAAGCTGAAGCATTCACTTTGGAAAGCGGAGATTGCTGACGATGAACATGAGTTATATCTTCTATTGATGGATGGCAGCAGTAAGAGTCTTATGACATTCTTAAGTATTACTTGTAAGGAATAGACCAAAACTATAGCAGAGAAGACAGTTGCTTTGGGCAAAATTATAGATGACATACAAGGATGCAAGCAGTATGTGAAAAGAAAAAAAAGGCTTTAGAGAAGTGTCAAGTAAACTTGCAAACAAATTCTGCTATGAGTAACCATCAAACTCAAACAGTTTAATGGCCTAATTTACCCTATCTGTTTATCAATCCATAGATAGTAGCTGCCATATTTGTAACCAGTGATTCCAAGAAACTGTAATAAAGCTGCCCATAATCATGATGTAAGCAAGAAACCCCAATGAGTGATAATTAGAGAAGGTAACCCATGTAATCTCATAATGTCCTTCATAAAGTAGCATTCCATAATCTGTGACATAGCAAAAGAGGTCATTGTAATAATGTGTCCTAAAGTAGTAAAAGAGCCTATGACAAGAAAGAAAATTGTTTCTACAGTATCTAATTTAACCCCTCCCCACAACGTAAAGACCTCACACTTCTATTACCTCTCATGTAGATCTTTCCCAAACTCCCCTCTAACAAGTGAAGACTCTGCAACTAAAGTCTACATCTTTGCTTCAATTGCTTTCTGCTGTCTGAAATCTAAAAATAATCATCTACATTCACTGACCTCAGCAATTTTTGACATCACTTCCACTGATTAACAGATCTGCTTGACTAAGGCCCTTATATATCACAGCATTTCCCCCAGTCACAAAATGTGTAAAACCGGTAGATGCAAAGTCCTATTGAAAAGTTGACAGTGTAATGTAAATGCTTTCTTTAGATATGCACATAGCACTGTACTACCATTCATGGAAAATAATGAAGCATGAAATAATAGGCCATTCAATATTAGAAAACTCACCTTGAGTTTGAGAGGGTTTTGCTTGATTTGTCGCATCTTCATTTTCTAGGAGACAAACATGGACATTTCATGAAGAAAAAACAAATGACAGATTTAAAAAGTTAATGGCTATCATAAGCACTGCTCACAAAACTATAACTAACAGGTAAATTTGGGGGATAAACAATGTATGTTAGCAGAATTCTAAAGCCCAGATAAACTTACAAGCTGTATAATGTGTACATGCATTTAGAGTCTTAGTGGGTGATGGTAGCATACAATGCAAAGACAATAAACATACTATTGAGTGTTTTGCTTCTTCTAGCTGTTTCTCCTTAAAAAAATCTACTTTGTGTAAAATAGTTCATGCAGTGTGTTGCCACCTAACCAATCACCGATAAGCATATACATGATTAGTAAAAAAGGAGGCCCAATGATTTTGACAAACAGAAGTTGAATAATTTGTTTTTACTATAATTTGACAAAGTTCAAGGTCCAGTTACAAAAAAAACCTGCATACAAAAAACAGGCACAATCATAAGATACAAAAACGATCCTGAAATGCCTAATGTATTGCGTACCCTGCTGAACAGGTAAGGACAAAAGTACCAAACATCAGATAAAATTCCTCTACACTATACTAACAGTTGGCCACCTCGAACAGTTGGCTGTTCTTCAATCACTTGTCATTTTTTCACTATAATTTGTAACTTGTGCGTCCTTCTGTTTACTATAAACTTTGATATGTGTATATAGCAACCGGGTACAAACTTGATTAAGACTTGGTTTGACTGAGTATGCAATTTTTCTTAGGGCACTTACTTAATTTGTACTTCAGAGATGCATGCATACACCAATATATTTGTCAAAAATAGAGAGGCAATGATATGAGTAATTTGAATCTCGAAACACTCTTATTTGAAGCACAGCAAAAAATATAAGAGTATCAATTGAAATGGTTCAAATCACAAAACAATTCATTTAAGATTTGGAGTCCACCGAAGAGTCTTCAAGATGCATAATGTAAACAAATTATTCTTCTTTATTCATGTTTAACTTTCAAAAGAATGAGCGAATGTGTTTCACTCTCACAGGAGCTTCATTAGGGCTCACATTATACTTAGTTCCTATCAGTAACAAATCCATTCCTCTGATGGGAAACTGCTCCTGAACAAAAAGGCCTTATTTGTACTTGCATGTCAATTCATGTGTGTCAGTCACCAACTGTTTGAGAATTAAATTTGAATAAAGAGTTCTTTGTTGTTGTGGGCGTAGGCATTTATTCTGTCTTGGAAGACCGTTGTCTTAGTGGGTTTGAGAAGAAGGTGGTGTGCGGTGATGGTGGATTTGAAGGTTGAGCTATCACCAGCACCTCCATAACCACCTTCCTGTCTTGCTGGAAAAATTCATAAGTCAACATCCTATTAAAGAAACCAACAGCAGACCCGAACACCCTCAGCAGACCCATCTCGCTCGGAGTCCTTCCAGGATTGCTGCTCAGCCCTTCACTTTTTAACGTCTACATGACACGGAGATCGTCAAAACCCGCGGCATCAACATAGTATCCTATAGCGATGACCCAGCTTATCCTCTCACTTACCGACTCAACTAGCACCGCCAAAGCAAACTTCACCAACTGCATGGTAGAAAAACAACTGCTTGCAGCTCAACACAGACAAAACCAAAGTCCTAATCTTCAGCAACATCCACCGGGCCCTCCTAACTTGGCCCCCACACCCCCCTGCAGACCATGCCAAGAACCATGGGATCATCCTGGACACCAACCTCTCCATAAGCACAGAGATCAACCTCAGTACCTCCCCCTCCCTCATGGACTTCCGAAGGAACCTCAAGATATGGATCTTCCAGGTGAAACAGGCATGATCTCCTTCTCCCACCTCAGGCCTGCCCCACAAAACTTCTGGATAGCCTCACAGGTGATTAGCTGTGCTCTATTTCGTATAACATAACATATGTTCAGAGTTCTTGGTTGTATGTGTTTTTGGTACCTCTGCATGTATGGGGTTTCTAACACGCATCAAGGCTGCCATCTATTGTGATGTAATGTACAATGTAAGTGCTGGAATCCTGGTAAGGTGATTCGAGGAGGGACAGTTGGAGAAGTGAGCTGCTGGTATGTGGAGTTATCCTGAGGCTTACCATGCCAGGTTGTACTACAATTAGGCCTTGAAACTTTGTGTAGTATTGGAGAATTCACTACAGTATGAGACTTCATGAAGACTTTCTGGGGTGGATCAAATTGCTGTACATGAAGCCTACTGCTAGGTTGCATGAAAATGATAGTGTCTCGTTGCCCTTTTCAGTAACAAAGGGGCACTCGTCTTTATAACCACTTCTATTTGAACTAATCACCAAACAATGAATTCGTATTTTGAAAGACAGACACTCGCATCACAGCCCATGGATAGCGGGTAGGAGTTACTTGGTGTCACTGTAAGAAAATTAATTGTTCTGTATGTCAAGCACCCGTTCTATAATCTCTTCCCCCTGCTGCGGGAGATTGTTCATTTTGAAAGCTAGAAATAAACTGGAGCATCTGTATTAATCCCCTTTTATCCCAACATCACCCAGTCAGCCACTGAATTTCCCTTTTTTATGTTGCAAACAGCCAGGCAGATATTTGGAGTTATAGTACACTGGAATTCAGAACTGGTAATTCCTGAGAATTACTATACGGCACTGGAAAAGCATCTGAAAACAGTCTGAACGTTGGGGCTGCCTCCCTTTATCCTAAGCAGGGCGCATAACAGTTTTAAAAATTATATTTTTGCCCAAACTCCTCTATTTATTGATTCAAGAATATACCCAGGCTAATGTCAATGGCCTTTTTAAAATGCCTTAAAAAAGCTTGGGTGCAATGGGATACTCTGACCCAACCTTATGTGCATGGAGACCTAGTGGCCCCTAATTCTGATTATTATTATTTGGTGGCTCGGGCTAAAGGATTGTGTTACTTACCTGTAAGCTTCTGTTCTTGGCATGTAGTACTGTAGATTCATTCACATGTTTGGCATACTTCTACAATTTAGTATGGGTTCGGATGTGTGCAAGTTATTTTTCTTCGAGGAAGTCTTTCGAGTCAGGAAGTAAAGTGACTCCTCCTCTCGATGATAATGCTCCTTTGTTAGATTGTTTTCCCGCAGGCGGGTGAGAATGGAGTGTTAGCAAGAATCAGTAAAGAGATGTCCATGCATCTGAGAAAGAAAAAGGGAATGCAATGGCCACAGGTGTCCGGGGAGGAGGGTAAGCGCATGTGAATCTACAGCACTACATGCTAAGAACAGATGCTTACAGGGTAAGTAAGATAATCTGTTTGAGGCATGTGTGGCTGTAGATATACATGCTAGGCTAGGTAAAACAGTGTCCTCCAAAAGCGGTGGCTAACCAGTAGGCGTGGCAGTTGTTTGGAAATGTGGGCGTATCACTGCCTGACCTACATTGACGTGCTAGAACATCCACACTATAATGTTGGGTTAAAGTGTGTGGTGTGGACCATGTAGCTGCCTTATATATGCCAGCTATTGGGATAGTGCCTAGGAAAGCCATGGAGGCCCCTATTTTACTAGTAGAATGTGGTATAAATGGTGTTGGTAAAGTTCTTCTAGCTTTAATGTAAAATGCTTGAATACATTTAATTATCCATCTAGAAATGCCAGATTTGGATATAGGCTTTCCTTTGTGAGGGGGTAAAAAAGCAACAAAGAGTTGTTCGTTTTTATGGAAATCTTTAGTTTTGTCAATGTAATACATTGGAGGTCTTTTAACATTAGTGTACGAAGAGCTCTTTCCGCAACTGAATCTAGTTGAGAGAAGAAGACAGGTAAGGTGGGAAGGCAAAACCACCTTTGGATGGAATTTTGGGTTTGTGCGAAGGACCACCCTATCCCTGTGTAATCGAAAGAAAGGTTCTTCCACAGTTAGGGCCTGGAGCTCACTGACACGCCTAAGTGAGGTAATAACTATTACAAAGGCGACATTTCAAGACAGAAATTGGATGGAACAATTATGAAATGGTTCAAATGGTGGACCCCTAGGCATGGTGAGAACAATATTGAGATTCCATGTGGGCGCTGTGAAGTTGTGGGTGGAATTACTGTTTTAAGGCCTTGCATAAAGTCCTTAATAACTGGTACTTTTAACAAAGAGAAGTGTCGACTATTTGGAGATAGGCAGCCACTGGAGTTAGATGTAAGCACGTATTGAAGAGAAGTCAAGACCAGCCAGCTATAAATGGAGAAGGTAGCAAACAAAGTTTTGCATAGTTGCATTAAATGGATGAATGTGTTAGTTACGGCAGTAATAATCAAATCTTTTCCATTTAGCTGCATAGCATGCTCTAGTAGTGGGCCTATGAGCTTCCTTGAGAATGAGCCCTGTAGAGGCCTGGCAGCAACCAGGTCTGACCGGGAGCTCACCCTTAGTCCCTTAGGTTTCGAAGCATGTAAATCAACTTCCACATAAATGGTCCCAAATCATCATAATAAATCAATCACATTATTCCATGAGTTTCCACTTGTTCTCAAAAATTTACTATTGTTCAGTACAAATCATTCAAGCTGTACACAATATACAAGACATGAATCAATCAGTGGTATGTTCAACACTGTACAAATAAATGAAACAATAAGATAATTTACAAAGAAAATTCCCAATGCATTTCGGGTCTCTTTGACCCTTCTTCAGGGGCAAATAACTTAATCTTGAGTACAATGTTCATTCCGATGACATGTACGTCAGTTCCGTGTCAAGGCACTACAAAAGTAATATTGTATGATGTCACAATTAAGACTTGAGAATGGTCATACATTCAGGTGGGAGATTCAGATAACCAAATGTTATGACCTCAGGAGCCAAATCGCTAGGTTGAGTTTATTTTGATTTGGAAGCCTGATTGCTCCATGGTTCTGTGTGAGAAGGTCAGGGTTGAGGTGAAGCTTCTCATGGGGAACTACAGTGAGTTCAAGCAGGTAGGTAGGTGAATCATGGTTGCTGAGAGCCCAAGTGGAAGCAACTAGAATGAGGGCGAAAGGCATTTATCTGAGCCTCTGAACCAGAAAGGGAAGAGGAAGAGGGAGAGGCGGAAAAGCGTAGGCAAATATCCCTGACAAGTTCATCTATACAGCATTTATTGGATAGCAGGTGTGGGGACCTGGAGGCAAAGTTTGGGCATTTTGCATTGTTTGGGGTTGCAAACAGGTCTATTTGTGGAAGCCCCCCCACATGTGAAGTCTGGGAGGAGGCCTTGGGAGGAGGTTCCACTCATGGACTGCATCCTGCTGAGGAGGTTGGCAAAGTCATTGTCTGTTCCAGGAAGGTGTTTCACTAAAACATTCATGTTGTGATGTATTACCCAACGCCAAATGGTCTGAGATAGGCGTGATAACAGTACAGGGTGTGTCCCTCCCTGTTTTTGTATATAGTACATGGCTGTCATATTGTCCATCCGGACTACAAAAGCCTTGCCAATCAGGTGAAGTAGGAATGCTTTCAATGGTAAGTGAATATCTTGAAGCTGGAGGTAGTTGATGAGGAGACGCTGGTGTTTGGATTCCCAGAGAACATGAACTGGGGGATCCGGCAAGTGAGAACTCCATCCTATTATGGATGTGTGCGCTGTCAGAACAGGGATGAGGAACGGCTGCCCTTTTAACAGGTTTAGTATGTTCCATCACTGAAGAGAGCGATGATGATTGCAGCTGTCTATCAACACTAGATCCTCTAACCGACCCTGTGACTGAGACCATTGATGCGCAATATCTTTTTGCAGTGGACACATGTTCAATCGTGCATGTGGCACTATGGCGATGCATGAGGCCATCAAGCCCAGCAAAAACATGACAGTTTTGACTGCTAATTGTTAATTGGCTTGTAACTGTGGTAACAGTGGCAGGAAATGTTGAATGTGTGTTGTATTGGGCCAGGCTAATCCTACTTGTGTGTTGAGAATAGCCCCCAGATAGGGCTGAACTTGTAAGGGTTGAAGATGGCATTTCATGTCATTGATGGTAAACCCTAGTTGATAGAGTAGACCTATCTATGGTGACCCGAGTGTGTAGGTGACACAAAGGGAGGATGCTGGCTTTGATAAGCCAGACTTCAAGATACGGAAAGAAATACATTTTCTGTCGGTGTAGATGTGCTGCTACCACCGCCAAGCATTTGGTGAATACCCGGGGTGCAGTGGTCACCCTGAATGGGAGGACTTTGAACTGGTAATGTTTGCCAGCTATGACAAACCGGAGGTATTTGCTGGATGGTTTGCGATATGAAAATAGGCGTTCTTTATGCCTAGTGCGGACATAAAGTCGCCCTGCTGTGGAAGTGGGATCAGATCTTGAAGGGTGACCATATGGAAATGCTATTACAGGATGTCATTATTAAAGGTCCTGAGATCTAATATTGGCCAAAGTGAACCATCCTTTTTAAGAATGATTGGAGGTGTGGTGATAATTTGAATTTGAATTTAAAAACATTTATAGAGCGCTCGTATACTAAAGCAGTTTCTTGGCGCTGGGAGCTACAGTGGTAAAAACAAGCAAACGGGGGGCGCAACTAACCAGTAAATGCTTGCTGGAACAAGAGGGTTTTTAAGGCCCTACGGTATTCCATATAGGATGGTAGGAGTCTAATTGAAGGGGGAAGGGCGTTCCAAAAAGTGGGGGCCAGAACTGTGAATTTCTGACCACCGGCTCTTTTCTTTTTAAAACGGGGTACTACTAGCAGGCCCAAAGAAGAGGAACGAAGGGCTCTCGGCGGGCAATAGTTTGTAACGGCAGAGTTGATAAATGCCGGAGCTGTGCCCGCTCGGGCTTGAAATGTAAGGCATCCTAATTTGAACAGTGCCCGTTGCTTGATAGGGAGCCAGTGAAGGTTTTTTAAAAGGGGGGTGGAATGGTGTGACTTAGCCAGGCCATAAACCAGGCGGGCTGCCTGGTTCTGGACCAGCTGTAGACGGTGAAGGGCGTATGCGGGGGCACCATTGAAGACGATGTTCCCATAATCAATTTTTGACAGTACCATGGCCATAACGATCAGTTTAAGTGCTGACACAGAAAAAAAACGGGAAATTTTCCTAATAGTCCGTAGGGAAAAGAAACAAGAAGAAACAACTGAACTAATATGTGAATGTAAGGTGAGTTGGTGATTAAGAGTAATGCCCAGCGTTTTAACTGAAGGGGAAGGAATGGGAGGGGTGCCTAAGGATGGGGGCCAAAAAAGAGGTGACCATGGATTTGCGACCCCGCCCGTCAAAACCAGCTCCGTTTTGTCCGGATTTAATTTGAGATGGTTAGTATTCATCCAATCACGGATGAATAGCATCACGGACTGGAAGCTGGTTTGACCTGGCGAGGTCGGGGATAAATCAAAGATGAGTTGGAGGTCGTCGGCGTAATTGTACACCGCGACCTCCATATGCTGTAAAGCAAAAATAAGGGGAAAAATATATAAATTAAAGAGTAAAGGGGACAGCGAAGAGCCCTGAGGGACCCCGCACGTGATTTCACGAGAAGGGGCAGCAAATTCTGCCAGATGGACAGCCTGGGAGCGACCAGACAGGAAGGACTCCAGCCAAACCAAAGGAGGGCCCTCGATGCCCGCCAACCTGACACGGCGTAAGAGGATGGAGTGATCCACCGTGTCAAAGGCGGCGGACAGGTCTAATAAAACGAGGGCCTGAGGTACGTTGGAGTCCAATCCCTCCCTGAGTCGGTCCAGAACTGAAATGACCACCTTCTCTGTGGAGTGGCGGGGACGAAAACCCGCTTGGCAGGGAGCAAGATAATTGCTATCCTCGATAAAGGAGCTAAGGACCTGCGTGAGATGGGACTCGGCAATCTTCCCAAGGAAGGGGAGGAGGGAGATTGGACGGTAATTAGCCGGGACGCCAGGGTCCGCCCCCGGTTTCTTCAGTATCGGGATGATTGTGGCGGCCTTGAAAGAAGGCGGGACAGCACCCTGTTCAAATGATTTATTTAGCAGGGTGAGGGCAGGGGAGGGGCAATCTAGAAAGATCTGGCTTAATATGTGAGCTGGGCAAACATCAGCGGGGGAACCAGATTTCACCCGTCTGAGAAGAGGTGGAAGTGAATCCAGAGTCAGGGGGGGAATATGAGCCAGGGACTGGCTATTGATAGGAATAAAGCCCTCACAAAAGGACGGTGAGGGAGGGGGAATGTTTGCCTTAATGATGGCCACTTTTTCTATAAAAAAGTCGTTGAGAGAGTTACATAAAATCTGTGAGGGGGGGACTTTAGTCTGAGTCCTGTCGGAAGCCGCAAGTTCATGGACCATCGCGAAAATCTCTCGAGGCTGATTCTCTGCCGCCAAGATGCGTCCAGTGTAATAGTCTTTTTTTGCGACTATAATATCTAGTTTGTATTCAGACAGGGCTAAAACATAGCGCTGTCTGGCTAATGGGCAGTAGGCACGACGCCAGGCGCGCTCGGCTTGTCGCACTGCAAGTTTCTTGGCTTTTAGAGCTGGGCCAAACCACTTGTTAGCATTGTGAACACGGTTAATAGTTACCCGTTTGAGGGGGGCTATGCGATCACAAGTTGTAACAAGCCAATCATCTAGTGTGGTAGCATGAGAGTGTAAAGACAGACCCTCAAAGGTCGGAAGGGAAACGCGGAGTGAGCTGCACAAGGTGGAGATATCAACTCGACTCCAGTTCCGGGTCCAAATGTTTTTAGATTGGCGAGAAGGGGCTGGGATGTTGAGAGCCAGCGAAAAAGACAAGAGGTGATGGTCTGACCAAGCGCATGGTAATACAGAGGGCGTCGAAATGGGGATGTTAAGGGACCATATCTGGTCGAGTATGTGCCCCTGCCTGTGTGTAGGGGTATGGACATGTTGTAAAAAGTTCAGGCTGAGGAGCAAGGCCGTAAATTCCTTAGATAGTGCATCCTCAGCAGAATCACCGGGCCAAAAATTAAAATCTCCAAGGACCATCACTGAAGCATTGTTGATGGACAAAGTGCCAAGGAGTTCCTGCAGTGCAGTAATAAAACCGGGCGAGGGTTGGGGAGGGCGATAGGCCAATACACAAGTAAGGGGAGTTTTAAAAGAAGTGGACCGGGCGACCAAGCAGTCAGATGTTGGCAAGGAAGAGGAAGCCAGTGTCTGGAAATGTAGCCCCTCGCGCGATATTAAAGCAACCCCACCACCCATTTTCCCATTTGGTCGGTCAGCACGGAGGGCAGAGTACAAAGGGGGAAGGGCCGCCAGGACGTCGGGGAGAGAGTCCTGGCGGTACCACGTTTCCGTTAGGAATAACAAGTCAGGGCTCTCCGTTTCCAACAAGTTGAAAATTTCCGTTTGATGTCGCACTGCAGATCTAGTGTTCAGCATGACAGCGGAAATAGTGGGGATAGGGACAGGGACACATAGGCTGGGGGCGGGCAGTGTGGTAGGCGAGAGATCAGGCCTGAGGCCAGGCAGGTAAGCATCAGGGCAGGCAATGCCGTGTGCTGTGATACATGCAAGTGTAGTCAGATCTAATGAGTAGCCAGCATGTAAAGAATGTAATACCTGCGAGGAGTAAGTACGGGCATGATGGTCTAGCCCTAGTCCCGGCCTGGCGCGGAGGGGCGCAGACGGGCAGGACTTTGGCACGACTTCGGCGCGAAGTCGGCGCTCCCGCTGCGCTCGTCCGCTGCGCTTCCGCCATTGCATCATTTAAGTGTAGAAAAGAAAACCACTAGCCCGCTGACCTGCCAGTCGGCCAGCAGGGCGGAAGTGAGGATGAGGGGGCGGAGGAGGGGTTTCGTGCTCGTATGGTCACCGCCGCTGCAATCGGCACAAGCCGTGGCGGATCGGTGCCTAGAGCCAAAGAGCATAAAAAGTGCAAACAAACGCGTTGCGCCGAGGAGCGGCGATCTGAGGCAGGTAGGAGAATTGTTTTCCACTCAACAGTTCACCCAGTAGCACAATACACAAAATATTTACACATAGCGCGATATGTCAGGTTTAAAAAGTTTTAAAATTAGAAGCCTGGGGAGCGCGTGGCCTCAGCAGCCGCTCTCACCAACAGTAAGCACCGAATGCCGGCTGCGTGATGCTTTTTAATGCCTATTCTAACCACTAGCCCGCTGACCTGCCAGTCGGCCAGCAGGGCGGAAGTGAGGATAAGGTCCAGACAATAACTATGTTGTATAATGTCCAACGCCCTCTGATCTGATGTTATGGAATTCCAGGTGGGGAAAAACTTCTGTAATCGCCCCCGGACAGGAGTGAGATGATCGAAGGGAAGGAGAAGAGAGTCACTGCTTGGTGTTGGTTGGGGCACCACATGAGAAAGCACCTCTGCCCCGACATTTGGAGTGGTTACTTCTGTATGTGCCTCTGAAGTACCCTCTTGTGGGAGAGCTGTGAATTTGGGGTCTGTAGGAGAAGGAAGAGGCATCAGAAGATGCTCTTTCGAACCTGCCATATATGATGAACGACTAAAGAAATCACTGAAGGTGGATGTTTGGAGCACACCCATGGACTTAGCAACCTCTGAGTTCATCTTCATCTTTTCAAGCACTTGGTCCACTTGTTGGCCAAACTGGTGTTCCTTACCAACGGGGACGTTTGAAAGGGTCTGCTGGACTTCTGGCTTGAAGCCAGAGATACACAGCCAAGCAGGACACTGGTGTTAATACCTCTGGCAGCTGTATCTGCGGAGTCTAAGACACATCTTATGGAGGAATTGGAGAGGAGTTTGCACTCTTGGACAAGTTCTTGCCCTCTCTTCCTATGCTCCTCTGAGAGGTACTGGGAGAGTTCCTCCAACTTGTACCAGTGGGCACAATCATATCTGGCTAAGAGGCATTGTGAATTTGCAATCCGCCAGTGATTGGCAGACTGCGCAGCCACACGTTTTCCCTGTAGCACCGATCTGCTTAGACTCTTTATCAGGAGGTGGAGCGTCAGCAGTGGTTTGCGAAGTAGCCCTTTTACAGGCATTAGAAATGACAAGAGTCGGGGAAGTTCCCTTTGAATACAAGAAGAATCTGAGGATGCAGCTTTGTATTTTTTTCTTTTGTTTTAAAATCAACCCATGGCATGATTATACGTGCTTGCACAGTGTTTTTAAAGAAGTCATCTGTGTGACGCATCCTGCCCTTCAACATAGGGAGGTATTGGGAAGCCCTATGTGAAGTAGATAAGGTTTCAAAAAGAAAATCCTCCTCTATGGGCTCTATTAGAAGCGGGCCCCATGTTACGCTGCAGCTCTACTGATGAGTTCTTGATATGAGGTAGTGTCATCAGGAAGGTCTGGATCAGTGTCCCCAGGGGGATCCACACCATAATCTGGCCAGGGGACTATGGTGCATCATAAGAATCATCCACCACTCCAGCCCACCCATGAAAGAATGTGGGGATTCTGTAGAGTAATGTCTAGGGGATCACACTAAGAATGAGGTGGGGAAGGTAGGTGGTGGAGGTGGGGGAATGAGGAGTAGCGATGGTGGTAATGGTGGTGGAGAAACAGGTGGAAGAGGGTACAAGGGGCTAATGGCCTTGTCCTCCTTCCTTGCACCGGCAAGTCAATTGCTTCTACAAAGGAGAGTTGGTGCTGACACCATAGTCTTTGTTAGGATACGGCCAGTCTGAGGCTGGATATGTATCTTCTTTTGCTTTGGATCAAGCCGCTCCTGCATGGTCTGAGGTATTAGCTCCACCGGAAGACCGGGAGCCGATTTCAGCGCCTGTACCGACATTTTCGGTGCCAATGCAGGTTGGGGTGGTGGTACCAAGGTGGTTAGTGCCGAAGCACTCGGAGCAGAGGTTCTGGAGTATGGAACCTAAAGGGTTCATCGGTGCTTTTGGTGCCGAACCCAAGGGCGGGGAGCAGTAGTAGTTTTCCAAATTTCGAAGCATAAAGATGGTCATGCATGCGATAACAATGCCAACAAGGGAATGGGTGGATTACGAACTGAAAGGAGTCCGCAACGGTCTTGAACTGGAGTGCAGTAATGTACGTTCGCACCTGACCGCGCAAAACAAAATAAATCTAACAATGGAGTCGATGCTCATGCTTATTATCACCAAGAGGAAGAGTCACTTTACTTCGTAACTCGAAAGACGTCTTCAAAGAAAAAGAACTCACACAGATCCGGACCAAACACTAGATGGCATGAGTACGCAAATTATGGGTATATACAGCCACACATGCCTCAAACTATACATTTCATTAAATACATCATGAACGACTCCCTTCATTTACAATACAACAGGATATGGCAGGGAACACCCTTATATAGCCAGTATAATAGCCAATAGAGTGATTTGACCTGGACCACACTCAGATGCAGTAACATGCATTATACATGCGTGGTATCGGTTAATGGAAGCCTTAGGATACTCGCTGATTTTCTCGCCTTGATCACGAATATTCTAGAATCCATTGATCCCAGCATCATATCAGATGACAACTATGAAACATGGGATTGCTCACCATTAGGGATCTTTTTGTTGACTGAGAATTTATTTCACTGGAACATGTTTAACCAAGGAATAGGAATACCACTAGACTTCAGCAAATACTCAGAGGATTCATCCCAGACTGCCAGAAGAGGTTTCCAATGTCAACGGCTCTTATTATGATACACACATGTACATCCCCTCGAGGACTACTAAACAGATTGTAGAATTCAACATGGGACATCTGAAGCGATGGCAATATCAGAAACAATTGCACTAAAAAAAATGGGCAAGAGATACGAAAATAGCTATTGGATAGTCTGGCAATATTTCTGTGCATAAATGAGGACAGTGCCAGTGAACAGCAGACTCTGTTTAATACACTTACATTTTATACATAGGGTTTACTGTTTTACAGCTGGTTTGCAGTGAAAGGGGCTCACTGTCGAACCAAAGTGTATAAGGTGTAAGCACGTTCTAGGGAAGATTATTATCATTTGGCATGGAGCTTTCCAATAATTTACTCATACTGGGAAGACGTATTCAATACTTTATCAAAAAGACACTTGTGCAGAGGACCTCAGATCCCTGACTGGCATGGATTGGCTGTGTTAAGGATCTACCCAAATCCACATGTAAATTTGAAGCGATTCCTTGTGTAATGGCAATGATGTGAGGGAGGAAGAGGCCCAGTCCCAATGGAGAAAGCCTGGATTACAGATCAAATTCACTGTAATGAAATGCTGGATATTTATGTTACGCTCTTACTGTTGAAATCCCGACCTAGGGACATATGGGGCCCACTGCGAGAATATCTTATACAGCTTAACAACCATTCTTAGTGTGTTGAGGAGCCTCCTATACAAACTCTAATATGACGAACAGCAAAACAGGACAATCTGCTAAACAAAACTGCTGAACATTACTCACATTTACTACCCTGTAGAATACTGCAAAGTGAAATAATTGTATCCTGTGTTCTTGCTATTATATGAATGTATGTGCAAACTGCTTTGAATACTGCCATAAGATAATTATGAATAACTGGTAATGCTCATTTAGTGTTTTCAAATATTTTGAGTTACTATCATTGACTGGGATGCAAATCTGTTTTGGAATGGTTATTGTTTGACGAAAACTATAAATAAATGTATTTTTAAATCTTCAACTTTGTTGCAACATAGTGAATGCTGACTTTTAAACTCCTTTTCTTAATAGGGTCAGGAGAGGAACAGAAAAATAGGAAACTAAAAGGTGAAATCTTGAATTTTTAAACTTACATTCTAGGAACAATGAAGCATCTTGAGTTGGTCCTCTAGGTTTCACTTCCTGTAGCAAAAGGACTTTAGATAGAGAACTGCCATTGTTGGGCAGTAAATGCTGTCAGCACAGCTCCAGAACCTTCCTCACTCAGCTCCCATGCAGTCTGGGGAGCTGGCACAGCACTCTTGAAAAGAAGCTCCATCCATGTGTTAAGCATGTATGAGCAACACAGCATGCCAAAAGAGAGATGCTTGAAGTGCATCGAAGACGGTATCCCCCTGTGAGACTTACGCACCCTCTACCGCTAAGCAAAGTGAGAACAGCCCACCTCGAGTCCCGCCAAAAAGGGAACACTTGCCTGCACCACAATTAAGGGGCAACAACAAGATTGTAAAGGATTCTCTGGTTCCAAAAAGGGAAAAACAGACACAACTGTTTTTTTTCTGTTGAAATGAAATTTCCAAGGCACTCTGGGGAAGAATACAGGGTTTATCCTTAAAACAGATTGTTGCTGTGAAACATTATGAAAAAATCCAGGAAATCAAAGCTGAGAGCATCTTCATAGACGTTCCCTTCAGAAAAAACAGGAGTTTGAAAGGCATTGCTAGTCAAAGAAATGTGGATACCTAGCAAAATAGTGCAGACTCTCTCTACTGATTTTCAGTGACCCTATACACAGGTTGGTCGAAATGCAAACTTTCCCAAGCAGATGGTCAAACTGGTTAGGGTGAGTCTTTTGTGTTCAGGTAGGGTTCTGGTGTTGATCTGAACTGAGGATGAAAAACAAATTAGAGTGAAAATGTTGCAGTGTTTCCGAGGAATAGGCCAGCGGACATTCAATGGACTGTATATCCAGAATGGTGATTTTTCTGTGCAGGGATCCACAATTGTGTGTTGCATGCATGACAAGATTCATGTTACAAATTAAACACCATATACATGTGGGAAATAGAAGGAAATGTGGTGTGGGTCACGCACACCTCTTTGTATCAACCTGTGCGGTTGTGGTGTGCTTCAAGGATGTCACCCCCTGACAAGAAGGTGTAGTAATCCAATACAGTCAGTGGTACCTAAGGTAAGTACCAACTCCTCGAGCACAACCTTAAACTGAGAAATTCACTCTTTAAACCAAAGTTGCATAGAAACGTTGTCCATGTTTAATTCACATGTCTTAAATCATATCCATTCAAATGAACTATATGTTCAATCCAATTGTTGCATTTAGATATTTCCACAATTTCCCTCCCGATGCATTTCGGACCTCAGTCCTTCGTCAGGGGAATCCTAAAAAGGCAAAGACATCGTCTAAGAATCGCACCCCGAGGTTGAAGTAACCAATTTACATTGAAATTGTGAACAGTGAACTAAGGTGCTCAGCCCATAATAAACCATTGCGCAGTTGTCGTTGTGCTGAATCGTGCTATTAGCGTAATCACCGTGTTTGCTCAATGTGACCAAAAAATAATACTCATCAAGTTCACAATATGATAACCAGTTCCAAAGCGCCCAGTGCTTAATAAACGGTGCTCATATCCACATCATTCACATACAATCGCGTGCTCTGTGCCTAATATGTTAAACCATATCCCTAGATCGAAAAGTGAAATAGCGATTTCAAACTTACTGGAAAATGTGTAATGAGAGCCCGTGTCCCACTCGTGTGCTCGCCGGCGTCTACCAACTGAATTCAAACGTGAACGCAAACATAAATAAGGGGTGATCGAATGCATGCAAACCCGGCGGTCTGTGGCGGCCATCTTGTAGTGGTGTAAAAATCTCCCAAACTGTTCATGAGTCAATTTAAAACGAATCATGTGGTGCAAGTGAACTATCAAATAAACCTCATTATTTGAACAAGTGATACTGATCAAAGCTAGAACGGCAATTAATGTTCAAATAAACACATAACATTAGAGTAACATTCAAAATACAGTGAAGGCAAGTATCAGTGTCCATGGTAATATTTTACAGGTAACATATAAATTCCATCCGATCATTGAGACCGGATGGTTTCATGGATTGAAGGAACTTAATCCAGTGATTCTCACGCTGTAATAAAAAATCATTATTGTCTCTGCCATCCCGTTTGTTAACCACTTCTACAGCAGCAAATCGCAATTGACTGATATTATGTCGATTGTCTTTGAAGTGTACAGCAAGATTAGATTTCAGATTCATTGTTCTTATATTGCTTTTGTGCTCATTTATCCTCAGTTTCAGTTTTCTTGACGTTTTGCCAGTGTAAACCAAGCCACAAGGGCATTTGATGATGTATATCACATTCTCAGTGTCACATGTTGCATTTAGTTTGAGTCTGATATTCGTGCCCTTAAGAGGATGTTTCAGTATAGGACCTTTTATCATATTATTGCAATTCTTACAATTTAAACAAGGCTGGTTTCCTTTGAAGATGGTTTGCTCATGTTGCCCAGGATGTTTGATGATTTCTTTCAGATTTCTACCTCTTTTGTAGGCAAATAATGGCTGTTGATTGAAAATACCATTAAAGTCTTGTTCTCCACTAATGATCGGCCAATGTCGCAAAATTGAGGCCTTGTATGCCTTAGATGATTCTGAAAATTTGGATACCACCACAGGTCTTTTGGTATCCCCTTTGGCTTTTGTCATTAATGTATCTTGTCGTGTAAGATTGTCACATCGTTCCTTAGCTTTGATCAAAATGTTCTCTGGATATCCTCTTTGCTCAAAACGTTCCAGCATTTGTTGTGCTTGCAATTCATATTCAGATTCATCGGATACGATCCTTTTAACCCGAAGAAGCTGTGAGAAAGGGAGGTGATTCTTTAATGGTCTCTGATGGTAAGAATTATAATGCAAGATGTTATTTTTATCCGTTTCCTTTCTATACAGATTGGTTTCCAGGTGGTTCCCAACCCGCATCACTCTGACATCCAGGAATGTGATAGTTGACTGGTTCACTTCATGCGTGAACTGATTACGATCATTGATGTTGTTCAAGTTTGTTAATGCTGATGATAATGATTCCAGATCTCCATGCCATAAGACGAAAATATCGTCTATATACCTCAGAAACATTTTGGCATGTTGTATCCACTGGGTCTGGTTTAGGATGTGGTTGTTCTCAAAGTATTGCATGAATGCGTTAGCGTACACAGGTGCCGCACAGTTGCCCATGGATGTCCCGGACAGCTGTGCGTACAGCTGGTCACTCCAAGAAAAATAGCTTTGATATAAAGTGAAATGCATCAGCTGCATGATGAAAATTTGAAAATCTTCGGCCAAGTCTGAGTGAAGCAAAATATTTTCCACTGCTTCCATCCCCAAATCATGGGGAATGCTCGTATAAAGGGATTTTACGTCTATAGAGCATAGCCAGATGTTATCACCTTCCTCAAACATGATTTCCTTGATCTTTAACAAAAAATCTGTAGTGTCTTTTACGTATGTACAAGACTGCTGTATTAGAGGCTGTAAGTATCGATCAATGAGCTTGCCAGTATTCTCATGTATACTCCCACGAGTCGAGACAATTGGCCTGAATGGTGGTGATGTTAAACTCTTATGAACTTTCGGAAGCATGTACATGCTAGGAGTGCGTGGATTGATAGTGGTCAAATACTTCCTGGTTTTAGAATTTATAGTTCCATTTTCTTCAGCCATTGACACTATGTTCATCAATACCTCATTGTACTGGGTAGTAGGGTTACACAGCAGGAGGCCATAGGTGTTGGTGTCTGCAAGATGTTCTTGAACCCGTTCATTGTAGAACGTAGTGTCCATTAAGACTAGTGCCCCTCCCTTATCTGCAGTCTGATAAGTAATGTCTTTCTTCTTTGCCAGATTATTCAATGTAGAGTATTCCTTACTAGTTAGATTCAAGTGTTTCTTCTTCCTAGTGAAGGTGATGCTGCTGATGTCATTTTTAACCAGTTTCTCAAAAGTGTCTAGGGACTTGTGACTAACGGGTGCCATGAAGGTGCTCCTTGCTCTTAATCCTTTCAGTTGGTCAGTGCGTTCACCCTCTGGTGGTGGCATCACGTTTTCAAAGAAGTGCCTCAATCGCAAATTGCGCATAAATTTGAACAAACTGATTTCCAATTCTAACTCATTGGTATGACTAGTAGGGATAAACGAGGTGCCTTTTTGTAGTACTTTGATCTCCTGATTAGATAACGTGTAGGAGGAAATGTTTATCACGAGGTTGTTTTCTTTGTTTTCTCTACTCTCTTGTTCAGAGTTGAACTCCTCATGTCTCTCCCCGTCTCTCTTTCCTTTTCTTTTGGCCTGGCTCCTCCTGGGTCGTCTCTTTCTTCTGATCCCTCGCCTAAAAAAGGAACCGCAGAGGGGGTTGATGATTCGGTGCTGGTTGTAGGTTTACTCACATCGACCGAAGACGAGCAGATGTGAGTAAACCTACAACCAGCACCGAATCATCAACCCCCTCTGCGGTTCCTTTTTTAGGCGAGGGATCAGAAGAAAGAGACGACCCAGGAGGAGCCAGGCCAAAAGAAAAGGAAAGAGAGACGGGGAGAGACATGAGGAGTTCAACTCTGAACAAGAGAGTAGAGAAAACAAAGAAAACAACCTCGTGATAAACATTTCCTCCTACACGTTATCTAATCAGGAGATCAAAGTACTACAAAAAGGCACCTCGTTTATCCCTACTAGTCATACCAATGAGTTAGAATTGGAAATCAGTTTGTTCAAATTTATGCGCAATTTGCGATTGAGGCACTTCTTTGAAAACGTGATGCCACCACCAGAGGGTGAACGCACTGACCAACTGAAAGGATTAAGAGCAAGGAGCACCTTCATGGCACCCGTTAGTCACAAGTCCCTAGACACTTTTGAGAAACTGGTTAAAAATGACATCAGCAGCATCACCTTCACTAGGAAGAAGAAACACTTGAATCTAACTAGTAAGGAATACTCTACATTGAATAATCTGGCAAAGAAGAAAGACATTACTTATCAGACTGCAGATAAGGGAGGGGCACTAGTCTTAATGGACACTACGTTCTACAATGAACGGGTTCAAGAACATCTTGCAGACACCAACACCTATGGCCTCCTGCTGTGTAACCCTACTACCCAGTACAATGAGGTATTGATGAACATAGTGTCAATGGCTGAAGAAAATGGAACTATAAATTCTAAAACCAGGAAGTATTTGACCACTATCAATCCACGCACTCCTAGCATGTACATGCTTCCGAAAGTTCATAAGAGTTTAACATCACCACCATTCAGGCCAATTGTCTCGACTCGTGGGAGTATACATGAGAATACTGGCAAGCTCATTGATCGATACTTACAGCCTCTAATACAGCAGTCTTGTACATACGTAAAAGACACTACAGATTTTTTGTTAAAGATCAAGGAAATCATGTTTGAGGAAGGTGATAACATCTGGCTATGCTCTATAGACGTAAAATCCCTTTATACGAGCATTCCCCATGATTTGGGGATGGAAGCAGTGGAAAATATTTTGCTTCACTCAGACTTGGCCGAAGATTTTCAAATTTTCATCATGCAGCTGATGCATTTCACTTTATATCAAAGCTATTTTTCTTGGAGTGACCAGCTGTACGCACAGCTGTCCGGGACATCCATGGGCAACTGTGCGGCACCTGTGTACGCTAACGCATTCATGCAATACTTTGAGAACAACCACATCCTAAACCAGACCCAGTGGATACAACATGCCAAAGTGTTTCTGAGGTATATAGACGATATTTTCGTCTTATGGCATGGAGATCTGGAATCATTATCATCAGCATTAACAAACTTGAACAACATCAATGATCGTATTCAGTTCACGCATGAAGTGAACCAGTCAACTATCACATTCCTGGATGTCAGAGTGATGCGGGTTGGGAACCACCTGGAAACCAATCTGTATAGAAAGGAAACGGATAAAAATAACATCTTGCATTATAATTCTTACCATCAGAGACCATTAAAGAATCACCTCCCTTTCTCACAGCTTCTTCGGGTTAAAAGGATCGTATCCGATGAATCTGAATATGAATTGCAAGCACAACAAATGCTGGAACGTTTTGAGCAAAGAGGATATCCAGAGAACATTTTGATCAAAGCTAAGGAACGATGTGACAATCTTACACGACAAGATACATTAATGACAAAAGCCAAAGGGGATACCAAAAGACCTGTGGTGGTATCCAAATTTTCAGAATCATCTAAGGCATACAAGGCCTCAATTTTGCGACATTGGCCGATCATTAGTGGAGAACAAGACTTTAATGGTATTTTCAATCAACAGCCATTATTTGCCTACAAAAGAGGTAGAAACCTGAAAGAAATCATCAAACATCCTGGGCAACATGAGCAAACCATCTTCAAAGGAAACCAGCCTTGTTTAAATTGTAAGAATTGCAATAATATGATAAAAGGTCCTATACTGAAACATCCTCTTAAGGGCACGAATATCAGACTCAAACTAAATGCAACATGTGACACTGAGAATGTGATATACATCATCAAATGCCCTTGTGGCTTGGTTTACACTGGCAAAACGTCAAGAAAACTGAAACTGAGGATAAATGAGCACAAAAGCAATATAAGAACAATGAATCTGAAATCTAATCTTGCTGTACACTTCAAAGACAATCGACAGAATATCAGTCAATTGCGATTTGCTGCTGTAGAAGTGGTTAACAAACGGGATGGCAGAGACAATAATGATTTTTTATTACAGCGTGAGAATCACTGGATTAAGTTCCTTCAATCCATGAAACCATCCGGTTTTAATGATCGGATGGAATTTATATGTTACCTGTAAAATATTACCATGGACACTGATACTTGCCTTCACTGTATTTTGAATGTTACTCTAATGTTATGTGTTTATTTGAACATTAATTGCCCTTCTAGCTTTGATCAGTATCACTTGTTCAAATAATGAGGTTTATTTGATAGTTCACTTGCACCACATGATTCGTTTTAAATTGACTCATGAACAGTTTGGGAGATTTTTACACCACTACAAGATGGCCGCCACAGACCGCCGGGTTTGCATGCATTCGATCACCCCTTATTTATGTTTGCGTTCACGTTTGAATTCAGTTGGTAGACGCCGGCGAGCACACGAGTGGGACGCGGGCTCTCATTACACATTTTCCAGTAAGTTTGAAATCGCTATTTCACTTTTCGATCTAGGGATATGGTTTAACATATTAGGCACAGAGCACGCGATTGTATGTGAATGATGTGGATATGAGCACCGTTTATTAAGCACTGGGCGCTTTGGAACTGGTTATCATATTGTGAACTTGATGAGTATTATTTTTTGGTCACATTGAGCAAACACGGTGATTACGCTAATAGCACGATTCAGCACAACGACAACTGCGCAATGGTTTATTATGGGCTGAGCACCTTAGTTCACTGTTCACAATTTCAATGTAAATTGGTTACTTGAACCTCGGGGTGCGATTCTTAGACGATGTCTTTGCCTTTTTAGGATTCCCCTGACGAAGGACTGAGGTCCGAAATGCATCGGGAGGGAAATTGTGGAAATATCTAAATGCAACAATTGGATTGAACATATAGTTCATTTGAATGGATATGATTTAAGACATGTGAATTAAACATGGACAACGTTTCTATGCAACTTTGGTTTAAAGAGTGAATTTCTCAGTTTAAGGTTGTGCTCGAGGAGTTGGTACTTACCTTAGGTACCACTGACTGTATTGGAAATAGAAGGAACTCACTCATAAAAACGTATTGAATATTATTGAGAGAGGGCAGAGTAAAATCCCTGTCCCATGCAAATAGGTAAAGAGACCTGTAAATTTGACAAACATCTCAAAAAATGCCACCAACAATATTTAGTCTGACACTAGCGAGAGGGCAGAAACCCCATTTTCCTATGACTGAGTAAGTGTCTGAAGAACTTCCAGTTTATTGACGCCCTGTGCTCTATTGGAAAGCAGCACAAAAATAGAACATGCATTTCCACTCGGCTATGGTGTACAGTCCGCGCGGAGAAAAAGGGTCACTCTGAATGTCAAACGAATGGACAAGGTGGCCAAACAGTGAAAGAACTCTTGTCCCCGCAGTCAGTGGCACTCACAAGAATGAACTTTGATGGTATGGTTTCTAAATATACCTGACTTGGGAGGCTATGGCCATGGATGAAACACAAAAATAAAAGCCATAAATAAACATATCTGACAAGTAAACATACTTTGCATTGACAAGGTTACCACATTTGAAGGAATGCTTCCAAATACAAAATATTTATTAAACGGCAAACCTATGATTGCGTGATCAAGATAAATATCATGACAATATCATAGAATTAACACATTGCAATAATTTGTTTAAACCAATTGTGTATGTTTTTATCAGATGCATTTGCACTTTATTACCTGATGTACTTTGATTGGAAAGGTACTGAGTTGGAGGTGGTAAGCCTGGAGCTATAACGTTGGCTAAAGGGACCAAGCCTGCATTGTTGTATGCACCTAAACAAACACAAAAACCTGTGGTTATTTGTTTGCATTTGAAATAATGAAAAGTTGCCATACAGAAAACATTTGACTTATAATCTGTATGCCTTTTCTCATCATCAACCAATGCACACTGCTGACATCTCTTAGTAACACTAGAAACGTCTTCTTCGAAAGCTAGGATATTCACATTTGGGTGTAGCAGGCTTTGCTATAGGATTGCCAACTCGTCTCATTGCTACACCCATTCCCAGCAAAATCTCACATGGACTAACAGTCCTGTGACTTCTATACTTCCCACAATATACTTTTAGATCCAAACAATAGAGGCAAAGAAGTCTGGAGAAAGTTTGTTCACGTAGTGTGACACGGTGTAAAGGTTCTCTAGCAAATGTTCCTCTACCGAACACACTGATGCTATTTTCCTAAAAGTACTAACCTCATTGTCCTTGGGACGAACTGGGATGGTTGCCACAAAGCAAACACTTAAAAAATCAACATTTCTGCTACTTTCTTGCCCACTGCAGTACCCATCTGATGGTTCAACTCTGATGCCTAGGCCTTTATCCCACGCGTCGAAGTATGAATGGGATAGAGATTTCAAGTCTCCTATTGTCAGTCAGTGGACACACATATACCGGAACACATATCGAGGCAGGCCTTCTTGTCTGTCTCAGGTTTTTCTAGCATGTATTACTACCATCATTTATGTATATTAGCATCATATATTGGTTGGTGCAAGCACGTCCCTGTTGTCACACTCATTCCTAGGGTACCACACCACCATAATACCTATTTAGGCCACCAATTTACCCTATCTTCACGTGTGAATTGGTGGCCTTAATAGGTAACATGGGGGCACGGTACCCTTTGAGTGAGTGTGACAACAGGGATTCGTGTCCACCAACCAGAATAGCAGGACACTAATAGGGTGTGTTTGAGGGTCCATAAACTTTTTTGTAACAAATAATCAGACACACAGGCCAATAGTTACGCAAGATGCCATAAATTAAAAAAAATAAAACAAGTAAGTGCCTGGCAAGCAATATAGTATATGACGAAAGAAAAAAGGTATACAATAGTAGGGAAAAGTTACTATGAGTGGAGACATACTAAAAATGGGAGAATTAGAAGAGAAGCAATAAGATAGTTAGCTGGGTGCAAGGTGGTAAAGTATTGAAAATGTAAAAGTCACCCATTTGCTTTTTCTTGAAGGGAAGCAAGTTGGGATTGAGAGTGAGATACTCAGTACATATTCCAGATTCTCGAGGCTTGATATGAGACTTAGTTTTAAGTATACCTTAGATATTATTCCTTTGAAGGGAAAATAAATGACTTGCACAAATCTGAGTGAATGACGATCATCAGGTTCTAAAACAACACTGTAACTGAATCGGTCATGCCTATGTAAAGCTAAGGCTAAAACGTGTAATTTGATAACTCATGGTAAAGAAGCTTTGCTCCAAGGAGGGAGAAACACATAAAGAGGAAGGGAAGCCATCAAATAACAGGCAGGGATATAAGACTTACAAGAAACGCAAGCAATTGGTTGATGCATTGTCCAAGGTCTAAAGGAGACACCTTAAAAATAGGTTTAAGAAAATACATTTTCAGCCCTGACAAAAGGTGGCAGCAGTTTCCAATAAATAGGAGCATCATGGAAGCGAGTGCCTATTTGTACATTATTAAGGAGCACACCCGCAATTACATTTCTTTTAATCTTTCTTTTAATAGAAAATATTCGGATTAAGATTTACGGTTTTCAATTTCTAGAAGTAACAGTTTACGTGGAACGTTTGACACACTTCATAGCACATTTTATTAACACCCTTCCAACTTGTAGGTTTCACATCTCTCTGCCCACATGGTATATGCACACTGTCCTGAACAGTGTTGCCTGCCTCATCATATTCTCAGGCAACTTAAATGTCAGCATTACAGCACGTAATATCCCTTTTCCAGATATCTCTCCTATTCATCAAGCCGTATATCGAATGAATAGGTGACTCGCCCCAGAGACTGAACCTAAATCTTGGATGTATAGCTTTCAAACGCTGCTATTATCTGATTAACTTTCAACAGACATGTGGGCTGCCTGCACTCTGCAACTGTTCAAACAACCACACACACACAAGGGGCTCTGGGAATACCTTTCATTTACTGTCGTGAGAAGGGGTTACTTAATTTAACCGACTCTTTCAGAGACCAGCAGAAAAGTTGAAAAGGCAGCCACATTTCTAACCTCCTTTGGGAAGAGGAGCTAGAAATCAAAAGGACATTGTGGGGCACTACATTTTGTCGTACGGATAGAAAAAGAGAATTGAAAGGATTAACCACTGATTCTTTTTTTCCCCAATATTTCCAAAACCCCAAGTAAACCTCATTTTGTATCTAAGCCTCGTACAAGTTTGCAGGTTGCTCTACCTCACCATTAATTGAAATTTATTAGTGAAATGTATAACTGTGTAGCTACACCAAGGGGTTTCTCGGTGCAAAACAGATAGGAGGGGTGCGTAGGAACATCAGACTAGAAAAGCTAGGTCTTCAGGCCTTTACGAAAAGCAAGTAGTGACACACAGTTTCTCAGTAACTCTGAAAGGGATTTACAGAGTTTGAGGCCTAAAGATGCAAAGGAACGCTTTTTCATACAAGTCAAGTGGAACCTAGGTACATTGAACAAAGTACAGTTCAGAGATCTCAAAGACAGAGGGATGATAAATCACCATCAACTCCTGAATGTAGCGCGCTGCAAATCATGCTTTAGCCTTGAACATGTAGCATAAAGCTTAAGATTTAATGCGTTTGGAAATAGTGAGCCAATGCAGATCATGAAGAAGATAGACCGGGGCAGATTTTGGAAGCCGGTAGAATAACCTAGCGGCTGCATCCTGCACTATCTGCAGCTGAGGAATTGTATTTTTATCGGTTGCTAGGTATAGCACATTGCCATAATCTAATCTAGATAAGATTAGGGCATGAATCAGTCCTTTGGGCTGATGCGAAGATCATCCAAAATGATCTTTTTCAGCCACTTGAGCACTGCAAAACAAGTGGCAGTCACCTTGGCCACTTGAGGCTTTATAGATAACTTATCCAGAAGGAAGCCCAGCTTTTTAACCTTCTGGGAAGGAGTAGGCCGAGCCCATAGATATTCTGGCCAATGTTGCAGGCCCTAAAGAGAAGAGCACTTGCCCAGAATCATGACCTCAGTTTTGTCACCATTGAGCTTGATTGAGTTTTTATTCATTCATGAGGAGTTGCAACTATATCCCAGGTTAAGATCCGGAGGTCCATGATTCTGTGCAGATGACAAGGTAAAGATGATCTGTGTGAAATCTGCATAAGAAAAAAGGGTCAAGCCACAACTCTCCACTTCAACCGCCAAAGGGCGGACGTGAATGTTAAACAGCATAGGGCTCAACACAGAACCCAGAGGGACTCCTGAGGTTAAAGCTTGTGTTTCGTACCTGGCACTGAATGAAAAACTTGAACCGAATGATCTTTTCGAAAGGATACAAACCAAGCCAGAGTTGAGTCTTCAAGGAGAAGAAACAATCTCTTCACCAGGTTGGAGTGAGACACAGTATCAAAGGCCGTGCTAAGATCCAATAAAATGAGAGTGACCGGTGCGCTTCATACCGCCCAATCTCCCTCATCAATGCAGAAATTAAGATAGTCGCCAAAATCCTGGCAGCTTGTCTGATGCGCAACCTTGCCTGTCTCATCGATCCGGACTAGTGTGGGTTCATGCCGGGAAGGAGTATGCGTTGCTGAATCCGACGAATACAAGTGGCCCTCTCCTAAACACAAATGGTGGAGGGTAATCTAGCCCACCTCCTAGTAGATTTCACCAAAGCTTTTGATACACTTTCCTGGCAATTTTTGGAAGCCGTAATGATGTGAGCCGGCCAAGGACCAAGATTTCAGAGGATAGTCCATCTCCTTTATCACGACCACAGAGCACAGGTCTGGTTCAACGGCATATTATCGGCACCTTTTCCGATCCGACGGATCCTCACTTTGCCCATTGGCGTGCCTTCTATGCTGCGAAGCACGGGTCAATGGGTGGAGATGGGGAAGGGGATTTGAAGATCGAGTGGTACTCTAGGCAGATGATGCTTTGCTGTTCCTTTGGGATCCTCCGAGCTCTGGCCCCGCTGCCTGGAGATGATTTGCATCTATGGCAAACCTTCCGGCCTCATTATTAACTCAGAAAAATCTGTACTAGAAGAGGTGTGACGCAGAAGGCGGTTGCTGGTGCCCAACTATTCCACTGTGGCGTAACACATTCAAGTACCTGGGGTCCATATATCTTACTCGCTGGACTTGGCTTGGAAACTCAATCTCCAGGGCCTGACTGCCTCCCTGGACCACGACCTCTTTTAATAGCAATGACTGCCACTCAATCCGATGGGGCGAAATGCACTTTTTTAAGATGATGTGTCTCCCCCGGTACTTGTATATCTTAGCTAACGTCCCATACCCCAGACCCAGTGAATGGTTCTGCTAAACTCCTTTATCTGGGCTGGGAATTGACACACGGTGGCCTATTGGGCAGCACAGAAGTCACCCTATGATGGGGGACTGGGGGTCTCTGACATATATGCATACTACTTGACGATGCAATTGGTCACCGTTAATAAATGGTTCACAGGAGGATGGGACGATCTGACATATCGCCTAGAGCTCCATGCGATAGGCTTTCAAGGACTGCTCTGCGGTCTTTATGGAAACCCAGTGTCTAGGGGAATGCCCTTGTGAACCCAGGTAGTGATACAATGCTGGAGGGTGGCACTGCGTCTGATTTGTTGGGACTATAGGCTAACTGGGCACACCCCTCTGTGGTGTGGCGCATGGCTCCACCAACTCTTCGCCCTAAAGGGATTCCACCAATGGGACCAGATAGACATCATATATGTGGGAGACATTTACAAACGAACTACACTGATGTCCTCCTAAGAGATACAGGAACAGTTCACCCAGGCAAGTTTTGTCGCTTTCTCCAGCTAAGACATGATACATCTCCCCTCTGCACACAGCTCCCAGAATACAGCCCAATGGAAGCCAAGGTTTTGAAGGGGCACGGTTTAGAAAAAGAGCGATAACTCAAATCTACCACACATTGATTATCCATGCTCCCGATCTCTTTGACGCCCTTCACCAGCAATGGGTTGGATGGGTGGGGTATTTGGACTACAATGACTGGCTGGGGCTTGCAGGGCCCCAAGAGAGTTGGCAATTTCTGCACATTTATGTATGGTACAGATAAATTACCTTCACGCGACCTATCTATCCCGTTTTCGCATACAACAGATGTTTCCTGAAGCTAATTTTCTGTGTGGACACTGTCAGTAGCCAGCTGTCGACCTTCTACATGTAGCATGGGACTGCCCACGGGTGAGGCCCTTCTGGACTGGGGTGGAAATGGAAATTGCTGCGGTTCTGGTCGCCCAATCGACTTGACCCCTAAAGTGGCCTTATTGGGGCTGATGGAGGAACAAGCGGGCCCCTACATTGAACAACTGTTTGCAGGCTAGGCTTGCCAAGCGGGAGATGGCTAGTCTATGGAGTAAGCCTGTGCCACCCTCGCTGCTAGTCTGGCGAGCGGGAGTGGACTGGTATGTGCAGCAAGAAAAGCCCACATACAAGGCCTGTGAGTGTCCTCAAAAGGGGGGGTGGAAAATGGTTGACTTATCACTGTCTGACTGTGTAAGGTTAAAGGCCCCTGCGTGGGATGAGGTTGTAATTGCTGCTGGTCTGAACAGCCATTTCGTTTTTTCTTCTTCTATCCTTTCTGCAAATTGTGATGTATGGACACAACTCACTGTATCCTAAATCAATAAAATTGGTTATTAAAAAAAATCCACGCAGTTGTTCTGCGCTCATCAAGGTGCAGCGTCAAGTGTTGGGTTATGCCCAAGAGGGCAGATTCAGGGCTGTGTCCAGCCCTAAGACCCTACTGTGATGAGTGAAGAAACTTCTGAGCCTCCACAAAGGAAGTGAGCTGAACATCAACATGGTTCTCCAGAATTTTGGAGAAAATGGGTAGCAGATAAATTGGGTGAAGGTTAGACAGATTGGATGGGTCAAAATTAGGCTTTCTTCAAACGTGGAACAACTATTACATGTTTCCACTTCTGGGGTACCAACCCTTCACATAGAGAGGAGTTGAGAAAATCCCTAATCATGAATAACGGACTTGAATACAATTGCCTAAGTATGCTAGACGGTAAGCGATCCAGTGAGGATCCCAATTTAAAAGATTGAAGGCTTTAAAACTCACAAGGTCTAAAAAGGACCATGTCCATAACTTAGATGTAAGACCAGAATTGGTCAAAGTGCCCAGAAAACTTCCATGAGTAAGACTGAGTACCGGTGTCTATAGCAGTGTTACTCAAATGTGCTACATTCACATTGTCCTTTGCCAATTGAGAATTAATATTTTCCACTTTTTGGACAAAGAAGAGAGATAGTTCCTCGCATTGAGTCTGAGAAAGAGAGGCTGTGGGAGACAAGTTACAGGAGTCTGATAATTCTTTAACCACTTTAAAAGGTGTCAGTGTACTTTTGAGCGCTTAAACTTTTATCTGAGTAAACCACTGCTCAAGCAGATTAACAAAGCCCATGATATCTTTTAGCACTGCTCCATAATTGATTTTAGCTTCCTTCATATAGGGCTTTCTACAAAGTCTTTCCAAAACCTTGCATTGTTTTTTCTCATGTCCCAGTATTTCGTTAAACCAGGGGGCCAGCGGATGAAACAGGCCTGAGCATTTTACAGTGGCCTGTAAAATTTCCTCCATGGCCTCCATAAGCCAAGTGTGAACAAGATCCTGATACACAACAGATGTTTTTTAAAAATCTGGCCTGGTACGATGAAGTTGCTTATTCAAGGCTGGAACGTTCAACTTAAACCATTTCCTAGATGTAGTTAGGTTAAATTGTTAAGGGGCAAATCGGAATTCTAACATTAAAAGCAAGGAAAAGTGGTTGGACCAGAGGAGAAAAACTGGAAAAAAATAGATCCAGAGATGGCCGCCACACGAGTGGGAGCAGAATTACTGAAATTCAGATTAATGATACGCAGATCCCCTATGAAGGGGGAACTCGGAGTGTACTTTCTAGGTGGAGATAAATATCCCAAAGTAAGAAGAAATTGGCGGATTTTAGTATGTGTGGAGCTACTAGGTCCGGAAAAGAAGTACACCAATTTCCAGCATACCTTGGGGGATGATACATCAAAGCCCCTAACAGGGTGAATCTGTGTGTGAGCGAGAGTGCGAAAAGCAGAACTTAACAGGCAGGAATAGGGAATTCCTCAACTTTACACTGAAAATCGTTATTAAAGAGGATAGCAATCTCCCCTCCTGTCTTGTCTAGCTTTCCCAACTATAGACATGTTGAGGAGAGAGCCCCACTTACATCAGATGAAGAGCCCTCATGCAGCCAAGTCTCTGTAAGGAACAGGGCATCAGGGTTGTTATCTCTTAGAAGATTAAACAGATGTTGATGTTTCAACAAAGACCGGCATTTCATGCTAAAAAAGTGACATTTCCTATTATGACCGGATCCTCCCCGTGACTTACAAATGTGACCGTCCGTTCTAGTCATTAAGTCAGGGCGTTAGCAGAAGGTTGATTCAAACATTATAGCCATTACAATTTGCTGAGGTTAGGCAAGAAAAATTACAGCCACTACAAATTAATGCTTCACCCATAGATCAAAAACTTAGCAGTTAATTGGGCAGGCAGGTTGCGTTGCCTTTAACTGGTCTGCAGTATATAGCTGCCTCTCCGATTGAGTCGGACCAGGGTTCCTGGCCCCTGACGACTGTAGACGGGTGCATACAGACTTGCCTTAAGTGCGTCCACTGTATCTGTCCACTCCCCTGCCATCCTAAACAGGGCCGTAGTACTTGGAGTTAGACCGCTAACAGCAGAGGTTGGCGGCACCACCAAAATGGCCACCAAGGCGAGAAAACAGCACTTGAACACATGCTTTCCTACAGCCCCAAAATTAAAAAACGTAATAGGCCCCAAGTCCCGCAAAATCACACTATGATTGGAGTTAGAAAAGATATGTGAGAATAGTTTTGAAAGCAATGCCCACAATAATGGTAGTGATGCCCAAATGGAGCCCCTACCTAGCCTACTAGATGCCCAATAGGTTTATCAGCAAATCCAAACACATGCAGTTTCACAGAAAAACAGGTTAGGGAAAAAAACTTACTTGGAGCAATAGTTGCATGCGAGCGGCAAGGAGGAATTGGATAGGGAACGGGTCGATGTGGATTATATGTCGAGGGAGCCTAATGCAAAATAGAAAATTACTACAATAAATTATGATATTAGAATAAAAAACAGGTACAGTAGTCAATAATAACTAATAGCTGCAACGGTCTATTATGAGACCAGACAAAACATTATATTAGTATATGGATGACAGATAGAATTTAGCTCAAGTAAGGTGTTTCTATGCATTTATCATATTTCAAAAGTAAGGAAATAGAACAGGAATATTTTTTTATTTTCAATGTAAATTTTCCTGCTATTCATGCTGTTGAGTTTTACACAAGTGCGTGATCATAAATAGGATATTCAAATATCATTATTTTGAGGAGATATCCCAGAGCATCGTGGTGGCATCTCTATTTGGGTACTCTCCAATTTATTTAGGGTGCAAACAAACTGGGGTGCATTTGAGGATTTTGGATGGATTATGGAGTAAAACATTTTACAATCGTGTTCTTAAATTAAATCTCCACAATACAGTCACCGTTTTTAAGTATTTTGGCATAAACTTTAGTTAGGTGTAAGAACTTTTAATTTTTTTCCATAGACCGACATCGAATCTTTCAAGCATAATCTTCATTAAAGCATCCGGAGGGGGTGGAGACAGAATGCGTAACCTCTGAAATGGTCAAAATAGCAGCCCACACTCCTGAATAGCAGGATCTTTGCTAAATAAGTCACGCAATTCCAATAGGGACCAATCCAAGCAGGACTCTGGTCTATCATTTGAATAAACTGTATTACACTTCTAAACTGCTACTCAAATATTTGCTTACCAAGGCAGTTTGTACCATTTTTGTCAAAATATGGAGAGGCATAGTTGAACAAGTAAGAGTGGAATGCCTAGATTTGGGAAAAGAAAAAACTGGACAGCAATCGAAAAAATAAATGGGTGGGAGGAGGGAAGCAACATGGGGACTTCGAATTACAGATTGCGGGCTGGACCAGCAGCAGGAGGATGGGGGAAGCAACATTGGCGGTGCAGGGGATGGAAGCAAACCTAGAGTGAGAAACGTGGAGCATGGGGAAAACAAACTGACGATGCAGTGCAACACGGAGCTGTGGGAAGAAGCAAACAAGCAAGATAGAAATGTGGTAGGAGAAGCACACGCCGGTGAGCACATTATGGATGGAGCTCAGTGGAGAAGCACACAGTCAGAGAAAGAGTCACATTAGAGTAAAGGAGGAAGGAGAAGTACATAAGGGAGAAAGATGGACAACACTCTTGAGGAGGGCTTAAACAAACAAAATAAAGAAGAACAGCCTAGGACATGTAAGGACACAAGTAATGAGCCCTTGCTCAATGGGAAGAACAAATGCATGAAGAGAAAGTAAAGCCCTCAAAAGCTAACAAATAAGAAGAGGCAAATTATTTACCATGAAACCAACCAACAGTAAGCGATGGTGAGCTTTATGACTACTGTAAGTTGACAATATGTCTCATAACAGACAGCGCGTGTGCTGTCTAGTAAACAAGACATAAAGACACATCTGGTGCCTGGCTGCATGTATAGTCAGTGTGGAATTTTGTGGAATCACTGACAAATCTTTTGCCAGAAATTGGGTTTTTGGTTGAGGGAGGCGGTGAATCCTTCTCAAGCAACAACCACAATGGGTGTCAGGATGAACCAAATAAATTCTATAAAATAACCCATGCTTAGCCCTCTGGTAGCTTGGCACAAAAGAAGCCAGGCTTAACTTAGAGGCAATGTATAAAGTATTTAAGCAGCACACAAAGAGTAATCAGTAAAAACACAACACAAGAAAAATCCCTCACTAATTTCGCAATGTAGAATAAAATCTAATTAATTATTTGACACCAAAACAACAAAAATCCAATCAGTGGAATCTGAGTTATGAATTTTTCATGTAATTAGTAAAAATTTGCACCTAAAAGATCAAAGGGCCAACAGCATATATCTAGTCGTGCAAGTGCAGGGCAAAGCCAAAAGTTATGGCTGACCACGATGGAGTGAGATTGGAATACACAAGGGGGATCTGGCGCGGTCTCCACTTACCTTTGGGCTTAGAATTTTCGGGGAAAAAAATGTCTTAGAAGGTAAATTTCAGCAGGGCAAGGGAGCTGGCTGTGTCAGAGGAGGAGGTGTTATCTTAAGAGAGCCGCTGGACAAAGATTTTTTTTTTTTTTTTTTTAAAGTACATTTCCAGCGGGACAAAGTGGTAGGCTGTAGCAGACGAGGGCACCCGGAGGATGGCTACCACTTCTGAGAGGACCTGCTGAACAAGACCTGCTGCTGCAGAGAAGAACGGAGTGGGAGCCACAACAAAATCAGCCAATCGGTGATGCACCTTGGGTGTAGCGGCGATTAAGTGGGTCCCGGTGTTCTGTTGATTCTCATAACACTTTTTGGCTGAAACTTTAACCAGGTTTTTGCGTTTTGGCTGTTTAGTTACCTTTAGCACTGCCTCCAAGCGTCCAGTACTGGGTGGGCACCACTTGGAGGGCAGTCGTTTCAAGTGGAGGTCAGTCTTTTCAAGTGCAGGGCAGACTTTCTGAGTGCCCTCCGCAGGTCCCGGAGTAAACTGAAAAGTGACTCTGAGGGTTCTATGTTTATACCTGGTGTCGGCTTTGAAATGGAAGAAATATTTGGACCCCCACAGATGGTTCAGGGATTTCCTTCCTCTATGCTCAGGCTTCAAGAGGTCTGAGGGTGAACAAAGGCGGGTATGAAGTTCTTTGTGAGTGCTGAGGAAGCTCCTTTGAAATGTAAGTGGGGCTAGAAACAGTTCTGCCAGACACATCCTGGAGGATGACCCATCATGCCAACATCTACCTTCCTTTGTCTCACCGTCTGGGAGGAATGCTCAAAAGTTATCTGCCATGCTAATCATAGTCTTGCGACCGAGGACACAGGCTGCAGTCACCAAATTGGTTAGGACAAGAAGATGCCAACTTTATAAAAATTGCATTTTCAGAATAGTGACTTGAAATCTGACCTTACCATTAACCCCTCCGATGCTCATGACGAGCTGAGCTCGTCATAACGGTCATAACGCTCACACGCGGGGCTAGTTCCCCCGCTGTGCTGAGCGTTCTGAGGAAACGGGTGTGGCCGTGACGAGCTCAGCTCGTCATGAGCACACGAGCACCGTGGCTTGCAGGAGCTTCAGGGTAGGGGATAATCGCATCGATCAATATCACCCGTTTGACCCGCCATCCACCGGCATCTTTCGACCCACAAGCAACATTATAAGTAACGGGATCCCATAAAGACAAGAAGGTCATTTTTGCTCACCTGGACGACGTTCATCACTGCCTCGATTGGGACCGCTCTGCATCGCCGTTCCCCTCCTGGTTTGGGCGACTGAGGACGCAGGCCCTCAGCTTCTTGTACAGGAATTTATATAGCGCAAATCACAAAGCGGTTTCTAAGCGCTTGCTTAGGGAACACGTCCTGGTATTCCCCTGTGAGATAACCCCGGCAGGGTATCCGCAAGGTGAAAGCCAGGCATCCCGCCGCGAGGGGCCGTTGTGGAGATTAAGCAAGCTATTGCCCAGAGTCGCAGAGTGTGAACCCGTTAATCGAGTAGGCACCGGAGCGAGAATTGTCGAGTCCATGGACATTTTAGGACTCAAGACCCCGCCGAGCCGGGAATTGAACCCTAGTCCCGGGCTGACCTCTGCTTCCAGGTCTGCCTCCTCTAACCAGTGAGCCACACTTCTCCACTTCTTCCTGGAGACTTTTCCCCCTCGCCGCTCGCCTCGGGGGCTGGACGCTCCTCCCGGCTGTTAACCTCTCTACGCAGAAATCAGTACTGCGGAGGGTTCCGGCCTGGAAGGCCACTGGGTTTTTGCCACCTGGTTCGCGCTCACACTGCGGACGGTGAGTTCTTGGCGCCTCATCATTGCCGGGGATGCAGCCTTGCGCCACAGAAGACGCCGTTTTCTGCCCAGCTCCACGCCGCTTCTCCGCCTGATGCGCCGCTCGTCTCTCCTCATGGGGGGCCAGAAATTGAACTTCGACCTCAGCATCCTTAACCCACTGCTGGTCTGCGATAATCCCCTGCAATAATAATGTTGCGGCCCCTTCTCCGCCGACACCTCTCCTAGATGAGGGCCTCGAAACCACAACAACGCTTTAACGCAGCCTCTTATGACAGAGTGCCTTGAGGCTTCTTAATCTCCGACACCTCCCATGACAGCGCTTACGAACCACAAAGCGCCTCACCGCTGCCAGTACGTCCGCTCACTCGGACTTGCCATTGCTCACTTTATGACTGGGACCAGACTGCCGAGGTTCCCAGCAGAGAATTTAGTTAACTGTTGTGAACCCCCCACCAGCACCGATCGGGGCCTGCCTCACTAAGGCTGCCTTCTGCCTTCACCAAGCATCGCTTCATTTGCTGTTATGATGCGAGTGGAGACACGTGAAGGAGTGCTACTTTATTAGTGGCTTTGGGGTAGGGAGACCAACTGGGCTAATGTGAATTAGAGGAGTTGAGGCAGCGCTAAAAGGGGTGGTAGATGCACGGTTGCGACATAACTATGTGATCTCTTGGTTGTTTTGGAGCTAATCATGTCCCCCCCTTTAAAAAGTCCAACAAAATGGCGTCTAGCCGGGGTCTGAAGCCTTCAAGGCTCCTCAAGATGGACGCGAAACCAACAGAGAGAAGAGAAAAAAGAAAAGAACAGTGCCCCTTTCTACAGCAACACCCCTGATTTCTCTTCTCTGTGAACTTATACTGATCCAGTCCTCGATCCAGTCCTTCAGACCATTCCTTAGCCTGGAGCTCCCCCTAATGGTCTCACCCTGAATTTCGCACCTCATTGTTTTTCCTATTTGACCAATTACGGATGTCGGACTGGAGTGACAGTATCCTGCAATGTTGAACTAATGGGATTTGCATGTCCACGCTCCCCCTGATACACACAGCTGCAGCCTCGAAAGACCCTGAACCCCTCATTGCTAAATTTATGTTGAGGCTGCCACCAATTTTCTCTTGCCAAATTGGCCTATGCCTCACCTTTATTGTCATTGTTTACCAACATCTGCCCCCCAATCAGCCCTGATTTACTGGAGTGTATTGTTCGATGTGTGATTTACGATGTGCCTAACTCTCGATGCCACCATTCGCAAGATGTAGGTGTCTTTAACGTTATAATTGTACTCCGGGTCGGATTGGGATCACAATTCGGCCCGGGCACTGTCGAAAAAAGTGGCCCACATTCAAGAGGCGTGGCCCATATTTAAGGGGCGTGGCACACATTCAAGGGGCGTGCCCTTTCACGAAACACCATTTGCACAGACAAGGAATGAAAGTGGGAGGATACTGTTCTTGCACAGGACACAGGGCCAAGGTGACAATGGCCTACATGCTGAGCAACTAAAAAAAATAGCAAGGCCCCTTTCTGTCACAAAATTATTCCAGCCCTCCAGCACAGGAGCACCTGAAAAGCAGCAAAGCCTCTGCTATTACTAACCTACTTAGCCCTCCCCAGACCTTCAGCTCAGGAGCACATGAACAGAGGTAAAGTCCCTGCAATTAGTAAATTAATCAGCCCTCCAGGCCTCGGGAAAATGTCCTGGCAGGGGAGCACAAAACACAGCTTTCTGGGTCATCCAAGGTAGCCAGGGGGGAGGCTGAGGTGAAGCTGGTGCATGGGAAGTGCCTTCCCAGTGTGTTCTGGCAGTTTGAGTGTTTACCATTTACTGTAGTATTACCCTTGTACCTGTGTATGGTACCCTTTTGTAACTTGCACACGTCAGTTTTCTCTGGTATCACACTGTATGCTACCTCTCACTTTTGTTTGCTTTAGATACTTGCACAAGTGCCACCATTGCCTACGTAACATTTGTTCTTGTGCTGGAGTGTCTGCCACTTATTGCAGTATTATACCTCTACTTGTACTTTGTACGCTTTTGTAACCTGCACACATATCACTTTTTCCTCCTGTAATGTACTGATTGCTACCTCATGTATTTTGGTTGCTCACTATTGTCACTTTTGATTCATGTAACGTAACGTTTGCTTTTGTAATTTGTCCACTTGTCATTTTTCTCCTCATGGATTATTGCTGTTCCTAGAGTGAAGCGCTCAGACACCTTCGGGTAAAGTCCGCGCTATATAAAATCGCATAAATAAATAAATAAAATAAAAAAATTCCAAACATCACCTGGCCCCCACAGCAAAACCCATTCTTCCTCGCCCACTATTCCCTGAATGTGAAGGGCTGTGGGCGAGGTGTTAAGACTAACACCGTTTCTGGGCTGCATGGGGGCCAGGGGGCCAAGGTGCAAATGGCTCAAAGGCCTGAGAAACACCTGGCCCCCAGGGAGGCCGATTCTTGCAAACAATCACCCCTCCCCAGCTCAGCCTCAGCTTGATTGCTTGGCAGGGCAGGGGTGAAGGAGAGGCCACAGCTGACAATCGCTGTCCGGCCGCACAGCGAGGCTGCTTTCTTTTTCTCTGTCTGTCTCCGTGCACTCTGTGGGCCGTTTTTTTTTCTCCCCTTTCCCAGTCCACTCTCTGTGGACTGGGACAGAGGAGAAAAAAACGGCCCACAGAGGGCACTGAGGCACCGGCCCTTCGGCCCATGCCCGAATGCCCGCCTTGCCAATCCGCCCCTGATTGTACTGCTCCACTGCTGTGAGTGTCCTGTGTGTCCAGCTCTTTGTACCCAAGATTCCAAATGATGGTGTATGCACCCTTGCGCCCTTTTCCTCTCTGTGATAAGCCCCCCTACTTGGCCCTGACGGGGCTTCTCACTGGCACGTCTGTTGCATCCGAGCTTGTGGATTTTTCTCCCTACCTTCCCTTACGCTGGGGCTTACCCTGACTGCCGTGTTTCAATAGCTGTGGGAACTCCGACTGCTGCCTTTCAGTCTGAGGAGACTCCCTTACCATAGCCCTCCCCTCGCACCAGCCTGATTCCTTTGTCCTTTCTTACTTATTGCCCTAGCCTCCTCATAACCTCCTCTTACACTCTCGTCCTCCACTGCTCACTTCCCCCCTCCTCTCCTACAACCACCTGCTACACCCCCCTTAACCTCCCTCCCCTACCTCCGCCCGCCACACCCCCTTTGACCTCCCTCTCTTCCCTCTTAGTGCCCCCTCCACACAACCCTACTATGCCTCCCCTGCATCTATCCAAACACGGCCCAAACTCTTGGTCCATTCTCTACCCTCCCAATCTCTCAAAATACGCACAAAACAAAAGTCAAACACAACCTTCTCATCCTTAACCCTGAAACATTCATCGTTGACAACTACTACAGCCTTACCACACCTATTATTACCAACTACATTTTCTATTCCAAACGCCCCTCTAAATGGAAAAGCAATTTCCTACAATCTCTCCCAGTCACGAAGTGCCTCAAAATCCCCCATGGCCACAAACTATCCACGACTCCCTCTCCTACCTTTCCTGGGGAAATCGACATATCCATTTTTAAAACCAGAAACATCCTCATCCAAGCTGCCGTTACCCACATCAACACCTTTCAATTTCACTTCAGATCACTGACCATCCAACTTCACAAGTCCGCCAATAACCTTCCCCCCTCTCATCCTTTGCCCTCCTCTTTAACCCCTCTCTCTCATCCTATACTCCCCTCAGCAGACGTGCCCACGTCCAACAATGCCTTACAATTGCTGACCATCCAACTTCACAATTCCGCCAACAACCTTCCCCCCCTCTCATCCTTTGCCCTCCACTTTAAACCCTCTCCCTTATCCTTTACACCCCTCTACAGACATGTCCACGTCCAACAATGCCATTCAATTGCTGACCATGTCCACGTCCAATAATGCCATACAATTGTTGACCTCCACCCCCCTGCTCAGCCCTCCGGCCCTTCCTACTCCCACGGTCCATCCTCTTCCCCAGGTCCTCCCTACTCCCCGCAGCTTCCAATGCCCCGCACACACGACCTGCCCTCCCTCACGTCTCACTCCCCACGCCACGTGTGCTAACCCCCACCCCCTACGGACTCTCCGTGCCCTTCCCCTCCTCCTCTGACCCCACCCTTTTCCTCCTCTCCTAAACCCATCCTCTCTCCCCCCGAAACTCATTGCACCCACCACCCCGAACCGCCTCGCACTCTTTTCCAGAATAGCCCCTACACCTCCTCCCCTAGACCCATCCTCTCTCCCTTTGAAACTCATGACTCTCACCATCCTGACCCGCCCTTCACCCTACTTCCGAACAATCCTGCCCCTCCTTCTTCACCTCCTTCACCCTTTATGGCCATATACCCACCTTCCCCCTCCATGCCTCTCCTCTTGCCCTACTATGAACACCCCGTGCCGCTCCCTGCACCTTCTCCAATTTCCCACCTTTGTCTTATATCTAACTCTCTTGGCAACATTGAACGCATTCTCGCCACTCTCACTAGAGATCTCGCTCATCTTAGATCTGATTTCTATTCCCGCAAAAACATTGCCCTCCCACTTTGGATAAACTCCACTCACACCAGACATATTAATCCCACTACCCCCAAACCATTTTGCACAACTCCTCTACACTGCCGCGTACACAGACCTCTCCGCACCTCCTGCCCCCTCTCACCTATGGAGATCCTAGACTTCTGCAAATCCTACCCTCCCTGCTCACCCACTAATATCCAGCCTCCCCCTGTCTCCAGCATCCCTGTCATATTGGGTCTAGCCAAACTCCCCTCTCACATAGCTCACCTAGGCCACCTCCCCAACTCACCTCCATCCACTCCCTTCCACTCCCCAAAACTCCCCCTAAACCTCTTTCCTGCATGCTTGTCAATTGTCGGTCCGCTGTTCGACATGCCACTGAAATCTCTGAAACTATTCTTAGTGAATCCATCGACATCGCGTTCCTAACGGAAACCTGGCTCAATGACCACTCGACAAGCATCTTTGACCTCCTCGCCCCTACGGGCTACTCTATTCTCAGAAAAGACCGGCCCATCCGAAGAGGCGGTGGTGTTGCCATCATCTTCAAAGAGGAATTACAACTTTCCCTTGTCAATAACACTAATTACTCCACCCTTGAATACCTCGAAGCTGAACTCAAAATTCACGGCTCCCAACCCATTCGCCTTCACAACATATATAACCCTCCCGGCAATACACATCCCTTCGTTGATGAGCTATCCGACCTTCTTACACAATCGTCACGTTCACACTCCCAAAACATTTTCCTGGGAGACCTCAACCTCCATTGGAATGAGACCAATAACCCCTCTATCACCCTCCTATCCAACCTTCTCGAGATCAATAACCTCGAGCAACTTTGTAAATCTTCGACCCATTCCAAAGGAGCAAACCTAGATGCCAGCATTACAAGCAAAGATCTAGCCCTCCTATCAAACATCGTTCCCATCGACTGGTCCGACCATCATCTTCTTCTGTCCTCTATAGCGGTCTCTGCCATCCCTCCTCCCTCGAAAATCATTAAACCCATGAAACTGTCGGGAAATCTTAATAATATCCCCCCTGATTTACTGGAATCCAAACTCCATGCCCAACTTCTCGCCATCCCTCCCTCACTGAACGTGAATGAGTTTACTGAACACTACAACAAAGCAGTCGTGGATACCCTGGACCTCCTGGCCCCGCTGAAGCTTAAAAACCAAAGAACCATTCCTTCCAAATCAAGGTTTAATACAGAGCTTAATAATGAAAGACGCTCACTTAGACGGACGGAAAGAAAGTGGAGACAGCACCCTACCTCTTTGCACCTAGCTCGCCTCAGACTTGCAAGATCATCTTACAAAAAACACATCTTTAAACAAAAAGCATCCTTTTTCCGAGCACAACTGGACTGAGCCAAAAATAGACCCAGAGAACTGTTTAACATTGTTCGCAATCACACCTCATCCACTCCTCCTATACTTCTGGCCTCGACCACTAGATGCGAAGAAATAGCCCTCTTTTTCTCTGAAAAAATTGCTAGAATAGAACAATCCTTCCTCCAGACTCCGACCCCTACCTCCATTTTGGACATCTCCCCTAACTCACCCGCATCCCTCCCCCTCCCCCCCGCTCCCTCCGTGATCCTACATAACACTAATATCCCGTTCCCCTCCATTCCTTCCACCCTCCACGATTCCAATCCCCTTAACACTCTCCTTAAAAATAACGCCGCCTGGCATAATTTCCAGCCAGTTACTGAAAGAGATGTTTTTGACATCATTGCGAAACTTAAATCCTCCTCCCACACCAAAGACCCCCTCGCCTCTAAACTTGTCCAAAACCTCAAACACATCATTACCCCTTCCTGGACCTCGATCATTAACACTTCCCTAGCCACCAGCTGTGTCCCCACCTCCCTTCAACTGGGCTAAATCCCCCCATTCTCAAAAACCCTACTGCCGACCGTAATGACCTCAACAACCTCCGTCCTATTTCCAATCTGCCTCTTCTCTCGAAAGCCCTTGAAAAATGTGTCTTTCTTCAGCTTGACAGACACATTGAACTTTTTAACTTACTTGACCCCCTCCAATCAGGCTTCAGGAAAGGTTGCAGCACCAAAACCGCCATGCTTAACATTGTAGATGACATTCACTACTCCCTCGACAATGGCGAATCTAGCCTATTGATCCTCCTCGATCTCTCCGCAGCGTTGATAGCGTTTACCATTCTGTTCTACTCAAAGTCTTTAGAGAACGATTCGGTCTTAATGGTATGACTCATAATTGGTTTGTCTCATACCTGCAACACCGTGCTCAACAAATTAAAATCCACAACTGCTTATCGAACCCCTCCCCCATTTCTCTAGGAGTTCCGCAAGGATCCATACTCTCTCCCTCTCTCGTTAACCTCTACATGGAACTCCTCACCCTCATTCTCAAACAAGCCGGGATCAACTACCATCTTTACGCTGACGATACACAACTCTACCATAAGATAAAAACCCATGCTGACATCCTCCACCTCAACAACACCCTCATCAAAATTCAAGCCTGGTTCCACTCGAACTACCTCAAACTTAACCCTAAAAAAACTGAAATTATTCTTTTCTCCCCAAAAAACAACCAGCTCCCCATTCAAAATTGGATCACACACCTTAATGCCCTCAACTGCCCTTTGTCCCTAGCCACCTCAGTCAAATCCTTGGGCATCTCCCTTTACAACCGCCTATCTCTCAACGTACACATCAAAAACTCTGCCAAAGGAGCCCTCTTTACCCTCCGTAACCTTAAGAGAATTAAGCCCTTCATCCCCATTGATGATTTTAAACTAGCAGTTCAATCTCTTGTTCTATCGTGCATGGATTACGGCAATGCCATCCTCACCGGAATTCCCAAAACCCACCTCTAAAATCAGTGCTCAACCTCGCGGCCAGGCTTATCACAGACTTCAAACTATTTGACCACATCTCTCCCGCCCTCAAAAACCTCAAATGGCTCCCCATTGAAGGCGGATCCACGTATAAAACCGCCTGCATTACGCACAAAATCCTCCACCAAATCACACCGACATACCTTGCTATCAAATTGACCAAAGCAGGCTGCACGCGATCCCTGAGAAGCTCTAACACCCTCCTACTTATTCCCCCCTTCAAAAAAAGAATTCCACTCAGTCACGCTCCTTTTCAGGCAATGCCCCACTTATTTGGAATGCCCTCCCAACAGACCTCCGTTGTAACCCGTCCTACCCCAGCTTCAAAAAAGAACTCAAACTTCTTCTCCTTAATAAATACGGGGGCTTCTAATACCTCCCGAGTGGCCTCGACCTCTCAGCATCCCCCCACTCAGCTGCTCCGCCTACGGCTAGTGACCCCCCTCCTGCCCCCCCCCCCCTCCTTCCCTTCCCCTTCAATCTGATCACCTTACCTCCCCTCCTTGCCTCTCCTTTATCTCCCGTTCCTTACTACACTTTATGACCTTCAGTTTTCTTTCACGTTTTTGTCCTTCCTGCTCCTAGGTATACTACATCGAACCTTCCCACCAAACTGCGACCTCTATATTGTATATCTCATTGTTTTTAGCAATTGTTTTTTTTTACTTTTTCATCTAGTTTAACCTTTATCCTATGTGGACTGCTCATTTATGAATCAACTTTCTGTACTTATACACACTGTACCTGTATTTAAACACCTTTTTGTTACAATGTAAAGCACTCAGATACCTCTGGGTCCAGCCAGCGCTATATAAAACCTCTAAAATAAGCACCGGGGCGCTGTGCGCGCCCCCCAGTACAGCAGGGGAATAACCCCCGCAGCCAACAGGTTAAAGAGGCTTTTAAATGACAATTATTTAAACACCAAACATGACATTTCTACCCGTTTCCAAGCAAATGTTATCACTTGTTAAATATACCAGGGTAAGCAATGCCATCCTAAGGGAGCGGTAGTCCCCACTGTAGTTATAAATAAATTTAGGAGTTTTTCACTACAAGAACATATAAAACTTAAGAGTACATGTCAAACTTCTTTAATAGAATGCACCCTGCCCTGTGGGAGGTTTAGGGCCTAACTCAGACATATGTATTAACAAGCATTGGCAACAACACTAGATCTCGCCTATGTGAGAGCTGTTGGCGTTGGCAATGTTTTTAGCCATGTTGTGCACCAATGTGGCTGCTGTTCAGCATGTTATGTTAGGGGTTTTTATAGAGCGCATGGCTGCCCCAGCAACAGGGCGTCCCAGCGCTAGCGGACAGGTGAGCAGAAGAAATGAGGATAGATGGAGGAGAAAAGCCAATTTTTAATCAGTTTCCTGAAAGCCCAGTGGTCGTGGGTGCTGCGGGCAGCCAGTGGGATAGAGTTCCATAGTGCGGGGGCTTGGGCTTTGAATGAGTGACCCCCAGCTCTGCACCGGCGGACATGTGAGACACACAGCAAACGTTAGTGGGATAGAGTGGAAGTGAGGTGGAGTGGTGTAGATTGTAGTAGAGTGGGGTAGACTGGGCAGGAGTGGACGGGGTAGACTGCAGTGGGGTAGATTGTAATGGGGTAGGTTGTAATGGGGTGTGGTGAATTGGAGTGGGGTAGATGGGGTATACTGATAGGACTTGAAAAGCCTGGAGTGGCATGGGGTGGATTGGGGTGGAGAGGCGTGAGATAGATTGGGAGTGGAATAGATGGGGTATACTGGAGAGGAGTGTGAAAGCCTGGAGTGGCATGGGGTGGTTTGGAATAGGGTAGATTGGGGTTGAGGGGCATGGAGTGGATTCGGGAAGTGTCAAGTGGGGTTGAGTGGGGTACACTGGAGTGGAGTGAGGTAGATTAAGGTACAGTGGAGTGGTAAGGGGTAGATTGGATTGGAGTAGGGTAGACTGGAGTGTAGTGGGGTAGATTGGAATGGGGTGTGTTAGATTGGGTCAGATTGGAGTGGTGTGGATTGGAATGGGCGATTGGGTTAGAGTAGACAGGTGAAGTGGGGTAGACTTGAGTAAATTGGAATAGTGTAGATTGGGGTGTGGTATATTTGTGGGGTATACTCTTGTTTGGTACATTGGAGTAGGGTAGAGTGGGGTGGGGCAGGTTGGAATGTGGTGGATGGAGTCAGAGTGGGGCTGATTGAGGTGGATTGGAGTGTAGTGGGGTAGATTAGAATGGAGTGTGGCAGATTAACTCCGGTTGGAGTGGAGAGGTGTATATTGGTATAAAGTGGGGTGGATTGAGGCAGATTGGGGTAGAGTGGGGTAGACTGGAGTGGAGAGGGGTAGATTAGGCTGGAGTGCGGTGGGGTGGACTGGAGTGGAGTAGATTGGGGAATACTGGAGTGTAGTGAAGTGGGGTAGATTGGGTGGAGTGGGGTAGGGTAGATTGGATAGGTGTGGACTGGGGGGATTTGGGTAGATTGAGGTGAAGCGGGGTAGATTGGAGTGAGGTATACTGGAGTGGGGTGGGTTATATTGGGGTGGGGTAGAGTTGAGTACAGTGAGGTAGATTGAAGTGGGTTAGTTAGGATTGAGCTGGATTAGGGTAGATTGGAATAGATTGTGTTAGATCAGGTCAGAGTGGAGTGGTGTAGATTGGGATAGAGTGGGGTGTACTGGGTGGAGTGGGTAGATTGGAGTGCAGTGTGGTAGAGTGAAATGAGATACATTGGGGTGGATTGGAGTGCCATGGGGTAGATTGGAGTGGGGTAGATTCTAGTGGAGTGGGTGTGAGTAAAGTGGTGTGGGGTAGATCGAAGCAGAGTAGGGTAGCCTAGAGTGGAGGGTGGGGTGGATTGGTGTGGATTGGGGTATATTGGAGTGGAGTGGGGTAAATTAAAGTGTAGGTGTGGTAGATTAGAGTGGGGTGGGGTGGGGTAGAGTAGGGTAGATTTTGAGTTGGGTAGATTGGGGTACAGTGGGGTACAGTGGGGTAGATTGGGGTGGACTGGAGTTGGAGTGCAGTAGATTGGGATGAAGTTGAGCAGAGGGGTAGATTGAAGTGGGGTAGAATGGAATGGGGTGGGGTGCACCAGGGTAGATTGAAGTGGAGTGGGGTAGACTGGGGTGGAGTGGGGTAGGTTCACGTGGGGTAGATTGGGGTCAGGTAGACTTGGGTAGGGTGAATGGGGCTGGGTTAGGGTGGAGTGGGGAAGAAAGGAGTGGAGTGGGGTGAGTGGATTGGGGTAGAGTGGAGATGGGGAGATTGGGGTGGAGTGGGGTAGATTGAGCGGATTCGAGTGGAGTGGGATAGATTGGAGTAGATTGCAATAGAGTGGAGCTGAGTGGGTAGATAGGAGTGTAGTGAGGTAGACTGGGGTGGAGTGGGATAGATTGGGTCTGGTTGGAGTTGAGTGGTACAGAGTGGGATAGAGTGGGTTGTACTGGGGTAGACTGGAGTGGAGTGAGGTAGACTAAAGTGGAGTGGTTTGGGGTAGATTGGAGTGGGATAGAGTGGAGTAGGGGTGAGTGGGCTGGTGTAGAGGGTGGAGTGGATAGATTGGAGTAAAGTGGGGTAGATTTGAGCGCAGTATATTTGAGCGGGGTAGATTTCAGTGGGATATAGTGGAGAGGGGTAGAGTGGAGAGGGGTAGAGTGGAGTGTGGTAGAGTGTGTGGATTGGGGTAGATAGGCGTGGAGTGGGTAGGTTGGAGCGGAGTGGGGAAGATTAGAGTGTGGTAGATTGGGCTACATTGGAGTGGCGTGGGGTAGATTTGGATGGAGTGAGGTAGAGTGGAGTGCACTGGGTGGAGTAGATTGCAGTGGGGTGGACTGGTGGAGAGTGGTCTTCATTGGGGTGGATTGGGGTAGAATGGATTGGGGTGGAGTGGGGTAGATTGGGGTACCCTGAAGTGGGGTAGATAGGGGTGTAGTAGATTGTGGTATATTGGAGTGGAGCAGGGTGGACTAGAGTAGAGTGGAGTGAATTAGTCTGGAGTAGAGTTGGGTAGATTGGAGTGTAATGCGGTAGACCAGGATGGAATGGCGTTGACTGGAATGGAGTGTGGAACATTGGGTCAGAGTGGAATGGTGTATATTGGGATAGAGTAGGGTGGATCTGGGTAGACTGGGGTGGACTGGAATGGGGTAGATTGGAGTGGAATGGGGTAGAGTGGAGTAGATTGGGGAAGAGTGAGGTAGATTGGAGTGGGATAGAGTGGAGTGGGATAGAGTGGAGTGGGATAGAGTGGAGTGGGATAGACTGGGGTGGGATAGACTGGGGTGGGATAGACTGGGTGGGATAGACTGGGGTGGGAAAGACTGGGGTGGGGCGGAGTGGGGTAGATTGGGATGGAGTGGGGTAGATTGGGATGGAGCGGGGTAGATTGGGATGGAGAGGGGTAGATTGAAGAAGGTAGACTGGGCTGGATTAGAAAAGAGTTGGGTAGATTGGAGTGGGTGTGTAGACTGTAGTGGGGTAGACTGGAGTGAAGTAGGGTAGACTGGGGTAGGCCGGAGTGGAATGGGAATGATTGGAGTAGGGTGGGTTGGGGTAAACTGGGGTGGAGTGTGGTACATTGGAGTGCTTTGGGGTAGACTGTAGTGGGGTAGATTGGAGTTGGCTACATTGGAGTGAAGTGGGATAGAAAGGAGCGGAGTGGGATAGATTGGAGTAGAGTGGCGGTAAGAGTGGGATGGGGTGGAGTGGGGTAGATTGTGGTCAATTGGAGTGGAGTTGGGTAGACTGGAATGGAATGGGGTATACTGGAGATGAGTGGAGTGGAGAAGAGTGGAGTTGGGTAGATTGAGGGAGAGTTAAGTGGAGTGGGTTAGGGTTGAGTGTAGTGGATTGGGGTGGGGTGGACTGGGTAGACTGGAATGTTGTAGACTGGGGAAGACTGCAAAGGGGTAGACTGGGGTGGAGTGGGGCAGATTGGGGTAGAGTGATGTAGATGGGTAGTTTAGAGTGGGATGGGGTAGACTGGAGTGTGGTAGATCGGAGCATAGTGAAATAGATTGTGGTACACTGGATTGGAGTGAGGTGGAGTAGAGTGGTGGGTTGGATTTGGGTATATTGGATTTGGGTAGAGTGGAGTGGATTGGAGTAGACTGGAGTGCAGTGAGGTACATTGGGACAGAGTGGAGTGGACTGAGGTACATTGAAGGGGAATGGGCTAGACTGGGGTAGAATGGAGCAGAGTGGGGAAGACTGGAGAGGCCTAGGATAGATTGGAGTGGAGTCAATTGTAGCTGCAGCGTTAGGCTACATCTCTAGTAGCTCAGTGCATATGAATACAGGGAATCTGAAAGCGCTTTTGGTGGAATACATATGAAAATGCGGATTACAGCTCAGGCTTTAAGGAGAAATTGATTAGTTGCAGCACTTTAAAAAGAGACATAATTTGTATGCACAGAGAAGAGGTTGAATACATAAGAGACTGAGGGCACAGGTTTCAAAGAGAAATTGATTATATGCAGCTCTGCCCAAAATATATCCGTCCATCACCATCCCCATTCTGAAATCACGAATAGGTTATAGCGAGCTTAGTACCATACATGAACAAGAACTAGCCCGATCAGCAGTCCGATGGACTACTGATTCTACCACTTTTCCAGACGAAATAGTGGCCCAAACGTTTCTGAAACTGCCCCCAGCCGAGCAGCGACTGGTGGGTATGTATATGGTCCAGCACCTCATTACACTGTATGAGGAACAGCATTCTGATCCAGGTCCTTTACATGATGTATTAAACGAGTTACTCCAATACAGATGGAAAGGTCTAGGTACCGATTTAATTAGTGTCATTCTAGAACAGCGCCACAAATACCGAACGTTTCTGAATCCACATTTTGTTCACGTCTCACCCCCAGAAAGTAAATCATTCTACATAGACAGACAGAATCCGTTACGAGAAGTGCATCCAGTCAAGAAAGAGGGTGGTGGTCTAGAACGAGTATTTGTTTACACCCCTATCACAAAAATGGAACTTTTAGAAATGAAAAAGTTAATTCCCTGTGTGAGTGTTTGATTGGTTCAGATGCTCCGTCCATCACCACCCACTTTTGTACCGCTTTGTTCGCCATAAGTTGGCAGGGTATGCTCAGACGCGAGTCCCTTGCTCACTTTGCCACTGGATTCAAGCAAGCCGGGCTGAAGACTGCTGTAATGCCAGAAACCTGTCCTCGGAAGCTTGTTTCCGGTCCAGGGAAGGCATGGCTTGGCAGTTCAGGCTGGACTGTTCCCATGAGGCACAGGGTCAGACTGATTTGCATATGGCCATGTCTGAACTGGGGTGGCAGAGTGGGCTAAAGAACGGTGATGGATTAAATCCAGATCTGTTGACTGGGTGTGAGTGTTTGGTTCAGATGCTGCATCCATCACCACCCTCTTTTGTACCGCTTTGTTCACCATAGGTTGGCAGGGTATGCTCAGACGTGAGTCCCTTGCTCACTTAGCCACTGAATTCAAGCAAGCTGGGCTGAAGACGGCTGTAATGTCAGAAACCGATCCTCGAAAGCTTGTTTCCGGTCCATGGAAGGCATGGCTTGGCAGTCCGGGCTGGACTGTTCCCATGAGGCACAGGGTCAGACTGATTTGCATATGGCCATGTTTGAACTGGGGCGGCAGAGTGGGCTAAAGAACGGTGATGGATTAAACCCAGATCGGTTGACTGGGTGTGAGTGTTTGATTGGTTCAGATGCTCCGTCCATCACCACCCCCTTTTGTACCGCTGCCCAAAATATAGGCACTTTAAAAAGTCACTATTTTGTGCATTGTTTGGTGCTATTAAAGGATGTGCCGAAGTGTAAAACCAAGTTAAAAACTGCTTAATAGTCTGTCTGATCTGTTTGGTGCTGTAAAAGGAAGCACCAAAGGACAAAACTAATTAAGGCAACAATAAACAAACCTGTAGAACCGAAGTAAAAAACAACCTGAAGATGTAGCATGAAAGTGGAAATGATGGACAGATAAATGAAGAAAAAAAGTATCCCGAATGACAAATAGGAGGGGAGGAGGCAAAATGTTGGGGGAAGATCAACCTAAGGCTGACAGGTCCAACATGCGTCTCCCCTCCCATCTCAAAGTGGGGAGAACTACTCAAACTCCTGGGAGTGTCATCATTAAGGTGGAAGACCCTGTAAAGACCATCAGCACTGGAGTGGTCTGACCCAGGGCGATGTTCCACCCTTAAGTCCATTGCCTGTAGGGCAATGGACCACCTCAACAGTTTGAGTATATCTCCCCTCATCTGCATGAGCTATCTGAAGGGACTGTGGTCTGGCTGAACCTGGATGTGAATCCCAATTAGGTATAGTCTATTGGAGTGCTCAATCAGCCCCAATAGAAGGATCGCGGAAACTTCCTCCTTAAGGCTAGCCCTCATCTTATCAGATAGAATGTAAATTAAATTTTTCACCGGTGAGCTATCTTCTGTGTCAGTATCACGAGTACACAAATTCGTAAGACCAGGGGTGAGGGAGAACAAAGAGGCAAACTGATCCAACAATTGGTGACAGTCCCTGTGCTGCTCTGGGGTCAGGGTAGGAGGAAGGTTGATACCTTCCACTGACCCATCCATCCATCCATCCTGCTCCTTGGAAGACAGGAGGTCAGGGAGAGGTTCCCTCTCCTCTTCCACCTCTTTATCTGTCACCAGGAGCATGGTGACTTCAGACCTTTCAAAATGGGATTTGAGGCGACTGCCATGAGGGGCTCCTTGGGGTCTTGATGTCCACCAGGAAGGTGACGTCCGCCTTTCTCACTTTCACATCATAGTGACCTGACAAGCTGTCTTGTAGGGCACTGGGGTCTACTGACTCCATCGCACATACTTTTTGTCCAGATTGAAACTTGACCAGAGTAGCCTACCGGACATGCCAGAGTTTCTTTACCTCCTGCTTGAGGTCTAGTTTCTCAGAGGACTTTTCCAGAACTATTGCATATCGTTTCTGAGAGCCAACATGTTGCCAACTACATTCTGGAGGAGCTTCCTGGGAGCTTGCTCTAAGGTCCACTAACAGGGCGACCACAGAGGAGCTCAAATGAGCTAAACAAATCTCTCTTCTGTGGCACCTTCCAGAAGGCAAAACACAGGCATGGTAAGAGGATATGCCACTTCCACCTCATGGCCTCAGACAGGCCTATAATCATGCCTTTTAGGTTCTCTCAACAAAGCCCATTAGTCTGAGAGTGATAGGGTGGAGAGCTTATAAGTTACCCCACACGCATCCCACCTTGATTTCATATAGGTCAACATAACGTTTGCTCCCCTGTCAGACACTTCTTTTTCAGGGAACCTACTCTGTTAAAAATTTCCTTCAAGGCCCTAGCCACTGCAGGGGCAGGCAGATCTCAGAGGAATGGCCTCTCGTTACCTAGTGGCATGGCACACCAACACCAGGATAAATCTGTTGCTCAAGGCAGTTTTGGGGTCCCAACAATGTCGATAACCACCCATTCAAATGGGGTGCCAACAGATAAGGGAACCAGGGGACCTTTAGCTTTTTCACTGACCTTCCACTGGCCTGGCATGTGGGATATAACCTACACAAAGCATCTGAGGATGTTGTCACCCGGGGCCCAACAGATGTGGGTGATATGCCTGGCAAAGGTCTTGTCCTACTTCAGATGTCCTTCCAGGGGTATACCATTAGCCACACCCAATAGGATTGCTTTGGAGCACTGGGAAACTACTAACTCACAAGTTGCCCCAGACTCATGAACTTAAGGCTCATTGTACAGGAGGTCATTTTCCAAAAGGATCAGGTGATGTCTATATGTGTCACCGGTTGCCTGGGTCTCAGCTTGCAGCCTCGAGCCCTGTACAGTTGGGCACTCTTTTTGAGCTATACCGAACTCATTTCTGGTGGGCCCACCCTCACCTTGCCATCCAGCAAGCAAAGGTCGGTCTCCCAAAGCTGGAGTATCCACCCAGTAGGCTCTAGGTGGTCTCCTTAGGATCCCCTTCCTCCTGGACCATGGACGTTTCAGGGGCTAGTTTCCCATGACCCCTGCCCTTCCTCTTTTTGGCAGCTGCCTGAACCATTTTCCCAGGCTCTGGGTCTCCTTGACTCCTCTTTTGTGCGGCCCTGGACTGTGTGGGCAGGCACACTCACTTAGGTAACCCTAACATCTCAAGGTGTGATTGGAGCTCCACTTCCTTCTAGATAGTGTGATCCAAATCACTGCCTAACAGACAATACACAAGCATGGCGGGGCTCACATCTACCTTTAGAGAACCTGTCTCACTCAAAGGGAACCAGAGCCCCTGGGTAGTGACTTACGGTTGTCTGCTACTACAACCTGGTGGAATGTATTGGGGCATATCTGCTCTGAGGACACCAGAAGACACCTTACAGTATTCATGCTGGCTCTCGTGGCACTCAGAACTTCCAAACCTCTGCCCACTGATGGTGATCCCCTACCTACACTTGGATGTGTTAGCAGGCATGTGGGCTATGGGCACCATTTCTTTGTCATCTAGGGGCACTAGGATAATTTTACTCTCTTCCCCTCAGTAACTGGGGTTAATCTCCTCCCCAAGCACTACACTAGCCAACCCTTTGGTCCGCCCACCAGTGAGGATCTGTGCCATCTTGGGACACTTGGCATCCTTAGCCAGAAGTGGGGGACTCTTCTAGGCAACTCCCACATCTAGTTCTGGAATGTTCTGCCAAACCACAATGAACAGATAGCCAGAGCAGGGCACTCTGCAGTATATTAGGGAAAAAGTTAAAGATTTGTATCATAACTTATAGTGCCCTAGATATGGAATTGGCTACCAAAACAACCCTTTCTATAACACCCCAATTGGGAGGTCATTCACTGTAAAGTTCTCCACACTCAAAGTTCAAAAATCATCAAATTAGGCCAAAGGGAAAGTTTCTGTACATCCATTTCAAACAGCAGTGATACAACTTAGACAGCCAGCCAACACATGTTCTGTCGAATGGCAAATTAGGCCTCGATTTCTTCAGGGCTTTAAATAGTAAATAAATCTAAATTGCTGTCTCAACCTTTTCTTATTTATGTTCACCATCACCCTATTTGTCTTCTGCTTTGACAACTTCTGGTAACTGGTCGATGTACAGAGCAATGTCCGACCACATTTGTCGGTCGTATATTCCAGGAACTGCTAAAGAGTTGGTTGCACTGACCATTAGTCCTGACATTGAGGAAAAATGTTTCCCAATATTGTCAAGGTACCTACCCTCTTTATCTGGGGGCGCTGAGATAGGGGCCGAAGGGTTCTTGGAGCGGCGGTGGGCCGCTTCCGTGACAACGGAATTCAGTTTAGAGTGCCCAGTAAAACATGCAGGAACATCCTCAGTAGCCTTTTGTTTCTTGTGACGGTGTGGTAACACTGCAGCCACCAAATCTGGGGTGTTCAGCACCTTAATGCCTTCCTCCCAAATGTAATCAATAATGGGCATAGCTTTGACAGTTTTACAAAATGGCTCCTAAAAAAAACACACAGAAAACAATCTGTTTATCTTGTGGGTATTGGTAAATAGAACCTCTTTGCAGCTCTCTCGAGCAGGTTTTGAAATCCACCAATATCCTCTAGAGGAGATTCCACCAGAGGCGGCATTGAAGATGAGGGGTGTGTTATCATGTAATCATTCCATTCGGTAAGAGTGTTCCACATCCATGTCATCTTCTGAGGGAGTTGGATCCTGGAAGGGAGCCATTTGCGGGGCACTTGGAATTGGCGTAAACAATTGTGGTTGTGAAGGCAGTGTTGGTGAAGGATGCCTAGATAGCAACTTTGCTGGTGAAGATGGAGGTCTGGTGGAAGGCTTTGATGGAGGGACACGCCTGTGATAGTCACTAAGCATGAGCTGTAGGTCAGACATCAGAGATAAAGGTAGAGAGGCCAATTCCTCTTTATACTGTTGATGGCAATGCTATGTAGGAGCGTAATAAGTTTGCTCATAATGCTCCAACTCATCGTCCTCTGGTTGACCCTTGACATGCAACTCGGAGGGACTGCGTGCCCTATGAAAGGGGTCCTCTTCATCGGGCTCATTGTCATCCAACAGATGAGAGTGCAGTAAAAGAGACATTTGACTAGAAGAACCATGTGCAGGAGTGAGGAGAGGAGATTTCTGATGTTTTTCTGAGGTTTATCTCGTCGACGAGGCCATTGACTAGGTCGTCATTTCGGAAAGCTTATTCTTCATCGACGGTGATATCTTCGGCACCTATGGTGTCTTCGTTGACGGTGGCGTCTTTATTGATGTTAACAAAGCTGTTGACAGGAGTGTCGCAGACAGTGATGCCTTTGTCGAGATGACTATCTTCGGCTCTGAGGGTACTTGTGCTTAGCTCGTCGATGATAAGGTCGTAATTGAGAGCAATGATGTCATCGAGAATGTAGAGTGGTAGTAATGAAGGCGGTGGAAGCCTTCGTCGTCGACGGTGTTGATGACCATTTTCTAGTCGACGGTCTGTCCGTCGATTGAGTAAAAGAAAGTTTCTTGAAGGAGTGACTGACCTGTAGTGGAGGTATAGGAAGTTCAGAAGTAGATTTAGACAATGCTTTTGAAGACTGTTTTTCCTTTTGTTGATGAGAAGGTGCATTCTTAGTGAGAAACATTAGATTTTTAGAGCATTTTATGGGAGGCTCGAGAGAGGAATGAGAATGGGAAGAGTCCCTCTCTATCTTTTGTGATTTTCTGGAATAAGATGATGATTTCCCACTTTCAGTGTCTGACACGGGCTCCTTTCGAGTTTTACGTTTTTTGAGCGATGACAGCAGCCTCCCTTCACGGTCCTTAAGACTCTTCACAGAAAAGGTCCAAAATACTTTACAGTCTTTAGCCTCATGCGATGGGTATAGGCAGTAAAGGCAGTCTGGATGAGGGTTATCCATGTAGAACCTCTTTTTACCACATGTAGCACAGTCTCTGAAGAGATCCATTTTTGCTTTTTCTGACATGGTAAAATCAGATTTTAGCAGGGAAAAATACAGATACAAAGGTGTATTGATATATCTGTATGTATACGAAGAGTTATATCTTTCAAAATTTGCTGCGGAATCAGTCTGGAACAGGAAACCTCAGTGGAGACTCCCTAACATGATGTGCAGTAGAAAATCTGATAGCCCGGAGCTTCTCACAGGAGTGTTCTAAAGGGTGATATCACCTGATTGGTTAAGAACTAAGTTTGGTCTCTCTTAAAAAAAATTACTGATAGGTTACTAAACTAAGAGGCCTAGGCCTTTTCTAATCTACACCTATCATCACATTGCTTTCTAAAAGTACCGGGGGTCTCCCATCTCAATGAAAGAGAATGTCATAAATCTAAGAAAGTTACAATATTGGAGTAATCCAACTTATCAAAGATTAAAACAGGGGTGTGTGCTAGCACGCAACCTTAAAACCTCTTCATGGCAGACCTATCACCAGCCCTGGATCAGGAAAATTCCCAATTCCCCAGGGCTGGGTCCCCTCCGCCTTACCATTCTATCATATACTGATAACATTGTGCTATTTAGTTCAACTAAAGTAGGCCTACAAAGATCACTGAACATCAATGTAATGTACGCAAGAACCAACCACCTGGCGGTAAATGTCACAAAAGCAATGTCTGTCTGTAATTAACTGGGACACTCCACCTCAAATGTCTTAAATGGTGTCAAAGAAGAGACTGAATCCAATTATAAATTCCTGGGGCTTTATCTCAATTCAAGAGGAAACTTCTTCTGGCAAAAACAATACATAGAGAAGAAGAGGATTGCATTAATGCACGCCTTTACCACCTGGCAAAAAACACTGGATGGGCCGTCATTTCAACCACTCTTAAGAGTTATCTCAACCAAGCTACTAACAACCATCCCAAATGCCAGTGTGGCGATGAGAGGGCAGGATGCTGCAATAGTGGATACCTTCAGGTGAGCGTTCAATGTTCAACAAATTTCCTTTTCCAGTACAAATATGCCTGGACTTTGTACTTTTAAAGCAAGATCTAGCAAGAAGATCAAAAGCGATAAAAAGTTGCTACAAGATCAGTCAAACCCAAGATTCCACATTAAATTGCACATTATGGTCAGGTTTTCAAAGTTAGCAGCAGTCGGCACACTATAAATATCTGAATGTTTCCCTTTCAAATTGAACTATGGGCCGCAAGTGTGCCATCGGACGCCTTAAAAAAGGCAACCAACAGGCCTATAAAGCTACAATCTTGCTTTGAAGACAAATACAAATTCAGCTTCCGCTCCCATGCATGGATGTAAATCAAATACAGTGACACTCTGACCTCAGCACACTACCTGGCAGTTCCATTTCCAGCACGCCAAAAAGGCAGTCTCATGACCCTGCACATGGGCAACATACTAGAATTATTAAACCAACCAACTTGGAATACATTGGTCTGACCTCATGGAGACTTTGCAAAGGAAAAAAAGAGGACCTCATTCATTTCATCTGCATCTGTCCCAAGCTGCGTATGCTTCACTTACAACTACTAAGGAAAAGCTTCAATGATAGAGGCATCTGTTTGTGCAGGGAATCTATAATAGCGTGCCCCGACCCTGGGGAACTGCAGTTGAACTGCAAACTGGTCAAATTTCTGGCAATGACCTTCATCGCGAAACCTGAGGCTAATTTGCAGAAGCATTGCACTAGTTTTTAAACAAATGGTTAGGTTTATGATGTTCTGTATTAGGAAATATGCAATGTTTCAGGTATTTTGACTGTTGCTCTTTTTTTCAGTATATTCTATGCTATGAGTCCCCACGGATCTCTACCAAGCAATCTTAATATCATCATGGTCATTTTTATTGGCAAATTATTTTTAATTGCACTCATTCAATTAGTACAGTTGCAATTAGGGCTGAATATAAGTTTACATTGGATGGAGTATTAGCACAAATAATGCACCAGTTTTTAACTATTAATCTCTTTTAAGATATGCTGTAGCAGGAAACACATACTTCTCAGAGTTTAATGGCTATCTGTACTTTCTCTCTGGATGTACTATTTTATGAGGTTTGCCTATTAGCACAAATATTGTACTAGGTTTAAACTGTTGATCCTGTTTAAGATATACAATAGCAGGAAACAAGTAATTCTTACAGTTGAAGGACTTTCTGCACCTTCTCTCGGGATGTACTATTTTATGATGTTATAATTTGCAATGTATTACAGTTTTAAGTTGCGAAAATGTTATGGTTTTAATTAACTGAAACAATAACCTTGAACTCTCCCCACTTGTCACCTGGCAGCATACTGGCCACCTGCAAGGAGGTCAGAAGGGGAATAGAAAAAATCAAAATTCAATGACTCAAGTGAATAGTAATTTAAAACTCTATCTAATGTGCAAGTCAGATTTAAATTACTATTTTTAAAACATGGCCCTTTTAAACAAAATTGGTATATTCCTGCCTTTGGTAGCCTTTTCAGAGTTAATCCCCACTTTGCAGCCTGAAGGCCCCCTGCGAGGAAATGTGAATGGCTCCCTGGAAAAGTGGAAACGGGGCTTTGGCTGGAAGGAGGGGTGACCTCTTCCAGATTGGATGGCCCAGAGGGTTGTGTCCACCAACGCACAATCTTCAAAGGTGTATCCCCCATCACAGGCAGATGTCTCACAGTTATGATCTGGTTTCCAAATTGCAGAACATAACAACATGGTTTGCAGATGGAGAGGCCCTAACAAATAATTATTGAATGATATGGTTGAAGACCAAGAATCAGAACGCCTCCAATTTAAAATGGATTTAATATGTGGCAATAAACCTTATGCAATCAGACCAGCACAACAGCAAAATAGCAATGAGACATATCTGTGAAAAGGCATGCATTCCTCCAGAAGCTTCCATACAGGAGGGCGTTGTACAGCAACAAACAGAAGAGCCGATATTGAATGGTTAAATGCTAACATCCAGCGAACCACAAAACTCTTTTGGGACTGCTCGTACTCCGTTTCTGCTGTATGCTAGACTATTAAAGGCAGGTAAAAATACATGGAAGCAATTCCCCAGAGAAAGCTATGCTCACCAAAACACACCACATAATGCTTGATTTTTCCTAAAAAATCAACACAAACCTATAAGGCTATAATTGTATGCAATAAAGGACTATAAAAAAAGGTATGGTCAATAAGAGATTACAGAAATCGAAAAAAAACTATAGATTAGCGCAAAAAAGCCAGTAAAGCCAGATTCAGAATTCAATTAATTACACAGAACGCACCATATACGGAGTTTACTGAGAATGATGGGCTGAGTGCAGAATTAAAGACTTTTTATGACTAGGTGAGAAGTGTTGACAAAAGGTCCACGGCTGAAGAGTTTAGACTACCATATATATGGAAATGTCACAAAGTCATGGAAGACTTATAGTTATGAAAAATGGTCGAGGGATATTCTGTTTCCCCAAAACAACAGGCTGCCCTGAAGCAACAGTCTAAATTAATTGCTAAGCAGAGATGGAAGACAAAATATTTAGGAAATAAACAGACTAATATGGTTACTACTGGAACAGGTTTTATAAGGAAAAGGAATACGACTGCTCTCGAAGACTACTGACATTTTATGATCTACCATGTTAGAAAATGTAATGTGTACCTCCAAACTCATGAATATTTGATTTCACCGTTAATGGGTTTGCTGTTTATAATGGTTTAAAATAAAATAATAAACCAAATTACTGTGAAATATATTGCGCATATGCAAACTGATTTTTTTAAATGTCATTACATTATTAATTATATAATAAAGGCAGTTCCACGATTATAAATGGTAATTAATAAAAGACATTTTGAAAAAAGTATTTGCCGTACATATTTTTCTCAGACATACCGGTTTAGATGGTCCAAGTATCCGTGCAGCTATGCCCATTCCTTCATTGGTATATTCTTCCCCATCTTTTTTCCCCGGGGTCCCCTAAGCCAAAAACAAGTGTCAGTTACAAAATTATGGGTACAATACATGCCATTGACCATTATTTAGACCAAACACTAGCTGATGGTGATTAAATGCAAAAAGCTGGGTCAATGTTAAACTCGTGTTCTAAACTAGCACCACATCATTGGAGAATTCACATTTTTGGGACTTAAATTGTAATTGAAGACATAACCTAAATTAGGACTAAGACAATGACATACTGGAAACCTTAACCTTTGTAATATGAAAGGACTAAAAGAGAAAATCACATTCTTAATATGCATCTTACTTTACAATTGATTCCATTTTTTATCATAACTAAATCAAGACAAAGACTAATGAAATCGAAAGACATGAGACAACACATGAGAAATCTTAATCAAACAAAACAATTGCACTTGATAAAATAAGTTGCTTATAACATATGTGTAGACCTTGCCAAATAGGTCTGGGTTGTTGTGAAAAGACTGACAGGAGATTGAATTCTTAAGCGGTTCAATATTAAAAGACCACTTGAAAGCCTTCTCTACAAGAAAGTGTCTGGCACGTATATTTGGAAAAAGAGACACAGCCTTCCAAACACAACCCTCTCACTATTACTAGAATATTGGGAAGACCAAAGAAAACCTTGAGCAAAGCATATGGCCCGAGTAGAGAGGTGGGAAATCCAGAAAACTCATAGCCAGACAAGTTTGGTTTCAAGAGCCAAAGCACGAGGAGAGCCATGAAAAGAATCAGCATGTAAATGATATAGCAAATGTGATGCAAAAATGTGATAAAGACTCTTCCAGATTAAAGGTAGTTATCGCACTGCATTGGCATACGTTAAAAATACAAACCTTTACCCACCCCCATAGTTCCGAAGACACTGCGACGAGTGAATCAATAAATGTCAGTTTGTCACTGTACATTTGGAACAACATTATTATCTCTTAAACCACACATAAGAAAGGATTACAGATACCACACAGTCTAAAATGAATTTCTTCATGGTGCTCTCGGATTTCAATCTCACTTTTAACTTTACAAGTTTTGTCTTTCACACCACAATAGAGAGGGCCAATTATCGTGCCAGGGATGTTTAGCTCAACACGAGAAAAGGGTCCAGGGACCGTCCATACATTCTGCCCAAGCCAGTCCCCTTGGTTTTCCCACTTCCAGCTGAGCAAAACAAACAAACAATCTGGTGATAAAACATTAACACAAAAAACATGTTGCTGCGTTGTAAGAGATCTCTGGCATTAATGGGAACTATTGTTATCTTGTAGCAACGAAAACACGACTGGACTATACTTACAGGAAAAATCCCATTTATGATGCTGGGTTTTCCCTTAGGGTAAGGATTTCCAGGTATCATTCCACAAGATGATATCATAGCGTGTGGCGCTTTACAGCCGACCTTGGAAGCCTGAAACAGGAACTGAGTGTTAACAATAAAAGTCTAAACTCAGAATGTTAAATGCAATAGTTTGCTCCCGTACTAAAATGAAGCAAACAACTTTGCTAAGCATCACAATAAAAATATCGCTTATGGAATATCAATCTTATTTAATACATGAACTCAAACCCATGCAAGAGACAGAGTAAACAGACAACATTCGGCTACAAAGATAGAGAGTATATTTATTTGTTTCAATTAAAACAAAATATATATTGTTGGGAACACGTGGTAATTGGAAAAGAAGTGCTGCAAAATATACACTGCTTTCCGCATCTCTTTTATATTCTGGTGATAGATATATAAAGCATTAAGTTGTAGGACGGAGATAATATAAAGAGGTATATATGTCAGAAGGTTGGATACTGAGACACTTTTAGGGGTTCCTATTTTTGTACATCATTAACAACGTGCATTTCACACTCGATTTAACATGTACATATTGATCTACTACTGTTGGTTTTGAAACAAATTTTCTATGACGTGCAGAAGTGTGTTTTTATATGGTAAATAGACCACAAATCAAGAACAAACGCCATCTTGTCCAAGGTGGAAATCATCTTGGTCACCCATTTTGTTTCCCCCCTGCCCACTTCTCTGCTGCACACTGTCAAGCTGAGATATACTGATTTATTTCCACAGTTATTGTTATTTTGCTCTTGATTAACTCCCCCCAGTTAGGTCACAACTTCTAACATTTCCCATGCCTCACATAACACGTTATTGTTAATGTATCATGTGCTCTTGGAGCATCTCCAGATGTCATTAGCAAAGAGGGTGTTGAATAATTTTTCATGCAGTTTGATAGTGCTTGGGCGTTTAGGTAACATTTCGTTTATTTTTCACGTACCCTGATTTGCTTATGAAGTGTTACATTTGCTAACACCACAGTGAATCTTCAGGTTTTGCAATTTCATATGCGAAAATAATGTATAAAAAAACTTCAATTTTGGGGGTGACCAGAACACTTTCCTGTTCTACTAAGGATGCTGTCTGTTACTCTACTGATTTTGCAGCCCAATTGGTACTTAAAATTATTTCAGATTTTTACATTCTCTGTATAATGCTACATGGAGAGCTTTCAAGGCATTGACTCTGTATCGCTTTATTTTTGGATTCTGAAATAAGATCCTTTAACTTTACATTAATCTAGAACTCAATTATTGAGTGGGCACAACAAGTTATTAAATTGATTGCATTTTCTGACTGAGGCTTTGGGCAGTGACTTAAAACATGGGACACACTTCCTCATGCAATTGAGGTTTAATACCTTCTCCGATGTAGTGAAATGTGGAAACTCTTATTTTGGTTAATTTTAGGGTGTGTACATTTCAGGGTATCTTTTTGCTCCCAAAAGAGTCATACTAAAAATGAAGGTTTTTAAATGAGCGTTTCTAAATGACGTCAAACAGAAAACAAAATCGAAGCACAATGTCATTTAGAACCCAGAGGTGAAAAACATACATTTTATTCACAGTTGCACATCTTCCAGCCCTGCTCTAATCAAAAGTAAAAGGGCCGAGAAGTCATGGGGAGCTATACATGACCTGGCTTAACCCGCATCCACTCCGTACCACATAAGGTGTCCGATCTGGCTATCCCTCAGCCACCTTAATTTAAAGATTTAAGAAAATGATATCTTGTCACCCTCCCACACCGTTCTTCGCATTTCCTGTCCCTTTCCTGTCAAATAGTGTGCTACAACAGATGTCCTGCCACCAACCTAAGCAACCCAACGCATTTACTCTACCCTCATCCATCAAACGTTTTAAAAATAAAATCTCAACTCTTACTACCCGCACCATCCTCTTTTCAATTTCACCCTTGCCCAAATATAAATAAAACAGCCACATAGCAGTGTTAGTGCATCATTGCATTCCCTGTTTCATTGGTCTGCAGACACACGTGTTGACAGGGAAAATGGCATTTGGTGAAGGCAGGATGTTACCTGCCTTCTCCTGCCCCCATGAGTCTACGGAGAGGTGACAGGAGGGTGAAACCATCAGCTGGCATCCTGCAGTTTCACTCGGGTGTCTAGAGTCTCGTGTGAGGTGCCCTGAGCCCTACCCTGTTCAATCTTTACTTGGCTCCTCTGGCTGATGTGGTCCAATCGTTCGGCATTGAACTTGTTTCATATGCCGACGATACCCAACTTCTCATCTCCTTGACCCAATCACCCTGCAGGGCAGCCGACAACTTTAAAACTTGCATGCAGGCATTGGCAGGCTGGATGAACCAACACTGCCTGAAACTTAATGGCTCCAAAACGGAGGTTCTGGTGATTGGTGGCAGGGACACGAGTTGGACCAAGGAGTGGTGGCCATCTTGTCTAGGGCCATTACCCACCCCATGCCAATCAGCCAAAAATCTGGGGATCTGGATTGATCCCAGACTTTCCTTCAACAGTCATGTGCACAAAATGGTGGGGAAGTGCTTTGGTGTTATGAAGACCTTAAATCGCACCCTTGACCTCCTTCCTCTTGAAGCAAGGCGCACTATGACCCAAGCTCTTGTGACCTCGAGGATGGACTATGGCAATGTGCTTCTGCTCGGAACAACGCAGAAAAACATCAGGAGACTTCAAGTGCTCCAGAACACCGCTGCACGCCTAGTCCTTAGACTTCCCAAAAGAGCGGCATCTAAACCGGCCCTTGCCACCTTGCACTGGCTGTCTATAAAAAAGAGAGTCCTATTTAAAGCCCTCCTTATGTGCTATAGGATCCTCGCACACTCTGCCCCTCCCTACATGACCGACCTAGCTATCCCCTATGAACCCACTAGAACTCTCCGGTCTGGGGGAACAGGTCTGCTGAAAATTCCCCGTGTAAAAAAAGCTAGAATGGGAGGCCGCTCCTTTCGTGTAATGGCAGCCAAAGAGTGGAACCAGCTCCCGATGAGCATCAGACTAGCTGACTCTGAAGCCACCTTTAGAAAGCTTTTGAAAACTCATCTGTTTTCCCTGTAATCTCCTTCCGGTTTCTTGACTCTTTTTCCACAGCGCGGGGACACGCCGGGATGGCGTCACCAGGCGCTTTACAAGCCCCTTTATTATTATTATTATTAGAACAATCGAGAAGTAAGGGCATCCCATGGTGACATCACAATAGTAGAAAACAATGTTGGTATTTCAATACTGTGATGTAGTCACAGCGGATAACCGGGTTTAGAATCCAGTATAGTTCTCCTGGCCCTCAGTGACGGCCATAAATAACAAGCCCATGCAAACTTGGGTGGGAAAATGTGCAATAAAATGCTAAGATAGATATATGAGGGAGAGACAACAGGATGTGGAATAATACAGAACTTATGAACAATAAAACAGTTTGTTTAAATGCATTATATGGCCCTACCATGTCACTCTGCTTTATGTGGCACCAACACGCCACCATTTTTCTGTGAGACACCGTAAGCTACTGTAAGTGCACAGAAACTCAAGTACAAAACATTTAAGTTATCCATAGCCATCTAAAGAAATACACTGTATTTTACCTTTCTGTTCCCCTCCAACTAATTGAGTAAATCTAGAATGCTTATTTTAGCAACCCTGAAAGAGGATAAATTGCTAAAAATAAAATAAATAGGATTTTCTTCAACATTTCAATTGTAGTGTGGTCCTGGGATATCAAGAGTAAACCACCTTAGCCACATAAAATCTTACTACCCCAAAACATTTCTTTCACTGCAAGGCAAGCAGGGGAATTCAGGTCTGTGGAGTCACTAGAGTCCATTTAGGAAAGTTTAGCTTTAGTCATAAGGAGGACTTAAAATGACTGAAAAGGGGTGAATAGTATCAGGGATTGAACAGCTGCTGTGAAGGAAACTGAGCTGAAGACGCTTTGAAAGGGCATGCGGCTCAACCCCTATGGGACTAGCAAGATAAGCTCATCGCCTCAATCAATGCCTTCCAGCTAAGTGGGATGAACACTTCTGACCATTGGGTTAGTGATAGCACTTATAGGACAGTGACTACAGATAGATTCCCACACTTCCTTTACCTCAATTTCTAAAGCCCCTTCTTAGAGGAGTTCATCACTACAGTTGCTTCAAGTTTACGGTTATGTTTAAGTTTAAGAGGCTGCAGCTATCTATCCTTGAGGCAACCACCAGGGAAGATGGCAATATCTAGGACGTTTGAGATAGGGAATAAAAGGCAAGCTAATAGAGTGGAAGAAAAGGGAAAATAAGAAAGACATATGAAAAAGAAAAAAAACGGGAAACTTAAATATGAAAAGTTGGAGCTAGAGGAGAAATAGTTTGCCAACCTTCTTAAGGTTAAAGAGATGGAAATTGAAACAGATAGGATATCAATATTCCCTACTCCAGCAGTCACGGAGACCCACTCCCATGTTATGTGCTCCGGAAATTGTACCTTTCATTACCATTGGAGCAGGTAGGTTAACCTGGCTTTAAGATTTGCTTGTGCAACTCAGACATCACATGAGTGATTCAAAGAGACCGCAGTATGAAAGGATGAAAGATGTTCTGATCCAAAGGTTTTGAGCTTAATTCAGCCAGACAAATGAAAATCTTTACGGTTAAGAGTAAGAAAGGCTGGTCTCTTTGAAACCTGGCTGCTTGCATGAGAAGGAAACTAGGAAAGGTAAAACGGATGAAGGCTATGGATTTTGATTTCTTGAATCATCTTTAGCTGGCTACACAACTCAGAAAGGAGTCTCAAGGAAGTGCGGGTGAGGAGTCGCCAGCTTTTCAGGAAAGCAGTTTCAGAACTCAGCAGTCAACCAACTGACAAAACAAACTAAAGTGCAGCACAATGCTTTTCTTTTATGTACAAAGTACTTTAATCACACAGAACTAAATATACACTCCAATGAAAGCAGACCGTGTTGCAAGCTAAGCTGGGTTAAATTGTGAGGAGCTGTAGCTGCTTCTGTCCAGGATCCCCTCTCCCCAACAATGGCTGGTGCAGTATCTACAGTCCCCACCACACTACGGGTTTAGACAGGGTTAGTCGAAGATGGCTCAGATACCGCCACAGGTCAAATGTAATGTACAACTCATCTCAATGTCTCTTTATCCCTTTGACAAAAAAGTCAAATTTTACCTGCTGGTACTTTAGTTTTGGCCTGTGCTGCAGACGTGGTTTGGCCTCCTGCCACAATTGCAGAGGTCTACTCTTCTGTGGGGCAGCATCTACAGTCTTGCTCGGGACAACGTTTGAGAGTGCGATTGGTGAGGCAGGTCTGTGCAGCAGGTCTCACCCTTGGCAGCTGCATCTCTCCAACCAGCTGCCGATAGATGTTTTTGTGCAGTTACAACTTCCATCGTTTGAGGTGGTGTCTCTCTGGTAGCGGTGACCTGTGGGACAATCATGGCTTACACTTTGGCTGAGACATTACTTTCACACAAAGCATCAACAGCACCAGTCTTTGAAGCCCACAGCAAACTGCAGGTCAATACAGGATACGTGTTGTGGTGCAGTCTTATGCAACTGGTCACGGTGACTGTGAAATGAGACATTCGGGGAACGATACCCCTCCATGAAATGGTCCTTTCTGGCTTCGCTCTACGGGCAAGTCAGCTTTCTGTGAGTACTCTTCACACCAGCAAAGTGCTAAGCTTTCCTTCTGGACAGTCTCTCCAACTGCATAGGCACACTTCGTTCCTCTCATGGCAGACTTTCCCGCACTTCAGTTAGATCCTCAGCTCCCCCAGCAGAAAGTGCAGAGTGATGTCCACATACCTCTGGAATACTGGCTGCCAGGCAGACACCAGCCCAGTTTGTACAGGAGCTATTCTTGGTCAGGAAGAACTTGGATCTGGAACAATGTGAGGCAGTTTGGATCCATTTTAAAACTAATTTTTGACACAGGGGTTGTAGATCCATTCACTTCCTAAGTTTTCAGAACCCGCTTGGGTTGGTTCTCTTTTAAATATCAATACCTTGCTGCTCTCCAGACACAGGCTTTGTGCAAAGCGATGGCTCTCACAGTAGTTAGCAATGGGGTTAGCTCTAAATAGGAGTATGCGAAACAGGAGCACACTTAAATGAGAGGTCTTTGCGTCTGGCAGTCAACAGACTTCTTAAAGCAGTAATAACAGAAACTATTCTCATCCTTCACCTTGTGCAATGCTAAAACCAGGAGCATTCATGGAGGTATATTTGGGGGTAGATGCAGGAACTCGAAAGAGTAGCCATGATGAACTGTTGACCTCTAAGCCTCTCCTCAACAAGTCTCTTGTGACTGGCAGGAATGTGAGTCACAGCTTGGCTGCTGCGGAAGTTCCTCATGAACTAGAGCCCCTGCAAGGACTTTTCTTGTTTCCCTGAACTCATTCTCTCCAAGGACATTTTCTGCAACTTCATGTTGTCCTTGTAGCTAAAATACTGAGTACCTTGGTAGGCCTGTTTATTGGGATGGGCTCATTGCCACTTTTGGTGGTGATATTCGAAAGACTATGGGTGCTAAAGGGAGCCCATGGGCTTGGCAGTATTAGTGTACTTCTTCATCTTTTCAAGGGCCTCATCAACATGTTGGCCAAATAAAAGAGATACATTGAGTGTTAAATCCGGCGAGATAGTGCTGTACCTCAAAGCAGAACCCAGAAATACGTAGAGAGGCGTGTCATCATAAAATGACTCTTGTGTTAATCTAAACAACAAAACAATTGCCAGCACTGGATCTTACTTACCTATTTTAAGATGAACTATATGAAAAGAAGCATATTGGCCCGTTTTTCAATTTGTGTCACTAGTTTATTTATTTATTTTTGCACTAGTGGATCAAGATTTACTTTCATGAACAAAAGAAGGTTTTTTTTGTGTATGTATAAACAAAGAACAAAATACAGTAAAGCATTTACAGATAATTCATAATATACAAAACAATTTACAGAATTTACAACACATCCAAACTTTCACTCTGGCCAAACCTTTCATCCATCTACAATCATACCACAAAGCACAAATCCTTAGAGCCTACTGTCAAAAATATAGGTTCCTATATACATATATACAATTTCACATCCTGAAGTTGGTAATTAATGTGATGGATGTAATTTCAAGGGAATTAATCCTACTTAATGAGCTCTATTTATAATAGCATTTTAATTTGACAGAAGGACCCAAAAACAGGTCGACACGTTTCGAACTCCCCAATGCGGAGTTCTCCTCAGGACCAACAATCTACAAAAACAAACAAACATTCATTAAAAAAAGTCCGGTTCAAAAGCCAATTCTTTTGCTAGCAGTGACAACTCCTGTTAAACACCTCTCGCCGTACCTCAGTATAGTGAACAAAACACTCCACTAGTAGATGGTGTGCAGACGATAGACAACTGTAAATAGGGAGACAAGACACACATTTTAGAATTCACCATCCGGTCCATCTTACACAGTTGGCTTCTGTTTGTGCAAAGGCAAGGGCATAAACACTTACCTATTCAAAAACTCTTATCTCCTTATCTGCGGGAAAGAAATATATAGAACGATTTGAGTTGGACCCTCATTTGCAGGAATGAATATGCTACTTACCAGTATGCATCTGTTCTTGGCATGTAGGGCTGCTAACATTCATATCTATAGCATAGATCGCCGCCTAGTGTTGGGTCCGGATGATTGCACGTTGTTGTCCTGGAAGAGTCTTCGAAGTATCACGAGATAGGTGGCTCCTCCCCTGGACTACAGTGCGCATGGGCATCGACTCCATCCCCAGATTGTTTTTAGCCATTGTGGCAAAGATGGAGTGTAATAGCGTAAGCGATGTCCATGCTAATTGTAGAATACAAGAAAAGTCTGCAGCCGCTACGGGCGTCGGGGAGGAGGGCGGGCGATATGAATGTTAGCAGCCCTACATGCCAAGAACAGATGCATACTGGTAAGTAGCATATTCAGTTCGAGGCATGTGGGCTGCTAAATTCACATCTATAGCATAGAATACATAGCAGTCCCTCCATTAACGGCGGCCGCCCGTGCCAGCTGCAGAAGTCTGAAAGAGTGTTTTAAGAACAGCCTGTCCTACAGCTGTCTGCTGCTTGGAATGCACATCCACACAGTAATGTTTGGTAAACGTATGTGGTGTAGACCATGTAGCTGCTCTACAAATGTCTTCCAAAGGAATGTTACCTAGGAATGCCATGGAGGCCCCCAACTTGCGTGTGGAGTGTGCCCTGGGGGGACCGTTAAAGTGCGCTTAGCTTTCTGATAGCAAATCTGAATACACTTAACGATCCACCTGGCTATTCCTGCTTTGGAAATGGGGTTGCCTTTGTGCTGGGCCGAGAAGGCAACAAAGAGCTGTTGTGTCTTTCGAAAATCTTTTGTTCTGTCAATGTAGTACATTAACGCCCTCTTGACGTCAAGCGTATGGAGCATTCTTTCTGCCACAGTGTCAGGGTTTGGAAAGAATGCGGGCAGTTCGATGGTTTGATTGACATGAAACTGCGACACCACCTTAGGAAGGAACTTGGGGTTTGTGCGGAGCACCACCCTGTTTGAATGAATTTGGATAAATGGCTCTTGTATTGTGAGCGTCTGTAGCTCACTAACACGCCTAAGAGACGTGATGGCAATGAGAAAAGCCACTTTCCATGTCAAGAATTGAATCTCACAGGAATGTAGAGGCTCAAAAGGTGGGCCCATCAACCTGGTGAGGACCACATTAAGGTTCCATATAGGAGCTGGCGGGGTCCTGGGAGGGATGACACGTTTTAACCCTTCCAGGAAGGCTTTAATGGCAGGCACTCTGAAAACATAGAGATGCTGCCTGTTCTGAAGGTAAGCCGCTATGGCGGATAAGTGTATCCGAATGGAAGCGTATGCTAGATTGCATTTGTAAAGATGTAACAAATAGCAGATGATGTTAGGGATGGATGCATCTAGCGGGTTGATATTGTGTTCTGTACAGTAGATGACAAACCGCTTCCATTTTGCTGCATAGCATGCTCTGGTAGTGGGCTTTCTTGCCTCCCGTATGATGTCCATGCATTCGGGAGGCAAATTAAGGTAGCCAAACTCTAAGACATCAGGAGCCAGATCGCCAGATTTAGCTGTTGCGGATCTGGATGCTGAATGTCGCCATGGTTCTGCGTCAAAAGCCTGGGTGTGAGGCGCAGCCTTTGATGCGGTACCACGGAGAGCTCTAGAAACGTGGTGTACCATGGTTGGCGTGCCCATGTGGGAGCAACCAGGATGAGCGTCATCGAGTGTTGCTTTAGCTTTCTTGCCACCAGCGGGATGAGAGGTGCTGGGGGAAAAGCGAACGCAAATTTGCCTGACCAGTTCATCCATATCGCATTGCCCTGCGACTGTGGGTGAGTGAACCTGGCGGCAAAGCTTTGGCATTTTGCGTTTTCCCTTGTGGCAAACAGGTCTATCTCTGGACGACCCCACTGCTGAAAGTACGGGCGGAGTACTGATGGATGTAACTCCCACTCGTGCATCTGGTGGCTGTACCTGCTGAGCAGATCCGCCATCTGATAGTCTATGCCCGGGAGGTGTTCCGCCATGAGGAAAATGTTCCTCTGAATGGCCCACTTCCACATGCTCTGAGCCAGATGAGACAACTGTGGAGAGTGTGCACCTCCCTGCTTTTGGATGTAGTACATGGCCGTCATGTTGTCCGTCCGGATCAACACGACTTTGTTGCACAGATGTACCTTGAAGGACTTGAGTGCCATGAAGATTGCCATCAGTTCTAGGTAGTTGATGTGCATCCTCTTCTGCTGCGTTGTCCATAGCCCCTGCACTGTGTAGTGGAGCACATGAGCTCCCCATCCTTGGAGAGATGCGTCCGTCGTCAGGGTAATCTGTGGCACAGGCTCTTGGAACGGTCGGCCCTAGCAAAGGTGGTGTGGATTCCACCAATGCAGAGAGTTGTATGCCCGACCGGTCACCAACACTAGGTCTTTCAACTGTCCTTGAGCCTAAGTCCACTGATGTGCCAAGCACTCCTGGAGCGGACGCATATGCAACCGTGCGTGCGGGACTATGAAGATGCAGGAGGCCATCATGCCTATCAACTGCATGAACACTCTCGCTGGAAGGGAGTGTTGCGGTCTGAACCTCTGGATGAGCGACTGGATGTTGTCGATTCTCGCTGGGTTCGGCTGAGCTGTGGCAGCCTGAGTATTTATCGTCGCGCCCAAATATTGCCGCACGTGGGCTGGCTGAAGGTGCGACTTTGGATAGTTTAGAGAAAATCCCAGACTGTGAAGGAGGTGAATGGTGTGGGACATGTCTGCGGCGCACTGTAGTGCAGACTTGGCCTGAACGAGCCAGTCGTCTAGGTAAGGATAGACATGTATGTTTTGTCTCCTGAGGTGCGCCGCCACTGTCGCCAGACATTTCGTGAACACTCTGGGGGCAGTGGTCACTCCGAAGGGTAGGACCTTGAATTGGTAATGCCTGTTTTGTATGGTGAACCTGAGGTACTTTCTGTGGGAAGGATGGAGTGGTATGTGAAAGTAAGCATCCTTGAGGTCCAAGGTTGCTAGGAAGTCTCCCTGGTTTAGTAATGGAAGAACCTGCTGCAGCGTCAGCATGTGGAAGTGTTCTGAAAGAATGTACTTGTTCAGAGGCCTGAGGTCCAGAATGGGTCTGAGTGAGCCGTCCTTCTTTGGGATTAAGAAGTACAGGGAATACACCCCTGTGCCTTCTTCCTCCACTGGCACGAGCTCTATTGCGCCTTTTTGCAGCATGACGATTACCTCCTGCTGCAATAAGTGCAAATGCTCTGCTGACATAGGTGGTATGTTGGGTGGAGTGGACGTTAGCTCCAAACAATATCCGTACTGGATACGTTTCCTTACCCACCTGTCTGTGGTGATGGACTTCAGGACTGGCAGGAACTGCTGGAGTCTCCCCCCGACAGGTGTTGGATGGTCAGGGGGCAGTGACAGGGAGTCACTGTTTGTTGGTGGCAGAGGAACCGGAGTTGTTGTTGCCTCTGCCTCTGCCCTTGGCGCTGTTTCCACGGTAACCTCCTCTACCCTGCTTGGGGTACGAGGATTGAGCCCCACCTTTATTGAATGGCGTCTGCTGTGCCAAGTGTCCTCTGGTAACACCTCGATTGCCTGAGCGACGAAAAGTGTTCCCTCTGAATTGCTGAGACTGGAGAGCGCCCATGGATTTGGTCGTCTCAGTATCTTTTTTGATTTTTTCGAGGGTGGTGTCAACCTCTGGGCCAAATAACCTGTCTGGATTAACGGGCTGGTTCAGGATAGTAGTCTGGATCTCTGGCTTGAACCCTGAGATGCGGAGCCATGCTTGATGCCTCAACATCACGCTAGTGTTGATTGCTCTCGCTGCTGTGTCCGCAACGTCGAGCGCACATTTTATTGCAGCGTTGGAGATGAGCTTGCCCTCCTGTATAAGCATCTCCGCTCCCTCCTTAAACTGGTCTGGAAGGTGTTGCAACAGTTGTTCTAGGGTGTCATAATGTGCCCTAACGTATCTAGCCAACAGAGCTTGCGTGTTTGAGATGCGCCATATGTTGGCTGCCTGTGCTGCTACCCTCTTCCCAGATGCCTCCAGCACTTTTGACTCTGTCCGGGGGAGGAGCTTCACCCGTTGTTTGAGAATTCGCCCTCTTGCGGGCATTAGAGACCACTAAAGAGTCTAAAGGCAACTGGCCCCGTATGTAAGTTGGGTCTCCAGGTGCGGCTCTGTATTTCTTCTCTATTCTGGGGTTGACCACCCTTGCTCTAGTGGGTTCCTTGAAAATGTCCGTGGCATGCTTCAGGACCCCTTTTAGCATAGGAAGAGACTTCACAGTTTTTTCTGCAGCAGAGAAAGTGTCAAACAGAAAGTCAACTTCCACCGGGTCAGCATGCATCTCCACCTTATGGTTCATAGCTGCCCTTTCAATCGAGGCATTAAATGCCGCAGAGTCTTCAGTGGGAGACGTTTTCACGCTATAAACCTGAGGGTCCTGGACAACCTGCTGGTCTCCTTGATCACCAGTGTCCATCCACGAGTCCTGTTGCTCATCAGTGTCTGTGTTTGCAGGAAAACTATACTCCTCATTCTGCTCACCCCCTTCCCCATCTGAGCAAGTGGGTGAAGGCGTTGCACTCCTCCTAGGGTGTGGAAGAAGGTGCTCAACCAGTACTGGTGCCTCTGGTGCTGGTCTCTTCCGCTTTAGAGGAATGACAAACGATTCCAGGGGCTGGGATGTTATTTTCCTCTTGTGAAGCGTGAGTTTGCCAGTGTCGGCGTCGATGACATGCGCCGACTGCTCCTCTAGCACAGGTTGTCGATGACTTAAACCTCCACTCGGGTGAGTTTGCGTCGACACTGCAGAGTCCTTGGTCACCATCCGTGGCGAAAAGGCCTTCGGCGCCACCTTAGGTGGCAGAGTGTAAAGGATCGGCATCGAAGTCTTCTTCAGTGGGGCCAACGGCTTAGGTGCCGAAGGTGTCTTCGGCTCCGACGCCGACGCCTTGTCCCGTATCCGCTTGAGGGAGTCCGAGACCTGCTTCGTAAAGGAAGCGGATGGTTTCGTCGACCCGACCGACGACCTCGATCCACCTCCAGGGGAAGATCCGAGCGTCGATGACTTCTGTTTTGCCGCTTGGGGCGCAGGCGCGTCGCCGACTGAAGCGCCACGATCAGCCTCCACGGTCGCAGGCGTCGACGCCGTTTGCTTCGGGTCGACAGCCTTTGCCTTTTGCGTCGGGACTCCAGTCTTCGGCTCGGTGCCCTTTGCCGACTTCGTCTCGACGGCCCTCTTGGCTTTTGGATCGGTAGCCTTGCCCGCCGTAGGCTCGACAGTCTTCTTTGACTTCGATTCGACCACCTTGCTGGATACCGGCTCAACGACCTTCTTCGAGCTGGTTTCCTTGACCACTTTCGGCACCCTTGCCTGGTCGACAGCCTTTTTAGACTTTGAGGCCTCCGAAGACGACGGCGTCGATGGGGGAGCAGACGTCTTCGGTTTCGATGGCGCGTCGTCCATCTTTGTTTTCGTCGACACCGATGTTGTTAGCTTCGGTTTCGATTTTGTTAATGGCGGCTCCGCTGAGGTGTCCGTAGCCGGGCCGGAAGGCGGGGCCGTGGATCGAGGTGTAAGGTCGTGGGTAAGGCCGTGTGGCGATCCCGTGACCTGAGCCAATGTAAGAGTACGAACGGGGCATAGCTCTTCCTCCGAGCTATCTTCCATGGCCCCATATGCTTCTTCGTCGTCCCCTACCTCATCGACGTTTTCCTCTAGGTTTTGGTCTTCGACGTCTGCTTCGTAGTCGTGCTCGACCTCCGCCGATGTGGGTGAAATCTGCAGGCGATGCTCTAGCTCGTCTGCTTCAGGGTTTTCGAAGATGTCGTCCGGCGCCGGGGCCGACCGCTGGGCCTCGAGGCGCGCCACGCGCCGAAGCTTGATTGTCTTCTTCGATCTTAATCTCGAACAGGCCATACAGCTGGCCTCGTCGTGGTCCGGCGACAGGCACTTGTTGCACACAGGGTGCACGTCGATGTGTGGGTACTTCGAACCACACACGGGACAGTTCTTGAACGGACTCCGTTCCATGCCGTCGAAAGTCTTGCTGCGTCGACAGGGCCTCGATGACCGAAGAGTCACCCGACTCCTCAGATATCCGACTCGACGAGTTGGAGTATACACGAGACCGAACGCGAACAATACCGACGGAGTAAAAGAAGGCCTTCTGGTCTTGAAAAAGTTTTGTATATCGATTCCGAACAGGAGATGTCGAAATCACATCCGAACCCAATGGCGGAAAAAAACAATCTGGGGATGGAGTCGATGCCCATGCGCACTGTAGTCCAGGGGAGGAGCCACCTATCTCGTGATACTTCGAAGACTCTTCCAGAACAACAACGTGCAATCATCCGGACACAACACTAGGCGGCGATCTATGCTATAGATATGAATTTAGCAGCCCACATGCCTCGAACACAAGGTCCCGGTGGACAACAGATATGTGTACAGAATGCTCACCGTTTGTTAGACGCGTTGGAATACAGAACTGATTTGCCGTAGCGTGCCTGAATTAATCAATCGCGCCCTGGGGAGAAGGGAAAACGATCGCGGGTTAAGCCGGGTGGAACACCGGGACTAGACATGCATGAAACGGTAGCAGAATCAGATTGGTTGCTTACCGGCAGCCACAACTTTGTTCCTCCGTAATAGACTTCCGAGGTCTGCAGTGAAGCAGTGCTGTGTAACGAGCACTGTTATTGGCCAATTGGGTTGTCACGTCATTTCGAGCCCCGCGGAGCGGCGGGAGAATTTAAAGTGACAGGACTGCTCGGCATAGCGTTTTCCATAAACTTTATCAAACGTGAACATGTTTCTCCTGCACTTGGTTTTACGATCAGCATAATTGTGAATAAGGGTTGATCAAAGTCAAATAACATGTTTTTGCATATATATGCTCACAAACTGTATGTCCTCGTAGCGAATTATACATCTATTCCAGTTTGAGATACCCTTATGCTTCACAAGTTCACATTTGGTTTCACGTTAGTAGCCATTACAAGCGAAGATGGAATGGTAGTGTGATTTTACATATCTACCCTCATGATCTCTGAGATCTCATTAAGTCCCGTAACTGCAGTGTGGAATTTCATTATCAATAGAGCTTCACGTTGGTTTAATCTTCCTTCGATGTCACCTCCACGAGCGTCATTCTCAATTTTCGAAATTATGGTCCACCGTAGATCTTCTTCCTTATGTTGATGTGACATCCAGTGATGCACTGAAGGGGCGTTCGGTGTCTCTTTCCTAATTCTAGATTTGTGTTGTGTAATCCGGTGGCGGATCTCCTGAGTGGTCTTCCCTATGTACAATTTAGGGCATGGACATGTGACCCCATAGATCACGTTTTTGGTAAGGCAGTTGGTGAATACGTTGTGTTTCCAGTATATACCATTAAATGTGAACACTGTCCCTTCATTAGTTTGTGCACAACATGAGCAGGTACCACACTTGTGGTGTCCTTGTATTGGAGGGAGACCCAACATGCTTCTGAGTGATGTTTTTGAAGCTTGTGGCAATGATGCTCTGACAATGTGTTGCGCAATACTTTTTTCTTTTTTAAAAGCAAAAAGCGGTAATTCATTAAGTTCGCTGTTTAGATCCTTGACCAGATGCCAATTTTGAGTCACCCTTTTCCGCAATGAATTGGCATGGGGACTGAAAGTAGTTACACATAGAATTCTTTTTTGTTCTGGGTGCACTCTCTTTTGAAGCAAAGTCTCACGTGGTATCCACCATACACGTTTTAACGTATGCTTGAGAAGTTTTTTTGGGTAGCCTCTGGCTAATAGTTTCTGCACTAGTTCATTGGCATGGAAGAAATATTCCTCCCGGTTGGAACAATTTCTCCTGATGCGAAGAAACTGCCCAAAAGGGAGATTATCTTTGAGGCTTCTGGGATGATGGCTAGTGTAATGTAAAGCCTTATTCCGGTCTGTAGATTTTCTAAATAATGTGGTTCCCAATACGCCTTCCGATGCATAAACTTTTATGTCCAAAAATGTGATGGTCTTATTGGATGAACAATGACTGAACTTAATGTCTTCCATCCTATGGTTAATCCAAATCATAAATTCCTCCAATTTAACTTGTGTGCCTGTGCAGATGATAAATACATCATCAATAAATCGAAGATATTTTGTGATGTACTCAGAGTATGGATTGTCGTTGTAAATGAACTTCTTTTCGTATAACCCCATGAACAAAACTGCTAGTTCCGGAGCAAAGGGGCAGCCCATGGCCACCCCTTTGGTCTGGAAGTAGAAGTCTTTGTCAAACATGAAATAGTTTTTCTGTAGTGCGAATTTAGCTAGTTGTACAATAAAGGATGTAGGGACTTGTGTGGGTTGCTCCCTTTGGTCTAGGACATAGGTGAGGGTTTCCAAAGCTTGTTCTTGAGGTATTTGGGTATATAATGAAGTCACGTCCATAGTCAACAGGAGCTGCTTGGATTCCTCAAACGGTACCGATGTTATCTGGTTTAAAAAGTCTGTGGTATCCCTTAGATGTGCCGGGACACCTGCAACCAGAGGTTTAAGAAATAAATCAATGTATTTCGAGACTGGTTCAATCAGTGATGCACATCCCGATATTATTCGGCGGCCTGGAGGGTTGTTTTGGTCCTTATGAAGTTTGGGAAGGACATAGAACAAGGGTGTTCTTGGATGTTTGTTTTGGAGGAATGACAGTTCCTTCGGGCCTAAAATGCCCATGTCAAAACCTTCCTGGAGAATCGAAAAAAATTCCTTTTGCAGGTCATCAATAGGATTTTTGTTAATCAATCTGTAACATCTAGGGTCATCCAGTTAACGTCTCACTTCTTCCTTATATTTATTTATATCCCAGAGGACTATAGCGCCACCTTTATCTGCCTCCTTAATCACCAGAGAATAGTCGTTTTTTAAAGAAAAAATGAATTTTTTTCCTCTCTGGATATATTGTAATGGACATACTGTTTTTTCTTCTCTAAGGAAGCTATCCCAGATAGTAAAGTTTTTTCAAACGCAATTACTTCTCTCTGAATTTTTGAACCTGGTGGGTTAAATGAAGATTTATTGCGGAGGCCTATTACTTCTGTAGATGTGTGCACATTGCCATCGGCAAAAAATGTTTTAGCCGGATTTTTCTACAGAATTCCAAAGCTTCTAGTTTCATTTTAGTGAAATCAGTAGGTCGCACCGGAACATATGATAATCCTTTCTTTAAAATAGAAATTTCAGATGATGTTAGATTCCGATCTGATAAATTAAATACAGGTGATTGATCTAACTCCTGTAGTACTGATGTCGTGTCCGCATTTCCCATGGTTGGTTGTTTGGGCGGGTCCGGCCTCTGCCTCTCCATTGGCCTCTGGATAAAAAAGGTTGAGATGTTTGTGATTGATTTTGTTGATTTCCTCTGGAGTTTTGATTTTGGTTTCCCCTTGTATCGTTCGCATCCGACTCGCCTCCTGACAAGGAAGACGATGTGTCAGAGAACGTCAAGAACTTATTGCGGGATCTACCTTGATTTTCCTGAGAAAACCGACGTTGATTTGGTCTCGAGTAGAAATCCGGTTGTAAATACGGGTAGACTACTTCTAATGAAAAGTTTTTTTGATCTAGGTCGAATTTACTCCCTTTTTGGGTTACTGTATAATCTTTAAACTCCAATAGTTCTTTTTCTATTTTATCTAACAAACCCTTTGCATCAGTAATTAGTTGGTTTGTTTGAATTGCTGCTTCTAAAGCGGAGATCTCAGCTAGCTCTTTTATAGAAATTCTGTGTGCAGTTTCGATTTCGAGAACCATTAAGTCCCTGCTGCACTTAGTCTCGATTCCACTAAATCCCTTCTTGTACTCAGGATCGTCAGTGAACACCATCGGGGTGTTTCTAATTTGTAAACCAGAAGGTATTTTTCCTGCTTGTAGATGTAAAAGTAAAAAGTGGCCATGAAGGTCTGTCCTAATCTGTTTTTTTCTCAATCTGATCAATTTATCACTCATTTTGCCCTGCAGAGGGCCACTAATCTCTGTCAGGAAGCTCCGGTCACGCCCTCCAGTCGACCCCGACTAGATGAGCAGCCCCCCAGCTCGGGAGCTCCGGCGGCGGAAGCCAGTCGACCCCAGCTGAGTAGCCCTCCTTTCTTTTCTTTGGATCAGGCCCTCAGCTTGGGAGCTCCGGCGACTGCGGCCAGTCGACCCCAGCTGAACTGCTCTTCCCTCGCAGCCCCTGTTTCGGCCCCCTGCTTGGGAGCTCCGGCGATTGTAGCCAGTCGACCTCAGCAGGGCAGCCTTCCCCTTCTTCCTGTGGAGCCAGCTCTCAGTCTGGGAGCTCCGGCGAGCGAGGCCAGTCGACCCCAGCTGAGTGGCCCCTCTGTCCCCACTTTGGATCAGGCTCTCTGCTTGGGAGCTCCGGCGACCGTAGCCAGTCGACCCCAGCAGAGAAGTCACTTTTCTCCTTCCTTGGAGCCGGCCCTCAGTTTGGGAGCTCCGGCGAGCGAGGCCAGTCGACCCCAGCTGAGTAGTTTTCCCCTTCCATCCTTGAAGGAGTTCGGCGACTTAGCCCTGACGATTTCTTCTGGCTCGCCTTTGGATCCTCTCCCTCCAAGACTATGGAGGGTGTTTCAAGAGGACCTCTTCCAGCCCCTGCATGCCATCTGCTGTCAGTCATTTGAGACAGCTACTGTTCCTAGCTGCTGGAAGAAGGCAGTGGTATCCCCGCTTTTAAAAAAACCTACGCTCGACCCTGCCTGCCTTTCTAACTATCGGCCAATTTCCCTGCTCCCTTTTCCGGTTAAAATTATGGAAAAGCTGGTCACCCGTGCTCTGTCCAGTTTCCTAGAAGGGAACAGCTGGTTGGATGAGACGCAATTCGGCTTCCGCCCAGCGCATGGGACGGAATCCGCGTTGGTGACCGTGTTAGACAATCTGCGGGCGCGAGTCGACAGTGGTCGGGCAGCATTTTTGGTGCTGCTCGACATGTCGGCCGCGTTCGACACGGTCAGCCATCCAACCCTGATTTCTAGACTGGAGGAATGCGGGGTCAGGGACAAGGCCAGGGATTGGTTAATCTCCTACTTGGACTGCCGTCAGCAACGGGTTTCGCTACCCCCCTTCAGTTCAGAGGAGCGGAGAGTGGGACAAGGAGTACCTCAGGGCTCGGCCATCAGCCCCATACTCTTTAATGTCTACCTCCGCCCCCTAGTCCAGCTCATTAAAACCTTCGGTATCTCTGCATTTAATTATGCAGATGATACCCAGCTGGTCTTCTCTCTGGAGGGACAGGATGCAGTCACACTGGAGACCTTTCATCGGTGCATGCAGGCGACAGCGGAATGGCTCCGGTTGAACTCGTTACAGTTCAACGGAACAAAGACGGAGGTTTTACACTGTTCCACCGATCGAGTTCCTCGCGACCTCCCAGTAGACTTCTGGCCTCCGTCCTTTTCAGAGACGGTGTCTGCGGCACAATCAGCGCACAATTTAGGCGTCACTTTTGGGCCTAACCTGCAGTTGGATCTACATGTGAATAAGATCTCTTCAACATGTATGATGCTGATTCGTATGCTGCGCAAGGTCCTTCCTCTCCTCCCTGTGCAAGCCAGACCAGAAGTAGTGCGTTGTACCATCCTAAGTCGACTTGACTATTGTAACGCACTACTTCTGGAGGCCCCGGTAACACTCTTGGGCAAGTTGCAAAGGGTGCAAAATATCGCTGCTAAACTCGCCCTCTCTCGCCCCTATCACAGTTCTTCTACGGCAGCACTGCAAGAACTTCATTGGCTGCCAGTTCATCTACGGGTGCGCTACAAAGCAGCGTGTATTGTGTTTAGGGCTATTCATGACCTGGGCCCCATTCCTTTGCGACGAATGTTTGCCTGGTATCGTCCATCTAGAGCTTTACGCTCCTCGTCTTCCAGGCTACTGGTAGTTCCACGATTCCAGAGAGTGAGGATGGGGGGCCGCTCTTTCAGAGTAGCGGCAGCCAAACTCTGGAACTCTCTGCCTATATCCTTGAGAAGCCTTGGAGATCTTTTATCTTTTAGAAAGGCTCTAAAAACTCATCTTTTTCCCAGGATAGGCTGAGCTACTGTTTTCATTGAGTACGGGCCCTTGGTGGTGATAGGTTGCGCTATATAAGTATGCCACAATACAATACAATTTTGGGTTTTTGCTGTTACACTTAGTGTAGCAGAGGCAAAAACTGGAGGTGCACTGATTAGCTTTTGGATGTAATCCTCGCTGTATGAGAATGTATCTTTTTCAGACATAACACCCTGACAAACAACAGACACCAATTGACACAACACTTAAGACAATGTTAATACACATACACGTGTACACACTAGACAACCTATTAGAAGATGTCTTCTAAATAGGGAAAGAAGGGTCACTTGAACCTCTTACGACCTCGCGAACCAGCGTCCGCTACAAAACCTAGAACAATGACACAGGGTCGTGACTCTAAACCAGTAAGGCTGAGCCCAAAATATCTAAACAACAAAACAATTGCCAGCACTGGATCTTACTTAACTATTTTAAGATGACCTATATGAAAAGAAGCATATTGGCCCGTTTTTCAATTTGCGTCACTAGTTTATTTATTTATTTTTGCACTACTGGATCAAGATTTACTTTCATGAACAAAAGAAGGTTTTTTTTGTGTATGTATAAACAAAGAACAAAATACAGTAAAGCATTTACAGATAATTCATAATATACAAAACAATTTACAGAATTTACAACACATCCAAACTTTCACTCTGGCCAAACCTTTCATCCATCTACAATCATACCACAAAGCACAAATCCTTAGAGCCTACTGTCAAAAATATAGGTTCCTATATACATATATACAATTTCACATCATGCAGTTGGTAATTAATGTGATGAATTTAATTTAAAGGGAATTAATCCTACTTAATGAGCCGCTTCTAAAGCTGAGATTTCAGCTAGCTCTTTTATAGAAAGTCTGTGTGCAGTTTCGATGGTGAGAACCATTAAGCCCCTGCTGCACTTAGTCTCGATTCCACTAAATCCCTTCTTGTACTCAGGATCGTCAGTGAACACCATCGGGGTGTTTCTAATTTGTAAACCAGAAGGTATTGTTCCTGCTTGTAGATGTAAAAGTAAAAAGTGGCCATGAAGGTCTGTCCTAATCTGTTTATTTCTCAATCTGATCAATTTATCAGACTCATTTTGGGTTTTTGCTGTTACACTTAGTGTAGCAGAGGCGAAAACTGGAGGTGTACTGATTAGCTTTTGGATGTTATCCTCGCTGTATGAGAATGTATCTTTTTCAGACATAACACCCTGACAAACGTCCACCTGTTTTTGGGTCCTTCTGTCAAATTAAAATACTATTATAAATAGGGCTCATTAAGTAGGATTAATTCCCTTGAAATTACATTCATCACATTAATTACCAACTTCAGGATGTGAAATTGTATATATGTATATAGGAACCTATATTTTTGACAGTAGGCTCTAAGGATTTGTGCTTTGTGGTATGATTGTAGATGGATGAAACGTTTGGCCAGAGTGAAAGTTTGGATGTGTTGTAAATTCTGTAAATTGTTTTGTATATTATGATGAATTATCTGTAAATGCTTTACTGTATTTTGTTCTTTGTTTATACATACACAAATTATTATTATTATTATATAAAATTTATACCGCGCTCAGTAACCCGGGGGCATCCCGGCGCTGTAGACAGCAGGAAGCAACACTCAACTCAGTTGCTACACCGGAAACAGATGGGTCTTCAAGAGTTTCCTAAAAAGCAGGATGTTGGGCTCTGAACGAATCTTAAAAGGCAAAGAGTTCCACAGTGCCGCCACTTGCACTGAGAAGCGACGGCCCCCAGAGCGAGCTCTTTTTACTCTGGCTGACTGTAGAAAATGTCTTTGGTCCGAACGCAGTGGGCGAGTGGGCTTGTAGGGGCGTGCCATAGTGGACAAGATAGAGGGACCCTTGCCATATAGGATCTTATGGGCTGTGCATAACGCTTTAAATTTCACCCGCTCCTTGACCGGGAGCCAGTGAAGCGTTTTCAGAGCCGGGGCGGCTGAGTGTCTTCTCGGGACCTCCATCAGCACTCTGGCAGCTGCATTCTGCACCTGTTGAAGAGTTTTAAACGTCGCTTCAGGAGCGCCGAGAAATAGTGCATTCCCGTAATCAAGCCTTGACAAGATTAGACCACGGATAAGGAGCTTCCTAGAAGAGTTAGGGAGCAGTGGTAGAACCTTGCGTGCTGACCGCAACAGACCAAAACTCACCCCCGCGGTCTTCCTGGCATGGGTCCGAAAGGACAGATCTTCCTCCAACCAAACTCCCAGGGTCTTAATCTCCTTCTTGGGAGATGGTGGGTCACCCAGAGACCGGGGCCAGCAGCTAGCAATAAGTGTGGGACTGGCTTTGCCCATCAGCATCAGCTCTGTTTTTTCACCATTAAGTTTCAGGGCAGAGTGGGACATCCAACGATGGACATTAGCGAGGCAGTCATGAAAGACTTCGGGTTGTTCCACCAGCTGGGTAAGGCCTACCACGAGCTGAGTATCATCAGCATAGCTGATGACTCTTACTCCTGAGGGGGAGACCACTCTTTCAAGAGGAGTCATGTAAATATTAAATAAGGTAGGGCTCAAAGAAGAGCCCTGAGGGACTCCGCATTGAAGAGGGAACAAGGACGTCTGCTCTGCCCCTTCCCAGACCTGATAGAAACGGTTGGAGAGGAAGGATTCAAGCCATTTTAAGGCCATCCCTGTCACACCCACCCCTGACAGACGTTGGAGGAGCACCTGATGGCTTACGGTGTCAAAGGCAGCACTCAAGTCCAGGAGGATCACTGCCACTGACCCCCCTGAATCGAGAATGCTCCTAGCTTCCTCCACCACTGCCAGTAAGGCTGTGTCTGTTCCATGACCAGGTCGAAAGCCCGTCTGGGAGTCCCCCAACAAGTGGTGGGACTCTAGATGGTAAGAGAGCTGGCGGTTGACCAACTTTTCCGCGACTTTTGAGAAGCCGGGCAGAAGTGATATAGGCCTGTAGTTGGCCAAATTTGAAGAGTCTAATCCAGGTTTCTTCAATAAAGCTTTGACCACTGCATTTTTCCATCTCTGAGGCACAGTGCCTTGGGAGAGTGAAAGATTAATGAGGTCTGTAAGCGGGGAGGCCAAAGTATTTGCTACAAGTTTAAGATATTTCTCGGGCACCGGGTCGCTAGGAGACCCACTCTTCATCCCTTTCAGGACTTTTATAACCTCCTCCTCAGAGAAAGGGCCGAAGGAGGACAGCTCAGCGGAGCCCATTGCTGGGCTAGGGTCCGAGGAGATCTGAGGGGTTGCAGGCAACGAGGACAGAATTTTCTCTATTTTCGAATGGAAAAAGTCAGCTAGCTCTTCACATTTTTCTTGAGGATTGTCGTGCACAACAGGTGGAACCGGGGCCATCAGAAGCTCTTTAAAAATTTTGAACGATTCCCCTGGTGAATTACTTGCCCTCTCAATCCTATCACTGAAGAAGTCCCTTTTGGCATCTTTCAAAGCGGCTTTATACTTCCTCATCTCTATCTTATAGTCCTCCCGACTTTCTTCCGTTCGTTCTCTCCTCCAAGCCCGTTCTGACCTTTTACATGATGTTCTAAGACCCCTAAGCTCAGGGGTATACCAGGGTGCGGAACCGACTCTCCTTTCCCTAATGGGCCTTCTCTTTTTCGGAATCAGTGAGTCTAAAGTATTAGTCAACCAACTTCCCACATGCTGGTTGGCAACAATGGGGTCCGTGACAGAGGGAGGACAAGTTCTTGCCAACTCTGTGGCCCAGCTATCCGCTGGTAGCCTCGACCAGAGTCGTTCCATTGTATACCGTTTAGGCACAGGATCTCTCTCTTTCCTCAACAGCCATGTAAGGGGGACTAAACAATGGTCCGTCCAGGGAAGGTCCAAAGGCTGGAGGGCTTGCAAGTTCTCAAAGTTTGCAAAAGCAACATCCAGCTGATGACCCTTATTGTGGGTGGCACCAACATTGACAAGGTGAAGACCAAATGCACCCAGCGTGCCTTGTAGGTCTCTCGCTACTGCATCACAAGGATCATCGAAATGTAAGTTAAGGTCTCCGAGCACTATAAAGTTGGAGGACGCGGCAGCCAATGGTATCACTGCATCAATGAGGGAGTCTAAGAAATTTCCCATCGTTGCAGGAGGCCGATAAACCAGAAGGCCAGAAATAGAGTTAGTAGAGGATATGCGCAGCGAAAATTGATAGCTTTCAGAATTATTAATACCGCAGTCTATCCCTTTGCATACATATTTATCTCTATACACAATGGCGACTCCTCCCCCCCTCCCATCCGGCCTATCTAGATGATGCATAAGGTATCCTGGCGGGAGGGCTTTCACAATATCCGGTCCAGAGCTAGAGGTCAGCCAAGTTTCCGTAAGGAACAAGGCATCCAAACTATGATCCAGAATTAAAGAATTAATTTCCACAGCGTGGCACGGTAATGACCTGCAGTTAAGCAGAGCCATGGAAAACTGTATCAGGTCATTCAGGGTACTACCTAAATAACATAGTGGGCATTGAGTAAAAGAGGTGCCTTCTACCCACTGGTAGCTGCAGCTAGTATGCCTAGGGGCCTGTAACGATAGCAGAGTATCCCTGGAATATCTGAGAGAAGTGTCCATACATACAGAAGAGTTGAGCAGAGTAACATGCCCTGTGCCCGTCTGGGACCGGACCGGCCCAGACGGGCTTAACTCTGGCGAAACTCCGGCGACAATCCGGTGATGACGCTGCGCGTCAGCATGGCTGACTTTATGTTCGCCGAGCGCCTGAAGACTATAGCGCTAACCGCGCCGCCGGCAGTGTCCCCCCTCCCAAGATGGCCACCACACAAGACAGTGGGCAGGGACCCGCGAAAACGCGGTGATCTCTCCAATTAGAGTGGGGGTAAGGTGGCAGCTGTGCGAGTCTGCGAGTGGTCTTAATTAAAAGCAAGGGAAAACAGGTAAATGAAGACAAAAAAATATGACCAAAAACGGGGCTTTTAAAAACGAATTAAATTGTACAGCTTGCAGCAGGGTAGCTGTGAATGCGAGAGCTTTCTTAGCGTTCTGTTCAAGGTGTTAAGGGTGCTCACCTGCCTGACGCCTGCCTTTATGCTCGCCGAGCGCCTGAAGACTATAGCGCTAACCGCGCCGCCGGCAGTGTCCCCCCTCCCAAGATGGCCACCACACAAGACAGTGGGCAGGGACCCGCGAAAACGCGGTGGTCTCTCCAATTAGAGTGGGGGTAAGGTGGCAGCTGTGCGAGTCTGCGAGTGGTCTTAATTAAAAGCAAGGGAAAACAGGTAAATGAAGACAAAAAAATATGACCAAAAACGGGGCTTTTAAAACGAATTAAATTGTACAGCTTGCAGCAGGGTAGCTGTGAATGCGAGAGCTTTCTTAGCGTTCTGGTCAAGATGTTAAGCACAAAAAAAACCTTCTTTTGTTCATGAAAGTAAATCTTGATCCACTAGTGCAAAAATAAATAAATAAACTAGTGACGCAAATTGAAAAACGGGCCAATATGCTTCTTTTCATATAGGTCATCTTAAAATAGTTAAGTAAGATCCAGTGCTGGCAATTGTTTTGTTGTTTAGATATTTTGGGCTCAGCCTTACTTGTTTAGAGTCACGACCCTGTGTCGTTGTTCTAGGTCTTGTGTTAATCTGGCGGCATGCCATATCCATTGCATCTAGAGGGCAGCATATGTCAGTGTTTGAAATGATTTTCCCTCATCAACAGTTTCCTAACTTCTCAACATTTTTGTTAAGAGGCTATAAGAGCTCTTTTATTTTGCCCTAGTGGCACCGGTCATACAGGCCTGGGAGTTTGCAACGAACAGATAGGTTGCAGCAGCTTTTGCTACCCTCTTTCATGCCGTGTCAAGGCATTTAATTTCTTTGTTAGGGACATACGGCATGAGTAATGAAATGTGTAAATATTTCAGAAAAGGTATTATTGAACTGTCACCTAAGTCGTTTGTGATCCTGCTTCAGAAGAAATTACTGTTTGCGAGGAGCCTTAATCAGAAGTCAAACAGTAAATAGCAAAATGGTGACAGTCATGAATGCAGCCTATACATTCTATTTATATAAATGATTTCACTGCTGAGATAATAAATTAATTGAATTGGATGTCTTTAATATTTTCTCAGGCTTCCTGGTTTATGGAACGTGTTCTGTTGTACCATCTGTAACTGACTACTTCACACACACCATTATAGGTAATTGTGCGAGTTTGAATATATGAACAAAATCAGAGTAAACTTTTGCAGCTTACAGTCACTCTGTGACAGTGGACAAAATGTTCAGAAAGTTGATATTGTACGGCTACAGTACCACTGTGCACAAAGATTAATAACTAGTTCAACACTACAAACTAAGTTTAGAAAGCAGAGTTTTTTTCGTTTTGAAGAATACACAAAGGTAAGAGGAGTTCCATAAGTAGGATCTGGCAACTGAATAATACAGTGCTCCATTAAAAACATTACTAAATCACAGATGCATGCCCGTGTCAGTGTTAAATCATCAATCAAACTTTGTTGACTGTGTGCTCCACCTAATCACCATAACAAAATACTTCATAGCTGATACAATTACACTTCTACTCGAAAAGAATTTAGTCAGTGCCACCTTTCCTTTCAAAAACTGTGCATGAACCTTGTGGGGAAAATTGGCAAAGACTGAAAAGTCCTCGGTTCATCACAATGAGGCATCTGATACTTACTAGAAAATAGACCTACCAATGCTGCCTTCTCATTCAGCTGAGCACTCTACTATCAATTTCACCAAGAAAACATTACCAATTCTGTCCATCCCCCTCAAGTTAAACTTTCTAGATCTGTTAAAAAAAGTTACTTCCTTCTGTGCAACTGTAATTATTGGGTGTCTTGGTACAGAAAGGTTTATGTGGAAGGAGTGGTCAATGGCATGGACAACTGGGATTATACACTAGTCATTAGCTCTGCACATGATGCACGCCACAAACTCAATCTGCCCTACTGACAAAAACCGAAGCTCGCGATCATAAAGGATCAGGCTCTTACTCGGTTGGACCATGCCCTTGCTCACATCTGCAATACCAATAATTTCAGCAAAAACCCGGCCACAAAGCTGCTACATCATGCAGTTTCTTGGGTAAAAATTTGAAATAATTTTCCCAATGTGCGCCTCTATAGGTTTGGAGCAATGTCTACCACTCATGCTTAATAACTGAACTCAGCTGTAATAAAACATGCTACCATCAATATCACTGACTCAGTTGCTATGCTCATGAAACAATGCAAATTGCTTAAACCTCTGAATAATTAGAATTGCCTGATGAAGGGTAAAGGTGCGACTCTTGAAAGATTCATGTCTGTCAAAGGATAGGATGGTATGTGCGATCAGGAGTATAATCTTGCAACACTCAAAACAAAAAGGATTACTATTAGACATTCACTTCAGAAGTAGACATTTTAAGGGAGCCACTCAAAGTGATGTGACCCAGTCTATGGCTGAGACAAAATTTCCCATCATGCACTCAAACCCCACACTAAATGACTGCTCCTTCCACCAGCCCAGCGAGTTCACAGTAGTTCCAATGGATACTGCAAACATAATCGACTATCTAAAGCCTTCAGCGCTTCTTACTGATCTATACAACACTAAAACCATCAAATTATGCCATGTGAGCATGTTATTGATTGTGGGCAAAGAGAGGAGTCATGCCATATCTTGAGATCGAAAACTTATTTGAAGAAAGACAACTTGGAAACATTTATGCCGAACACTAGATGACTGGAGTATGGTGAGCTATGCGAATAAAAATATAAATCACTAGAAAGTTCTAAAACTGTTCTATTTCATCCTAACTTTAACATTTTAGGAGGCATACCCTTTTCAAGAAAACACAGTCTTTAAATCTACAGTTGTGTCTAAAACACAAATATTTAGGAATTGTAGGAGGTTTAAGATTTCTTCAATGTTATCAGCTTCACATTGGCCATAGTGGACAGAACTACCAAATAAATAAAGTTACAAAACAGGCACTGGCAATGTCAATAGGTTTAACTTTAAAGTTCTGCACCCTGCCCTGACAAAGCCACAAAGATCACTCTGAACTTAATCGGGCACACTACTCATATATAAGCAAATCAACCAGGCACACTCTGCATGTATTCACGCACCAGTCACACACTTCTGACCATGTGCACAAAGGCACATATTTCACCATGCACCCACACAGGTATATTACTCACCGTGCACTTACATTGTCACATGTCTCATCATTAAGTTACAAAGCCACACTCCATGCCCCACACTTGCACTGGCAGAATACTCACCCTGCATTCACACACCACTCGCTGTGCACTCATGCAGGCACCGTACTCAACCGGCACTCAAACAAATGCATGCCAGAACTCACACATGCATACCCTGCACGGTCACAGGCAGACCATACACTCAGGACTCATAGGAGGAAACGTGGGATAAAGGGTGGGTAGTTGCAAGGGGTACAGTGGAAGAGGAGCGAGTGAGTGAGTGAGTGGCTTGACAAATGGCAGATTAGTGCCAGGGGAAAAGATGAAGGGATGATGATTGCAACAATAGAAATCTGGAAAGCACCAGGATTGGGATGGGAGGTAAAAAGAGTTATATAAATAAAGGCAGAGGGATCCCACTGTGGGAAATCCCAAAGGCAAACGTTACAATGGGAGGGAAGTACTGTATCAATAAAGGAATTGCCACACGAGTAGCTGGAGAAAAGGCAAAGGGGACAACACTTCAAGGAAGAGGGCAGAAAAAAATAAAATGGCACTAAAAGGGGGCACGCAACCTCTGTTTTCCCTTCTCTAAGAGCACTATAATCAAGAAATGCGACGAGGACGTTTATTTTATTCACAATTCTCCTTTATCCCAGAGCACAAACATTAAACAAGTTTCCACTTTTTACACCTGTTGTAGGTTGCTATATAACAATATATTAAGGGAAGGGTGATGTGCAGTGTGGCTAAAACAAGCCACAACGCTCATTTACGATTGTTGCTGCCCGCGCCTCACATCGAGACCTTAATGGTGCACACAATAGAGAGGGAAAGATGAAGATCTGACAATTCTGCAGACCTTAATGGTGCACACAATAGAGAGGGAAAAATGAAGATCTGACAATTCTGCGCAAATGACCTACCATAGGGCATTAAGGCTGGAAGATGCTTTTCTACCCTAAATAGACAAATACCTCTTGAACAGTCAATGCAGCGAGTAGGATGGCCACCAGGGAAAATCCCAGGACAAAGTTGCCCAGACTGATAGGTCCCACAATAACCTAAACATAAAAACCAAAGGAGCCAGATGATGGGAACAGTGCGCCCCCGGATCAACATATCAGCCCTCGGAAACAACAGCTCTTGCACAAACAATAGCTATTTTATTAATTATAGTAAGGGTGGCTTTAATTGCTTACCGAACATCTCAGGTTCCTAATCTGGTTATTGCTTTCATTAAAAATGTACAGACCTTTAGATGCCCTTTTTTGGTACTCACACCTTTGCTTGCTTTTAAATCAATTTTATTCATAAGAGGGAGAGGGGTTGGCCTAACGGCTAAGGCGCTCGACCTCGGAAACTCGGTTCGAGTCTCGGTAACGACGCCAAAAACCCCCTGTGATTCTGGGCAAATCACTTAATCTCCCCGTGCCTAAAATGAAACGTGTCCTCATGTAACGTAACTGGTGCTATGTAAAGCGCTCTGATAACTGATTCGGTTCGGTTCTAGTTCGCGCTATATAAAACTCAAAAAAAAAAAAAACAAAAAAAAAATATTGGCTTATGCTGTGATTGTGTGCTGTTAAATAACCAAGTACTGAGTCTCTGATCTTGCCGCCCCCTTCTTCCGGTGGTGTCCGTCTGTCAGAGCGGGCCCACCGAGCTTCCGGTTTAGCGCTCTAGTGCTAATTAACTTGGGGAGTTTAAATTTCACTCTGGGGCGAACGCGCAGCGGGTGCGCCAAAGCCAAGCCCGCCTGTGCCCGTCAGCGTCCCGAAGGCATCAGGTTCTCACTTCAGAGAAGTTTAAGGAACTGCGCAAGGGTGAGTTGCTGTTCTCCTTTCCCCCCTAGCAGGGTTTCCAAGGCCACGCTCTGCCCTCATTGTGGTTGGGCTCCTATGTTCCCCTCAGAACCTACCAATAACTCCCTAACCCCGCCTGTACTAGCATTATCCAAGCCTAAAAGGGCTGCAGCAGATGGTAAACTGCTTTGCCTGCATCTTAACACGAGATCCATGCACAAGCACGCCCTCAACATATATGAGTTATTGGAAGAGGTTGTCCTGACTTTCTGTTTTTAACAGAGACTTGGCTCTGTGACACCTAGAATCCTTTGATTGCCACAGCTATTCCTGAGGGCTACCAAATAGTTAGGAAAGACCGTTTGAGTGGTAAGGGTGGAGGTATAGCTATTATTTTTAAAAACCTTTACTCCTGTTTGCTCCCCCCTATGGAAGATATTGTTGGTGCAGAAACTCTCGGGTTTCATTTGGTGATATCCCCCCAATCTATGGCCGGCATACTTGTATATCGACCGCCGGGCTCTCCAGGCGTGTTTCATGAAGCTATCAGTAATGCAGCAGCTTCTTTTGCGTTAAAATATAAACATTGCTTGATATTAGGGGATTTCAATGTCCATATGGACAAAATCAACAACCCAGATGTTACAAGTCTTATGGATGCTTTGAATATTTTTAATCTGACCCCTTATTTTCAAGCACCAAGCCACGAAGAGGGCCATATCCTCGATCAGGTCTTTTCCACAAGGAACTTAGATGTCTCCCCCCCCTCGCCCTTTGGTATGGTCAGATCATTCTCTTCCGGAGTTTAGAGTCCAGCGAGAAAATGCACCCTTAAACATCCTGGGCCGGCCCCGTATGGGTAGCTTTAGACCGTACCACTGTATCAATTCTGAAGCTGTGATAGGGGCCCTTGAGTCCCACCCACTTTCTCGGAGTGGAACTGTGAAAGATGATGTGACTGCTTTGGATAGCTGGCTACTGCTTCGTGCAGCAGAGCTGGCCCCACTCTCTTCTCGCCCGGCCCACTCTTCCCGTGTCTCTGCCCCCTGGTTTACTCCTGCTCTGAAACCAAATAGGAGTACTTGCAAAAAACTTGAAAGAGCATGGCGGAAGAACTTTGAGATAAGGGAGATAATTGCATATAAATTGGCACTCAAGTCCCATCACAAACTCATTCAAGAGGAGAAAAAAATCTTTCTTTTCATCGAGAATAGATGCAGTGGGAAATACCAATAAAGAGATTTCCAAAATAGTAAACAAATTCACTCCCCCCAAGGCAATAACCAGGGCCTTTTCCCCCTCTGCACCTTGGGTGGATCAGATGGCCACTTTTTTTGCTGAGAAAATCAGGGAAATTCAGGACACCTTTTCTACCTCTGCTGGGGTAAACAATATGGACAGGGACCCTTCTCATCCTCCCTCCTGTCTCCTTGCTCCTCTCCTTACAGAGTTCCCTCCTATGCCGCTGGCGACCTCATTAAGCATTCTGAAGAACCTGAAATCAGGTGCCCCATCCGATCCCTGCCCTGCTTCTACTTTGGCAGCTATAGCTATGCCTATAAACTCCTATGTATATCAGGTATTAAGCTCCTCCTTGCAGCAGGGGTGTGTTACCAGTAAGTGGAAGAAAGCACATATACTTGCCCTTCTGAAAAAACCAAACATGGATCCTGATACGTCTGCTAATTATAGGCCCATATCTCTTTTACCTGCCTTCTCCAAAGTATTGGAAAAATATGTCCATTCAGTTTCCTCTTCCTTTTTAGATACGAACAATGTTCTGCACCAGAGTCAATCAGGGTTACGCCCAAACTTTAGCACCGAAACGGCACTCCTGGAAATTTTGGAGTCCATTAAGGCCGTTCTGGATAGAGGCGGAAAGGCTAAGTTGATATTGCTGGATCTCTCGGCAGCCTTTGATACCGTCCCTTATAGCAGACTTCTATTGAGACTCCAGGAGTCTGGCTTTGGAGGGATGGTACTCAAATGGTTTACCTCTTTTCTGTCAGGGCGCAAACAGACCGTCTGGGCACCCCCTTTCTCTGCACTCATTCCCCCTTTGGAGGTGGGGGTTCCTCAGTGCTCAGTCCTCAGCCCTACTTTATTCAATCTGTACATGTCTCCCCTTGCGAGCTTAGTCAAGTCGCATAGGGCTAAAACAGTATCGTATGCCGACGATACGCAACTACTTTTTACATGCGACAAAGATTCAGAGTTTGAGGGAGAAGCTATTAAGCCCTGTCTTTCTGCAGTGTTTTCTTGGTCTCAACAGAATGAACTTAAATGCAACTCCAACAAGTCTGAAATCATTTTCTTTGGTGGCCCATCGAACAACTTGTGGCAGGGTTAGTGGCCTCAGGATATGCACCCTCCGGCTAACGCAGTATTATCTGTAAAAAATCTAGGCGTAAAATTGGACAACTCTTTGAGTATGAAGCTACTGGTCCAGACTGTAGCCAGCCAGTGTTTTGGTTTCCTGAAAATGCTTAACCAATTTTTGCCTCTACTTCAGATCCCACACAGGTAAACTGTGGTCCAGGCCCTGATTGGCTCCAGGCTGGATTATGTAAATATACTATATCTGGGCCTCCCAGAATACCTGCTTACCCGCCTTCAGGTGGTGCAAAATACGGCGGCCAGGGCTATTATTTTACTTGGCCCGAGGATTTGGATGTTGGAACATCTGAGCTTACTTCACTGGTTGCCGATCCGCAAGTGGATACAGTTTAAGGCCCTCGTTCTGGCTTTCAAGACTTTGCATGGTTCTGGGGCCCCTTACTTAAGGAAGAGAGTTCAATTTTACTACCCTCATTGCTCTCTTCGCTCCGCCTTATTGGCGTTAGTGTGCACTTCGGTGGTCAAGCGCTCCCGAAGAGGAGGACACTCTTTTCAGTTCCAAGAGGCTAAGCTATGGAACAATTTACCACCTGCTCTGAGACTTTTACAGAATCTGCTTCCCTTCTGGAAGGCTCTTAAGACATGGTTATTTCAGCAATAACTTAGCTCTTTGTTTTTTCATTTTTCTTCTTCCCCTGTCTGGTTAGTTTTCACTCACCTAGCGCCGGGACACTCAGTAGAGTAGCTGTGCGCTCTATAAAACCCCATTTAACATAACATAACATAACACCTAGTAAACATTTACCAAAAAGTCAGGCACCTTAATATATTCTGGAACAAAAGGTAACATCGATTGCACATATGTATGTAACCAGACGCTCTTACTTGAATTAATATTCTAACAGTTCATTATAATTCTCACTTCTTATGATCTCGATGACCTTCAATAGAACGCGAGACTTAAGTGTTTTTTGACAGTTGCAATTATAACGGTAAACTGACGGTAACATTATAATATATGTAGATCATGCCAATACTTTTCATCACAAATAATGCAAGTAGAAAACTATGGGATTGTTAGAACTAGCATATAAAATATTTAAAGTTAGCCTTCTTTCTCACTCTTCACCAAAATATCACATACGTATTTAGAATATAAAAAGGTAAACAACACAGCTGGGATTTTATCATGTGCGATTCACTTTTTTATAACATGTCACTCTGGACTATGGTACTTAAATATAAAAATGGCAGTAACTATATTGTGTATCTCATGAAATTTCAGCCTTGATAAAAGTCCAAGGCTTGCATGCCAAAGTAGGGGGTGAAACACGTGTTGGCTGGCTACATAAGGATTTATTAATCTTCAGAAATCAAATTTTATTGAACCATAAAACTATACAACCAAGTTATATACCAAAGGATGTAGTTGGAACTTTATTATATGACGCATTATTCAAGATACTTGTAATACTGATAAAAAGAAAATAAAACGATGTTTATTTAACTAATATTTTTGAAGTATCTTTGTTATGCAAGAATTGGGATCATACTGGGAATATATTTGGAATAACAGACTCAATCTAATACAATTTAACTACAAAAGAGACTGTAGGCCCTACCCTCAACAAGCATAAAGTGCCCTAAATAAAACAGAATAATGAAAACATTGAATACTAAGGGCATTAAGAAACTAGTCTACAGTGGATCGGCTCAAACTAAATAACTGTATATCCTTGCACTAAACAAAATAATAAAAACAAACTACTGCTTCCTAGGTCAAAAGTTGACTCATCTCACTGAGGTAGCCACTACTTCATAACATCAAAGTCAAGCCACGAAGAATCAAGAGATACCCATCGGCATTATGATGCTTTTACCTGCCATACTACTGATGACTCATTCAACATGGCTAGGGGAAAGCACATTCAGTCAATGATATTTCAGCATGTTTGAGGATTTAGCCCTGGCATACTGCCACATTATCATGTTATGTTTTAAGGTGGTACCTCTGTTAGGGGAAAGAATAACCCCACCCCCCAACAGCCAATAGGAGAGGAATACAAGCACACAGGAAGAAAGGAAGCACTCAACCTCTATGCAATCAAATTGTGTAAACATGGCTACCAACAGTTAGGTGGAGTCAAAGCCTCTATCAGTAGTACTCTTGAAAGCTCAGGTTTAGTTTGATCACATGAGGTATAGAGAAACTGCGCTGTCAAGACAGACCTAAAAAGCAAATTAAAATATTTTGATACTGTACAAGACTGTAAACCTGAAAGTGTACATTGTGCAAACATTATGGTCATTTTTTGTTCCGTTGCATTTGCTCTTTTACATTTTAACTTGGAACTCCCATCGGAAGAACATTGCGATCGTGGATTAATAAAAATCATATGTAAACACAGTACATAATTAAAAGTTAAAAGTACCTGATCAAGAATCTTCCGGCATCGTTTTCTTTCAATCAAATTTATCTTAAAAAGGTCCTCCACAGGATGATAATTATTAGAATCAAGTATATTTCTATAAATCAGTGGAAAAAATGAAGAAAGAAACCAAGTTTAAAGCTCAATGTTTCATAGAATGTGCACAAATTGCGCACAAAAACAAATCTTCAAAGTATGGAAAGTGAAGGGCAGCAAAACTGAAGTGAACAGAAACAGTAAAGTAAGTACCATATAAAAAAAACAATCTTAATAGTTTACACTCTTCTTTCAAAGTTTCATCATTCAAAACATTTCAGGAAGTTCACAGGTAAGACCAAATGGAGAAATGCATCATTTACTTAAAACACTAGTCTTAAAATAAATACACTGCTCTTTGAACAGACACTCAAATTCACCTACTACTTTATGTGTGCACCAAAAGTCAATGGGTCTAATTCACAAAATGCACTTTTAAAGTAAATTTACACTTTTGAGTGAGTTTTTACTTTTCGGTATTCACAAATTGCACTTTTGTAGTAACTAACACTTTTGCAGTAAGTCCAGCACTACTAATGGCAAACCATTTGTACTGCAACAGCCTCCCATAGAACATAATGGAATGGAGGCAGGGCATTACAATAAATTCCCATAGGAAGTCAAGTTAAATTAAATCATTCAGTAGTTGAAAATAAAATTAAATGATAAAAAAGTACATATTTACTATTAGATCATGAAATATTTAGTAGGATATTTTGAATAAAAAGAATAAGGTATATAAATGTAATGTGTTAAATTTTTTAATAGGTTATTAAATATATTATAATTAAATAATAAATATGCACTATTTTATATCTTTAATATTCACTTATATTTATGTAATGTAATACTATGGCCCTCTCCACAGATGGATGAAAACTTTAATCTTGATGTTTAAGAAATATGTACAAAGAGAAAAACAGACAATGTTGCTATTTCCTCTATCTCAGACAACTCTTTTCTCCCACCATGTTGATTATTATTCATATTGAGTCCCTGCATATTGAATAAATAGAACCCCATTCTTCATTCAAAAGGATGTCCAACACTTTAACTGTCCACCCAGCAGTGACAAAACTAAGCGAACGGAGCTGTGAACCCGCTTTAAAAGGGAAGCAGTGCACAGATGATGATAGGGACAACAATGTTCCAAAATACAAGGTTAGTATGCAGTCCTCATTCGCTGGCTCCTGAGGCTTTACTAAACCCTACAAGCTAACTTCTTTCTTAATGCCACTACATAGCCTGAAGCACACATCCATCAAAAGCATCACCAACTAAGACCTCATATCAAACATGTTAGTACCAATGTTATCAAATGTAATAGCAATGCAGATGTGTGTCACAAAGGTTGTGTGCATAAATGAAGTAAGAAGAAATCAAACAACTGCTCAGTAGGTATATACTCCAGATTTTATTGCCTTATTGAAGTAGATTTTGTCAACTATTATGACATAGCAAAAACAGAAAGTAGATCCAAATGCTTGAAATAACCACATGTAATGTTTGTTCTAAACTTATTTTTTTCATAACTTTTAGTTTTGATGCAGATTGTTAGCAATGAAAACTTGACTTGTACAATAACTCGCAGTGTAAGACCAATCTACTTGGTTTTAATGCAGTTCTCTGTTCTTCCAGGGCATTATAACTAGGTTAAGTGGCCTCTCATGAGCGGTGCTAATTTGTTCATTTATATTCCAAAACAACTTTTCGTTAATATAAAATATACCATGGTTAAACAATTTTATCTTCCCTTACTTTTGTGTACACCTTAATTATATTCAATTACGAAAGCATGATTTATTTTTATTTTTTGGATTGTAAATTAATTTTATTTAGGTATGGTCGAACAACCTACCCAATATTGTTCAGCGTGGTTCAAATAAATGAGTAATAGCCTTTAATGGTGAAGACCGACATTGTGGATAAGTAGGACTGTACACAATAAAATACAGATTTGCGATACAAACTCCTATCCAGTGAACATGAATAAAGTATGTACATTAGCTGTTTCTCTGCAAGAAGGATTTTAGTTATAAATTAATTTGAATGATGGATTCCGAAGACTTACTTATGGAACATCCCAAACATTATGTGTAATCTTACTGGATGTTTTAGCTTTAATTAAATTAGCAACACATTACAAGTGATATCCAAAAGGAAACAAAAAATAAATGCATACACATTTATATTTCGTATGCTGCTACCTTAAACAGCAGCAAATGCAATGAAAACACTAAAATCCAAGCAATGAAAGAATACTTACAAGGCCAATAGTTCTAGAGCAACGAGTTTGTCTTTGCTGAAGGTGAAGCAGTTCAGTATATTCACTACTTTGGTTGTAGGCACTGCTACCATTTTCTATCAAAACAAAACATTCCAAATAAAGATTAGGCTTCCATTCCACATGGACGAAATACTCATCACACATGATCAGAACGAGTTTCCTTCAGGATAGTTTGCTAATTTTACTAAACAGCAATAGGGGACCAATAGAATACATCTCAGAAAAGAAGTGACAAGTGCCTGATGTTTTCCCACTTACGCACCCAAACAGCAGTTATCAAGTTCCTTCAGCAATCCACTTATATTGGAATACACAGTTAAAGAAAGGAGGAAAACATGTACTTACGTGCTGCAGGGCTTTCATTGCTTTCAATTGGGGTTCAGCCCATGAAAAATACTTTAGTAATTCAACGACCTGAAAAAAGAAGAATATATACTCAGCTAAAAAATTAATACTATCATTTCGATTTCTCAAAATGAATAACCTACACTCAAAAAATCAATATCTAAGTCATCGGCTTCAGTCAGTTGATTACACCACAGCAACATTTTATTCTGATAGTAAAACTTCTCCTCGGCTCCAGTTAAGATTTTTAGAATCTCTGATAAATAATGAACTATAAATGAAGACAGGCAAGTGTCAATATACTTTATCACTCAAGAAAGAAGTCTACTTTGTGGCCAGGTTTGTGCAAGCTATTCTGTTTCATTACTAACTCCAGGCCAATACAGCAGTGGCTTATTACTGGCTAGACGTGCTCATTTCCCACCGTAAAATGTATAAAGCATCTCAAGTTAGAATATTGGGACTGATTCTCAAAAGGATTTTAACAAAACGACATCCATCAGACGCATTATTTGAAAATGCACATAAAACGTAGGAAAATATGCCAGTCACAAGCATTTTACAGGGTCGTAAATTCGGGATTGGGGCAGGCAATAGCATGTTACGTATTCATGAAAAATTTAAATGAACATACGCAAATTCGCAAGAAGTTCCCCACTGCATGGAGGGGAGGGAAGCACCCTCAGTTTTACTGGGGACCAGAATAAGCCGTTTCTCTAAAGGGACAAATATTTTCCCTGCGCAGATCCCATTCCTTTTATGCTTACTTCAGGGGACTGGCTGCCAAATGATACATGGGGACTTTAAAGCGCTCCAGAAAACCTACAAGTTCATATCTTTCCATACACACACCTTTTAAGAATGCCCAAAAAACATATTGTTCTATGCAAATCATAGACATAAGTCTACAAGGTGTAGAGTTATGCGTTATGGATATCTCTCTTGTGGGTCTTTGCAAGACCTGCTAACCGCAGAAAACCTAATCCGGGTTTATGAGAGGCAACTAAAAACAGATAGTGAGTACAGAAAAGAGAAACATCCTCTCATCTCATGAAGGTTGCTCCCTCAGCACTGCAGTAGATATGCCGCCTGCAGCAATCTAAGCCCATTAGAGATCACTGCACAAGCTGGTCCATGAAGACAACAACCATTCAATGCCACATAACTCAACACAAAACCACACAATTAAGTGTCACCCAATTCCACAACACACAAATATAATACACAGCATAATTACACTGCACACAACATATTTAAACATCTCATCATTCCATACCACACAATTCAACCACACACAATTCCATTCCAAGCTACACAATTACAATTCACCAAATTAAACTCCACATAATACCACTCCACTCCATTTCCCATAATTCCATTTCACATAATACCACTCTATGCGCCAAAATCCCATTCCACGTAACACAGTTCAACTCGTGATAATTCCATGAAACATAATTCCACTACAACCTACATAATTAGACATCATGCCTCATTTACACTCCACATATTTCGACTCAGTTAAAAAAAAAAAAAGAAAAAACACTCTACAATGTTCAACTGTCTTTTGATGGATGAGGAGGGTTATTTTAATAGTATCATAAATAGAAAACAAGTAAATAGAAGACTATGATAGTCACTTACTTCTATTCATGAAAAAGAACAATTAATGTACCTACACATAGTGAAAAACATTAGTGGGTTCCTTCGGTATAAAGTGGGGATCTCAAACCTTGTCCCCTAGAACTGGGTCTAGGCGATACAATTGATCTCCGGAATCTTGGAGTGTTCTATTGATGCATTTTATTAAAACCGATAAGATGATTTCATTCTTACTGACAACATACCTTTGAAAAAAGGAAAGCAAGCAAACTGTATTTTAACTCTTCCCATAGTTGTCCTTACTGTAGGAAACTGGCTCTCTGTATATTGCACTAAAACGAAGTACACTGTGTAGAGTCCAGGCAAACGTTACTGGTTTACAGACCTTTCTTCAAAAATCCCAAGTGCTCTATTCTGTGGTAGTGTGGTCCAGCAGCTTAGGCTAATCAAAGGAGAGTGTTGAGCATTTGTTGTACAGACTCAGTCAACAATGGGACATACACTCAATAAAAAAATCTGACACCAATTTACAAAAATAACAGATTTATATAATAGTTTAGGCACCAAGATCTTCGTTAATAATTTTTAAGACAGGTTTTTAACATTTAATTAGACAATACTGTATTTACGATAATGTTAACCCATGGGGAGGACATACCCTGCTTAGGACCACTTGTCTACAATTTACAGGACTGTTCTTCAGGACTTAAGATAAGCAGGGGCCAAGGTCTAGGACAGCATCAACAGATCACCGCCGTAGGCTCTGGGGCGTCCAGGTGCAGAGGTAAATAGAAGCTGCAAGCAGAGACTGGGGGGAGAAGTCAGTTCGAGCCCAAAGGGGGGCTCTGGTCTTCAGGGTCTCTGGAGCCAGGATGTACAGTCTGTTAATCTGGACTCCGGCTGTGAGGCTTTGGTTCGGCGGGTTGTGGCAGTCCGAGGTACTTGCTTCAGGTGATGACCTGGAGATGGAGACACAACAGGACAGTGGGGACACTCTGAATGATGGCTTCTGTGGTGCTTATATACCTCGTCGGCTGACCGGTCTGTATGGGGTCGATGTCCAGATTAAACCACCCATAAGTCTTGGCTACTGCAAGGGGTCCGGTACCCCAGGTATTGGTGCTGGAGGGCTCCTGGAGGGTCTAGCGTCTAGTTACTCACTGGGGAGACGGGGCTGACCTCTGGAAGCATGAAACATCTCCTCCTGGGTGACTGTTGCGTCAGTGAGGCCGGAGGTTAGCAGTTCGGTAAACCGGAACTTGTGTTTTGATCCTGTAGGATCTCAGGAAGTAGCCCCGCTACTCCACATGAGATGCTGGCTGTTTTGAGAATGCTAGAAGCCCTCCCAGGCTTTTGGAGGCTGAACAGCTGAAGGATGGGTCGCCTTTGACGCAATTGTCAGGGACAGCAGGCAGGCCGGCAGGGTTGGCACCAAGCCAGTTGCTGCTCCTCAGTTCTTGTGGCTCTTCTGTGTCCTTGTTTTTCTTGAGTCAGCAGATTTGTGTTTTTTGGTGCTAGGGGCTCTCCTAAAAACTAGATTTAGGGTTGTTAAGGGGAATGAAGGGTAGAAACCAGTGGGCTACTTATCCTTGGGTCACTACGTCCCCTATAAGACCACTTCCTCTGATGAGTGGGCATAACCATGTCACAGAGTTCCTAGTTCCATCAAAAACAATATGGTGGAACCCTTCCTTTGTGAAGCACATTAGGTAGCCCACCTTAGGGATGTGACTGGCCTGTGTGTGCAAAATGCCTACAGCATGGCTAATTTCCCGCCAGTCCTGGTGCCAAATGGGCCTCAGGGCAGGGGGTGGGATTCTCCAGGTCTGGAGGAAGCTGGGGTTGCATATCAAAGGTGGTAGAAGCATTGAAGTCTCTGGCCTTAATATGCAGATCCATTAGCCATCAGATTTGAGGAGGTGACAAAACTCCTGCCTGACCTCCTGAGAGCGCAAGCTCTCACCCCTGGGGGTCAGAAACTCGTCTGTGGTGGCAGGCTGGGCAAGGCTAGTCAGCCACCACATTAGATGACTAGTAAGTTTCAGGGAGAACCTCTAAGGTGCCCCCTGAATGCATGTCATAATAAATCCAATACTCAATCGGAAAGGATTTATTAGGACAAGGTGTTTGATACCAAATACCATACGTTTCAGTGAAGCCATTATTTAGCTGGGTAACTCGTAATAACCAGTGTCCAATACATACCTTAACATGGCTTCCTGGTTCACTTGCAATATCTACTAAGCTAGACTAGACATCACAGGGGAACATCTGCTCATGCAAATACGTCTTCACATAAGATATTTTATTTCCCTACCCTAGCGCTGTAAGGCCTGCTGTAGGGGTGACTTACACACATCATATGCAGTGACTTGGGCATGGCACACAGGGTGTGTGCCATGTTATTTTTTCAGCATGGTTTGCACCATGTCATGCAGCCTGCAATTGCGGTCTGCATGCAATTTGTGTGTGGGCCCCTTAAGGTGGCATAAGACGTGCTGCAGCCCTTAGGGACCCTCTATAGTATGCATGCCCTAGGTACCATGGGTACTATTTACTAGGAACTTACTTACAGGGGTGGCTCAGTTTATGCTGATTGCATATACATATACAATTGTATATTATACCTTGTTTTAGGGAAAGAACATTGGAACTGGGGCATGGATAGCAGGCTTACAGGTCACTTCCAGTTGAAAATATCACTATTGGTGAGCAAAAAGTGGGGGTGACCATGACCAAAATGGGCACTTTCCTACACTTACCAAACTGTGTATTCCTGCGGGCTGGAGATAGTTGCAAATGTAATTAAATGCAATTAAAAGGTTCTCAAGTTGTTAAGGTTCTTTTGAAGGGTGAGCAATATTTAGTCTGCTGGATGTGCAAGCAGATTTGGTTATCATTTGAATAAGTAAAGCAACCAGGCTGCATTCCTAGTGTCCTACATATTGAAGAGGAGAATTTCAGGATAATACACGTTTTATTGCTCAGTCATATTAGTGTATTTCAGATCAATAGGATAGTAGCAAGGCATTTTAAAGTAGTTCAAAACTGCAAACAGCCAAAATGCATAGACATGCAATTAATTAACTGAATGTTTAGGCTACACAATTTTAATTCAAAGATACCTTATATGCTCCATACAAGGGCGAATTAATCTGGCTCTTTACTTGTGGTTTAGGCCTCGAGATAAATACATCATGGTTGAGTATTCTTCTTACATATGGATCAAGCATGTCTGTGATACTGCACATTTCAACAAAGGACTATTGTAGAGAGTAAATCTGAATGCAAACCTGGAGAACGTGCTGCTTCATCACGTTTGGGACTTGTTCTTTAGATTTAGCAATGATTAAACTGCTAGGAGCCAGAAAGTGCTGGGTGATGTGACAAATTACTTTCACGTATGAACAAATTGTTGCAAGTGACTAGGTAGGTCCGTTTCCAAATACTGCCTAATCAAGCTCACCTTAAAGTGAAAGAGCCAACATATTAATAATAAATATATCATATCCAGTATTTCTTTTCAGTAAGGAGTGGCTGGACAAAAATATCTATACCTAAAAGCTAATTACCTTGAATCTTGCTTCGCAAGCTATTCAACCAAATAATCCTGACCTTGGAATTCTCCACTCACATATGCTCCTTCACCCAAGTATCCCCTCTCCGTCCAACAACCGTCCACATCTTCCTTCAATCCACTCTCAACTGGACAGTTTGAGAAACTCACGAAGGCGGCCAGTGGCACTGCCAGCTATTCTGCAGATCTGCACCGTCCACAAGTATTTCTGGACTCTTGCCACTTGCCAGTTCGGGCAGTGCCCCAGTACACAGCTGTGGTACACACGGACTAGAGTACTAGTTGCCACTCTTAATTTCTAATTAGACAGCTAAAACTCATGGCCTTTATTATGCACGTCTCTTGTGCAACTGTGCAAAAGGCTCACAGCTGCATTTGACATTCTGTACGTGGCAAAAAGAGACACGCAGCCTAACAGAGCACAGTACAATGCCTGTTGTTATGCCTGTTTGAATATTTAGTGGCCTCCAAGAGATATAAATGTAATCCTGAAGAAAAACTGATAGAAATAAGGAAGAGAATCTTACGTAAAACAAAGAATGTGTGTGCATGACATAGTCTGTGGGTTCAGAACCAGAACTGTCCACGAGAACTTTCATGAGGTTTGATAGACGTTTTAATCTGAGAACTGGATCAGAAAATTGGCGTCGAGTACACCAGAGGTGCTGCTCTCACTTTGAGGAAATCAGAAGCATTCAGTGCTTCACAACTTAAAACACCTCTGCACATCTGTGAAATACTTGAGACTATGAAATCCAGAACAGGTGATACAAGCTTGTCGTTACCATTCCCTGGCTCTATTGAAAACCATAGGCTTACTCCAGATAAGAAAATGCTGGTGCACCCAGTGTGCCAATATCCCACCTTCTCTATAACGACAGGCTGTCACTGTATGCTCATTGGCTTCACCGTTATGTTTACAGTAATATTTACATCCCGACACGTCTGTTAGTGGAAATCATGTTTCTGTATAATAATAAGTTGTTTTAGTCTTGCAAACTTTGCTATTCAACAACAGATTTGTATTGTTAACATTCAACCATAGGCCATACTAGTTTCAGGAAGAGCACTGCAAGGAAGGAATGGCATTAACCATTTTACGCTACTAATCATTTCTCATTCATAAAATTTGTATTTACGTTTGGGAGTTTGTGCTCACACTTTTATAAGAATTATTTTTATTCAAGTATATACGCAAGATCAAAATCACCATTCCTAAGATTATTAAGCATTAGAAAGAATCCTGCAAGGAATGGAAAAGGATCACCAAATCAAAAACGTATTTGAACTAAAAAAAAAGATGCATTTAGAAATTAATAATCCTGAAACCCGTAACTCTCCTAGTGATCACATGTTGAATGCCAATAGCAATGTCAGAACTGAAAAGCGTTCAATGGAACTGAAGGCCGGGACAGCTGGTAAAGCGGTTTAGACCATTTGAGCATAATATATGGTGGTACTGCCTCTCATGTCGAGTTTGACTTTCAAACTGCACTGAAGTGCTTGGAGTGGCACCATAAACCAGTAAAGACAAGACAAGTACTGGGATGCGCAATGTACAGTATTACAAAATATATCACAGAATAGTAGGATTTGCTAATTGCTTCTAGTACCACAGCTTCCTACTGCCAACCATACACATCTGACACATGACAGCCAACGAAGAAATGAACAATATCTGCAGTGTGTAATAGCAGTTTCCTTGGTTGTTAAACTTTCAGTTATTCTTTAAGGATAATTAATCTAAATAAAAGTCCCATGAGATTGTTTGGCACTTGGGTAAAGCACAAACACTGATGAGATTGATTTCAGGTGACAATCACAGAGTACCATAATAAAACTCAGCTAAATTCAATTAAGAATTATAACACAAGAGTCCTTCCAATTTTACAAAATGGAAAAAGAGGCATTTTGCTTTCGAAATGGGGTCAAGTTTCACTTTTCTAAAAATTTCACGAACAAAAAGTGCGTTGAAAAGGCTGAAGAAGACAAACACAAAACATTTTACTAAAATCCCAGAAAGACAAATACCTACAGCTCTTTTCATCTTCGCTAGAGCCTGCTACTGCAGGCAGTGAGAAATGTCCCTTCCCTTTTCCTACCTGGAAACACAGTTACTTCACAACCTGTTTTTGTCCTTTATACATGAAATACCAGTTGAAAGTTCATGCAAAAACTGTTGCAAAGACTCATAAATGGCCGAATTCACAAACGTGTTTTTCCAGGAGTATGTACGACAAGAAAGTCAGTAGTGCACTACACACATTTACAGTCAGTCTGGCATAATTTGAGACATGGGCGTCCGCAGAATTTTTTCCAGGGGGGGGCAAAATGTTAACGTCATTACGGAGCAGTCCAAGGGGTTCAAACATCACCTCACCTCGCTGCAAAATCAGCTATTTATAGCCCGCGGCCGCAAGGACCTGGACATGCTATCTTTATGACTTACTGTCTCTCGTCAACTTCAAGCTTGGGAGCAGGCAAGCCCGGACCTTCAATCTCTCTCTAATCTTGCCGGGCGGCCATGGCTGAGTTTGGAGGAGTGTGTGAACACAAGGAGAGAAACAGAGGAGCTGAAGGAGTAACAGCCAGGTGACAGTCTGAGTAGAGTTTTGTAGCAACAATAGCAGAGAGGGTGATGTATGTACGTGTGGGGGGCACTCATAGCTCGTTCAAATCAGAAAGGGGTCGTTAGAAAGCCAAACCTGCCCCATAGAGGGTTCGACAGTGGCCTAAATGAGTTTGAAGCAGATCGATGTGGCGGCAGGCGACAACAGTTTAACTCGACAGCTGGGAAGGCCTTATCATGAGGCACAGACTTGAAAGCCTCTAAACACTGGCTTCAAACCGGGCCCGTGTTTGGACCCGCTGGCAGGAGAGGGCGGATTATTCCCAAATAATAAGGAATCATTTCAGAGTGCCGCAGTCGCTCAGGAGGAAAGGCATTGGGATCCGAGGAGGCCAGGGCTTCCCTCGTGCACGCACGGTGAGAGATGTGTTTTGTGCAGAGCAGGGGCGGCTGGTGATATTTGAAAGTGGTGGGCCGTAAACTAATTTGCATATTGCACCGCAGCGAGCGAGCCCGAACCACCTTGCATCCATCCATACATACATCATTCATGCATCCACCCATCCACCCACCCTGCATCCATACATCATTCATCCACCTATCCAGCATCCATCATTCATTCATGCATCCACCCACCCATCCATCCTGCATCCATCATTCATTCATGCATCCACCCATCCATCCACCAATTCTGCATCCATCCTGCATCCATCATTCATTCATGCATCCACCCATCCATCCTGCATCCATTCATGCATCCACCCATCCATCCATCCTGCATCCATCCATCATTCATTCATCCACCTATCCATCCACCCATCCTGCATCCATCATTCATTCATGCACCCATCCATCCATCCACCCATCCACCCTGCATCCATCCTGCATCATTCATTCATGCATCCACCCATCCATCCACCCATCCATCCTGCATCCATCATTCATTCATGCATCCACCCATCCATCCATCCACCCATCCATCCTTCCTGCATCCATCATTCATTCATGCACCCATCCATCCATCCTGCATCCATCCTGCATCCATCACCCATCCATCCACCCATCCATCCTGCATCCATCATTCATTCATACACCCATCCAACCATCCAACCATCCACCCATCCACCCATCCACCCATCCATCCACCCAGCATCCATCCTGCATCCATCATTCATGCATCCACCCATCCATCCTGCATCCATCATTCATTCATGCACCCATCCATCCACCCATCCATCCACCCATCCTGCATCCATCCTGCATCCATCATTCATTCATGCATCCACCCATCCATCCATCCTGCATCCATCATTCATTCAACCACCCATCCATCATTCATCCTGCATCCATTCATGCATCCACCCATCCACCCACCATCCATGTATTTCTATGACCATATAACTTGCACACAGCTTGTCAGTGTTCAATACCAGTCTCGAACCTTGTACTCAGCACCAATGATACATGATTAATATTAATTGTTTTTAAAACATGTATTTATTCGACACCAATTTCACACCTTAGTCGGAACATCATTTTTATTTGTTTTTTAAAATATCGATTTATTTAACACCAAAGTAAGTCATGTATACATTTTTATGGCTCGATAAGAGGCTCGAACCTGGTTTCCCAGCACCAAAGTCGGCCGCGCTAACCATCAGACCACATCCTCTCCCCTTTGGTGTGGCCCTGAAGTTTTGATGGTACATATTCACACCAAAGTCATGTATACATTTTTACAACTTCACACCAAAATCGGAACATACATATTGAGCCCAAAGTCATGTATACATTTCTACAACTGAACTACACACCAAAATGGGAATCCCCGCTTTCTCCCATGCAAGCTCATTTTGTAATGCGCTGATAGTCACTAAAGAGGGCAGCGTCTGATGCTGCATGGATTTAGGAGGCTGTACTCTGCAGTGTGAGGTGGTGCCTGAGATGCTGAGGACTTAGCGAATTTATGTTTATGTTATGTTATGTTTATGCACCTCCCGTGACACGCCTCACCGCGCTCTTCTTTGGCAGACAAGGCGAAGGAGCCACGGGCACGCTTTGTGACTGCTAAGAGGTCGCTTTATTGTCGAGGCAGAACAGTGCTAACTTTTGTGCTCCAAACTACAGTGGCCGCAGTACGAGGAAGGGAGAGAGAGCTCTGCCCCCCCAGACAGGGAGTTATGTACCCGGGCTATGTATTGACCAGCCAATCCTGGCGCTGGTCCTCTCTCTAAGGGGGAATTCACAGGAAAACGATCTGCGCATGCGCGGGCATGTTTGTGCCCAAAAATACACTTGCGCAGCTGCAGCAGGCCCATCCTCCCCCCCCCCCGCGCACTCCGGGAAAGTCGGGTGTCTCCCGGTTTCCCGGCCGGCAGATAGCGCGATTTTTTTTAAATATTTGTATTTGGCTTTTAGTGACGACGCGGTAGGTCCATGGGGCTTAGTGGGGCTACGCACCTACGCCCCAATGGACGCACCGCGCCTGGTGCAGAGCCCCGGAGATAGCATCGTGCGTGTGTCCTTGCCATGTGCTGGTCCCAGCACAGACACCACGCGCAAGCAATGAATGCATCCTGCCACGCAGGCACCATAATCATCCCGGACCCAAACCCGCCCTTAACCAACAAAGGCAGTGAGTGAACCAGTGGGACCTAAGCTGATGCCTGGAAAGGTCGTGAACCCCTAAACCCCTACTTGTCTGCTGTAACACTACAGATCATGTAGGTCGTCAGCCACGATTACGCATACGTGTAACAGCTTCAGCCTCAGTTATGTATACGTGTGACACTATATACACCATGTAAATCTTCATTTATGATTACCCATGCGTCCAACACTACAGCCCATGTAGGTCTTAAGCCACGATTACACAAATATGTAACACCACAGACAATGTAGGTCTTAAGCCACGAATATCCATCCATACGTGTAACACTACGTACCAACTATGTATGTCTAGAGCAGCGATTACGCATACGTGTAACACTACAGACCATATAGGTCTTCAGAAATGACTACCCATATGTGTAACACTACATACAGTGTAAGTCTACAGCTGCAAATTATGCATTTGTGTAACACTATAGACCATTTAGGTATTCGGGCACGATTGCGCATGTGTGGTATTCCAGACCTTTTCTGAATTCTGTTAAAGGTTCTGCTCTACTTCATCAAAATGTCTTTTTTTAGTTCAAGACTCACGCATAAACTATCTATCCAAAAGTGTTCCATACCAGCTGAGACAGTAAAAACACATTCGATCTTTTATACCCAAACCAGAAAAAAAATATCTATCCAATTTCTTGTTATTTCACATGTTCACTATGAAAACCCCTTGCAAATGTTTGACTGGCTCCCTCAGATCAGCGTTTCCCTCTGTAGCCCGCCTTTTATCCTGTGCTAAAAAGTTTAATCAAATGACGACCTTACCCGGTTCTAACCTCTCCGAATTGGCGCCTCTGGGATTTTATAAGCATTCAGAAGCACTGCTGCTCGCCACCCTGAAATATCTTGCACAAACAAATCAAAGTCTCTAGTGGTACTATAGATCTCAGAATCAAAAACTTACTTTGTCACAAAGCCTTTACTTCCAGGAAATTCTCTGTGTCTTACTTGCAGACCTTCGCTAGTTGAAAAATGCTACTCGGAACGGTAAGCAGCCGTTTTCCCGAATTCCTGCTTGGCGGGCTGACCTGTTCCTAATATTGACGGTGTCACGGCTCTGGTCTGGAAACACCACTGTGTGGGTGGGGGCTGTGTGTGCGACCTTAAGCGCGGGCGCCCCCAGCGCGGTACTTTGCAGCGTAGGATAGGTGGCGCACCAGGCGCAGCTCTCTCCGTCATGATGTCATAGGGATTTGGTGCTGCTGCCTGCTGGCCTAAAATGATACAATGAAGAGGCCTGCTTACAAAATTAAAACTTCCGACTTCCGAAGTTCCGATCATCTGTCCATTATTTCTAACAATCATGGAAAATAAAATGGAAAATAAATGCCACACTGACTCACTACCACCACGGCATTGCACCAAACATTGCAGGCCGGGTGATCCAGGGGGGGGCAAGTGCCCCCCCTTGCCCCTACCTGCGGACGCCCATGATTTGAGATTTCCTGTGGCACCATGCAGCATCGGCCGGAATAAAGGTCAGTTCCGTCTTGATATCACATAGGCAGAACTAAAAAGCTATTAAAAAAAGATATAATATCCTGGTATGCACATGGCCATAGAGAGGCACTAACGCTCAGTAGTAGTACATTTACACAAAAATAAAAAATAAAAAAATTACCTGTTCACTGGAGAAATACCCGTGGACATGTTCAATTGCCTTCAATTTGTAATCTGTTAAAACAGCCTGTTAAAGAGACAAAGTTTAAAATAAAAATTAGGTAAGACAATGAAAGACATGAAAACAACTGCAGTAAATTTTAACTAGGCCATAAATATTTTAAATATAGGAAATCTAATACATTTGTGCATGCATTGATTTACTAAAAAAGTAAAACCACTTATTCTTGAATTTATGCTTCTTTTTAGTAAATTCTACGTTACAAAGTGATAAAAGTTTTGGGCCATTAAATACAATGGCTCACCGTGTGGCGTGGTCTCGCCGAGCAGCAAGATGTCCACTCCGTCAGCGAGCTCTGCTGGCCCAGCTATTAATCCGCAATAACCTGGTGCAACTGGGAACCCTGTTGGTTCCTCTGCTACGGGGCTGTGTTAGGAACCTTACCACCCAGCATCTGGGGCATTTTTAGATCTGAGGGCGCCCCTCTTGCCTCATCACAATCGCATCAAGAGGCGGGTGACGCCCATGGCCTATCAGTAACTCTGCCGATGCCAGAGTGGCTCTCGCGTCGAAACCTGAGAGGCTGGCCAATACAGGACAGGGCCTTGAGCAGCGACTGCAGCAGACTGTGAGGATCCCACGTTGCACCCGCCTGGACCACTGACAACGCCTACCATGTAATCTGGTGAGGAGAAGGGAGCCGTGGCTGCAGTGTGTTTGCATGGTGCAAGGACCGCGCGGGGCTGGATTATCCCAGATTGGCAGGTGCGGTCTGCTGAACGCTGCCTTGTCTGATGTGCTGCGCCGCCGCCCGCTTGGCTCGCTGCAGCAGGGCCTGAAACTTTGGCCATCGGACCTTGCAGACTACGTCCTGCACAGTCCCGGGTGTGGGAGAGCCGCGGCACTGGGCCTGGGTGTGAACGCCTATGGCGCCTGAACTGGCCAGCCGGTTCATGGAGGGCTACGCAGCGGGCCTTTGGCTGCGAGGATGCCTGCTGCGGGACGGGCCTACATGTGAATGGTTCCCCCGCTCACCTGCTGCCGCCGACTCTCTTGCCTACAACAAGTGCATGCCACATGGCTGCCACCTTGGCTGACTCTGCCTAGAGGGCTGGGTGGACGGCCCACCCTGCGCGTCTCCTCGACCCAGCGCTACTATCGACATCTGGATCCCTGCTGTTCGGGGGAGAAGAGAGCTTCTGCTAGCATAATAGACACCGTTCCTGGCCCACACATGAATCCCCACCTGCTTTTCTGCTAATTCGGCACCCCCTCACCGAAAAATTGCACACATCTACCTGGTATCTGGGCCCACTCGTGCCCCTCCCGTGCAAATAGCTACCGGGTGAAGTGGGGTGGTGGGGGGCCTGGGATTGGAGCCTAGCTCATAACTATAGGCTTGGCTGCATTGCACTTCGCAACAAGGGGCTCACTTGCATATCCACAGCATCCTGTGGACCTGCAATCACTACTCTTTAACGTAAGACTCTCACCATACTTGTCTCTATGGAACCACAATGGGTAAACATGATGGCAAGCAGCCCAAACTCTCATTTCAAAGAAAACGCACCACTCGGCAAATTGAAAACTTCTCTGACTGAAAATCTGACCCAGCGCAGCCAGATGATCCTGCTGAACCTCAAAGAAATACTCCGCGACATCAAAACTAGTCTGAGGACAATAGACTCCAAGCTCGACTTACTCACATCCCGCCTAGGCCACGAAAAGAAACGAGTCGACTCCTATGATACAAGACTCAACCAACGAGAAACTCAAGTCTTGGATCTTGATGGCATCCAAACTACCTCAAAGGAACATCTCCTTCGCATGGACATGGTGCTGGAGCTCATCACAGCCAAGAATGAGGACCTCAAAGCTCGCTCGAGACGCAACAATCTCCGCATTGTGGGAGTGCAGGAAACTACGGTAAAGTTGAATATGGAAGACGATGTTGAATCTCTTTTGAAGGAGATCTTTGGGTCTGAACTATCCTCAGTCTTCATTGTTGAGAGAGCCCACAGATCACTCAGTCCAAAATAACCGGTTAAAGCAACCCTCCTACCTATTATAGCCAGTCTCTTGAGTTACAGAGACCACAACAAGATTCATACACTGGCCCAAAAATAAGGTCAGATCCAGGGCAACGTTCTATCTTTCTACCCCGATTTCACCGTAGCGGTGCCGGCTGCCCGGCTGACTTCCTTCCTGCCAAAAAAGCTCTTCAACAAGTAGAAGTGCAATATGCTCTTCTATATCCAGCAAAATCCAAGGTCTCAAATACTTCACCGAGGCTAAGCTCGTCCTGAAATATGCCAAAAAGAAGGTTAAAGACAATCGGTGCCCAACGCACTCACCGTATTCCTCTGCAGAGGTGCAACTCAGTGATAATGACGTATATCTCAATGCACCACATACGCATATGCCCGGCTATCATGGTCATGTCTCAACAGTGGTGCCCCGGTCTGTATGCACATATCTGCCTGCCCTTGTATAAGTTCCTTTCAAACTGCTGGCAACGGATACCCCCGTACGCTCTGCCACTCAGCTCCATTGGGGGTTGTCAGCTCGGTGTTTCCACAATCCCGTGGGATAATTCCAATTTGATGATGTTCTGGGGTGAAATTTCACAACCTATTTGGGGGGTTGGTGTGGGTGGTGGGGGGACTTGGAATGGGTTTGTTGGGGTTCCAGGTGGGGGGTGTTTTCGGGGTTTAGAAACTTATTGGCCTACAGCAATGTGTACGTATCTCATTCCAAAGCACATGTTCACACATGGCACTCACAGAGCAGGCGGCTCTACCACATCATAGCCGAATAGGCACATACCCAGGTTCTCACGTCTAGGTCATAGATAAGGAGCCTCACGTGGAATGTACGTGGACTAAATGATAGCCGCAAGGTCCACCTCGTAAATACGTATCTAATCCGACATAAAATTGACATTGGTTTCCTACAGGAAACTCACCTAGCTAACGTCCCGCCCTCTGGGCTTCTCTCACCATGAGGATGGGGAGCAACATAATCCTCGACTTACTCCAATTATGCTAGAGGGGTCACGATCTTAATCAAAAAGGGTGTGCCATGGCAAACATCTCTATGTTTCAGCGACAAGGACAGTAGATAGGTCATACTAGCAGGCACGCTGCACAGGCATCCCGTGACCTTGGCCGCAATCTATGGACCCGACGATCCTGGGTTCTTCACGAAGATCTGGCAATTAATAATAACCAACATTGGCCCCCGGATGCTACTCTGGTGCGGTGACTTCAATGTCCCCCAAGATGACGCACTAGACAGATCTGGTTAGCTCTCGATACACCCATCCCAAAGCAGCCAAAACCCTACACACAATATTCACACCTTACAATGTTACTGATGCATGGCGCGCTGCACACCGTACTGCACGAGAAAGCAACTGCCTCTCTTCCCACCATAACACATGGTCTACAATTTATTTCTGGCTGACCTCTAAAGATGCACACCAATGGATGTCTTCCATCTCACATTTGTCCCACACATTCTCCGACCATGCCTACGTGCAACTAACTCTATATATGTCCCACACACCTCCCTGTGCGTTCACGTGGCGATTGCCATCAGGTGCACTTTGAGATACAGCATTTAGAGAAGAGATACGCACATCTATACTAGATTATTTTGAAAACACTGGCTCGGTCAGCTCCCCCTCTATCATCTGGGAAGCTGTTAAAGTTATTTGGGGCATTTGTATAGCCAAGCAAAATGGTGTCCTGGGGGCAACCCGCGGGTCGCTTATGAGATTAGAGGCAGACATCAGGGCCCTAGAAACTGACCTTTTTTGCTCTAATTACTCAGCCATGATGGCTAGTATCCATGAAAAGATATCAATGTACCAGGTAGAGGCACTAGTGAGACGCATTTCCCAGGTAGGGAGACCCAAGCTCGATGCTATGGAGAAGGTGACCGCCCGGGTAGAACTCAGGCTGGTTCGCTCCAAAAATTACACACCTCTACTTTTGTCTCGGAACTCCAGAGGGTCAGAACTGCTCCTCCCCCCGACCTTCTACATTTGTCCGCATTCCATGCCTGCCTCTATTCCGCTGCACGGGCGGCTGAACCAACAGATCTTCAGACATACCTGGACATCGTCCAAATGATTTGACTGTCTGCTGCCCACCGAGAATTTTTAGGTTCCCCTGTTAGAAATAGGGGTCTCTAGTTGGCAGGTTGTTACCCTATTCAAGTAGGGACCCTTCTCCCTTGTCAGGATAAGGGGATACACTACTGAAATAACCCCTTCTCATCCCCTTGGTAGCTTGGCACGAGCAGTCAGGCTTATCTCAGAGGCAGTGTGTAAAGCATTTGCACATAACATACTGTAACACAGTGAAAACACTCCAAAAGGACACCACACCAGTTTTAGAAAAATAACCAATATTTATCTATGCAAACAAGACTAAAATGATAAAAGACCAACATACAGAAATCAAAAATATGCACTTTGCAAGAATGACTTTAAAAGGCAGTTCCTTAAAGCCAGTAGCTCCGTCCGGGGCTACCACGGTGCTGAAAACAGAATTTAACGGTTCCGGCCGACCGTGTCAGTTCGGGCCAGTTGCGCCAATCGTCGCGGTTGCGATGTGAAGTGTAGAGGTGCGGTGCCCTCAAGTCGCGCTACAAGCAGCAGCTCGGTGACGGTCGTCCAGCGGCGTCGGTGAGACAAGGGCTGCGGTGCGAAGCGGGTGATGCTCGTTGCAGTGAGGACAGGCACTGGTGCAAGCGGCAGTGCTGGTTGATGGACGCTGGTGTCGGTCGGCCCAGGCTGGGGTGTGGGATGGGGCAGTGCCCCCAAACCACTGTACAGTCAATGTTGTCGAGGTCAGCATGCATCGTTGTCATTGGTGACACCAGGGCAGCGGATTGAAGCGAGTGCGGTGTCCACAGGTCACGGTGCAAGCAGTGGCTCGGTGGCGGCTGTCGTCGGTGAGACCATTGTTGCGGTGCGAAGTGGGTTCCTTCTGCGGTGCCTTCAGAACACAGAGCCAGTAGCAGTGTCTGTGGTCGTGTCGGCTGCTTTCCCCCTCTGTGGCAACTGAAACTCATGGTTACAGAGGTGTTACCCAGAGGTAAGTGAAGTCTTTGTTGTCCCTGGGACTTCGTGAACAGGAGGCAAGCTCTATTTCAAGCCCTTCGAGATACACAGCAACAAGTGAAGAAAGTTCAGTCCAGCTCTTTCACTGTCCAAGGCAGCAGCAACAACTGCAGGTCAACCTGGCAAAGCAACAACACAGCAAAGAGGCAGTACACCTCCTGGCAGTTCTTCCAGCTTTTCTTCTTGGCAGGTTCCTTGATCCAAGCGAGTTCTAAAGTTCTGAGGTCTGGGCCCCAATATTTATACTCGGTTTCTCTTTGTTCTTTTGGCAGAGAGTTTCTGTGCTCAGTCTAAACCAGTTTGGTCCTCTCTGGCCCAGCTTCCTGGCAGGAAGTGGAGACAGCATTGTCCAAGGCAGATCAGGCCTATTCAGGTGCAAGAAAATCTCCTCCCGCGACTCTAAGTGCAGCCCAGGTCTATTTAGCTCAGCCCGGACTCCTCCAGTAAGGGCAGGACGCACCTCGACCCGCCCAGTGGCTGTATGAAGAGAATGCACATCCCCAGCCCTTGTCACTCCAAAGCCAGACTGTCAATCCATAGAGGCATACAGGATGGCTAAGCAAGAAAATAACTAATTTATAAAAGTGGCATTTTCAAACATAGAACATAGAAATTCATCTCTACTAAAAGATGCATTTCTACATTCTGAGTTCAGGCATACTAAACTCCATTTCTCCATATTGTCCCATTGGGAAGATATACTTGTAAAACGGTACCCAGAACTTCCCATTCTATCCTACGGGACAGACAGCCTTTCATTGGTGAAAAACTGAGTACCCGGTTCGGGGAAGTTATGTTTATAAGAGGTTATAAACAAACTACCCATTCTATGATATGGGAACAGGTAGCCATGCAACAGTGAAAAACAAAATTGGCAGTAATTCACTATCAGGACATGTCACACATACCACATGCCCTACCTTTCAAATACACTGCACCCTGCCCACGGGTACCGTAGGTCTACCTTAGGGTTAACTCACATGTAATAAAAGGGAAGGTTAGGGCTTGGCAAGTGGGTGTACTTGCCAAGTCAACATAGCAGTAAAAATTGCACGCAGACACTGCAGTGGCAGCTCGGAGGACACTCTGAAGGGCTGCTCATGCAGGTGGCACATTCAGTGCTGCAAGCCCACTAGCAGCATGTGATTTACAGGCCCTGGCACTCTCAGTGCACTTTACTAGGGACTTACCAGTAAATCAAATATGCCAATCATGGAAACACCAATCCAGAATACAATTTACAATAAAAGCACTTGCACTTTAACAATGAACAGCAGTGAGAAAGTGCGCAGAGACCGAAAACCAGCTACAACAGAGTTGAAACAGGGAGGTCAAAAATGAAAAAGACAGGGGGAAACACTCTAAGAAGTGCCAGGTCTAACATCCCCCATCGCCATAGAAGGAATAACTCAAGTAATCTCAGGACTACCAGTAGACAAAGCTCCTAGCCTCAATGGGCTAACCACAGCTTTCTACAAAGAATATTCTGAGATCCTAGCCTCCAAACTTCTCGATTTGTATCATGACACCCTAAATACAGGTTCTCTCCTGCCATCCCTGAGAGAAGCTGTCATAACTACACTTCTTAAACCTGATAAACAAGCAGACCTTTGCGACTCCTATCGCTCTCTATACCTTATCAACACTGATAATAAGATCTTTGCTAAAGTGTTGGCAAACAGACTGCTAGTATTATTACCCGTGATGGTGAGACCTGATCAAGCTGGTTTTATTCCAGGGAGATCGACGTCCCATAACCTCTTGACCCTTTTCGCAGTAATGCATTACCTAAACCCACAAGTCACAGCCGCGACGGCCCTACTGGACGCCACAAAGGTGTTTGATTCGTTGGAGTGGTTGTTCCTTTTCCCACTGCTACAAAGGTTGGGACTAGACACCAGATTTCTTGCACAAATCCAACCTGTCGCTCAGGTATAACTTAATGGTCTCATTGCTAAGCCTTTCCCAGTCACACGCGGCACAAGGCAGGGGTGCCCACTTTCAGCCCTGTTGTTTGCATTGCTATGAAGCCTCTCGCAACACGCTTTTGCCAACACCACGCAGACTGAGGCTTAGATTTCTCATCCCGCTGCCTTATAATATCGCTTTATGCAGAGTATATTACCCTTTACATGACTGACGCCCAGTCCAATCTAGCTCCACTAATATGCAAAGTAGTGAGATTTGGCGGCTACTCTGGCATACAGGTGAACTAGGCCAAATCAATCATTTTTCCCTTGACAGACAGCACCATACCCTTCTCCAGAGATTATTCACGGACATGGACCACAGGCCCACTTAAATACTTGGAAATTTGGATTAACAGGGATCCCGAGGAGTTGTGGCGAGCCAACTATGGTGCAAGCCAATGACTAGCTGGAAGATCGGACCATGGATTGGACCAGATTGCCTCTATCCCTGGTGGGCCGCATCGTCCTGGCTAAGAGGATCGCGTTCCTTACATTCCTTTACTTGTTCATAAATATTCCAGTCCTCCTCACGGTTAGCTTCTTTAAACGCTTATGGTTCAACCTGATTTCCTTGATATGGGCTGGTCGACAACCCTGAGCTACTTATGAATTCCTCAGGCTGCCACAATCGCTGGGGAGGATGGGAGCCCCAGACATGCAACTATATTTACTATGTGCCCAAGCCCAATACCTATACTACTGGGTCCATCCTACTTCTTTTCAGTCATATGTGGCAATGGAACTAGATAGAACTTCTCCTTGTCTGCTTACCACCGCTATATTCCTCCCGTACAAATCACCTTGGCCTGCAAATGACACCATAGAATGTGTCCGCTGGGCATAGATCGGACTCGAAAACAAGCTAATACCTGACCTTTATATGCCCTGTCTGCTCCTACAGCTAACCATCCCTTATTACAGCCATTACAAGATAGAGGCGCGATGGGACGAGCAAGTAGATTAGATACTATTTCTTTTGCAGATCTATACCCTGATGATCACTTCCTATTGCCCCCGCGGCTACTGCCACATCTGCCCCTGCACTACTTGATACCCTATTGTTTTTCCAGCTACAGGTCACCTGCCGTGTGATCCACCCCACTTTTCCCGCTCCTCCGCAGACGCTCACTGTGCTAGAATACGTTTACACTACAACCTCCCAAACTAAGTTGATCATGTGCCTGTACATTCATACACAACAGGCTGCTCCAGAATAGACGGCGAGGGCTCGAGCAGCCTTAAACTCTGATCTTGACACCCCCTTGACCGACACCCAGTGGGTTTCTGCTGCAATCAACTTGAACTACTGTCCCCCAATTACCAGCTCCGCCACATACACTTTAAATATCTACATTGCTTTTATTGCACACCATTACAGTTATCACGTGTGGGACTAATTCCAGATTCCCATGGTCAACGATGTCAAGCATCCAACTCCGATTTCATGCACTTAGCCTTGTATTGCCCTAGGGTTGCTGCCTTTTGGTCTGAGGTTTTCATATACTAGGAGACATTACTGGTGCGCAAATATCTCCTTCCACGATCATTGGGCTGCTCGGCTATGTCAGAGACGTGCCGCAGAATTTGTGCAGATCGGTCACAATTATGCACCTCATGACCAAGAGTAGCGATCCATTGGGGCAGGTCGTAAGCTCCAATGACCCAAACTTGGCTCACCAACCTAGTGTACTGTAATAGGCAATTATCTGCAGTGTAGGAACTGATGCCACCAAAATCCAGGCCCCGCAACATCTGGGATCCTTTCACTTCATTTCTCCTCCGCCGAAACTCGACCCCTCCCAAACTACCAGGACACTCTTCGTCTGCCGAGGGAACCACGAGGGACCCACAAAATGCTATTCACTAGACAAAGCGGTACAAAAGGGGGTGGTGATGGACGGAGCATCTGAATCAATCAAACACTCACACCCAGTCAAAAGATCTGGGTTTAATCCATCACTGTTCTTTAGCCCACTCTGCCACCCCAGTTCAGAGATGGCCACTGGATTCAAGCAAGCCGGGCTGAAGACGGCTGTAATGCCAGAAACCGGTCCTCGGAAGCTTGTTTACGGTCCAGGGAAGGCATTTATTTATTTATTTATTCAAAGTTTTATATAGCGCGAACAAGATCCTTACAGATATCAGAGCGCTTCACAGAGACAGGGGTAGGGGCAACAGGAATGAACAAGATAATGGGAGCAGTATAGTAATCAATAACATACTAGGATAACAATAATATACAGAAACATATCAATTTACAAACAGGTAAACAAGTAATATAAGACGGCACAAGTCATTGATCCCACTACAGAAAGGTTCAGGTAAAACCTTGGATGTGTGGATGGCTTATACCAATTTCTTAGGCATGGCTTGGCAATTCGAGCTGGACTGTTCCCATGAGGCACAGGGTCAGACTGATTTGCATATAGCCATGTCTGAACTGGGGTGGCAGAGTGGACTAAAGAACGGTGATGGATCAAACCCAGATCTTTTGACTGGGTGTGAGTGTTTGATTGGTTAAGATGCTCCGTCCATCACCACCCCCTTTTGTACCATTCACTAGACAAAGACATTGTAGAAGATCTGCCGCCAATGCCCAAAACACACATAGTTAAAATGTATGAATATCAGTTTACGAAATATAGAGCATATTTCATAAATTTCATTGATATGGCCCACTGTCTTGTTCTGTAATAAGTGCCTACTTAGTAAATGTGTTCACTTTTCAGGTGTCCTGCAGTATGGAATGTCGCAGATTGTTTATCTGTTGCTAGCTGCTAATAAATACAGCAACAAAAAAAAATACAATGACTGATCTAAACAAAGTAAACAAGCCTACAAGATAGCGTTTTAAACATCAGATATATTATCATATAAACTCTCTTAGGTCTTAGTTATAAACCTCTATTGATATTACAAAGAATATTGCACCGGGCCAAAAACTGAGCAAAATTAATTTACACTATGTTTTCTACTTACATAATAGACCAGAGGTTCTTAACCTCTGGTCCGGGGGTTCACAAACCACACTCAGGATGTCCACGACTGCTATGAATATTAAATGATATTATCAGATTAATGAAGCATATATAAATAAAACAGTAAACTATAAAACTGAAAAATGTTTAACTTTCTGTAAATGTGAAGGAATTAAAATTGGAGGCTAAAAATGATGATAGTATCCTCAGATTGATTAGTGGGAGCAACACAAGTGCTTCAAACAGAATATAGAATGGACGATGAGTGGCCTCAATTGAATTTAGAAACGTTCCAGCCTTCCAATTAAAATGTACTTTCTTTTTTTTATAGATTTGTGTATATTGATTCAGTAGGGTCCCCGTGTTCCAGTAATGATTAAGTAATGATTAAGTGGGGGTCCACCCAAGTCAAATGGAAGAACTACAGCACTAGGTAATAGAGAACACTGAATTTCTGATAATTTAACATGGCTCACAATGTTTGAAGTTAAATTTCATGTTCCACTCTGCACAAACTTACCAAACTAAATGGAGTGAGGTTGACTTCAGCATCAAGAGGATTGGCAGCTTATTGAAGTGGCCAATAAAAATTGCCCATTCAATGAATACCAAGATTTGCACTCACTTCGATCAGAAGAGACACACACCAGATAACCTGCGATGGACAGTAATCGAGGCACATCTTCAAATGAGTAAGAATGCCCTCTTCAGAAGAGAGAAAAACTGGACATACCGACTTTCCACTGATAAACAGGGTTTAAATGAGGAAATCCCTTGTAGTGAACTTAACAGATAAACCCCTCTCTTGGGCATCGGCACCTATTCCTTAATGGAATAACCAGTGAACCCCCTGTATGTACCACTCCATCAATAGACACATTGAGCCTTGACCTGCCATAAGTGTAGATACCCCATACCATCTGGGTGCACAGTGACAGTCTTTTCAGGCATCCAATTCATCCCTGGAAGGCCCCTTACACAACTCCCAGTGAAGCGCCCAGCACAAAGCAGGTGCCATGACTTGAATTTTAATTGTAGAACATAATAATGGTCATTGCCCCCTGTATTATGTACTGTGTTCCCAGTAAATGCCTAGCATAGAACCTACTCTTCAGGGTTACCTTGAATTCTCCTGATACAATATGGCACCCATCACAGATTCTTGCTTTTTGACGCGTCAACACAACCCGACACTAGCATTGCAAACTTGTGTATTCCCACGGTTTACCATATATTAATGGTCATTGCCCGCTTGATCCGAATATTATACTCCACGGAGTCTACACCAAAGTACAGAACCCAATCAGGGTGTTTTAATTTTACTTCTTCATGTTCCAACATGGCACCCATGGCAACTTCTCTTGCTATGACACATCATTTTGACGTAAACCACACCTTTACGGGGAAGCTGTTTGCCCCGCCTCTGCTTCTCACGCTTCTCAGTCCGATGCGGGTATTATACTCCAGTCCCCCGCCTCTCTGTCCCGATCTAGCGGAGCGAGGGTAGGTCGACCAGCGTACTAGCAGCAACGTAGGCAGGAGTACTTCGAGTTTGTTTTACTACAGGGGAGCTTCCCTACTTTAGGGCTCAGCCTGCACTTCAACACTTGACCTTAACTTTGGCATCATTTTCCGTTCCATGTGCTGCATGCCAGAACTCTAGGTAATTCTCAGTGGTACCGCCACCAGTATTCGATGCTGCAGGTGACCCACCCAAGCTGGGTGAGTGACATACTTTTTCTGCTACCACAGTGGTTGCTCTGCCAGCCTGCGTACCTCTGCCCTGAGATGTATCACTCATTTACCACGTGCTTCTTTCTGGTCACTGCGTTTTTCACTTTTTACTAACAGTAGTATTATAGTTCATTTCTGCATGTCGCTTTCTTAGAAGTCTTTTTAACCTGTTTTTATAAATTTGCCTAATGAACTGAACCATATGCTTCTGTCAGTCCATAACAACCAGGTACCTCACTGTTGAGTTATTTGTGTTCGGTTTACCCTGGATACTAACTTAGACAACCAACCATTGTGTAGATAGTTTATTTCACTTCTTTGGTCCTGATGAATTGCCCTTTGATCAGGTGAGAGCCCAGGCAAGAAACATGTTGACCTCGAGACTTGAGCCACTCCTGAAGATTACATTGGCAGTGTGCCACTATCGTTTTTAATTGAGATTAGTGAACTCGCTGATTAAAATGTATTCTAGAGTACCATTGCATCCCATTTTATCTGTTCTCACCCCCATCTTGCAACCACACTTCCCATATTCATCTAATCCACAAGGCCCCATACCAGCCTGCACTCTATGGCATTGGGAACAAAAGATCTCTAAAAAAGAGCCCCTCATAGGGAGCCCGTCAGGTATTGCAGCACTGATCTGATGAGGAGAACGCCCTATGATGAAGAATGACACCCAACTGGGTGTGTGAGGGCCTCAATTCCTAAAAATCTATCTTCCTCTTACCTTCCCTCTGACTATTTGTCAGATCCCTTCAATGACAGATGCAAGAAAACACTGGTGCATCCTACAAACCGGTGCAATGACTACCTCCACCGAGATTTGCCTTTAAACGAGCAAAGAAAAAGACATACTCGACCGCAGTACTGAGACTTCACCCAGTTACAGGACACTACCCCTGTGGTTCCTGCACAGTGCGTGCGCTCACGGATATCACCAAAGACATTAAACTCTCTGATACGTTCAAAGGGCTACAGAAAACACATATCAACTGCAACACCAGTAACTGGTTTTGCCCCCCCTTTGGACCTTAACTTAACACCGACTAGTCCTCTCCTTTCCCTCGTCTGTCCAGTTCTCGCCACAAACTGCATACCTTTTGTAGCAAGACATTCAATTTTCATAACAGCCCGATTCATCTCTCTGCCGACTTCTGCGCTGAAATTAACGAATTGAAGAGACAATTTCTGGTGCTCATATCCCAGCTGCGGAAGCAAGACCTCAGATACTGCCTGCTCGAGCCGGGGACTGTGGATACTCACACTTAATGAAACCACTACTGAAAAGGATGACATGGAACGACTGACACCCTGGAAGGTGGTTTCATAGAAAATGCGCCTCCATCCCAACACTCAATGCATATCCTACCTGCACCCGTTTCTGTTCTGGAGGATGCGCCTGATCAAGAAACATGTCTGGCCACTAACATCCAAAAGTGGTCTCAGGGCATTAAGCATGGGTGATGGAAACCCTCGGAAGCGTAAGACAAATCCCAATCGCAGCAAAAAACCTGAACACTGCAGCTGTTCCATGGACTGCCCTCCTGGTCGCTCCTACTCCAGTCTTGGGAGAGGTTTTCACATACCCTCTAACAACTTAAACCATTACGATACACTACCCGGGTGAATGCCTGGATCGGCACTCATGAACTGCCTCAACAGCTCCTATTGGAATTCAGACCCACCTATATAAATTGTACTTTTCTGTACTTTGTTATTGGACAGTATATTGTGCCTACCATGACTCTGTCGTGGGCTTCTGTCAGAAGTTACCCTGGCCCCTCATGTGCCTTCAAAGTACTCTTGGGTGTGGTCCCTGTGACTCCACTGGTAGGGCCACATTCCTGAACCTCCAAGTCACAGATTAGGTGCACTGAGAACATTAGTCTTATTGTTCTCTCCATACTCCCCCAGTTTCTCTCCTAGTTGCGGTATTAAGTTATTCCCGATTCCCCCATATCCCTAGGAACTACCCACAAGTGATTACAACAGGAACTACCCTCTCCGAGAGCCCAAACTTGGGCAGTCTATGCGATACCCTTTTGACCTGTGTCCTTTTGGCTCACTCACTTTGGTCATTACAGTGGTCTACCGGTACGTGATCTCCTTCACACACATTCCCCTCAACTTACTCAAGCCCACAGCTGGTTATAAGTCTGCATGATCCTCAGTCTCTAAATTGAGGGAACAGATACCACTGAGGGCGGCCTTGGTTATTCACCATATCCTCCCCTTCATGGGGGACACACGCACCCAATCACGCCATGGCAACACCTGGTGGACCACCTTTGTTGTCAGTATGGTCCAGCAACATTAGGGCCTCATGTATTACATCCATTGGAAAAAGAATCTCTGTTTTTGAAGGCTACTCATACGGATATAGCCCTCCTGCAGTAGACAAACCTGACTGCCGATGAGGGCTAAAAGGTGCGTAGGAAGTGGGACGGGAAAGTGTGCCATATGAATAACACAAACTTCCATACAGTTAAGGATGACTTCACCCTTAAGCCATAGAAAGAGATGGGTAGCAGCACTCATTCAAAAGTCACGGCCTGCAAAAGTACTGAAGACATGAATTGGGGTGGAAGTTATGTCTTTGTACAACTCAAGCTCAAAGTCACATATTTTATAGTGAGATCGATATACACCCCCAGTGGGAGAGAAGACTGGATTCCTAGCTTGCCCAATGCGAATCCTTCGCCTCTTTTGCAGCACTACAGAGCTCATGGGTGGAGACTGGAATGTCACTAGCGACCACTCTGGAAAACCCGACCCAGAAAGGATAGGGATAGATGCACCCTAAGTGACATGATTCAAGATCATGCACTCCAGGATCCCTGGCTCTTGCTGCATCCCGGGGTAAGAGAGTATATATATATGTTGCTTCTGTCCCAAAGGTATGCGTAAAAAAGACTATTTTCTGCTTGCACCCACCTTTGAGTGGCATTTGGGATCTTCCTCTATTTTCCTAGGTGAGGACTCTGACCACGACCTAATTGAGATCAAGTCTGAGTTTGATCACTGAGTGATTAAGCCACCCCATGGCATGTGGTCAATGAACAAAGCCTGTTATAGGGACCCTAAAGATAAGCAGCGCCTTTGCTCCTATCTCTGATGTTTCTTAGACGCCAATGCTGGCTCAGTCATCTTGACATGGACCCTGTGATGGGTGGGCAACACATGCCTATAAGATGACATGAGAGAGACTATACCCTAGCCAAATGGGAAGCTCAACGCTCTAATAAACATGCACACAGGCCCTTATCCTCTCACTCACAGAGATTTACGCCCAAAGACCCAACACAGTCCACTCTCACCACCCTGACCCAGGCAAAATACAACATGAACACACTACTTACAGCGCAAGCTGAGAAGTTCCTTTTCTGGCTGTTCTAACAACACTACAAGAGGGGTGAAAAGGCAGGGAGGATGCTGCAGAACAATCTCTTCCTTTCGTAATGCATGCTCTGACTTACTGTCCAACCTCCATGACATTCTGACGGAACTCCAAGCTTATTATTCTGCATTCTATACCTGAGGAACAGGGTACGTAAGGAATGGAGAATGATTTTGTGAATAAACAGCCAGTCCTGCAACTGAAAGAGATGCAATGCAACTTATTGGATCTTACCATCACGTAAAATGAGGTAGCGGTGTTCACTGACTTCATGCAACCTGTAAATCTCTTGGAGAAGACAGATTCGTTGCAGAATTCTATAAAACCACCAAACCATTGATAGTTTCAATGCTAACAACAGCCTTCGGAGAAGCCTTGCAACAAGGATTTGTCCCGGACTCTTTCAACAGAGCTAGGATCAACCAGACCTTGAAATCCACTTGCCTGCCCCAGCTATAGACCTATCTCACTAATCAACAGTGATGTCAAAATTTCTGTGAAGGTACTGGCAAATAGGTTGGGTAAATATATCACCACTCTCGTCCACCCATCCCAAGTGGAGTTTGCACCAGGACGGACATCTGCCAGTCACCTCCACACCCTACTACATCTGAAGTGGAAGGTGCAGAGTGATGCTGATGAGCAAGTCCTACTCTTGCATGATGCCGAAAAGGCATTTAACTGAGTAGAGTAGAGCTACCTCTTCCATGTGATGGACCGCATGGACCCCTAATTTACCACCCCAGTCAGGGAACTCGGCCTTCAGCCTCCTGTGGAGGTTTTCTTTCAACTTATGTCCCTATTCACAGGGAAACTTGGCAGGTATCCCCTCTACCCATTATAATTCTTGATTTCCCTTTAACCCTAAGCCATACCAATTCGAGGGTAAGACTGTATGTCTAGGACCCCCATTGTGAAGGGGGAACATACAAGTCTCAGAAAATATCCTGATCACACGGCTGTCCCCTGCCCTTAGCACGCACGCTAAAGGGGCTCATCAATTAGCCTGCCACCCTCTCTGGCTACAGCATCAATTGGTCCTAATGTGTAGCACTACCAATGACCCATACACTATGCACACAAGTTAGGCATATTACCTTTCAATTGGAAGAGCCTGAAGTTGAATTACCTATGGATTTTCATTAACCGAGGACTCGACAACATGGTACAGGATAACCTGATCTCACTAGAAGACTAAACTAAGAAGGACTTCCGAAAACGGCAAAGTCTATGACTATAGCCTTCTGAAGGGGGGGGGGGGTGCGGAGGGACACCTACCTGCTCCACCTGGAAGGTTTGTAAGATTAATCACCTTCATGATAAGCTCTATGACGATTCCCACAAACCCTTTGCAGATCTTCGCAGTTCGCCCAACTTACCCCCTCATAACTGGGGCGCCATGTCCAATTCACCCATGCCCAACCTACATCCTGCGAAAGGCGGCCTCACCATTGCCCCATTCTCCAATTCTTCAGTCTCTACTTACTTGGAAAAAGTTTAGAGGAACCACGTCTATACACCACTATGAGTGACCACGTCTTCTCCCGACCCCTCTCTGGAACCTTATGTACATGGTGGGCACAACGCTTACACTCCCAGTAAACAGTGGAAGACTGGGACACCCTGATGTCCAAACATGACACAGGACTATGTGAAGTCTGCCAGAAATTGAGTTATTTAAAGCTGACCACTGTTGGCATTGGTTTCTCTACAGATTACATAAAGCTAATCTGAGCCGCCACCTGAAATGCTAGTGCTGTGACCTAGAACCAGTAGTCATAGTCCACCTGCAATGGGATTACCCGACCCTGCAACAGTACTGGCAACATATCTGGCTCATGGTCCAGCGAACTTCTTATTTGAGGGGAACCCTATCAGCCCGCTTGGCCCTGCTGCATGACACAACTGACTTAGCACCCCTCCCCTCTCACATGAACACAGATGGCTATCTACCACCCTAGAGGTGGCAAAGGTGGGTATTCTCCGACTGTGGAAAACAACAAGGGCCCCCAACCCTGCATACCTGGATGGACAATATGAGTGAGATAGTGGCCTTTGGAAAAACGATGTACGCCCCACAGGACAAACTGGCACAATTCTAGGACCTATGTGGCAACTTCCTGTGAGCTGAGAAGGAACACAAACTAGGGGTAAAGGAAGAGACTCCCTTTCCATCTCAAAAGACTGCTCTTTATTCTGTGATATATCACAGGGAAGGGGACTCGACACATCACAGCAAGGGACATGGGGCTGATAAGAGAATCAGATAGAGTAGGCAGGGGGTCTGGTATTAACCTTTTGATCCACATATAACTGTGGCTGACATTGTGAAGTCTGGTCACTCTTATGAATTGTGTTGTGGACAATCAGCTTCGGAATCATGCCTGCTGTGAAAGACATCTTTCATGAAGGAAGATGAAAAGGAGAAGTACCCACTTCAAAAGAAGTGAACCCCAACATAGAACTTCAAAGACTCAGACATCAAATCACATTTGGTGTTTGGAAAACGCCTATAAGAAGGGGAGATTGAGACCCCAAATATTTGTTATCTGCTAAGCAGGCTGTGTAAGAAGGGGAAGCTCTGCAAGACTTCTGCCTGTGACCAGGACTGGTGGGAAAGTCTGCTGGTCTCCCTGCTGGGGTACCCTGTGAGGGAGAGGAGATCGTTGGAGGGTGCAAGGCCCAGTTAGGAGCCCTGCACGAGGATTCCCTGAGTGAGGTGTGAGGCTGTGCACAATCGGGCCTTCGCCCATGTGGAATATCAGCTCTGCAACCCTTGTATGTTGGGAAATGGCCACATTGTTCTCAGCCATATCGGAAGTGCTGGGCCGGGAAGCATTAAGCCATACTGCCGCACCGGCCAAGTATATCAGGGGAAGTCACTAGTGGGCCGAGTTTGGCCAGGTGTGCAGGATCTGTGACGGCCTAAATTGGTGACCGTGTGTTCTAGGAGGGGCCGCCATAGAATGGGAAATCGCCTAAGGAAAGTGTGCTCCCTGTTCAGAAGTACCACAGCAACCCTGTGTGCCAGGAAGCTGGGCCAGGGTGGGGTTCGCTGCTACTACTTTGGCCTAGGGTTCAGGTCATCGTCCCGGACAGAACTGCTGTGCCCAGCAGGTCAAGCTCGCATCCATGATCTGCATCCAGCGAAGTCCCAGAGGATCACAGAGAAGCCACTATGGGTGTTGCACTTTCGTTGGAGCTCCGGTAGGGAGCCAGATGATAACAACAGCACACCCCAGTTGCTTCTGAATATAGTATTCCTTTTTATGTGTATAACATATTACTCTTTTTCTTATAAAAGCAAGTATCGGATGTACATTGATTTATTGTTCATACTGTTTGCATTTTGAGTTATGAGCATGACCTGTATCTACATTCCCCTGACCCAACAGGGAGCCTTGATTGTTCGACCACAGCTACCACTGAGAATCAAGAGTGGAAGGGGTACTTGGCCCAGTTGAGTAAGATCTATTGTAGACTCCGGGAAATCAGTAGTAAAGGGCCACAACCTCCACAGTTGGAGATCAGTAACCCCTGCGTAACCCATGACCACTCTTATGGGGGTTCTGGCAAGCACCTATTGGATTGTTTTAGTGACAATGTAAAAATAATCTGTATTAATTGTCTCTGGTAGGACACCCTTGGCCAAGCCCAAAACATGGTCCTTATTCATCCTACTAGTCTTGTCTGCAACCTCAGTGCCTTGAACTCCACCTCCAATAAGCATACTGATAAATTGGCATAAGACTTTCACTGATGCCTCAGGGAAAGCTCTACAGTGCCATATCTAGGTTTAAAAAACCCAGAAAAGCAAACTGGAAACAAACATTGGCTAAGCCAATAGGTTGCGACTTTGGGCAAAAGGCTCTCGCCTTTGGGCCAATTGTTTTATGTTATGTTATGTTATGTTATGTTAAGGGATGTTTGTATAGCGCACTGTCACCGAGGGTATCATGGCGCTGAAAGGGTGCTGAGGAAGCAGAGGAAATTTAACGGGATTGTGGGAAGAGCCAGGTTTTTAGTGATTTGCGAAATTGAATGAGAGTGCCGGAGGTCCTAACTGGGAGAGGGAGAGAGTTCCAGAGTTTGGGGCCGAGGAAGGCGAATCTTCGACCCCCAGATCTACAGAGTTTGAAGGAGGGGACCACCAAAAGATGTAGGTGAAGTGATCTAAGATTACGTGAAGGACAGTAGGGTCGAATAAGGGATTTCAGAAAAGCGGGGGAAGAACCAGAGAGAGACTTAAAGATAAGACAGCCAACCTTAAAGGCGGCCCTTAGGCTGACAGGGAGCCAATGTAGTTTGACAAGGAGGGGTTTGGCGGACTGCCACTTCGGAATCCCGAAGGCCAGTCTCGCCGCCTGGTTTTGAATGATTTGCAGCCTGTTGATGGAGCATTTGGGCAAACCATAATAGATGGAATTTGAAAAATCCAGGCGGGAGAGAACAAGGGCCATGATGACTTGTAGCAGGGCATCGGGAGTGAGGAGGTAGGCCACCTTCCTAATCCTGCGTAGCTGGAACATGCAGGAGGAAACCACCGTCCCCACCTGCGGCCCGAGAGAGAGCCCAGCGTCAATAGTGACCCCGAGGCTTTTCACCGAGGCTACCGGGGTGGGAGGGGAGCCGAGCTCAGTCGGCCAGAAGTGTGGACCCCAGTAGACGGCGCTCTTACCCGGCAGGAGGAGCTCCGTCTTTCCTGGGTTCAATTTCAGCTGGTTCTGACACATCCACTGAAAGATATGGGACATAACTGCCTGGAAGGTGGGAATAGCAGAGGGAGAATTTAGAGAGAAAAGGAGTTGTAGGTCGTCCGCGTAATTAAAGACGCGGACGTCCCACTGCCTCAAAGAAAAAAGAAGAGGGCGAAGGTAAAGATTGAAAAGAACGAGAGATAGAGAGGAGCCCTGGGGGACCCCACAAGGCAGATGTTCCCTAGGGGCCCTGAATGTACCTAGGCTAAGAGACTGGAATCTCCCCGTGAGGAAAGATTTCACCCATGCCAACGCCAGGCCCTGGATGCCGGCCTGTTCGACACAGTGGAGAAGGATGTCATGGTCCACCGTGTCGAAGGCGGCCGACAGATCTAATAATACCAGGGCCTGGGAGGTACCCTTGTCAGCTCCATCTCTCAAGGTGTCCAGGACAGCCAGGATCACAGCCTCCGTAGAATGACCAGGACGGAAGCCGGCCTGGTTGGCCTCGAGGAAGGTGGAACTCTCGATGAACCCCGAGAGGCAGGCAGTGACATGGGCCTCCAGGATTTTTGAGAGAAAGGGTAGGAGAGAGATGGGACGGTAGTTTGCCGGGACGGCAGGATCGGCTCCAGGCTTCTTCAACAGAGGCACTAGAACGGCCTCCTTGAAGGAGCTGGGTACCGTCCCGGAAAGAAGAGAAGAGTTGAGCAAAGGAAGGATGCAGTCAGGTAAAGAATGGCAGATGTCCCGAAGTATGGAAGGTGGACAGTGGTCGTCAGGAGAACCAGACTTGATGCGGACAGCCAGGTTGGCTAGGGATATGGAATCTAATGGAGGGAGCTGAGTAATAGAAGAAGCATTATGAGGGGAAGTGACGGGATCAGCACCCAATGAAGTGACCGGGATAGTGCCCTTAATCAAAACAATCTTCTGTAAAAAAAAAGTACTAAGTGCATTGCAAGATTCCTGGGTAGGGGCCTGGGACAGGAGCGTTCTGGAATCAGACGTGAATTCGTCCAGAACTCTGAAGATCTCCTTCGACTTGCAGGGGGCTGACAGGATGCGCTCAGAGACATAAGCTTTCTTGGCTGCAGAGATTGCGGATTTATACTTTTTGCGGGCTGCCACATAAGTATCTCTGCTTGACGGGCAGTAGTCTCTTCTCCATCTGCGTTCAGATTGGCGAAGTTCTAACTGTAGAGTTTTAAGATGGGGAGTGAACCATTTATGTGAGTGGTTATGGCGAGAGCGAGGGAACTTGACTAGTGGGGCGAAGATGTCGCTGGCTGATGTAAGCCAGCTGGAAACTTGGCCATCTAGCTCGTTAATGTCAGGGTTATTGAGGGAAGGGGGACGTGTGTGAGACAGGTGAGTTAACAGTTTGGAGGAATCAGCGGCCTTCCACTTACGAGCCATGCCACCCTCCCGCGGGGGAATCCTAATCTGACCAGCCACAGAGATGGTGGTGTCAATAAGGCGGTGGTCCGACCACACACAAGGTGTGATGAGCGGGTGGGAGGGCTTCACCCCGTGGACCCAGATGTGGTCAAGTATGTGGCCACCACTGTGAGTGGGAGAGGTGACTAATTGGCTGACGTTTAGGCTCGAGAGACCTTCAAACAATTCAAAAGCATGGGGACCGGCGTCCCTGTGCTGAAACCAATAGTTGAAGTCCCCAATGATAACTATACGTGGGGACGAAGTAGCAATGCTAGCAAGCTGTTCAATAAACAGTGCGGGGAAAGAAGGCATGGACTGGGGGGGGCGGTAGAGTACCATAAAGGTAACTGCGCCCACCTCGGTTCCAAGACTGAAAACCAGGTTATCCACATCAGGGAGAGTCATAGAGGTGGGAGTGATAACCTGAATATCCTTTCGTATTACCGCTGCGACCCCCCCTCCGGGGCGACCCCCATGGCGGTTGGTGTTGAGCAGGCAGTAGTCAGGAGGTAGCGCTGCCAATATGTCCGGGAGGGAGTCGTCCGTAAGCCAGGTCTCAGAAAGTAAAAGGACATCAGGCCTTTCAGTCATGAGTAGATGGAAGATGTCAGTTTGATGCCTGACAAGAGAACGAGTGTTCAAATAAAGTAAGCGGATCTGTGACTCAGGAATAGTGAGAGAAGTGGGGGGAGTGAGCGGACCCAGGTGGGGGGGTAGGTTACCCGTGATTCCGAGTGCAGTAATCCACGTCCAGGTGTCAAACGATAGGGGGCAAACGGCAGTTCGAAGGTGCATGAGGGCGGGGGACGAGTAGGAGATAGTAGTATCCACATCCCTAGGCCCTGGGCCCGTCCTGGCGCGGACGGGCGCAGACGGGCTTGACTCTGGTGCGACTCCGGCGCGCCCACGTCGCGCCCGCTGCGCTCGTCCGCTGCGCCGACACATGAGGCCCGTCTAAGTAGGCGATGACGCCGTGGTGGGAGGAGTCAGGAGGGCGGGGTGGGGGAGTGAAGTAAAAAAAACACAAAGTATGCCGGTCACCGCTCGTAGTCAGCGGGAAGAGTAGAGTTTAAAGCTGCTAGCACTCAGCAGCAGGAAGACAGGCAAGGCTTAAGTTAAAAATGCGCTTTGCAACGCTCAGCGCGTTAGTCCTCAGCCCTCTGCCACAGGGCTTTGGTCAGACGCGAGGCGAAAGTGGGCGGAGCCTAAATAGGCGATGCCGCCGTGGTGGGAGGAGTCAGGAGGGCGGGGTGGGGGAGTGAAGTAAAAAAACACAAAGTATGCCGGTCACCGCTCGTAGTCAGCGGGAAGAGTAGAGTTTAAAGCTGCTAGCACTCAGCAGCAGGAAGACAGGCAAGGCTTAAGTTAAAAATGCGCTTTGCAACGCTCAGCGCGTTAGTCCTCAGCCCTCTGCCACAGGGCTTCGGTCATTCTGCACATCATCCCTGATGCTGTGCAGCATGGTAAAAGATATATATATATTTTTTTTTACACAGATGGACGCATAATTTTGTAGGTGCGTGCACAAAATGACACGGTCGCTTTTTTTTTCTTTGTAGTTACCGATCCGTTTTGGATCAGTAACCACAGAAGTAAAAAGCATGCAAAAACGTTTCATTTAAAGGAGGGGGACTAAATGAGAAAGGCGAAAGTCCATGGGCAAGGACGAAGCTCATAGGAGAGAAAACAACCTCTGGGAAGGAGGTGAAGAACATGGGGGCAAGCACAACATGGAGGGGGGCTGAAAGAAGTATATGTGAGACAGAAAGAAAAACAGTGCAGAGGGAGAGAAGAACATGAGTGAGACAGCTGGAAAACACATGCACTGTACTTAACTCAAAAGAAAAAGTAGTGCACGTAAAGAAAGCAGTGGAAGCATAAAAGACAGCCAATCAAAAGAAATATTTTAAAGAGGCTATACTCCATGAGAGAAACAAACACAAGACTGACAAGCTGGGGCAAGTGATTAATTTGAGCTGATGGTTTCCGGTGCTGAGCTCCGGCACTTATTTCACAAGTCGAGGGCTATAGAAGTTTTTTCTCCCATGGGGCCATTATTATTACAAAAGTATTTATTTTATTTATTTATAGAGTTTTGTATAGCGCAAACTTGACCCGAGGGTATGAGAGCGTATTACAGAGATAGCACAGCAGTAATTACACGAGTTACATATGGGGTAAATAAAAAATACATAGTGACAGTATAAAAAATAAGAACACAATGGTATGTGGATCAAATAGTTCGGATGTAGCAGAGGTAGGGTACCCATTAACTGGGGATTGTAGAAGCACAATTTTTCCCCCGAGGTATAGATACTCAGATGTATTTGGAGGGTGTGAGGTAGGAGCCTCAGTCCAGTCAGATGATTTAGGGGGGATGGTTTAATGAAATTCACTGATGGCTAGAATTATTTACAACCATTTGAAACCCGAAGACCATTAAACACGTAGTGCGTGCCACAAACATAGATAAGACCTAAATTAAAGTGTAGAAATCCACATATGCAGCTCCGTCTATTCTCACATTTTTGACATCTCAGGCGTATGCGCAGAAATGATGTACAAACTTTAGAACATGCTCTAAACTACACACACACTTCATCCAACATCTGCATAGGCCTAATCCCAACAAACACCCTGTTTAAATCATACACTCAGAACGAGACCCTGGATCCAGGTGCAAACAGAAGCGCTTTGCAACACGTCAGGGGTATGAAGAACTATTAAATGATGCAATACTATGCACCATACAAATCACCAAATAATAAAAAAGTAATGAAATTAATTTGTTTCAATCACGTATCCCTCATTCCCAGGGCTGTTTATACCCACATATTGCCCCAACAATAACTCTAATACACTAGTTATGTCCAAATGTCTTATTCATTACCTCCTCGTATGTCTTCCTCATCCAGTCTTTACTTCCGTAGACGTTTTCTTTCCCACAGATATCAATTGATTAGCACGTCTCAGAAAGACCCCGAATATGGCGGTCTAAATGTACTTGTCCTTTGGAGTGCCTGCCTGGTATGTCTTCAGAATGGCCCACCGTGGTCTAGGCAAGATGAACATGCATAATCACGTTAGTGATTTCAGAACAGCTGCCTGTCACAAAGACCATAATGTTCACTCAATTTTACTGATATCGATTGGATAATTGTGTCTGAGGCCTGCCACCTGGCTCCTGTGGCTGAGTTGGGGTGAAGCAAGATGTGACAGCACAGACGCAGGACAAACTTTTCTGCGAAGGCACCATACGTGCACAGTAAATTAAGAGTGTGTGCGCAGCCCACCTATTGCCTACCTTGCTGACTAGAAATGTACTGGTTGACCATAATTCTGCCCTTGTTGCTGTGCTGGTGACTCACCACCAACTTCAGTCGGACCACTCCGCCTACCATTGTGCTGCTCCGCACTAGATGTCATCGCCACCCTTACTGCTGAGCTGCGTGGATATGGCAACATTATGGGGTCGGGGAGCAGGTGGGAAACCAGCACGGCATGATAAGGTGAGTAGTGGACACTCGCCTGGCCTGCACGGATTAATTAAGGCACTAACCAGCTCTGTGGTGATCTGCTGTGACAAGCCATCACCCGTCGCAGAGCGGGTAAGCAAAGGAGAGAGATACCATGATCAGTGCTGGGCCATTGATGCATGTTGTCATATATGTGCTTTTGATAGAATTACCTTGAGGCCTTTGTATATTTCCCAACATAAAGGCATGGGCGTGCAATTGTGGCAGTCTTGACAATGATAGTTTGGTACAATTTGTGCATGCACGACGTGTGTGTGCTTTCATGTGTATCATCTTTTGAGCACACATGTTCAATGATTAAAAAAACTTGATTGTGAAGCAAGTGCAAATGGAAGACTGTGACCTTTACTAGAAATTTGGTTTTTCACATTTACCCCGCCAGTTTGTCTGACCAACATCATTTATAGGGGATTTGTTTATTCTAACCTGTGTTATAAATATCTATACGCAGACCCACACACACACACACCTGCTGAGATGATAAAACTTTAAGATGAAATAGCAAACAAAGTAGACCAATTAACTTTGTATTTTCATAAAGGGCACATCATAAAAGACACCCAGAGACTTATTACAAGTTTGGTGTTCCTCCTGCAGTCCCGCCATCGCTGCGCTAGCAGGAGGACCACAAAGCCCATGGTGCGCCCGCAAACATTATTCGGAGTTGAATCTAGTGCGGTTGGGAAGTGCTATGGCAGTATCACGGCGGCAGCCGTGTTTGGCTCATAGGAGAGCTTTAACAGCAGACCGCTGTAGTGACAGCACCTGCAACACATTCCTGCACGGTGTGGCATGCACCATATGATGCATGCCACGCTGTGCAGGAACAGGGTGCATTCCGTGGGGCACAACATGTGCCTCGCCCCGAATGCACCCCTAAGCCCAGAACCAGCAGGAGGCCCCATTAGGGCCACCTTAGTTGCATCTCTGCCACCCTCTTTGCGGGCTCACCGCCATGAAATGGGCAGTGGAAATGCAACTCGGAATATGCTCCTCGGTGTCAGCATATTCCTGCCCCTTTCTGCTGCGCGAGCACCGGGGGAACCTGAATCCCAGCGGAGGCGGCAATCTGACCTCCACACTTAAAATACGGCAGGTGGACCCGCAGTGGAGGCAGTGGTCAGACAGCCACCGCGAGAACGACAGTCCTATGTCTGCCATACTCGTAATAAGGCCCGAAGCCATTTAAACCGTTTTTCAAAAGGGAAAAATATATTTAAATTGCAACCTTTTGGTTCTTCTTCCAGGGTTCGATCCCAAAACAATGAAAAAGTAAAATGCAGTACAGCTTAAATTTAAACGAAATAGTTGTACAGTTGAGGCTGGCTTTAATAACTTTGCAGGTAGAATGTGGTTCAATATATACATTTAATTTTAAAAACAATATATGTTGATTTTTTTAATTTTTGTTAAATACAATGTGCATTGAAAATATTAACATATATTTGTCCTACGATATTAAAAACATGGGTAAATACAAACATTATTTGTAGTTTAGATTGGGAACCATAAAATTATGTATCAATGTGAACTGTTTTGCAAAAAAAAATTGTTTACACTCTGTACAGCCAGTGGGCTGAATCGTGGCACTTCTAACCTCTCTCCTTCCATAAAGGTCAGGGCAGGGACTGGATGCGGAGGCCAGAACTCATCCCACTACTGCCTCCCTCAAAGTGATAATCCGAAACTTAATTAGAGCCCTAGCAGAAGGCAACAGACTGTGTTGCCAGTGCTTAATCTGAGCCGTTGTTTGGAGGTGGAGCCCACGCCAACCAGCACTTAATTTTGGGGCCCAGCACTTATTTTTCCTCAACAAACTTTCATCACGAGCCACGGAGAGATAAACACAAAAGCGGAAAAGATGAGGCATAGAAAGACAATGAAAAAGGGAGAAAGCAGGGATGAAAAAGAACCTGAAAGAGTGAGACAAAGAGTCAGGGAGTGCCTAGCGGTGTATTAAAGCAGAGTTAGGTAGAATCAAAACTAAGCAACCTTGGTATTTGGCCGATCAACCTTCGATGGCTCTGTCTGCGCTCCTCTGAGCTACGGTTTGGGCGCTGCACTTATTCTTTCGCAAATTAAGCACTGGCTTTGACACGAATAATAAGCAAGCAAATGAGAGGGACTCGACAGCCAACCAATGGTAAGCAATAGGCGGGCTCCAAGACGCTGTATGTTCTTGGTAAGCCCACTGTATGTCCCGCAACATATGCACAGTCTATTAGACGAGACCTATAAACAGCTTTGGGACAAACTGAGCCAAGATTGTAATTTTTTTACACCCACTGTAAATGTCACTTAGTCTCTCCAGATCCCTTCTCACACAAAAAGATCCACATATACATACCGGAAAAAGCCATGGTATCCAGTTTGACAGCAAACTATGCCGTTCATCTAACTAGTTGGTATATCAAGGTAGCCCTGTTTCAACTGAGTGAGTTCAGCAAATACTTCCTTTACCACTGCCAGTACACTCCACACCCCCTTATTTAGTAGCTCTTGCCGACTTCAAACTTGAAGCTGTCAGGGGTCCTTAACAACGGCATTTCAGAATAGGAGCTGGGCTAAGTCTAGCATAGGGCCACACCATCCATAACGAGTCTGACAAATAACTGGTAAATGATGATCCTCAAAAGAAATGTCAACATTGGTCTGGCAACAGATAATCATTGTTTCCTGTACAAAGAAATAAACGATAACAGTTCTTCATGCACACCCAAACATGTTACACTTTTAAGACCTCTGTTAGTATCAGACACTATTCTTCTCATTAACCAACATAAAGAAAGCTTTACTACCCAATACACTGAGCAAACAGATCTACACTGAATAAAAACCAATTACATCAGATAATGAGTCAATGAGAAATCCAAGACTGTTTACACAGAACGCCCAAACTCTCAACAATAAGAAAGTTAGCTTAATATAAACAGATCAAGTGGTTCTAATCAACAAAGCAAGAATACTGGTCACTGACAAACCTGTTTTACTAGCTGCCAACTCATACCAATCAAACAAAATTACTCGCTGCACTCCCAATGACTTTATAATACTATAATACTAATAATTTGCTTACAAAGAAATGTTTTCAAGTTTTGATTCAAAGTGCGTCCTCAACCTTATAGGTTTCAGAGCAATGTTCTATAATTTGAAACAAGCAACAAGAAGTCCGGTTCCACCATAGGTGGTTCAAAGGAAGAAAACATATCCCATAGGTAAGATTTAATACTTAAGAATTAAAAAAAAAAAATTGAATAGACAATAGGATATAATGTTGCATTCGCTAATAGCACTTGTATAATGGAGACCTAAGGAACTTAGCCACAAACGCTCAGCTTTTAGATTATTGCTGAATGTCCTAGGGAGGGGCAGAAAATGGAGTATGAGTATTGCTCATTTGCTAACCGAATTACATCATTCACATGGTTGGTGGTAAAGTATTTAAAGAAGAAACAAATGAATACATGGAGAATAAGAAGCTAACACAGTTATCTTTGCGGTGTCATTCTTTAGGCGGCAAATAAGAATGCACAGATGCAGTAGGGATAAAAACCTACAACACCGCTCGCAACAAATTAAAATCAACTCCTGTCTCTCGAAGCCAACAAAAGTCACACTTGGGGTCCCGCAAGGCTCGATCCTCTCCCCGTCCCTCTTCAATCTCTTCATGGAGCCCCTCACAATCATCTTGAAAAAAGCGGGAGTGAATTACCACCTTTACACTGATGACACCCAAATCGATTTCAAGATCAAGTCACCCAGCGACATCCGACACCTCAATGTCACTCTAACCGAGATCCGAACTTGGTAACGCCAACCACTTAAAACTAAACCCAGATAAAACGGAACTAATCCTATTCTCTCCAAAAAGCTACCACCGACCAATCCAAGAATGGCTCAAGAATCTGGTTGCCCTAAACTGCCCCCTTGTCCTATCCGACTCAGTTAAGTCTCTAGGCATCACTCTTGACAAGAACTTATCAATGGAGGCCCACATCAAAAACTCTGCAAAAAGTGCTCTTTTCTCTCTAAAACACCTCATGAAATTAAAACCTTTTCTTCCCCATGATGACCTCAAGACAGTAGTCCAATCCCTAGTTCTCTCTAAAATGGAATACGGGAACACCATACTAACAGGGACTCCTAAAGCTCACCTAGCCCCTCTAAGGGCAGTGCTGAACATGGCCGATGGACTCATATCTGGAGTAAAAAGATTTGATCACATCACATCGGCTCTCAACTCCCTCAACTGGCTTCCCATAGAAGGGAGGTGTATTTAAAAGCTGGCCTGCATCACACACAAAACTCTTCACTCTCCGGCCCCCAACTACCTGAACAACAAACTGGTAAGAGCAGGTCAATCCAGAACACGGAGAAGCTCCAACTCACTCCTCCTTATTCCTCCGAAACTGAAAAAGAAAACCACCCAGTACCGATCGTTTTCTGGCAACGCGCCCAGGATGTGGAACGCTCTCCCTAGAGTCCTCAGATGCAACCCCTCCTTCTCCGGGTTCAAAAGGGACCTGAAACTCCATCTCCTTAACAAATTCTTTCCTGACCAACGTCAACTAACCTAGACTTCAATATCCAAGTTGACTCTTCCCTCTCTTGACATTCAATGATAGTTGGTGATCGGTCTGTGCGAACCACCTTTTTTCTTTATTCTCTCCCCCTCCGATGCACGACGTACTTATTTTTCATGCTGTATTCTTTTTTCTTATCATCTCAGGTTTTGCTCCCTTGCCTGCCTACTATGTAATGCAATCTCCTTCTGTGTTTTTTTAACTGTGTGTATGTAAAGCGCTCTGATTCCTACGGGTCAAGCTAGCGCTATATAAAACTTTTAAAATAAATAAATAAAATACATGCCAAGTGTGTACGAAAGATGCAGAAATGGGGTGTGTTAACATAAGACATTTGAAGAATGGAATATCAAATTGGTACATCGAAATGCTTCTAATGAGTAGAGTTGTGCGTTGAATTTACAATATCTACCCATGCAGTGTATCATATTTCTTTCGCCCTTATCTACCCACCACCAGCCTAGCCAAGTTTCTCAGGTCCATGTGTAACTGCTCTAGAGCAGTTTTTTCTTTGCATTCTTGGACTGGTCTCTTGTTTAGCCCACTATTATAAAATCAGAACTATACATCCCTGCATGCTAGGAAAAAAAACTGGTACGGGAGCAGCTAGCTATTCGCGCATGGACCGGGTTAACTTTCCAGCTATGCACCAACCTCCGGTTTAGAAACTAAACAACCTTTGAAAAAGAACATTTAGATTTTACCTTTCGCACTTCATCCAGCACCACGTCAAAGGATTTCTTGTCCATTGTTGGATATCTGTTAGCGGACTCGCAATTGTTTCAATGGCTCGACAAATCAATATTCTAGGAACGGTGATCAAAAACACGATCACCGAAGACAGGATAAATTAAAATAATAGACAGCACCCGTGCTTCTGAGTGCAGTGCCCTCCTATGTTCGTGGCACATTAGATGCAGAATGCTTCGTTTCTCCAGTCACTGGCCGTGTGGTGCTTCGGTATTCTAGGAAGCAAGACAAGAAACTCTAAACGCATTGCGTTTTTGTATTCATCGGGGCAGGACATTCTTGACAAAAAGCTTGCTCCCTTTCCGGACAATGGACAGCAAAAGCGTTACCAGGGTTTCAAAGCGATGGACACGAAGGCTGCTAGCTGTCCGAAAACAAACAGTTCAATGTGGGAATATAAAAACAAAGGCAGCTCTAGGAGAGCGAAGCAGTATGAAGAGGTGAGGGCAGCTGTCAGGATAGAGCTCCAGCACTGTCCTTCGTTAAGGTGGTTCCCATTTCCAACTGCATGGCGCGAGGCAGAAGGTGCGAAAACACTTTCCAGGAATCACTTTGCTCCAGACTGACAGTGCACGAGGAAATAGCTAGGCCTCTTTGTTTATTACCAGAGTAGTAAAGCACTTCCCAGACCTGGAGTTAGCTGTGCTTCCGGGTCGCGTAGGCGGCTGTAAATGGGATTATCACCCATATTCAACGACCGAACATTCGGCACAGTAAGAAAGCTATCACTACAGTGCAGCACGTTTATATCAAGCGTACGATAAATCACATTTCACTCTTTGTTCCATGCTGAAATGTATTAAAAAATATATATGTTCGTGTTACTTTTAAATGATGTAAGCTAGAACATTATGTTTGACTACTTTCAATTTCTTAGTAAGCATGGGGAATTAAACAGAATATGAGATTGTCAATCAAAGTGACAAAAAATACTACATATAGGTATCTGATGTAGACTTAAGGCCAGTGATCACATCAGACCCCCTTCCAATATGGCGGCCTTCCTCACCAGAAGCGTCCGTGGACGCCTACAGCAAAAGTAAATAAAAAAACGAGTGTTTCCGGGTCGTGACCAGAGCCGAACGATGACGATGGGAAGGCATCAGCATTCAGCTCTGATGGGGACTAGTCTAACAGTGGCATTTTTTTGATCTCTGGATGCCAGTTCAATGAGTTTCAATGCTTAAAATATCATTCTAGAAATCGGAGTATTTCGGGCAAATTGTCCTTTATTAATTGTAAACTGAGAATAAAGTACAATTTGCAAATCTCGAGAAACATTGTTTTTCTTCCCTTAGAAGTGAAAGTGCGGTGATTATCCATCGATTATTTCGCTTCTACTTGAGTGATGGAAGGGGCAGAAAAAGGGGACACTTGAAAACACCTTATTTTTTTTTCCGCACAGGTGCCTTGTACACAATTCAGGTTCTGTTGCGGGCGACACATCTTTGCATACATCCCGCCCCTGGGTGCAGCAGAGAGCTCATGTGCTTTTGCAACACTGGTGTAACCCGCTCTGCCGCTCACTATACCACAACGAATTGGCTAGGTGCTGAATCGAATTAAATGACAGTATCGGGCCAGGGAGAGGTTCTCCAGGATAGCAGTGAGAGCCGCTCTTGCGTGGGCGGTGCTAAGGCTTTCCACATGATATATCTCTTGGCTTGGGAGGAAGTAAACAAAGGAGTTGGCAGTTACTGTCCCGTGAGCTTGTAAGCTTGTGGTGGTGGAAACACTTGCAGGATGCGCAGGGGAAGTCTTTTTAGGTAGAGCTCTTGGAACGAAAGGCAGACGGGATGGCTCGTACATCCTGGTCTCGTGTCTTTGCCGTGGCGGCGAGTGTTCTAGGAATGCTGCTACTTTTGAACTCTTATGTACCGACGAAGGTGAGTGTTTCTGTTTAACTCGGGTTAGTCTGGGAGTGGCACTGGGAGTTTGAATAGCGCCTGGATTCCCACACGGTTGATTAGCAGCCCTTTACAAATACTGATTGATTGGCTGATTGCCGCGTGGTAGTCAAAAGGCATGCTTTCTCCAAAATGTTCCTTGTCTGCCTAGCTTACCGACCCTGATTTGCCAACTCTATCCCTCGTGCACATTCTAAGTAGACTCGGTGCACCATTCTTTCCAGCATATTATATCAATCAATGAATCAATCCATCAGATTACTTGTAAAGCGCTCTAATTACTGTGAAGATCTCAAGGCACTGAGGGGAAGGGGGTGATGCTTCTGTTCGAAGAGCCAGGTCTTGAGGAGTCTTCTGAAGGCGAGTAGGTCTTGGGGTTGCCGTATGTGGGTGGGGAGGGTGTTCCAGGTCTTGGCGGCGAGGTAGGAGAAGGATCTGCCGCCGGAGGTCGCACGTTTGATGCGGGGGACAGCGGCGAGGGCGAACCAGTCACCTGTATCAACTTGTGAATGCGTTGGACAGAAAGACCAGCAGACTCGCGCTCAACCCAAACATCGATACCATGCCAACACTTGTCACAAGGACACCTCTGATGTTATGAAATATGCAGGAAAATACAACTCACTTGTGTTCCTGAAACACGATAAATTACACACACACTGACCTGTCCACCGTTACACATGTGTGATGTCTGGTGACTCATCAGTCTTTAGGCCACTGTACACCAAGCAGTGCTAGTGGAATTACTTGGTCAGGCTAAGACACGATTGTCTGCAACATGGAAGCCCTGCCCTAAGTCACATGCTGACGTTTCTGTCGTACCTCTTTGAGCTGCATGCACATTGTAACTCCTTAATTGCAAATGCTTTCAGCGTCTGGGTAGTGAAGGACAGTTTCCTTCCGCAGTCCCACCTTAGTTGTGAGCCATTTGGCTTGAGTTCTTCCAACAATACTCCAGCGGGCACACATCTATTCATGATGGAAGGGTTAGTACAAACGTGAATGTCTCAGTCCTGATGATGATCACGTGCACCTCAACCTTTGGGGTTCGAAACGTAGTCATCATTATAACTTTGGACGAGCTTACTTTACTCTGAACAAGGGAATTCAGGGAATTAATTACTGTAACTGTTTCAAAATCTTAAACAAAATCTCAGAGAGCCATTGCTTGTTACCTGCAGCACCAAAGTCTTATAGCGCTTTTTGCTAATTTGAATCAAGTGAACGCTACGCTGCTTCACCTTTCACTATTGTATCACCCTTTTGGAAATTAAGCTATGATCGATTATAATATAAATGCTTATTTTGATTTGAAGCCTTGTTTTTCTTTGTGGGTCCAATATGTGTTTTTACATTTAATGTAATTCAATTGCAGTTCAGTTTGCTGTTTAACAACTCAAACCACTGCTTTAAATGGGCCGGTTCTGTCTGGTGCTGAGTACCGGTACTTTTTTAGGTCTTGCGACCTATCGATGCGCGCAAGCGCATCGAGCGGAGCGAGAATTCAAGTAGCCAAAATCCTCGTCAAACTAAGGCCTTTCCGCTGGCGTTTTCTTGAAGTTCACGTGAACCACGTGATCAAACACGAACGCGCATCAGCCTCCCTCCCTCCTAATTGTATTTGCCGCACAGCACATCAAAGGGCTTCGCCCAGCGTGCGCTCTGCGGCTTCTCGGCTTCTCCTCCCCTAATTAGTCATTTTCGCCGCTCTCCCCACTCGGGCCCCCTCCCCTGCCCGCCGTGTCGCATTTCTCCTCCCCCCTCCCCTTCTCTGCCTTCCTTTCCCGGCGCACGTTCCATGTGTTTTCATTCATGAACCAAGACTGCACTGTAGAATTATTGAAGCTTCACTAAGTTTAAAAACAGCCCTTTGTGATTAACTTTGCAAGCATGAGTCACAGTCATGCCAGCGGTGGGTATTTAATGGCAAGTTGGGTGTAGGTGCTTTAGGGAACAGGAAGGCACGGCAAGGAGACATAAGTAATCCTCTGAAACATAGGATTCGTTTTTATGAGCTTTCTTTTGATATTACCTAAAATGCAGTTATTTCATTTTCGTTGAGGGTTTCAGCACAGTTTTCAATAAGCTTTTCAGAAAATCACTGAAATTCAGCTGCAGCCACGGACTTTTTCTGTACATTTTTTTGTTAGTTTCCTGGTCTGACGTTATATGCGTTTTAAACATTAGAAGGAGATCTGCTCAGATTTTCATTACTATGTTGACGTTATGGATGTGCAGAAAATTCAATTTTGTAAAATGTTATTTCTTGTTTATTTCCTCTCTACACAATGTGAATGTCCAATGAAAATCGTTCATATTGGCAATAACTTTATGAACACTGTAGTGAATATCCCTCCTCTCCCCAAGCCCAAAGCACCCATCTCGAAAAGAAAACATTGTCCAGACGTTCTGCCTGTATTACACCAACTTGCACCACTCCACTGGGCCCATGTTCAGTGTCACAGAGGGGCATTTGCTATGCTTACTGGCAGCCCTGGCAGTACATGTAGGCCCGCTCAGCTCAGCCAGCATGTCTGTGTGCTGTCTGCAAGTCTGTCTGTGTGATGAAAGGGAATGAGAAGGCAGTGTAAAAGAGTCCAGTCCTAGCCTTCAGGGACCTTGTGAGCAGGCGCAGCTCACTACAACCTTGTGAGCACTTCTTTTGGCAGTGCTGCTTCCCACCCATTCCGAGAGGCCTGCACAGCTCCAACATTACTAGTTCATGCGGTGCCGCCCCCTAACCTCCCCAGCATTCCCCTCACTAGACCATTCCCTGGAGTCAAGCCTTAATCACTTACAACCTTCCGCTCGAGACAAGCCCGCGCGTCCTTCCCCCAAAGCCCTGTCGTGCCCGTGCCCTCCCTCGATAGGTCCCCCGCGCCTCTCATCAGACTCCACGGTGTACTAGCCACTGCCGCGCGAGGGAAGGCTGCCTCACAGGGACTGGGAGGGAGACACCCAGGCAGAACAAGCATTGGCATTGTCAATAGGTCTCGCTTGTGGGACCGGACCTTATAAGTATTTAGTTTTGCAGCACAATATCCTTGTTGCATAATTGGATATTGTGCTGCAAAACTAAATACTTATAAGGTCCCACAAGCGAGACCTATTGGCAATGCCAATGCTTGTTATTTTGAGAGGGAGAGTACCTGCGCTTCTCAAGAGTGACATGATACTTTTATTTGGAGAGTACCTGCACTTCTCGGAACAAGCAGGTACTTTACTACAGGGTACCTGCACTTCTATTTTTCCATTTCAAGCACTGACTCAAACCAATTTTAGTTAGTTAGATAACATTTATTTAAACTCACAACATAGTAATTTTTATGGCAATGAATCTGAAGGAAGAACTGTTTTTTTTAATACTAAATCACATCCTTAGCAGTCAGAGACAGAACCACTGTATGACACCTCTGGGGAGCACCTCCTCTTTCCCCTGTTGATATCACGGGGGCCTGAACTTTCCCCTATCAGGCCCTCCACAACACTGTAGCTGTAGATGAGTACCATATAGTGGATTGAGGGAGGCAGGCACTGGCTAAGCAGCTGTTTCAGGGCCAGGCTGAGATCCAGTTGGCTGTGTCATTGAAGCTCCAGCTTTAATCACACAATTGTGGGTTGCCACCTGCCTGGTTTTATACCAGTGTGGCCTTTATTTGAATATCCCGGCTGGTACAAAAATTTGAAAATTCACCAGTATTTTATCACTTTTTCATTTAATAATTTAAACAGTAAATATAAGAAGGAAACACTTTAAAATGTGTTCTACAGCTGCCCCAATGGCCCCTGACTGATAATCATAGTGAACAAAGAAAGAAAGGCCTTGTTAAAAATGAAAACAGGCTATTTCGTATAGATTTGTACTTAAAAATCATGTCAGGGCTTTTGCAGAATGTTAAAACATTAACAGATGGCTATTAGTTTTCTTTGTGAAAGGCGGCAACCCCAACCACACAATTACACACTTCGCAACTTGACCTGCCACTGAATCAGCCAGTACTAATCACGCTTGCTTTCGGAACTGTAGTCCTGAAGTTCTGCACCAAACGGTGGGATCAGCAATGGCCATTGCCATTTGGTACTACCAGGGCTCGATGAATGAACACCCTGCACCATCACCCATACAACATATAAAAACATGACATACACCATAACCTAGAAGGGTAATAAAATGAGTTCTGTTGTCTATCTGTGTAATGACTGTAACAGCTTACAAAGTAATGCTTTAGTTACACCTCGTTAAACAACCATATCTCACAATTTCTAGTCTATGTGAAACTGGTCTTTCAATGATATGTTCAGTTGTAGTGTATCCTATTGAACCTCATTGTAGTGACATTTCATACCAATTCGGTTTTGTGATTCACCTCTCTCATCACCATGTTAGTATCTCATCATATCCCCACTCCTCTTATACCCAGGACCACTGTAATTATGTCATTTTGCAGCTGTCTCGTTTACGCTATGATTGTGAATTTACCACACTTGCCACATTATTCACCATCAGATTCACAGTTTGCTGACTTCAAAGTGATTGTTTTGTTTCTAGCTCACATGGATCAAAAGGTACAACATTTCAGCCCATGTAGTGTCACACAGTAGCAGACCATTTGTAAAGGCACAGTAGAACCTTTCTGTTTCTGATAGTTGCATTCAGCTGGTAAATTGCTACCTATGTGAGCCATTTCCCCAAGTTATATTAAAGTTTGTTAAAATGACTAAGTAGCGCAATAATGCTGCCTCAGATTGTGCAGCATAATGTTTTATAATTTTTCGTTTGCTGCCTCATAATTCAGCAGTGGTGCTGGAACAATTTTCAGAGAAGGGGTGCTGTCTTCACTGCCACATTATTGAAGTCATAAGGATTGTGAAAAATCCAAGAGCCACATAAATACCAAGAATAGCAATTGAGTCACAGCCATTCAACAGGAGAATTTTATGGGTGTGGAATGTTAGTCGGGGTGCATTTTGGAGCACACTGTCTCAAATAAATTACAAAGGAATGGTGTGGTAGCCCACTGTCATTTACAGGCATAACATTTTCTATTGAAATGGCCTTAAAATACGCACTGTCATGCAGTTTTACTTGTAAAGTGCTGATATGTTTTGAAATATTTATACAGTTACATATATTTCTCTTTTGTGACGTGTTATTGTGTAGAAAGAAAACTGACAGCCTTTCCTTTCGCATTCCTTGTACCCTCTTTAGGATTTTCAGATAGTTCATTTAACAAAGTTCCCTAACTTTGTAATCGGAGAAAGAAAAATAAATACCAATCTCCATGTTGAAAGAATAAGGAGCAATTAGTCAAAAGACATAGCCTCACATTTCAAATGTGTCTCTGAGCACACAGCGAATTTGATAAGATAAAACCTTAACTTAAAGGCATTTTTATTTATTTGTAATCTTCTGAATTCTAGCATGGTTAGTTTGGGGATGCTGCAGCACCCCTTCTTCCAGTGCCTATGTAGTACAATCAAGATTGCTGCGTAATTTGTTTTTCCATTGCTGCATAATTCCAGCATCCCTACTTATACATTGCCCTCTCGAAAACCTACCTCATTACCACGACCACATATCAATAATTTTATGGCAAGGCACGGAGGCCAAAATTATGCATATCTGTTTAAATGCAACTCTTTAATTGCAACTCGCAGCAGCAACTACAAAACAATGCAAAGAATTTATAATAGTAATCTATTAACATTTAAATGTCTATTTAGTCGCCTGTGTGCCAGCCATCTTCCTTCTTTGTTGCTGCTCACAGATAAGATAAGTTCATTATTTACATATGCTCTACTTATGTGTGAATGGCGCTAAGACTGTGTTTGCGCTCTCAGGATAATGACTGAGTTATGATGTCTTGCTGAGTGTAAGTCAATATTATTTGGAAAAGCTCCTTATAGTTTTAATTCAATTTAATTACTCTTCCCCTGTAATTCCTTTGACTTCAGTGGAGCTGAGACCTTATTTAGCGCTGTGCGCACTGTCGCGGGAGAGTCTTTCGACTCTTTAGTGGGCGCCGGCTGCTTGCTTCCGCAGCTTAATGTTATGTTAAGGCCGTACTTTTAGAGCGCACGGCTACCCCAGGGGGTGTCCCGGCGCTTTGGCAAAGGGGCCTGAAGTACAAAAAACACAGAGGCAGAGACGCTACCGTCACAGTGGTTACACGGAAAAGAGCATGGTCTTCAGCTCTTTCCTAAAAGCTAGGAGGCTATTAGCTTTGCGGAGGGAGAGAGGGAGTTCATTCCAAAGGCACGCTGCCATATATTGGAAGGACCGTCCTCCCATCCGAACTCGTTTGACAGTGGGCATCTCCACTTTAGCCAAATCGGCTGACCGCAGCATCCTCCGTGGCGCATAGAAAGCAATACGCTTTCTGATGTAGTTAGGACCCACAGAGTGAAGAGCTTTGAACGCCAGCGTGAGAATTTTAAACCTAATTCTTTTAGAAATAGGTAGCCAGTGCAACCTGTTTAAAAGCAGAGAAGCACTGGCTCTCCTTGGCAGGCCAAATATGGCTCTAGCCGCCGAATTTTGGACAATCTGCAGTCTAGCCAGAAGGTACTTTGGCAAACCTGCAAAAAGCGCGTTTGCGTAATCTAGCCGTGACCCTACTAGCGCCTGGACTACAGTCTTACGATATTGCAGGGAAAGCAGTGGGAGGAATTTCCTCAGCATTTTAAGAATGCCGAAGCATTTCCCTGCTAGTCCTGCAATATGGGGTCGGAAAGATAGGTCTTCATCGAATACCACTCCCAGATTTTTCACTTGGGAGGATGACCTTTCAGGAGGGAACATGTCCTGGGGCCACCACGACTTCCAGCTCGGATCGGGAGCACAGCCAAAGAAAAGCAACTCAGACTTATCCGAGTTGCATTTCAGGCTGTGCTGCTGAAACCACGCAAAGACTGCGCTCAGACAGTCTTTGATCCTGCCGCCGTCAAAGACCACACCTTTGCTGCACGTGAACAAGAGCTGGGTGTCATCATCGTATGAGATGACCCGGGCCCCATAAGCCTCCGCTACCGTCGCCAGAGGGGCCATATAGATGTTAAAAATGGTGGGGCTCAGGATGGACCCTTGAGGAACCCCAACCTCTAGCGATGGCATTTCCGCGGAGAATGGTGGAGCCCAGATCACCTGTCGGCGGCCCGATAGAAAGGATTGAAACCAATCCAACACCGTCCCCCGCAGTCCGATCTCCCTGAGTCTTAAAAGGAGACCCTCGTGAGGGACGGTGTCGAAAGCCGCCGACAAGTCCAACATGACTAACATCGCCTTTCCCCCTCGATCGAGCGTCTCCCTGATGGCGTCGGTCACTTCCACAAGGGCTGTCTCCGTGCTATAATTAGCCCGGAAACCCGATTGAGAGTCATGGAGAACGTTGTTATTCTCAATAAAGGTGGTAAGTGTATACTGAACATGCTTCTCAACCACCTTCGCCAAAGCAGGGAGGAGGCAGATCGGTCTGTAGTTAGCCGGAAGCAAAGGATCTAACAGAGGTTTTTTGATCAGCGGCAGAATACGTGCGTGTTTCCATTCCCTGGGCACCACTCCCGAGCTCAAAGACAGATTGAGCAGGGGGTTCAGCAAGCTGTTTACTGCCGATGCCACCCTGCCCAAACACCTCGCAGATATATTGTAAATAAAGGGGTTAGACCCATGTGGTCAGTGGGACCTGGGTAGTTAATTGAGGTATATGGAGGGGTCCCAGACCAAGCACAAAAATAATTATTTACTTTCACCTAATTATTTAAATAGAATCAAAACAAATGATGGTGCTAAGTGTTTTTATTTTCACTGCACCAAAAGACATTCAATGATTGAGAAATCAATGGTATAGTACACAAAATTCAAGTGCGCCCACAGAAGGGAGGGAAGGAGTGCAAGGGAGGGGAGTGTGTTTCAATTAGTTATACATCACTAATCAAAAAATCATTAAGCAAGAATCCATAAGTAAAACCATAATTATCATTGATCCACATGTAGGAGGTCAAGAGGAAACACATGTTAAACAGAACATTTTGCATGAGAAAGAGACTCCCGTAATGATTATTATTATCAATCTGGGGTTTAGGAGTTCTTGATAGTAGATGATGGTCTACGTTTCGACCCAAAGGTGTAGGACAGTGGATCCTTACTCGCGGGTCTTCATCAGGACGTGAGGGGGGGGTGAAGGGTAAGGTGGGGCTGATTCCTAGGCACAAAATTAGAAATAAACGCTCATTACTTAAAGCGGTCTCGAAGAGTCCCGACATAGTTAATCTAGAAAAAACGGAGGCCCGTTTGGACAAAGTTTGGAAGTAAGAAAAGTATTAAAAGTATTAAAAGGAGGGTCGTTATACTAAGGACAAGCTGGGAATAACACCCATGGGACTATTTAATTACCTGACGGAACAGGTAGAAAAACGGCCAGCCCGGTAAGGCGTGTTCCGTCTCCTGGCGGTGCCTTGTCCTGATTGGTATGGTGTCTGGAAAACGTAATGAAGGAATATTATAATAACACCAACCCTAGTTGGGTAATCCGTTAAACAAAAAATGTGGAGGGCAGTGGCATAGAAGGCCTACCTTAATTAATAAACACTAAGGTGTAGATCGTCCGATCTTGCCGTCGTGCCTGGATGTGTTCAATATTCTCAAAAAATTCACAAGGCGCTCGTCTGAAAGACACCGATTAAAAGGGAGTATCAGTCATCGGGAAGGGAGATATTATTATCGGGATGACTGGCGGACACCGTCATTGATCTGACACTCACCCGAGGGGATTGCGAAAATGTTTCAAAAAGGGAGCAGGCGGGCTGGCGTCTCAGCGCGTCTCCTAGTTAGGGTAATTTATTCGTCGTATCGGTGCGTTCAATAAATTAATCAGGAACACCCGACAGCCATCTGAAAGACACCAAATTATGAGAAGAGGCGTTAGGAGCAATCGGGTGGCTCGATTCTAAAAAGGAACCGCTGCTACTTCTCAAAAAACTCACCCGAGGGGATCAAAGCGGAGCCAGGCAGCCGGCGTCTCTCCGCGTATACCTGGAACCAGGAAGTGCTTCCTTGGTAACCAGGGTAGCTAACTAACCTCCTAGAGGAAAGACTCAGGCGCGTTGCTAGGTTACATATTAGCATCCAGTGTAGGGTGTGGGAAGGAAAGACTCCCAAATGGGTTTTTTAGCAGATTGTGTCAGCATATCGAAAAAACAGGGATTGGAAAAATTACGACGTTTGAGGGAACAATTGTTCAAAACATGCGGGCTCATCATGGGTTGCGTGGACCTGCTAACAATGCGGTCAAAAACGCTTGCCCGATTACCCACAAGTGAATCAGTTTGACTTTTGAATACAGGAAGAGTTACATTGTAGAGACCAATTTGAAGACATGCCGGCGCGAACCTGCCAAACATGGCGGTCAGGCGCACATTATCCCAAAGGGAGACTCAATGAGGAATGTCACAATATGTCCAATGACGTACATTCCCTATTACCACTGTAAAGGCACTGTAAAGGCATGGTAGTCATACACTCATTTCCCAAATTTATCATGAAGGCAATCATATATCAGAGAAACTCATGGTAGTCATACACTCATTTTCCAAATTTATCATGAAGGCAATCATATATTGCAAAATAGCTCATTATGTCCAGTAACATACATTTTGGTGGTAAAGTACAGGCGCGGACCTGCCAAACATGGTAGTCAAACGCTCATAGGTCATCAGAGACACTCAAAAATACTTTGGGATTAATGAGAAGATATTCAGAGAGCAATGAGTGTGAAGGGTCCCAGATAGATATAGACACCCACCAATGTGTGGGACATGGACGTAGTTCACAGAATGGCCATTTGCGCAAAACTACTCTCAGATTCATTCAAACCCATAGTTACTGAGTCAAAAAAACGAATCCATTTTATCTCCCTTACATTAAGGACGGGTTCTATGCTACCACCCCTTGGGCCTAATCTGACCTGTTCCAAAATTGTCCACTTCAGGCTTTCCGGGAGGTGATTGTTTGCATTACAGTGGTCAACCAAAGGGGCACCTACGACCTTACACCTAACGCGGCTGCAATGCTGCAGGAAGCGTACTTTAGCTCGTTGTTGTGTCTGTCCCACATATATCAGGTCACAGGGGCATATTATGCAGTATACCACATTGGTGGAATTACAGTTGGTGTGTGACTTGAGTGGAACTTGATGTTGTTTGTGGGTGAAGATCTTGGTCTGAATCGTCGCTGGACAGGCTTTACAAGAACCACATCTGTAATGTCCCACAATGGGAGGCAAATTCCACATGGTTGCAATAGATGGTTCATCCGGGGTCGTGAGGAAAGAGCGCACCACGTGGTCTCGAATGTTCCTTGCCTTTTTGAATGTGTGAAGAGGCAGGCACTCGGTATTGAGATCCTCAGATATCAGATTCCAATATTTGTTGATAGTTTTCTTCACCATATTACTTTTTGTGGAGAAAGTTGTTACACCAATAAGACCTTCCTCATTATTGTTCTGTTTCTCTCCCGATTGTAGTAAAGTTTCTCTGGGGTTGAACCATGCTCTTTTCATGGCTTTCTTAACCAATCGCCTTGGGTATCCGCGTTCAAGTAGTCTGCTCATTAGTATTGCTGATTGCTCCATGTAGTCCTCCTTCCTACTGCAATTACGGCGGATCCGCAGAAACTGACCGAAGGGGAGGTTATCACGGAGACCCCTAGGGTGATGGCTGGAGTACAAAAGTAAGGAGTTCCTCTCCGTAGGTTTCCTGAAAAGGGTAGTTTGAAGGGTCTCATTATCCACAAAGATTGTTAAGTCCAGAAAATCGATGGACTTCTTATCAAATTTGATCGTGAACTTTATATCGGGAGATCTATCATTGAGCCAGTTGAAAAAGTTGGTAATTTCATCCTCGGTTCCTGACCAGATACAAATGATATCGTCTATATATCTCATCCACATGTGTATTTGAGATCTGAATGGGTTGGCATTGGTGAGAATGAAAGTGTCTTCATACATTGACATGAAGATTATGGCCAGATCCGGGGCAAAGGCCGCCCCCATCGCCACACCCTTGGTCTGAAGATAAAAGCAATTCCGGAAGATGAAAAAATTCCTCATCATTGCAATCTTGAGTAATAGGATAATGAATGATGTAGGTACCCGGACGGGTGCCTCCCGTTTGTCAAGTGCAATTGTCATTGCCACAAGGGCCTCCTTCTGGGGTATGCTAGTGTACAGTGACACAATGTCGCATGTTGCCAAGAGGTCTCGGGTAGAATCATATGGATGTCCATCGATCAGATTGATGGTATGAGTGGTGTCCCTTAGATATGTTGTTGTGGCCTCCGCCAACGGTTTTAGGAAGAAATCTATATACCTACACAGAGGTTCCAGCAGCGAGCCGCATCCAGAAACGATAGGCCGTCCCGGGGGCTGTTGGAGATCCTTGTGGACTTTGGGTAAAGTATAAATAGTGGGGAGTCGGGGGTGCTTCTGGTTCAAGTACTGGAATTCGTGTTCTGATAGAAACCCTTGTTGTAGACCATCCTGTGTAACCATTAGAATCTCGGCCATTAGGTTTTTTGATGGATCACCCCCCAGTTGTTTGTAACTGATCCCATCGTTCAACTGTCGCAGAATTTCCTTCGTATAGTTGTCCAGGTCCTGGACTACAATGGCACCGCCCTTGTCCGCGGGTTTGACAACTATTTCGGTGTTGTTCCTTAGGGATTTAAGTGCGAATTTCTCCGCTCTGCTAGTGTTATGTTTAACAAATTTGTTGTCTTCCAAGATTGTCTTCACATCGCGTAGTACCAAACTCTCATACGCCAAGATGCATTGGGTCATGGCATACGTGGATGGTACAAAGGTAGACGGTGTCCTCAGGTTCGTTGTTGACGAGGGTTGTTGATAAGGCTTGTCCTTGAAAAAATATCTAAGTCTTATCTTCCTAAAGAACTTGTGGAGTTCGACCATAGTGTTAAAGGCATCCGGTGTGGAAGTGGGAACAAAAGATAAACCCCGGCTTAATACTTTCGTTTCATCCTCCTTAAGGGTGTACTTCGAGATGTTAATCACAGGGGAAGTCTTATCTACCACCTGTAGTTCTTCCTGCGGGTGGATCTTTCCCCGTGCTCCTCCTGGGGGAAACTCACCTGCTTCGTGCCTCTCCCTCTCCCGGAGTCCCACTCTTGGCCCGCATTGAATTGGCCTCTGCCAGTTCCCCTGTCCCAGTTGTTCCCTCTGCCCCGTGGGGGTCTCCATCCTCCCTGTCCTAAAAAAGGGGGTTGGTAAGATGGGCCGTAGGAGTCCTGGTATCCGTATGCACCACTAGGGCCGGCTCGTTCTGAGTCCTCACCCGAACTATACGAGGAATCCGAAAAAGTTGTGAAATTCCGCCTGCCCCTGTAGGACCCACGGCCACGGTTTGTAAATCTCCCTTGGTTGTCTTGTCTGTAGTACTCGTCCTGCAGATAGGGATATGTTCTTTTTTTGTCATACGACTTCACATCGCGGGCTAATTTTTCAAGTTTCTTTTTTATTGTAGTTGTTTCAAAGTCCTGTAGGGTCGCCACCAGTTTAGTCAGGGCCTCTTTGGAGTTGGTAAGAGTGGAATCCCCACTTATCTCGGCTTTCAGATCCGCTATCTGCTTAGTTAGAATTGCAATTTGTTCACTAGCTGTTTCAATGCCGAGGACCATCCAATGTCGCGAACAATTGTTCGCGACAAAACTGAAACCTTCTCGGAACTTGGGAACGTCAATAAAAATTGCCGGTTCAACTTTAACCTGTAGGCCTACAGGGATGATATTGGATTGCAGACACTGTGCTAGGAAATGTCCATGAAGTTTGGTTCTGATAAGTTTTTCCTCTAGACGTTCCAACTGATTGACTTTGTCATTAAGAGAAAAATCAATCGCAGGTGTGGTTGAGGACAAAAAACTATTAGCAGAGTCAGATAGAAATTGCTTAATGTAGTCCTCAGTATAAGAAAGAACCTCCTTATCAACCATATTGGTTGAATAGAAAAATAATTATATTAGAAAAGTTCAAAGAGCAAGGTTTAAAGATAGAGGAGAATAGATTTGTGAAGAAAAGAACCTCGCAGACCAGCGTCTGCTCGAAGTATATTGTAAATAAAGGGGTTAGACCCATGTGGTCAGTGGGACCTGGGTAGTTAATTGAGGTATATGGAGGGGTCCCAGACCAAGCACAAAAATAATTATTTACTTTCACCTAATTATTTAAATAGAATCAAAACAAATGATGGTGCTAAGTGTTTTTATTTTCACTGCACCAAAAGACATTCAATGATTGAGAAATCAATGGTATAGTACACAAAATTCAAGTGCGCCCACAGAAGGGAGGGAAGGAGTGCAAGGGAGGGGAGTGTGTTTCAATTAGTTATACATCACTAATCAAAAAATCATTAAGCAAGAATCCATAAGTAAAACCATAATTACCATTGATCCACATGTAGGAGGTCAAGAGGAAACACATGTTAAACAGAACATTTTGCATGAGAAAGAGACTCCCGTAATGATTATTATTATCAATCTGGGGTTTAGGAGTTCTTGATAGTAGATGATGGTCTACGTTTCGACCCAAAGGTGTAGGACAGTGGATCCTTACTCGCGGGTCTTCATCAGGACGTGAAGGGGGGGTGAAGGGTAAGGTGGGGCTGATTCCTAGGCACAAAATTAGAAATAAACGCTCATTACTTAAAGCGGTCTCGAAGAGTCCCGACATAGTTAATCTAGAAAAAACGGAGGCCCGTTTGGACAAAGTTTGGAAGTAAGAAAAGTATTAAAAGTATTAAAAGGAGGGTCGTTATACTAAGGACAAGCTGGGAATAACACCCATGGGACTATTTAATTACCTGACGGAACAGGTAGAAAAACGGCCAGCCCGGTAAGGCGTGTTCCGTCTCCTGGCGGTGCCTTGTCCTGATTGGTATGGTGTCTGGAAAACGTAATGAAGGAATATTATAATAACACCAACCCTAGTTGGGTAATCCGTTAAACAAAAAATGTGGAGGGCAGTGGCATAGAAGGCCTACCTTAATTAATAAACACTAAGGTGTAGATCGTCCGATCTTGCCGTCGTGCCTGGATGTGTTCAATATTCTCAAAAAATTCACAAGGCGCTCGTCTGAAAGACACCGATTAAAAGGGAGTATCAGTCATCGGGAAGGGAGATATTATTATCGGGATGACTGGCGGACACCGTCATTGATCTGACACTCACCCGAGGGGATTGCAAAAATGTTTCAAAAAGGGAGCAGGCGGGCTGGCGTCTCAGCGCGTCTCCTAGTTAGGGTAATTTATTCGTCGTATCGGTGCGTTCAATAAATTAATCAGGAACACCCGACAGCCATCTGAAAGACACCAAATTATGAGAAGAGGCGTTAGGAGCAATCGGGTGGCTCGATTCTAAAAAGGAACCGCTGCTACTTCTCAAAAAACTCACCCGAGGGGATCAAAGCGGAGCCAGGCAGCCGGCGTCTCTCCGCGTATACCTGGAACCAGGAAGTGCTTCCTTGGTAACCAGGGTAGCTAACTAACCTCCTAGAGGAAAGACTCAGGCGCGTTGCTAGGTTACATATTAGCATCCAGTGTAGGGTGTGGGAAGGAAAGACTCCCAAATGGGTTTTTTAGCAGATTGTGTCAGCATATCGAAAAAACAGGGATTGGAAAAATTACGACGTTTGAGGGAACAATTGTTCAAAACATGCGGGCTCATCATGGGTTGCGTGGACCTGCTAACAATGCGGTCAAAAACGCTTGCCCGATTACCCACAAGTGAATCAGTTTGACTTTTGAATACAGGAAGAGTTACATTGTAGAGACAAATTTGAAGACATGCCGGCGCGAACCTGCCAAACATGGCGGTCAGGCGCACATTATCCCATGTTTGGCAGGTTCGCGCCGGCATGTCTTCAAATTGGTCTCTACAATGTAACTCTTCCTGTATTCAAAAGTCAAACTGATTCACTTGTGGGTAATCGGGCAAGCGTTTTTGACCGCATTGTTAGCAGGTCCACGCAACCCATGATGAGCCCGCATGTTTTGAACAATTGTTCCCTCAAACGTCGTAATTTTTCCAATCCCTGTTTTTTCGATATGCTGACACAATCTGCTAAAAAACCCATTTGGGAGTCTTTCCTTCCCACACCCTACACTGGATGCTAATATGTAACCTAGCAACGCGCCTGAGTCTTTCCTCTAGGAGGTTAGTTAGCTACCCTGGTTACCAAGGAAGCACTTCCTGGTTCCAGGTATACGCGGAGAGACGCCGGCTGCCTGGCTCCGCTTTGATCCCCTCGGGTGAGTTTTTTGAGAAGTAGCAGCGGTTCCTTTTTAGAATCGAGCCACCCGATTGCTCCTAACGCCTCTTCTCATAATTTGGTGTCTTTCAGATGGCTGTCGGGTGTTCCTGATTAATTTATTGAACGCACCGATACGACGAATAAATTACCCTAACTAGGAGACGCGCTGAGACGCCAGCCCGCCTGCTCCCTTTTTGAAACATTTTCGCAATCCCCTCGGGTGAGTGTCAGATCAATGACGGTGTCCGCCAGTCATCCCGATAATAATATCTCCCTTCCCGATGACTGATACTCCCTTTTAATCGGTGTCTTTCAGACGAGCGCCTTGTGAATTTTTTGAGAATATTGAACACATCCAGGCACGACGGCAAGATCGGACGATCTACACCTTAGTGTTTATTAATTAAGGTAGGCCTTCTATGCCACTGCCCTCCACATTTTTTGTTTAACGGATTACCCAACTAGGGTTGGTGTTATTATAATATTCCTTCATTACGTTTTCCAGACACCATACCAATCAGGACAAGGCACCGCCAGGAGACGGAACACGCCTTACCGGGCTGGCCGTTTTTCTACCTGTTCCGTCAGGTAATTAAATAGTCCCATGGGTGTTATTCCCAGCTTGTCCTTAGTATAACGACCCTCCTTTTAATACTTTTAATACTTTTCTTACTTCCAAACTTTGTCCAAACGGGCCTCCGTTTTTTCTAGATTAACTATGTCGGGACTCTTCGAGACCGCTTTAAGTAATGAGCGTTTATTTCTAATTTTGTGCCTAGGAATCAGCCCCACCTTACCCTTCACCCCCCCCTCACGTCCTGATGAAGACCCGCGAGTAAGGATCCACTGTCCTACACCTTTGGGTCGAAACGTAGACCATCATCTACTATCAAGAACTCCTAAACCCCAGATTGATAATAATAATCATTACGGGAGTCTCTTTCTCATGCAAAATGTTCTGTTTAACATGTGTTTCCTCTTGACCTCCTACATGTGGATCAATGATAATTATGGTTTTACTTATGGATTCTTGCTTAATGATTTTTTGATTAGTGATGTATAACTAATTGAAACACACTCCCCTCCCTTGCACTCCTTCCCTCCCTTCTGTGGGCGCACTTGAATTTTGTGTACTATACCATTGATTTCTCAATCATTGAATGTCTTTTGGTGCAGTGAAAATAAAAACACTTAGCACCATCATTTGTTTTGATTCTATTTAAATAATTAGGTGAAAGTAAATAATTATTTTTGTGCTTGGTCTGGGACCCCTCCATATACCTCAATTAACTACCCAGGTCCCACTGACCACATGGGTCTAACCCCTTTATTTACAATATACTTCGAGCAGACGCTGGTCTGCGAGGTTCTTTTCTTCACAAATCTATTCTCCTCTATCTTTAAACCTTGCTCTTTGAACTTTTCTAATATAATTATTTTTCTATTCAACCAATATGGTTGATAAGGAGGTTCTTTCTTATACTGAGGACTACATTAAGCAATTTCTATCTGACTCTGCTAATAGTTTTTTGTCCTCAACCACACCTGCGATTGATTTTTCTCTTAATGACAAAGTCAATCAGTTGGAACGTCTAGAGGAAAAACTTATCAGAACCAAACTTCATGGACATTTCCTAGCACAGTGTCTGCAATCCAATATCATCCCTGTAGGCCTACAGGTTAAAGTTGAACCGGCAATTTTTATTGACGTTCCCAAGTTCCGAGAAGGTTTCAGTTTTGTCGCGAACAATTGTTCGCGACATTGGATGGTCCTCGGCATTGAAACAGCTAGTGAACAAATTGCAATTCTAACTAAGCAGATAGCGGATCTGAAAGCCGAGATAAGTGGGGATTCCACTCTTACCAACTCCAAAGAGGCCCTGACTAAACTGGTGGCGACCCTACAGGACTTTGAAACAACTACAATAAAAAAGAAACTTGAAAAATTAGCCCGCGATGTGAAGTCGTATGACAAAAAAAGAACATATCCCTATCTGCAGGACGAGTACTACAGACAAGACAACCAAGGGAGATTTACAAACCGTGGCCGTGGGTCCTACAGGGGCAGGCGGAATTTCACAACTTTTTCGGATTCCTCGTATAGTTCGGGTGAGGACTCAGAACGAGCCGGCCCTAGTGGTGCATACGGATACCAGGACTCCTACGGCCCATCTTACCAACCCCCTTTTTTAGGACAGGGAGGATGGAGACCCCCACGGGGCAGAGGGAACAACTGGGACAGGGGAACTGGCAGAGGCCAATTCAATGCGGGCCAAGAGTGGGACTCCGGGAGAGGGAGAGGCACGAAGCAGGTGAGTTTCCCCCAGGAGGAGCACGGGGAAAGATCCACCCGCAGGAAGAACTACAGATGGTAGATAAGACTTCCCCTGTGATTAACATCTCGAAGTACACCCTTAAGGAGGATGAAACGAAAGTATTAAGCCGGGGTTTATCTTTTGTTCCCACTTCCACACCGGATGCCTTTAACACTATGGTCGAACTCCACAAGTTCTTTAGGAAGATAAGACTTAGATATTTTTTCAAGGACAAGCCTTATCAACAACCCTCGTCAACAACGAACCTGAGGACACCGTCTACCTTTGTACCATCCACGTATGCCATGACCCAACGCATCTTGGCGTATGAGAGTTTGGTACTACGCGATGTGAAGACAATCTTGGAAGACAACAAATTTGTTAAACATAACACTAGCAGAGCGGAGAAATTCGCACTTAAATCCCTAAGGAACAACACCGAAATAGTTGTCAAACCCGCGGACAAGGGCGGTGCCATTGTAGTCCAGGACCTGGACAACTATACGAAGGAAATTCTGCGACAGTTGAACGATGGGATCAGTTACAAACAACTGGGGGGTGATCCATCAAAAAACCTAATGGCCGAGATTCTAATGGTTACACAGGATGGTCTACAACAAGGGTTTCTATCAGAACACGAATTCCAGTACTTGAGCCAGAAGCACCCCCGACTCCCCACTATTTATACTTTACCCAAAGTCCACAAGGATCTCCAACAGCCCCCGGGACGGCCTATCGTTTCTGGATGCGGCTCGCTGCTGGAACCTCTGTGTAGGTATATAGATTTCTTCCTAAAACCGTTGGCGGAGGCCACAACAACATATCTAAGGGACACCACTCATACCATCAATCTGATCGATGGACATCCATATGATTCTACCCGAGACCTCTTGGCAACATGCGACATTGTGTCACTGTACACTAGCATACCCCAGGAGGAGGCCCTTGTGGCAATGACAATTGCACTTGACAAACGGGAGGCACCCGTCCGGGTACCAACATCATTCATTATCCTATTACTCAAGATTGCAATGATGAGGAATTTTTTGATCTTCCGGAATTGCTTTTATCTTCAGACCAAGGGTGTGGCGATGGGGGCGGCCTTTGCCCCGGATCTGGCCATAATCTTCATGTCAATGTATGAAGACACTTTCATTCTCACCAATGCCAACCCATTCAGATCTCAAATACACATGTGGATGAGATATATAGACGATATCATTTGTATCTGGTCAGGAACCGAGGATGAAATTACCAACTTTTTCAACTGGCTCAATGATAGATCTCCCGATATAAAGTTCACGATCAAATTTGATAAGAAGTCCATCGATTTTCTGGACTTAACAATCTTTGTGGATAATGAGACCCTTCAAACTACCCTTTTCAGGAAACCTACGGAGAGGAACTCCTTACTTTTGTACTCCAGCCATCACCCTAGGGGTCTCCGTGATAACCTCCCCTTCGGTCAGTTTCTGCCGATCCGCCGTAATTGCAGTAGGAAGGAGGACTACATGGAGCAATCAGCAATACTAATGAGCAGACTACTTGAACGCGGATACCCAAGGCGATTGGTTAAGAAAGCCATGAAAAGAGCATGGTTCAACCCCAGAGAAACTTTACTACAATCGGGAGAGAAACAGAACAATAATGAGGAACGTCTTATTTGTGTAACAACTTTCTCCACAAAAAGTAATATGGTGAAGAAAACTATCAACAAATATTGGAATCTGATATCTGAGGATCTCAATACCGAGTGCCTGCCTCTTCACGCATTCAAAAAGGCAAGGAACATTCGAGACCACGTGGTGCGCTCTTTCCTCACGACCCCGGATGAACCATCTATTGCAACCATGTGGAATTTTCCTCCCATTGTGGGACATTACAGATGTGGTTCTTGTAAAGCCTGTCCAGCGACGATTCAGACCAAGATCTTCACCCACAAACAACATCAAGTTCCACTCAAGTCACACACCAACTGTAATTCCACCAATGTGGTATACTGCATAATATGCCCCTGTGACCTGATATATGTGGGACAGACACAACAACGAGCTAAAGTACGCTTCCTGCAGCATTGCAGCCGCGTTAGGTGTAAGGTCGTAGGTGCCCCTTTGGTTGACCACTGTAATGCAAACAATCACCTCCCGGAAAGCCTGAAGTGGACAATTTTGGAACAGGTCAGATTAGGCCCAAGGGGTGGTAGCATAGAACCCGTCCTTAATGTAAGGGAGATAAAATGGATTCGTTTTTTTGACTCAGTAACTATGGGTTTGAATGAATCTGAGAGTAGTTTTGCGCAAATGGCCATTCTGTGAACTACGTCCATGTCCCACACATTGGTGGGTGTCTATATCTATCTGGGACCCTTCACACTCATTGCTCTCTGAATATCTTCTCATTAATCCCAAAGTATTTTTGAGTGTCTCTGATGACCTATGAGCGTTTGACTACCATGTTTGGCAGGTCCGCGCCTGTACTTTACCACCAAAATGTATGTTACTGGACATAATGAGCTATTTTGCAATATATGATTGCCTTCATGATAAATTTGGAAAATGAGTGTATGACTACCATGAGTTTCTCTGATATATGATTGCCTTCATGATAAATTTGGAAAATGAGTGTATGACTACCATGCCTTTACAGTGCCTTTACAGTGGTAATAGGGAATGTACGTCATTGGACATATTGTGACATTCCTCATTGAGTCTCCCTTTGGGATAATGTGCGCCTGACCGCCATGTTTGGCAGGTTCGCGCCGGCATGTCTTCAAATTGGTCTCTACAATGTAACTCTTCCTGTATTCAAAAGTCAAACTGATTCACTTGTGGGTAATCGGGCAAGCGTTTTTGACCGCATTGTTAGCAGGTCCACGCAACCCATGATGAGCCCGCATGTTTTGAACAATTGTTCCCTCAAACGTCGTAATTTTTCCAATCCCTGTTTTTTCGATATGCTGACACAATCTGCTAAAAAAACCATTTGGGAGTCTTTCCTTCCCACACCCTACACTGGATGCTAATATGTAACCTAGCAACGCGCCTGAGTCTTTCCTCTAGGAGGTTAGTTAGCTACCCTGGTTACCAAGGAAGCACTTCCTGGTTCCAGGTATACGCGGAGAGACGCCGGCTGCCTGGCTCCGCTTTGATCCCCTCGGGTGAGTTTTTTGAGAAGTAGCAGCGGTTCCTTTTTAGAATCGAGCCACCCGATTGCTCCTAACGCCTCTTCTCATAATTTGGTGTCTTTCAGATGGCTGTCGGGTGTTCCTGATTAATTTATTGAACGCACCGATACGACGAATAAATTACCCTAACTAGGAGACGCGCTGAGACGCCAGCCCGCCTGCTCCCTTTTTGAAACATTTTCGCAATCCCCTCGGGTGAGTGTCAGATCAATGACGGTGTCCGCCAGTCATCCCGATAATAATATCTCCCTTCCCGATGACTGATACTCCCTTTTAATCGGTGTCTTTCAGACGAATGCCTTGTGAATTTTTTGAGAATATTGAACACATCCAGGCACGACGGCAAGATCGGACGATCTACACCTTAGTGTTTATTAATTAAGGTAGGCCTTCTATGCCACTGCCCTCCACATTTTTTGTTTAACGGATTACCCAACTAGGGTTGGTGTTATTATAATATTCCTTCATTACGTTTTCCAGACACCATACCAATCAGGACAAGGCACCGCCAGGAGACGGAACACGCCTTACCGGGCTGGCCGTTTTTCTACCTGTTCCGTCAGGTAATTAAATAGTCCCATGGGTGTTATTCCCAGCTTGTCCTTAGTATAACGACCCTCCTTTTAATACTTTTAATACTTTTCTTACTTCCAAACTTTGTCCAAACGGGCCTCCGTTTTTTCTAGATTAACTATGTCGGGACTCTTCAAGACCGCTTTAAGTAATGAGCGTTTATTTCTAATTTTGTGCCTAGGAATCAGCCCCACCTTACCCTTCACCCCCCCCTCACGTCCTGATGAAGACCCGCGAGTAAGGATCCACTGTCCTACACCTTTGGGTCGAAACGTAGACCATCATCTACTATCAAGAACTCCTAAACCCCAGATTGATGATAATAATCATTACGGGAGTCTCTTTCTCATGCAAAATGTTCTGTTTAACATGTGTTTCCTCTTGACCTCCTACATGTGGATCAATGATAATTATGGTTTTACTTATGGATTCTTGCTTAATGATTTTTTGATTAGTGATGTATAACTAATTGAAACACACTCCCCTCCCTTGCACTCTTTCCCTCCCTTCTGTGGGCGCACTTGAATTTTGTGTACTATACCATTGATTTCTCAATCATTGAATGTCTTTTGGTGCAGTGAAAATAAAAACACTTAGCACCATCATTTGTTTTGATTCTATTTAAATAATTAGGTGAAAGTAAATAATTATTTTTGTGCTTGGTCTGGGACCCCTCCATATACCTCAAACACCTCGCAGGACAGGCGTCCAAGGGTGAGCCAGATTGGAGCCGAGACAGTAGCTCCAGCGACGTTCCACAGGACATCGGCGGAAAGACCGATAGTGTAGGTCTGGGCTCTGCCTCTAAGGAAGGTTCCAGGCTCCATGTACGACCTAAATCGTCCGCATCCGTGGCAGAATCCACGGGGAGGAAAGAATCTTGAATGGTTTAATTATATTAATTATTAATAGAGGGCGTGGGCTCAATAGTTTTTTGCTATTTATTTAAGATTGAACTGGCTCGTTTCAGCTCGAGTGCAAGGAGTTAAAAAAACAGGTGCACTCGAGCAGCTGATTTAAATTGAGTGACGCAAGGGCTCTCAAAGGCATTACAGGCACTGAGAGCCCACGCTGGCGGAAACGACAATTGGTGTGTGCGAGGGCTCTCAATGTTGTACATGGGCAGCGGGAGCCCATGCAGACGAATTACAAGACTGGCTCCCTCCTTTACAAAGGGAAAAATGACATTAGTAACGCGACAAACGATGGCCGCCGCCCATTTTTTTTAAGTATTAGAAATTGAGCTCACGTACCCTCGCGCCTGTATCGATGGTTTCAATATCTTGCACAGTAGTTTCTAGATGAATTTTCCTTCTCGGGCCACCGTAAAAACGTCTGGTGATGCAGTGGCCATTTTAGATCTGTTTGATAGTAGGGAATTGAATTAAATACAGACAGCCATCTTTTGGGCATGTAAAAGTGGCTGTAACACAGATTTGTCTTGTCAGTTACTCTTGAGCTCACAAGTGCAGCCTGGTTTTAATGTTTCACTCGTGTTTGAGTTTGAGAGGAGCATTTTTTGTAGCAGATACGATTAAGACAGGAGGAGAGATGGAGACGACTTCCACTGACATCAGTGGGCAGGGTAGTCAAATATAACATGATCACACTTCCAAAGTTGCTATACATGTTACAAAACTAGAGTAAGATACCAGAGACAATTTTTACAACACTGAATAGTGAATTGTGTACGCTTCTATGGAACGGATCACACCCAAGAGTGGCATTGCAGACTTTACAACACAGTCAGTACAACGGGGGCCATGCACTACCAGACGTACAAGCATACTACAGGGAGGCCCACCTAATAGTCCTTAATGAATAGGGACACGCTGCAGGAGATCACCCCACATACACATTGGAACGGCTCCAATTTAGAAACCATACCTACCTACATTACCTATATGGAGGCAAGGGCGTTAGCCAACTGCTGCCAGCCACCCAGAGAGTAATAGAAGCCTGGAAAGGGGCAGAAAGGCAAATGAAGTGGGATGCAAACATTTCGAAGAAGACTCCCCTGTGAGAAGGGACATGGCTACGGGAAATTAATAAACTTCAGGGCTTCATACAATGGGACACAATTGGAATCTCCAAATTGGGAGATCTCCTAGAGGGAGGCACCCTTGCCTCCTTTGATACGTTACAAGCCACATACCAAGTTCATAACAATCAGCGCTATGCATACTTCAGACTGAAACATGCATGGAGGGCAGAGGGAATTGAAGTGGCAAGTATTCCAGAATTTGCCCCTCTTGCAGGCAGGCTCCTACAAGGAGAGATCTCAAATCAAGCCATATCCTGGACATATAAAACACTATTAAATATTATTCCACATAACTTAGGGCCTCTTCGAGCTAAATGGGAGGACACCACAGGGCCACTGGAAGATATAGACTGAGAGGCGGCCTTAATGCACCCAAGAGAGGTGGCTATAAAGCAGATATTCCGGCTAATAACAATTTAAGATCCTACATAGGGTCTACTACGATAGAGCATGGCTGCACACCATCAGAAAAGCAGACACACCCAATTGCCTGCGATGTAAAGCCCCCAGGACACATACATACTTACATACACTGTGGGAATGTAGCCACATTAGAGAATACTGGTCACGGATACTGGGGAAATTGAACGCACTACTTAACGCACAACTCGAATTAGACCCCCAATATATATGTGGATACTGGGGGAATGGAACGCAATACTCAATGCACAACTCGAATTAGACCCCTGATATATGTTGTTGGGCATCTCAATGAAATAGACCAGCCACATAGCAAACTCCTGTTATGCAACCTGGGGGTTAGTAGTGGCTAAAAGGGACATAGCCCGGCACTGGGGAGTTCCAACTCTCCCCTCTCTTACAGAGTAGACAGCCAGCAGGGATATGTATATGCAGGGGCGGTGGGTGACATTTGAAAGTGGTGGGGCGCAAAGTGATTTGCATACAGCACCATAGCGAAGGGTGGTTCGGGGGTGGGGGGGTTACCCCCCCAAGAAAATTTTTAAAAAGTAAAGAAGAAAAATCGTGCATTTTCAAGCAAATTTGAGAAAGCAGGAAGGTTAATAAAGCATTTGTGAACGTGCAGTTATTACATTAATAGATGGCATTACATAGGTATCTGCTTATTCAGTATAACCACAGAGCTTCATACATTCCGTCCTATTACGCTCAGGTGCTGAATTCAGACTATAAGACTTTCATGAAAATCTCAGCTCTAAGAGTAGAAGAAGTTGCACAGCAGTTGGGAAACAGCCTTCACAAAGCATTGGTGACGGACAAGTGCTGACACGCCAACTGCATTTTCCTGAACAGTGAATCATTGTATCAGTCATTGCAGAACCAAAGCCAATTTGTTTAGGAGAAAGGTGAGAAAAAGTGGTATGGCCAGTTTGTTTGTTTGTTTGTTTGGGTGTTACCTGAAAACAGAAACTCTTTAGTGATCATCTGGCGTAGTGTATGGCCAACCCTCTGCAACTGACTGGCAAAGTGTGGGTTGCGGACAGACGAGGCTGTGCATAGGTGGATGATGGTGAAGAACTGGGTCTCAAGTGAAGTCCCTGTGATATTTGAGCAGAATGGCAAATGAAGCCAGGAGGGCAGCTATTCAAGACGTGTGCAGTGGGCCTTTAAGTGTTCTACCTGTAAACTACAGTCAGTAGTTAGCTGTGATTATGTTAATTGGCAACGTGTAGCTTATGATCTCTTAAATGCAGAAAAAGTTTCCTGGGAGGAGTTGGCAGGATAGGGATTATCAGAAGCCTAAAGGGAAACCACCTTCTATTGCACCTCCCTCATGATTTATGGACAACTGTATTTGGGTGTGAGCAGCTACTACAGCTTTGCAGATTTGCAACCAAGGAAAGAGGCTGGTTTCTGTCATGTGGATGAAATTAGGGTGTGACCTTCATTGGTACATAATGGTTATGAGAGAGCAGTAATTCAGAGGCAAGAGTAAGTCCAAATCTATGCGTCTATTCAGCTAGTAGGCTTCTTACGTGGTCCACTATCATGGTAAGAATCATTCAATATGTTCAATAATCTGAAGAACAACAAATCCAACACCTCACCTGGAATATAGCTCCAACTATCCAGCGATACTTTGAATTCAGATCTGCATAGTTCAGTAGAAGTGCGCTTGGTGAGCTGGATGCCCCCCATTGGATTTTAACCTTTCAATTCTAAATTGTATTTTAAAAACATGTCCCATATACGGAGAAGCAGACATTTTTTATTATGAGATAACCAGTTGGTGGGTGTATTAAAATGAATGACTTGCAATAGGAGAGGGTGTGCAGGCCAGACACCAGAGAGAATAGGGCAGATCACAAACTTGTGCTTTTAACCACAACCTAGGTCCTTGGCAAAGTTATGTGGTAAGTCTCGGTCTCTCGGCACTCAACTCCAAAGAGAGACTACATCTGCTTCGGTTTGGTCCCTCATCTGTGCTAAGAAAGTGGCATGACCTTCCACTAATTCAATTGAAGCCCCAGTAGCAATTGGTGCCCTTTTAAGCAAGCCTCAGGAGGAGTAAACAGGTAGGAAACCGGAAGTACTCCATAGTCAACTAGAGGTGGTGGTCACTTCCTGCTTTGCTGATAAACATGCCAGTATTTTGCCCGCAAATAGAGAACTCTGAGTGATGCCTATGAAAGAGACAGAGAGAGTTTTTTGTCTGTGTGCGTGTGTCTACCTGTCTGTGTGTGGGCCTGTCGATCAAATGGCTGCCAGGTGTACCATGCTACATCCATTCTATATATTTCACTACCTTTCTAGCCATTATCAGCAGTGTCCTGATAGGTGGGCAACGGAATGAGTGACATCTATTAATACCAATCAACACGGTCACACTTTGTATCCTTCCCGTCTAGGTCAATCAGATTGTTTCCATGAGGTTAGGCAGCACATGAGCCCGGAGTCTAATGATTGTTTGTTTTCCCCAATAAATGCCGGGTTTAGGAGCCTTTAATTTAATTCTAAAAAAATGTAAAAGGAAAGGAATCCGAAGGCTAAGGCTGTGTGGAAAAGTGAGCCTCAAATGGTGCCTCCCTGGTCCGCATAACTGTAGTCAACAAGTACAGATGTGCTTACAAACTTTGATTTTATGGTAATAAGTTTCAAAGCTAGGGACGGTGAAAAGGCAAACTACCCATTTAATTAAGAAATCAGAGAGGCAGAGTCAACATGATGAAGGCTGTTTATGCACGTGCTTCACCGCTCACTATCTCGAAAACTCTCCCCTTATTCAGCATCGACAAACTTCTATGTTCTAACAACGCCATAACCTACAGAGCACAGGATCTTTGACTTTGATATATCTAAGCACCCTGCTCGCACACGAACTGCACATGTACCCACTGGCACCCGCAATGCACTGGCTATCTATGCTGTACCTGCTGTCCCTTGCACTGGCACCCAGTGGCACACTCGGTCAGACGGTCACCTGCGCTCACCCGCAGCATCATGCTCCCGGCGATGGCACATGAGGGGCTCTCGAGTCTCGCCGCCGTCTGCTTCTCCTCCTGCCCGGGGTCGCGCCACTCTGCCCCCACCCACGCCGCGCCCCCCTAGCCAATCCTGGTGCTGCATGCAGCGCCAGGATTGGCTGGTCCACTGCGCAACATCCATTATTGGATGCGCGGTGGACCAGCCAATCCTGGCGCTGCATGCAGCACCAGGATTGGCTAGGGGGGCACACTGTGTACTCGCCCTGGGCAGCCTTTGTAAACCTGGCCCGGCTGAAGCCGCACCCCCTTCTCTAAGCCTAAAGTGTTATTCGCGCAACGCGCATGCGCGGGCAAGTGTCTGCCCGGAATTCTCATGCGCAGCTGCAGCAGACCAGCAGACCAGCAGCCCATGCCCCCCCCCACCCCCTGCTCACTCTGGACCGCACCAATTACCAGGCATCGACATGATCATCTGATCGCCTGTACCTCCCGCGCTGCGCTGGCTATGTCGCTACGCTAATTTGAAGAATTAGTGTGTTATGTTTATTAATAGCTTAGCTGCAGTGCCACGGTGCGTCCAGGGCTTAGTGGGGCTACGCCCCTACGCCCAAATGGACGCACCGCGGCTGTGTATATGGTGGCAGAAAGAGTGACCTATAAAGCAAGAGTCTGCCCTCAAAAGTTTAAAAAGATTTGGTCCCCGTGGATCACTTATTATGGGCTGGATGCTGGAAATGAAGATGATGCAACAGAGACAGTAGATTGGGGCCCAAGGAGAGGCAGAAATCAGGTCCCCCCTCCCCCTTTTGTTCAGACCCTTCCTGACCCGCCTTCAAGCAAAGGTCCCTATCCTCATTGATGGAACTGTTATTCTACCTAAACAGAATGTGTTAATATCTGGTGTAATGCTAAGCACTGCTCTGCACAACTCGTGCATCCATGCACTATGTTGTTGTAACAAAATCAATAAAAACAGTTACAAAACAGACAGGAGGAAAATTATACTAGGTGATTGTTTTCCAGGGAATATGGAGGAGAAAAGAGCTATTGAAGGTAAAGTCGAGGGCAGAGTTCATGAATGTGTTGATAAGACAGTCTCTGTGTTAGCTACACAGTTGGGGAAAAAGCTGTATGACTGCATTGATAAGCTGGAAAGTAGCTTTAGGAAAAAGATGGATGAGGAACAATTTTGGCCAATAGAGGAGGTGTTATGTGATGCCAGGATGAGTGGAAGTGGTAGAAAAGCTACTCAAAAGAGGAAACCTCTGTCTAAGGAGAAGGTCACAAAAAAGAAAGGAGCCTTTAATCAGGAAGGAAAATACAGGTCAACTCAAAAGGAGTTGGGTGGTAAGGATATAAAGGCCGCTCAAAGAGATCACAGAGCTATCATCTGTGATGAAACCCCCAGCAGTGTGGCTACCCTAATTTCGTGCTCTTCTGATTTTAATACCTCGGAGGATGAGGAAATAGAGAAGAAGAGAGTAAGAAAGAAGAGAGAAAGAAACTTTGGAACAAGTTAAAGACCCTTTGGGCTATTTAATGTTTGACCCTAACACTATTCAGCACCCACTTTCTCCTGAATGAGTCCCCAAAAAACTTGTAGCTGAGTATGTAGAATTCTGGATAAGGAGAGAAATGCTAAAAGAAGTTCGAACTAGAGTCCGTTCCGAGTTTCTGAGACTTTCTCTAGCCAATAAGGTGGCTTACACACCCGAATTAGATGCAAACATTATCGCATTTCTTAATAAATTGGGTAGGGACCCAAGATGAGGGCTCGATACAGGTTTGAAGGGCTGTCGGGACACATCGCAGATGTTTTCGGGCCCCTAACTAAAATATTTGACCTTTGTGCAGAGGCTTATCTCCAGGAAAGTGCTGTAAATGTCCTAGAAATGAGGCAATGGGTGCAGAGAGCAGTCAGTTTATTGGGGAATGCTAACGCCTCCCTGTGTTCAGAACGTGGGAATAGCCTGCTCATGACAGTTGACCCAAAACTGGCGGCCTTGGCAGGGAAAGACGCGGATCAGAAGGCGAAGGGTCTCCTTTTTGGTGAGCAGTTTGTGGGAGAAATGGCTCCATATGCAGGGGCCTTTAACTCCATACAAAAATTACAAAAAGATATTAGGAAGGTTTTTGGAACGGACGGGAGAATGCTGTGTCGATTCCCCGGCCGAGGTTTTGGAATTACACAGAGTTTATTTTCACGTTGATATAGACCCAGTGGCTACCAATCTTCTGGAAACTTTTCACCAAGTTTCTACACACAGAGGCAGAGAGGAAGAGGACGTTTTAGAGGAGATAGAAGAACAAGACAGTAGGGTATGTTTGGGAAGCCACTATTTGTCTATGCAGGAAAAACTGGGTGGCAGACTCGCCCATTTTTTAGACAGATGGAAAGAGATAACTTCCGATACTTCCTTGGGTGTTACAAATTGTCAGTGGTTATCAGATCGATTTTGTGGAAAATCCAGTCCAGGTAAGACGGCTGACACCTCTGAAGCAATACTATACCAGATTGGAATTCAAGACAGTTGAAGGATTTCAGCGACTGGAGATTGAACAGGGAAGTGTGCTTGTCAATAAACATACTTTGGGGTCCACTGGTGATAGACCTGTTTGCAAACAGAATGATTTTACAGATTTTACAGTTGGAGACCAGATCCATGGGCGCAAGCAGTAGATGCCTTTCTGCAAGACTGAAGGAATTTAAGGAGTTACGCATTCCCTCCTTTTGCATTGATTCAGAGACTGTTATTGGAAGTGAAAAGGCAATTAGCAGAATAGTGTTGGTACCACCCTTTTGGTAATCCCAAGTATGGTATCCAGATGTTATGGAGATGTTGATTGCCGACCCAGTACTTCTTCCGAATACCCCAAATTTGTTAACAAGCTCTTCAGGGGACAATCACAATTTGGTTATGCAGGGACATTTAAGGTTGATGGCTTGGCTGTTTTTGAGAGCGTCTGGCAGGTGTCAGGGCTATCGTAGGCTTCAAAATTCATTAAGGAGTCATGGGCTCCAAGAACATCAAAGGTGTACAGGGTTATCTGGGGAAAGGAGTTTGGATCCCGTGTCAGCACCTGTGGTAGAAGTAGTGAATTATTTGACAGACGTTTTCCTTGAAGGAAAATCCTATAGTACTGTTAATATTGGCAGGTCGGCGATATCAGGAGGGCATGAATTAATAGATAGCTTACCTATGGGTTAACATGATGTGGTGAAAAGGTTATTGAGAAGTTTAAGAATTAAGGTCTCCCCCGGGACCAAAGTATTCGTCCATGTGGAAGTGAACCTTGTACTTAGAGAGATGGCTAGTTGGAGTGACAATGAATTCTTGGATCTAAGGAAACATTCTTTAAAGTTGGTTATATTGCTGGTTCTAGCATCTTTTAGGAGGGTTTCAGATGTCAGAGCACTTGATATTTCGGGACGTAGTTTTGCACCAGAAGGGGTTTGCTTCTATATCAGAAGGAGAACTAAAACTATGTCTAGAACAATATTTTATCCAAATCTTGACAAACTGTGTGTAGTGAGATGCTTGCGTGAGTATGAAAGAAGAACTGAGAGTTTGAAATGCACTAAAAATTCTCAATTGATAATTTCTTTCAGGATCCCACATGAGGCTGTGCCACTCCTACTTTGACTCGTTGGGTCAAAGAAGTCATGGGAAGAGCAAGAATATGTCTAAGTTTTTGCTTCATTCTACTAGAGGGGCTATGGCATCAAAACCGTTTTTATTAGGAGGAGGGCTAACTGGGATTTTAGCTGCAACTGATTGGTCATCGTATTCAGTATTCATAAAATTCTATTTTAATCCTGTGGTTTGTCTGTCCAGTGAGGAATATTATGGCGAGGCTTTAAACAGGCATAATATTGGCCTCTGTGCCTTGCCATAAAATTCAGATTTTCCACAGCTAGAATGGGTAGAAAAGCAAGATTTTATTACAGACACGGAGGCTGATATTATCCCTCCCTTTGGATTCCCACCCTATACTATATTTTTATGGATTCTTTTCAGGAGGAGACTACAAGAAATGAAATGGATTAATAGGAGAAAAAATGAACTGTCGAGGATGTTTGCAGCAAAAGAAGGAAGATGGCCAACACACAGGGGACTAAATAGACATTTGAATGTTAATAGATTACTATTTCAGTTCTGCGCATTGTTTTGTAGTTGCTGCTGTGAGTTGCAATTAAAGAGATATGCATAATATCAGCTTCCATGTCTTAATTAAAATCATGATCTAGCTGTGGAAAATCAGAATTTTCCTTAATTACTGATCCAGGCTTGGTTGAGGTAGCTAGGGTGTTATAATTTTCATATAGTTCCTGCATTACTTTCAATACCAGTTGGATGCTCACAGGGGAGTTCAACTTTGGCCTAACAGCTAGAGTGATCGACTTCGACGCTGGGTGACCGTGTTCGAGACTCGGCAGGGATGCTCAACATCCTGTGGTTCTGGGCAAATCACTTAATCTCCCAGTGACTAACAAAATGAATGTGTCCTGTAAAACAACTGGTTCTCACGTATAGCGCTCAGATAACTTCGGGTCGAGTTCGCACTATATAAAACTCCCCCCAAAAAACTTTGTGACGCATGTACCCCAAGGTTGTTCTATGACTCTTTTTCTTGTGAACAATTTAATTATGCTCCCTTAAAGGCATTTGGTTGTAAAGTTCCTGCTTTGGGTCCCAACCACATCTCGTTACTTCTGTATACAAATAGCGCCATTTTATGTGCTTAGATAGTGAAAGAACTCTAGCATTTTTATCTCGGTTGGCAAAATTCAGTTTTGAATCAAACATTGCGTACTAAAATCAAATTTCTTTGTTGTTGGTTAAAAAGCTTAAAATAGTTCAATAGATGCAATATAGTCTCACTGATGGGTACAGAATTCAAGTATTTGGGAATTAGGTGTGCACATTTTCGTCTGTCTTGACTGTTTCCAATGCTAAGTGCCTGAGTAGGTCTCGCTTTAGTGTAACACTTTGGAGATAGCCTATTTGCAATTGTTTGTAATTAAAATCAAATTATTTAAATCACTACTCTGTCTACTAAGTCACTCCCACCTTGCTTTTCCATGAAGAATTACAAATATGTAGCATTGCTCACTGTGCTCACCTTAAGACTTTGCTTTGCTGGATAGCTGGTTATGGCTTTGGACCAATCCATATAGGTCTGTTTTCAGAGACTCTACGAGTGATCGCCATGCCAGAAGGGGGTTGATGTTTCTTTTCATGTATAAACACAAAATGGCTAGGTTTCCGTTTAGGTCTTGCTGGTACATGGCCTTCCCTGCCCTGGACGGGCAGGGAGGGCCATATACGGGCAACCTTCTCAAGAGTCTTAGGTATTGTGAATTTGCCCAGAAATGTAACCTGGAACATATTTACTTGATCCACAGAAGCCTTAATCACCTTGTTAACAAAAGTGCAAGGGGCTGCGAACCTTACTTTGACAACTTGTACCCCCCCCACATCAGGTAACTTTATGTCAAATTTAGATTCAGGGTTGTACCAGTTGGTGATGAGACAAGGAAATGAAACCAGTGCCATTGCCGCATTTGTTGTCTGTTTGCACACCAACGATGTGACTGAAATAAGAATGCACTTTCTAGTTTTGTCCTATAGATGAACATCCAGTAGGCAGTCAGTCAATAAAACTTTATTCTGTTTTTTTACAACCATAAAAGTATACAATAAGCAGCATATTATTCAATAAAAAAAGCAAGTCAGAATCATAGAATATATAGTACACCTTCTTAGGCTTGTAATTCATATATCTTTAAAATGGAAGATAAAAGACATCTTAAAATTTGTTAAAACCAACTATTCCATTTTTAAGGCACATAGTCCTTCAAATATGTCTCACACAATACTTCTATCCATTAATGACTCATTCTCCTTGAAACTTAAAAGATCTAAATTTCATCAGTACTCTTTACATTTAAGGAACTCTTTAACTTTTTTTTATATATTTCCCAACGGCACAGTCTATATCTAAACAAATGGCACAGGCTATATCTGAACATCCAGTAAAAGAAGGCTTTTTCCTCTGTCCAGGCTCTTTAACAAAGTCATGCAACTTGTGCTGTCCTCTTGTGCTATTTAACAGATATTTTATGTTTTTTCTTTTCTACTACCAGGTTTTTAACTTCTGCTTGGCAGATCTGTTCAAAGTTATTAAAGCTATAGGGATGCTGAATCTACTTACAGGTGCTTAGTGGACACTGCATGTAATGTTGGTCTTATTGTTATTTTTATGACTTTACTTGTTTGTAAAATCATTGTAAACTTTGTTCGATGTCTTATGGTTTACCAAAACTAATGTCAACATATCCGTGGATGATTGGATTTTTCATCCAAATAAATCAATTTTATCACTCAACATTCTGGCTCACAAGCCTCCACTACATTTTACAGGGACTCAGATTGACTCTAAGGACTCAACCACACCCAAAGCTATCCACCCTTACCAATATAAACCTTACACTGGAAGGCAGGGAAAACAGGTATTTTATTCAGCAAATCACATAAACCATCCTCTGATCAGCATTTGATTATTATTGCACATCAGTCAAAGAAGACATTATCACTGTCAGTTGCCCAAAGACACCATACACTACTCCTTGTGAAAACTTCACACTATACATTACATTAAACAGCAACCAATACTCATCTCTCACTAACGCACAATCAGGATAAACTCATACATTTTATGTTCACATCTTGCATATTGTCCCATCCTAAACCTAGTATCAATCCATGGTCATCCGATTATGTCCTGAACCCATGTAAGACAAATTAACTCCAGTACACCCCCCCCCCCCCAACAAACACTCCCATATCCAAGAGGAGACAGCCTCCCACCCTCACAACTATATTCCAGCATTACTACATCAATTTAAAAATGTATCCAAATGTTTCGCGGTTTATCAACAAAGATATATAACATTACATAATAGTGTCATTGGTGCAGTCAATTTACAAACAGTACAATTTCTCTCAAACCATGGAACTGTATTCCCCACCTGTCTGCTCAGCTAATACCCCAACAGGTTGCCCCGTTACATCCTTCACCGTGAGTTATCAGTTGGGGCATATGCTATTTCCAGAATTTGTTCCCCCAAAGTCGCCATGTCTTCTGCCGCATGCTCGTCCCTGCCGGTGCACTTAATGTGCTGATCATCCACCAGTGCCCACTCCAGAAAGTTTCACCTCCAAGCCGAGATCTCTGGTCGCTGGGGTGCCCACAAACTGATAGCGATCTGGTGTCTCACCAGTACCACCCCTAGAGCACCCATTGAGGCTGACATTTTTGGTATCTTATTCCCTGTGGGAGTGCTCCCAGTAGACCCAGTTTAACCGTTTATGGCAATAAAACCCATGTTATGTGTGACAAAGTACCCACCACTCCAGTCCAAAAGCCTGTCAGCTGCTCACAGTCCCAGCTCATATGAAGAAACCCTGCTGAGGACTGACCGCATTTTCCACAACTGGAAGAAGAGCCGGGTAGATTTTGGAGAGCTTGAGAGGGGTCAAATAGGTCTGATGCAAGTAGTTAAATTGTGTAAGTTAAAATCGGACCTGCTTACAGTCTCTACGCCACTTTGAGCCAGTCATTGCCTCCCCACAGTCTGCACTTCATCTCTCTCTTGCACAAGATGTGTGTTTCCCCGATCCATAAGCAGAGCCACACGAATGTGTGGCGAGGTGCCTGCAGGCTACCAAGTCGCCCAGTCTTTGTAATACCTCATGCTCCCTTGGATCGTTTGTAAATGTGGTCTAGACAACCTGGGCCATGTGTACCAGTCAGGCGTACTGCAAGAATTGACCTGGACCAATCCCAGATGGTTTTTGGGCTTTGTTGAGTGTGACAAAACTTTTATTGGCATAGAGGTCTCCCACCCTCTTGCATCCTCCCTCCAGCCATCGCTCAAACGACGTATCTCATAGTAGGACAGAAAATGGTCTAAGTATCCAAAGGGAAAGTTCTCGGTGTACAGTAGGGAATCGTGAACCATATTCTTCATCGCAGGAACCTCCTGAAGTGTATATAGATCATAGGTTCCCACCAGAAGGGTCTTTTCCCAATTTAGTTCTTCATCTTACCAATGCACTGTATGCTGGAGTTGCTATGCCGCATAGTATAGATAGGGTCCAGCAGTCCAAGATCAACACTCTGAAAAGGGAGCTTAAGAATGGCTGATTTGACCCGACTTCTACCACCCACCAAAACTAAGCGTGCCCTGTTCGTGTGCAACCCCAAGAGTGCAGCATATTTGCTCAGTTCCTTCAACAGCAATGGGACCATACTTTATGGGTTCTCAAGCTAGGTCAGAGCATCATCAGCATACAGGGACACCACGTATGGACTTCCACCCTGGTGGACCACACACAGACCAAGTGTGGTGCGGGTCACGCTCGCCAAAGGCTCCATTGCTAACTCAAATATTATAGGGTACAGAGGACAACCCTGGATTGTGCCCTATCCCAGGGATCTGAGAATGTCGCCCATATGAACCCATACAGTCAGACGCAAGTATAAAGAGTCTCATCCATTTTATGTACTTAGGGCTAAAACCCATGTGCTGTTTAACTGCCCACAAGTAAAACCACCCCACCGTCTGTAACACCCTTTCTATATCCAGGGATGCCACTGTGTAGCTGTCTGTGGATGAGGTGAGCATGTGTGTGATGTGCGCTATAGATCATGCATGATACTTCATCCCAGGATAAACCCGGTTTGGTCTGGATGTATGAGCGTTCGGACCTCTCCCAACAACCTGCTGACATTGCTACACTAAACTGACATTAACCTCACTCGACCTTTGACCAACCTTGTTATTCAAACAATTCAACAGTGCCATTAGGCAAACTTTCAATGTCTACCACCCACTTTCAGCTCCACTTTTCCAGTGCCGCCAAAAATGGATAACCAAGCATCAGGACTCAAAGCTAAACTTAGAGTTTTCCTCTGCAAATGGCACAAAGATAAGACTACCCAAACCCGAACCAATGCATACAAGGTTTAAGCAAACTGGTCAGTGCACTCATCAGCACCAAATCTTCATACATGCAAACCCTCATCCCCTCTCACAACCCCACCATCACAATTAGCATGCAACATCAACACCAGACTCTCTCCCCATGCCCACCCATCAATACGACTCAATGAACATTATATCAGCCTTTACGAAGTCATAGTTAAGGCAAGTAAAACCTACAACCAAGCCGTCTGCCAGTTTGTCAAATGTCTGACCTTTCCCCTTTTTAGAAAGCTCTGAAGACTTCACCGTTGTGTTCTGATTTGTACTAATAATTCATCTATCACTGCTTATTGCGGTTTCTGCACTACCAGTCCCATAATGATTAGCATAATTGAGACTTGTTCAGTTCCATATTTTCTGTAAGACTCTCTCCTACCTATGTGGCTATATTCACATGTGAAATATTTAAATATGCGACTGTAGCATCTGTGATTTACAGCAGTTCAAATGATTAAAGTGCAGCATGAGTTTTTCTTTTTGTTATAGTTACATACGTTTGTACATCCAGTCCCAGAAACCTGGATTATTGCTATTTGTAAGATGACTGCTTATAAGCTGTGAGTTTCTTCATGTAATTGTACCCAAAGTAAATTTGTAGATATATATCTCACTTGCATGCAGTTAGTTAAGTGAGCCTGGTGTGCCCACGGTGGTTCCGATGTGAGTTTAAGGTATTGCTGTCCCAGGCTGAGCCAGATCTTTCCGATCCGCTGATTTCCACATGACTAGTATTGTGAAATGTCCTGGAGTTCTTTTCATTAATACACATGCTTTCTCTGTTTTGTTTTAGAAGCCTGCAATTCCCCACTATCAGCTTGATTTGAAGTGGCCTAAAAATTCTGAACTCTTCAGTGGACAACCTTTTGGTGTTGCTGTTGACCCACTTCTTAGCCTGGTATATGTTGCCCAAGTAAGTAGTAGAATATTTACATCTTTAATTTCATGTGCCAGTACTTTCTTTGTGTCTTTACAGGGCATGGCTACTGTTTGGAACAACTCATATTTTTTCATATTTTATGTTATTGGCATTTATGTGGTGCATGTTAATCAGATCTTTACTCTTCATAAAATATGTATAGGGATGGTAGATTGTCTTGGTTATTGATTAATCCAGGGACCAAAACTGTAGATAAATCACTTTCAAATCTCTGCATATTCAAAACTCATGGATGAGCATTTGTCACCACTGTAGTATATTCATCCTCCAATGTGGTCTTACTTTGTCAGCGATTTCTGTGATAGTTTGGCGGTGGGAAAAGGGGGCAAGATACTATAAGTCACTGTACTTCAAGAATAAAAGGATATCCTGTAGTTCGTGTGTCTCACCAAACCTAGTCTGCAGGTCTGGGATTAGCACTTCCATGTGCCCCACAAAGGGACCTGAATTTCAAATGGTGCTAAAAGGCATAGGACAACAATTTCTTGTGCCATAAAGTCCAGCTCTCCAAAGTTTCTGTTTTCGTTTGCTTGACCAAAAATGATTCTTGATGTGTCAGGGGCTCCTAGGGAATTTTTCAATGGAGTCAGGCTTGGCCAGAGAAATCCTGCTCCACCATTTACAATCCCAGGTGCCTAGAGGTGCTTTCGGTTCCCCTAGGGTAGGCAGATTTGTGGCAAATGCCATGATTGGTCCACCAAGGAGGTAGAAAGATTGTACTCCGTGGATAGTGGGCTGTGGTCAGATACTCAGAAGTGCTGCCCCCTCCATTTGTTTTACCTTTTCCATGCTAATGACAAGGTGAACTCGTCATGAGGCACACTGGAGCTGTGCTCATGACAAGGTCAACTCGTCATGTATAATGGGGAACATAAATCTGTAGCGCAGGAGGGGAAAACCCCACAATAAACACCTGTGTCTTTTGGTGCCTTCTGCTGTCCTGGGGTGAGCAGATTCATGGTAAAGCCCTGATCTACTCCCCATTAAGCATTAAATCTGTCAGTGCCCACAAGGTTGTGTTCTGATGCCAGGCGATATAAACCCTCCAATCAGCTCCCCACCAGAGGAAGAAAGACTGTACATGGCCAGGATAGGGTGGTGCTGACAGATATCAGTTAGGACCAGTCCCCACCCAATTCATTTTATTTTAAAAATCTGGTGTCTAGTGGGCTTCCCGCTCCCCTGCGGTGGCCAAATTAGGGTAAACCCGCGAGTCCTTCAGGGGAGGGTGTATTTTTTAAAGAAAAGTTTGACATTTAGAATGCATTCTGGGTAAGAAAAAGTAGTGAGATTCATGCAAGCCACACTATGCTGCTCTTGAATGGTGACTAGTTTTCCAGAAATGTCTAGGTTTTTGTTTGTTTCCCTTTGAATTCCGAGGCTCAAATACTGTACCTACCCACACACCAAAAATTCAGTCTAAATTGCAAGGTATCATCTTTATTTTTCTAATGTATGATTTATTCTTCTCTTTTTCCAGGCAGTAACCCTGCCAATTCAAGTGGAGTACTGTATATTATCTGGAAAAGATTGGGGCTGCTGGGTAGTTGAACTTTAGTTTTTTCCTGAAGATTGCACATTTTTCCATTTCAGAAATATGATGAAATTCTAATTTGTGAAACAAAGTTTGACAATTGCAGGGCAATCTGGATAAAAAAAAAAAGTTAGTAGCATCTACACAAATAATGCATCATCAACTCTTACGGGCCTATTGTTCTCCGAAATGTCTGGGGTTGGTAGATTTCTATGAGTGCCCACGTATACTGAGGCTAAATATGCCCCTAACATAGAAGTCTGTCTTGTCCAAACATCATTTCCTCTCTTCTTATTGTTATGTTTTTTCACCTTTGTTTTCTTGTTCGAAAGCCCTGCCCCCTCAGGTGGCTTCCAGTTGTCTGTGCAAAAAAGAAGCACATTTTGGGAAAAACGCCTCCAGAATACGGAATGGTACAAAAAAACCCTAGCCATGAATTCAGATACTTGGGTACATGTTTTAATTAGTATACATTTCATTATGAAGTGGTTTAAGATCAATACAAATAAGCTGTAGTTTGAATGATTGCTCTGCGTATCGAATATTTTGGACAACCTACAAGTACTCTATATCTCTGGCAAGAAGAGTCTGCCCAAAGTAAACCTTTTATAGATCAGCCTTTACAGAAAAAACTTACAGATGAAAACCTTCTTGCTAATTTCTCTTTGTTCCTAATAACTTTCACTATTTTGTTTATTTCAATGATTAGTTTCTGTGGGAAAACTTTAGTGATCCACTGATTCTCACTTGCTTTATTTAAATTGTTGTTTAGTTTTTCCAAATATGTAGCTTTGTAGCTTTTTGGGTTTACTAATGGGTTCATCACCTCTCTCCTTACAAATTTCAAGTTGGGAGAAGCTACACAATGACGAAATTATGAGCAACATTTAGAAAATTAGAAAAACAGTGGTAAAAAAACAAAAACAAATCCCACCCTGCTGATTCTGATAGCTGGGAAAAAGTAGCACAACAAACAGTTTGCTGATACCGTTTTTAGAAAAAAACTCACAGTTTCTCACACAATACTTTTTTCTAATTAAATACAATATTTTCCCATATGTTTGCCTTTTTTCACTGGCCCCTTCAGGGAAAACGACAAACTCTTGGTACCTTTAAAAACATTACACGGTGAAAAAAAGTAGTCTGTGAATGATATGGAAAGTAAATGTTATGAAGGCATAAGCTAGAACTGCCCCAAATGTCAAGAAAGGGTTCAGCCTGAGGAAGGTGGGGTGTTAACCATCAGTACTTAAAGGGGCAATTCTAAATGGGAAAAGTTTACTTGTTGCAGTTTGTACTTTACAAGACTGCAGCGGTGGCCTTCTGTTCAGCACCTTACTCCCATCTGTATAACTCCTGGAGCATGGACCGTGGCCATATATAAGTGTAGCAGCACATACCCAGCACATGTCCTGTGGGAACTGTCTGGTGGATAAGGCATACCGTGAAATATTCCTATTCCTAGGACATTAACATTGACCCTGCCCCCTGGTGTGGCCTTACACCTTGCCCTGTATAAAAAAATCCTGATTATAGTACTTTTAAGAAACAGTCAGTGGCTGTGATATCTGGGTGCTGTGCAAACGAGATGACCCCTGGTAATGCTCTGCCCATAGTGTCCTTGTACACTAGAATGCAGGCTGGGTTCAAGGCATTGCCCGTGGTCACCGTCTGTACACAGTACCAATATCTAGAATAGTCTGTGAACACAAATGGCCTTAGCTCATGCCCTTTAAGCAATACCCACAAGGCACAGTCAGTGATAAATATATGGCCAAAATAGGTTTTACGGAGGGAGTAAATATAATATCTTTCAATTCTTTCTTCATTTGATTGAGTACGCATTTTTCATGTTACGTTTTCATGTTATGAAATTACCACTCCTTTTGAGATCCAGCTGCTGTAATGTTTTTAAATTATGTTATAAGGTGTTTCTGATTTAGTCCTTATTTAAATGTATTATCTTTTCTTGTTTTTAGAGAGGGGAGAACGTATCCAAGGTCCTTGTGTTCACAGAAGATGGTCTTTTCTTGGGTGCTTGGAACACCTCAACAATTGAAATGCCTCATGGCATATTTGCAGCCAACAATGTCACTCACCAGTCAGTGTGGATAACAGATGTTGGGAAAGGTAATGCCTTGTAAATACCTTCTTAACATGCAAAACAGTGTCTTTGAAATACCTTTAACTGCCACTTTGCTGAATGAATGAAATGTCTGTTTAAATGTGCAGTTGGTGAAAATTGCGTTTTCACCAACTGCACATTTTAAATAGACATTTGGTGCCATTATGGTGCCGGACGTTGCTGCCTGGTGGCGCTGCTGAGTACTGAATAAGCATATAGATCTCTGAGTAACACATGATATCATAGATTGCTTCAGAAATCGGAAAACATTGATGCTGGAGATGTAGGTATTCTGTACATTGTAGAAACATGTGCCAGTTGTCTTCTGAATCAATTCTATAGATATTAAAGATCTGCATGAAGATGTGGGTCCAAGGTTTCTCTCTAAAATACCATATTCTCACTCTTACGGAGGCATTTTGAGTATGTGAAACAGTACTCCAGTACTACTAATTCACATGGTACTGAATGAAATTCACCAGTTTGCTGGTGGAAATTTCCACACATGTCTGTCCTGTATCTTGGGCACATTTCACAGAGACCAATTAACAAATATTTACTTATGTTGTGCTCCTGAAAGCCATGAATAAGCAAGAGTACTGCAAATGCGAAACTCAGTTACAATTGACTAAAGTTACACTCACATATACTACTGTATTACTACAGCCCATACAGGCTCGAATCTATTTCAGCGAAACCTTGGAAAAGTCCCCACTGCACATGGCCACTTCTAGGTACTGCAAGAGAATCACATGCAAATCCGTGGAAGTAGGGGTTAAAACTACCAGCACAAAGTCCATCTCCTGTAAAAAAATAAAGAAAACAAAATGTAATTTATGGGTGCAGAGATTTACACATGTAAATGTACCTTTGTGATTTTAGCCTAGATGTAAGTCATTGAACTCATGAAATACAGGAGTAAGCCAGAAGTGATGCAAGAGTAAGTCATTTCAACTCATAGCCAAATGTTTCGGAATCCCTGTTTTTAGGTTTCGACCTGGCGAAAAGCTGCGCAAGCAGCGATTCGCGCAGGCGAAATCTTATGTCTTAGACTGTGTGGCTAGGAATCCGCCCCTCTGTTCCATTGGCTAGCTCCATAAATGGAGGCTAGCCATTGGAACAGAGATCTGTCCGTCAATTGCGGAGCAGATTCGGGGGCGTTCCGGCCATTTTTACTCATCCTGCCCCTTTTGTCACGTCAGTGCGGCGGTGGGCGGGGTTTATTTTTGTGTTCGTCGAGGTTTCTTTTCGTCATTCCGCGGCCGACCGCCGTCGGAGGAAGTCCAGGTGAGTGCTTTCCGTGTGTTCCCGCACCCCCCTCCCGCTGTCCGTCTTCCCGTTCCTGGCCCCCCCGCTGTTCGTGTCCCCGTTCCCGCCCCCCTCCCGCTGTCCGTGTGCCTGCCCGCCCCCCTCCCGCTGTCCGTGTGCCTGCCCGCCTCCTCCCGCTGTCCGTGTGCCTCCCGCTGTCCGTGTGCCTCCCATTTTATGTTAAGTCTCAAGTACTGCTGTTTGCCTGTGTGTGTCAGCTATTCCTACGTATGTGTCTTATGGTATTCCCAGCTTCTATGCCACATATTACTCATCGACTCATGATTGCATGTGGCTGTGCCAGGGGTTTGCAGTGACTCAAACCATGCCCTACACATGTCTCTGCCTTAGAGATAGGTACAAATGAAGCCTAAAAATATAAATGATGCACGAAGGACTTGATTATCAGCCTATTTAGGCACGTCTTCCCGTTCCTGCCCCCCCCGCTGTTCGTGTCCCCGTTCCCGCCCCCCTCCCGCTGTCCGTGTGCCTGCCCGCCCCCCTCCCGCTGTCCGTGTGTATGTACGGGAGTATGTGACTGCTCCAGAGTGTGTGTGTGTGTGTGTGTATGTGACTGCTCCAGAGTGTGTGTGTGTATGTGACTGCTCCAGAGTGTGTGTGTGTATGTGACTGCTCCAGTGTGTGTGTGTGTGTGACTGCTCCAGTGTGTGCGTGTGTGACTGCTCCAGTGGGTGTGTGTATGTGACTGCTCTGGTTGTGTGTGTGTGGGGGGCTCTGGGTGTGTGTGGGGGGCTCTGGGTGTGGCTGGCTGGCTCTGGGTGTGTGTGGCTGGCTCTGGGTATGTGTGGCTGGCTCTGGGTGTGTGTGGCTGGCTCTGGGTGTGTGTGTGTGGCTCTGGGTGTGTGTGTGGATGGTAGTAATTGCTGTCTGCTGAGCTCGTCCGTAGGGCACAATAGTTCTCACATTTGCGAGAGATTAAGCTATTGGCAATGTAAATGACAATGCCATTTATTTATCTGTTTTCAAAACCAACATATAAATACAAATCTTGTCATTTACAATGCCAATAGCTCTAACTTCTCCAACGGCGAAACCGTTGCATTGTAAATGCTTGTTAAAGATTGTCAAAGAACTGTCCCAAACTAATTTTTGGAGAAGATAATCCTACGTGAGAACCCATCTGCCATAACTTCAGTGTTAAAATTATCAATGTTCAGGCTTTGAATTTTAAACAAGGATGAATGTCTGCAAACTGTATTTCATGTCAGAGCCATCCCCTAAGCAGTTATTGTTCCACTGCTGATTAGAAATACTCTGTGTTGGAATATCAGCTGCTTTGTTACACCTTGGCTGCACTACAGAAGCCTATGTCCCCACAATCACTAGAGGTGTCGAGCGAGAATTGAGCAACAGCATGGGGTTTGTTTTTGGCTTCTTTGGCAATTTGTGTATGGATTTTGTACCCTCTTTTTTAACTCTGAGTAGATGTAGAGATGTATGATAGGGACATCTTGAGAGAAGCGCAAGGTGGACTTCTGCTCAAAAAGTGAGGTGAAAGGATCTGGATATTCATGTTAGTCGTTGTTTTGTAGTTCAATTGAATTCTGCTTTATTCCTTTTTACATTTGCTTTAAATAAAAGCAAACACGATTTGCAAGACATTTACAATAACTATACACTTAAGTACAATTTCTGTATTTAAATGGCATGCACCTAAAATTCTTTTTAAACTATTATTAGTAAACCACTGGCTTATTTCCTTTTGAGAGGTACATTAAGCGCAATGCTGTAGCAGATATTTTGCATTCGGAGTTCAAATAAATTTTTCGTAATTAGCAAATCTTTAGGGTCTTATAGTGGGGCAGATTAAAATCATGACTCATTTTGCTGCATAAACTACGTATATGATTTGTCGTTGAGCTTTTCTTCCGGTAGTCCAGGTTCATTTCAAGAAAAAGCTCCACTGCAGGAATCTGTAAAACTGTATACCATTGATTAAACTTATCAGGCTTTGACTTGGGTTGTTCAGTAGTTCATGTCCGTTCACCGGCGGAACTTTCTTTTTTTTTTTTAAATATATTTTTATTTTCCAAATTATACACACTTTCACTTTATACATTTCCACGTGAATATTTCATATATTATTTCAACATTTCATGACCTTTATCTGTATACAGTACACAATCAAAATATATTAAACTTTTATCATTCTTATACCAAGACACATCAATATTTTCCCATAAGTTCAGTGGTTACCCAGTCTTTCTTTCCACTTATTTACTGGATCCCAGATTCTTAGACCCAAGGTTCTCTTCCTCCTGCCCTTTCGAGCATAGATATTCTTTTCCAAATTATATACATATAGTAGATTAGCCAGCCAGGTTTGCATTCCCGGAGGGTGTTTATCGAGCCACGCCCTAGCTATGGTTAATCTGTAAACTGCCATTGCTACAAACAAAAATTCCCGTGGTGCTGCTTCCTCGTCTGCACCAACCCCTAACAGAATCCAAGGAGGAGTGAGCACTATTTGAATTCCCAATGTCCTGTTCAAAAAGACCTCTATGTCCCTCACTAGTGTGTGCAGTTGAGGGCAGGTGGCAAATATGTGGACGCTATCTGCTTCTAGGGAATTACATCTGAGACACGAAATACCCGTAGTACAGCCCCATTTTGCAATTCTGGCTGGCGTAAAGTACAATGAGAATAAGGTTTTGTAGTGTTGGGATTGTAAAGGGGATGAGCACAGTGCTGTTCGACCTAATTCTAGTGATTCCCGAAACCAAACCTGCTCACCACCCAGTTTCTCCACCCACTTATTACTGTGTTTTTCCAAGTCATCCTTCTTTTCTTTTACCAGACTTGCATAAAAAGATCGTATCATACAATCCCCAGACAGCTTTATTTTTTCCAGAATCTTATTCCTGCTGAACCCAGCGGCCCCACCCTGCTTGTTGCCTAAAAAGCTCCTGATCTGAAGATATTTAACAAAGCCTCTGTTATCCAGACCGTACTTGTTCCTCATATCACTGAACTGCATCATCCCATCCATATTAATAATATCACCAATTTGTGTAATCCCCCTTGCCGCCCAGTCTGCCATTGTTGTGTCTGAGAATACAGTAGGAGGAAATTACCTATTTTTATACATCCTAACGTATCTATTGTATCTCCCTAATCTTGACTTTTTAAAAAAAGCATTCCAAATGTTTACCGCAGCAGCTATAGTTTTAAACCTTGTTCTTTTGAAGTATCCAAAGTCGATACTATTTAACAAGCAATTTCCCGCTTCTGCCCTGAGACTGTTGAATACACCTCCGTAGAAAAACTGGCAACTCTACGGTTGAGGTTCGCACCTCCAATTAACCCCTGCATGTATTGTAAGGAGGCGGCCATATAATACAATCTAAAATCTGGTGCTCCCCATCCACCTTTCTCTCTCGGGAGGGAGATGAACCTATAGGCCCTCCGTGTCTTTCCCTGCGCCCATATAAATCTATTCATAATCACCTCTAGTGCATTAAACCATCTTGTTTCAAATAATAACGGAATGGATCTAAAGAGAAAAAGAAACTTAGGCAGGATCAGCATCTTAATTACATTAGTACAGCCCACTATTGACAAATGTAGGTTATTCAGCCTGTCTAGATCTGCTTTTACTCGTGTCATTAAAGGAGTCATATTATTTCCTACTACGTCCTCTAGATTTGCTGAGAGCGTGATTCCCAGGTATACTGCTGAGCCAACCACCCTACCATCATTGCAGCCTACATACCTATTTTTTACAATCTGCGTTTTCGAGCTATTCAAGCTATATCCCGATACCAGACCGAATTTTTGGGCTTCCAGTTCCACCTCCCTAATGGCCCCTGGCGGATTGGGTGTCAAAATGGCCACATCGTCAGCATACGCCAAAGTCTTTATCGAGCAGCCATTCATCAGCATTGCTGGTATCTCTGGATTTTGTTCTAGTCGGCGGAGAAAAGGATCTAGATAAAGCGCAAATAACAAGGGAGAGGAGGGACAGCCCTGCCTGGTGCCCCTACTGATCTTAACCCATGCAGAATGCCCTCTGTTAACCCTGATCTTAGCCTTTGGGTCTTTATATTTATAAATCCCTCCCCTATACCACTCCATCTCATGACAGCCCATAGATAACCCCAGGAGACCCTGTCAAATGCTTTCTCTGCATCTAAAAACAGTGCTGCCATAGGGTCTCCCAGGGTACCTGCTGCGTCGAACATTGTGATTACTTGCCTGACACGATGCATTGTGCCTTTTCCTGGGATAAACCAATGCTGGGAGGGACTAACCAGGCTCTCAATTACCCTTGATAGTCTTTTGGCCAGCATTTTAGAGTACATTTTTACGTCGGCATTCATTAATGTGATAGGTCGATACGAGCCTGGAGCCGTTGGTGGTTTACCTTTTTTTGCTATCACTGTGATGTCGATTCAGAAAAGGGGGTGGTGATGAACAGAGTGTCTGAATTAAGCAGACCACTCTTACTCAGTCCAAAGATCAGGGCTTGATCCATCACCGTTATTTATCTCACTGCCCCATCCCAGCTCAGAACCTGGCTATATGCAAATTAGTCTGTCCCTGGCCCAGTGCATCATGGGAACAGGGCAGACCAAACTACCAAGCCAATTCTTCACCAGAAAGGAGACAAGCTACCGGGGACCGGTTTCTGGCATTTCAGCCTCTTCGGCCCGGCTTGCTTGAATCCTGATGGAGCAGTGAGAAAGGGACTCATGTCTGAGTATACCCTGCCACACCTATAGTGGCCAAAAACGATTCAGAAAAGGGGGTGGTGATGAACAGAGTGTCTGAATTAAGCAGACCACTCTTACCCAGTCCAAAGATCAGGGCTTGATCCATCACCGTTATTTATCTCACTGCCCCATCCCAGCTCAGAACCTGGCTATATGCAAATTAGTCTGTCCCTGGCCCAGTGCATCATGGGAACAGGGCAGACCAAACTACCAAGCCAATTCTTCACCAGAAAGGAGACAAGCTACCGGGGACCGGTTTCTGGCATTTCAGCCTCTTCGGCCCGGCTTGCTTGAATCCTGATGGAGCAGTGAGAAAGGGACTCATGTCTGAGTATACCCTGCCACACCTATAGTGGCCAAAAACGATTCAGAAAAGGGGGTGGTGATGAACAGAGTGTCTGAATTAAGCAGACCACTCTTACCCAGTCCAAAGATCAGGGCTTGATCCATCACCGTTATTTATCTCACTGCCCCATCCCAGCTCAGAACCTGGCTATATGCAAATTAGTCTGTCCCTGGCCCAGTGCATCATGGGAACAGGGCAGACCAAACTACCAAGCCAATTCTTCACCAGAAAGGAGACAAGCTACCGGGGACCGGTTTCTGGCATTTCAGCCTCTTCGGCCCGGCTTGCTTGAATCCTGATGGAGCAGTGAGAAAGGGACTCATGTCTAAGAATTGGCTTGGTAGTTTGGTTTGCCCTGTTCCCATCATGCACTGGGACAGGAACAGACTAATTTGCATATAGCCAAGTTCTGAGCTGGGATGGTGCAGTGAGCTAAAAAACGGTGATGGATCAAGCCCTGATCTTTGGACTGGGTAAGAGTGGTCTGCTTAATTCAGGCACTCTGTTCATCACCACCCCCTTTTCTGAATCACTGTGATGTCAGCAGCTCCCCAGGAGTCCGGTATTGAATCCCCCTTCTGAGCCAGTAACATAATATTAAACATATCTGCTGCTAATACAGTTTGCAATACTTAAAAAAATTCCACCGGGATCTGGTCTGGACCCGCTGCCTTTCCCGAGGGTAGGCTACCAAGAGCCATACCCAATTCTTCCATTTGAAATGTGGCTTCTAATCCCTCCTTGTCCTCCATCTCAAGCTCAGGAGGGAGGACATCCCTCAGATACCCCTCTACCTCCTCCATACCCCCAACATTATCAGAGGAGTAAAGATCTATATAAAACTGTCTAAATACTTCTCTCACCTGACCAGCCTCTGTAAAAGAGTTACCCTGTGCATCTACAATCTCCTTGACATCAGATTTTGCTGCCCTCTGCCTACTCCGAACCGCTAAGATATGGCCCACCCTCTCACTGAATTCGTACGCCTTCTCCCTTTGAGTCAGATATTTCTCCGCTGCTTTTTTGGCCATCCATTCAAGGGCTTCTGCTCTAGTTGCAGTAACCCTAAGCAATAGCTGGTCTAGTTGTGAATTCTGAGTTATAGCTACTGCTAAATCTGCTTCCAATTTTAAAAGATTTTGTCGTACTTCTTCTGACCTTAATTTCTCCTTCTTTTGATTAGATAACACAAAGCTCAATGTCTCCCCCTAACCCCCGCTTTGAATGAATCCCATACAACCCCCAGTGGTGCTGTCCCTCTATTTATATCCCAAAAATCCTTTATCCATATGACCATATAGTCCCGATATGCCTGATCTTGTAGTAGTGCACGTTCAAAAGTCCAGGAGACATCTCTCCTTATAACCTGGCCCAGATTAAGTGTCGCTACCAGTGGACTGTGGTCTGAGATCATTCAGGGGTGTCTTTCAATTTTTGAGCCAGTAATCAAATTATTTGAAATTAAAAAGTAGTCCAGTCGAACCAATACCTTGTGGGGAGCTGAATAAAATGTACTACCGTCTAAATGCGGATGCCACTTCATCCAGGGGTCTTCCAGGGAATTGTGTATCGCCATATCTGAGAGTGCTCTATACACCTTCTTTTTCCTCCCTATATCGTGTCCCCCAGGTTGAACAAATGAGCTACTGAGATCATTCGAATTAAGATCTCCGCAGCAGACGATTGGTTCGGGCCACTGTGCTAGCTCAACATCCAGGTACTGAAAAACATCTGGGTCATCCTCTGTTGACCCATATATCGTAACCAGCGTGATAGTATCTCCCTTAAAGACCATTTCCACTATTACCCACCTCCCCCACTGATCTTCCTTCTTCCTTTTCACTATTGCATCCCCACTCCTCCCTAGTACTGCCACCCCTCTGGTCTTAGTCCCTTGCTTGGAGTTCGCTAGTAGTGAGAAACCCAATTATTCCAAGAGATAACCTTTAACACCCTCTATGTGGGTCTAATGCAGGCATACCAGATCAAGACGCAGTGTTTTAAGAAATGCAGCTACTCTGAGTCTCTTGTTTACTTCGTTGAGTCCACAGACATTTATCGAGGGGATTCTACACGCCATATAGAAACACCCCTTGTCCTACCAATGAAACTACTAAATCGTTAAGAAAAATCTGTGTCTGCTGATTCCATACACTTCTTTTCACGTACTGTATACATTCTAATATATTGCAGTTTTCATATTGTGTACATTCTAATACAATCTTTTCATAAGTGTGACGTGCCAATAAAGAAACCAAACTTAGTGCCCCTTTTTCACCCCCCTTCCTCCCTATGCCTCCCTCCGCTCCCCCTCCCCCTGCTCCTCCCCTACCCCTTACAGGCAAATAGGTCAACTACATATATGATTTGTCGTTGAGCTTTTCTTCCGGTAGTCCAGGTTCATTTCAAGAAAAAGCTCCACTGCAGGAATCTGTAAAACTGTATACCATTGATTAAGCTTATCAGGCCTTGACTTGGGTTGTTCAGTAGTTCATGTCCGTTCACCGGCGGAACTTTCAATGCTATTTCATACAGGATATGAAATTTACAGTTTTTAAAAATTTCTTCTTTGCGGGCTGTATACAGGCTTAATGCAATGGTGCCTGGAAGTGCAGAGGGAAGTCCGTACCAGTACCATCTAAATACAACTAACTTAGTTTGCATCTAAATCCCTACTAGGCTAAAATATTGTCTAATCAACTGGGCTGGTCACCCTTTTTAGGTCTCAGCTAGAAACGCGCGAAGCGCGTTCTCGCCAGAGAACGTTAGCTGTCGGCTCAGCCGACAACGGTTGGAATGTGGCTACAAGACCTGGCCACGCGCGCAGCATTCTCTATGGCAGCGTCGGATTTTGACCCGTGCCTTCGGATTGGGTCGCGCACGTGAGCTTGTAACGTAGACAGCTCACGCGCGCGACCCAATCCCAAGGCGCGCATCGGAATCCGACGCGGCCATGTTTCTGAATGCTGCGCGCCTTGTAGGTTTCGGTTTCTCCCCCATCCTGCCCCGCAGCACACCCCCATCCTGCCCTGCAGCACACTGTCGCCATCCTCAGTGCGCAGATGCCTCAGCACATGCACCTCTGACCCGGCTTGCAGATCCCAGGGTTGCCCACAATGGTTTTTCAATAAAACCGTTCAGTCAGCTTTTGGGCATTGGAAACGAGCTCGAGCCGCCCACCAACAATGGTATATTGTACGAACGTCTTGCCCTCTCTGCATAAAGGACAGCAGATAAATTGCAGCAGATGGCTGTGATTGAAATTAAGCTCTTTAATGATTGTTTTTATTTGCACACAAGACAGCGTTTGATTTCTCGCACTGTGGAACTGTTTTTTAAACGTATTGCTCTTCTTTTGATATATTCGGACGGGAATACAGACAGGAGGGAGGACGGGGGCCAGTGACAGTGGGCATGACTGAGGGGGCAGCGACAGGACCAAAGGTGCCAAGTCGGCGCTTTAAAACCCCCCAATAATTACCCACTCATTCATTTATGCCCCGAAGGCAGACGTCTGTCCACCCCTCTGCATTTCTCCTCCATTAAGGGAGGCCTCCGGGTAGTTTGAGCGCTATATAAATATAATTTTTCATTTAATTTAATTTAATTTAATTTCATCCGACAGGGCCATCACTCAGGCCGGGTTACAGACCCACGGGAAGCCCACTCTCCCCCGTTAATGGTCACACATGTTATTGCTTCCAAGAACGCCCCCCCTCGCCGCCCCCATGTCTTCACTTCTGCACTACGTGCCTCACGGAGTTGTGGGTATACCCACAGGAGCTGGCAGGGCAGTAACCACTCTCCACAAACACAGAATATCACCGACATGTACATTTGCCTGGCGTGCACACGGGCATAATGGCTTGCTCGAGCACCACCGCCCTCCTCGGCGCTGCAGGCATGAGTGTTCTCTGCCTGTTGTGTGTACTGTACAGAAAGATGGGGTGCGGGTAGCGTTGGCAACAGACCACTCTCACAGTATATTTGGGGGCTCGATCCCCGTTCTCTCCTCTCCTGCTTGTAGCGAGACCCCCTTAATTTAAGCCGAACTAAGTCTGTTCGATGTTCTAAATATTTTGTCTACTTGGCTACCATCAAACACACAATCGTCATGCTAATCAGGTCTAAATTGTTACTCGGGATTATTATTGTTAAATTGTATGTCTCGCCCCATCTACCCCAAACGTTTTGGTATTTATATGCCTAACCCATTATTTTATATCGTTTGTGTTCCACCCCGATATTTTTATATTTTTTATTGCCTGCTGGGGGTTTTAGTATGGGATCATAGTGGGCAGCCCCATTCCTAGAAGGAGATGGTGAATGGTCTTTTCTTTTTGCACGTTATTTATGGTCTGCTGGACGTGGTACAGGTAGGGTTTTTTTTTAAATGTATTTATTAGTTTTCACTTTAATATGGCACAAACTTTACCCACAGGTATCAGAGTGCTTTAAATCAGGATGCTTATAACAAGCAAGACTAGCACTCTATATTACTGCCAACTTTGCTTAGCATAAGCAACAGTTAACCATTCACAAACAATGTTTATATACCAATTGCAAATTAAAGAAAAAAAATTAATGCAAAGCATTGTCATTTACAGTGCCAGTAACTCAAACTTTAATGCTGCGAGACCTATTGCATTGCAAATGCTTGTTTGTTATTGAGAGAATTTTATTCCAGATCATTACTTCCACTGAGTTCATTTTTGTTTAATTTATGCATAATCCATTATATCAATACCATACAGAAGAAGTATTATTAATTTGGCTTTATAAACTAGTTTTAGTGGTTTTATTAGTCTCTTCCCTGTACTCTGGAAGACACAGTTAAGACCATTTCCACATTATATTGCTGGAAATCATTGGTAAGAAAATCCTGGTTGATCTGACTTAATGTTTACGTTAAAACCACTCCAATGTAGGTATATTCATCCCCTTTCTTAAAGGGCATTTTTCCAAGTATAATTAGGAGGTTTACGATGACCAGTAGGACCATTGTTTTGGTTTTACAGCAGTTTATTGTCATGTAGGTCATACAGTTCATAGTTGAGTAATTGAGAAGTTAATTTAAACTTCTTTGTAGCCGAAGCAGGATTAAAACAATAAATACTGTATCATACACCAATATTAAAAGAGGCCTATTCGCAGGACATATTCTTGTTGGGGGGAATTCTCAGCAGATCTGAGCCAATCTGATACATAACTCGAAAACAACGTTTGGGCCAGATCTCAAGCCTGGCGGAAACCATTTTTATTGGTATTCTTCAAGTTAGGTTACAGTCTGAGCCCATGAGGACCTTTCATTAGTTATCATTGTGCATTGCTATAATTATGGCCAACTGGGCTTTTGTGATTCCCAGGTTTGCCATTTGTTTTTGCCATAAAATATGAGGATCCATTACTTCAAATGTTGTCTTACAGTCTATAAATGCCAGATACTACAGTTGGCATTTTGTTTTTTATTTCATTAGGAGTTATTCAATCGATCATCAAGACATTATCAATGCCATTTTGTCTTTTACTAAATAGTGTCTAGTGTATAGGTATCATATAACTTAATTCAGCTCACTTTTGGAGATAATTTAGGTGTTTACAAAATAATTTGCCACTACAATCTAAAAGGGCAATAAGGGGCATATGTATCAAGCCCTTTTCCTGTTCGCAAACGGGTTGATTCTCAGAATCGGCCCGTTTGCGAACGGGAAAAGGCCTTTTGGGATGTATCATCCCAAAAGGGCAGTGCAAAAAAGGGAATCGCTAAATTTGCGATTCCCTATTTTGCTATTGCATTTAAGGAATCGCAAATTGCGATTCATTAAATGCAATGCAGGAAGAACCCAAGTTGTGCGGTTTTGGCTTAAGAAATCGCAAATTACCACCAACTTCAAGTTGGTGGCAATTTGCGATTTCTTTGAAAAATGCACTTACTTTTTTGCAGTTTTCAAATTCCCATGTGGCGTACGTACATGCCCCTAGGGCATGTATGTGCGTCACATGTGCACACACACATATTTCAGGGGTGCAGCAGGGTGTCCTTTTGACAACCTTGCACCCTTGAAATTGTATTCACAATTTGTGAGTACCAAATGGGTACTCGCAAATTGCGAATGTTTTCCCAATGAATGGGAAAGTATTCCTTAAATGTGAATCACAATTTGCGATCCACAATTAAGGAATATTAAGGAATCGCAATTAATACTGCGATTCCTACATACATTCCATTTTGCAAGTCCTTAATTTGGATTCGCAAAAAATCGCTATTCAGGACTAGCAAAACGGGTTTTTCATACATATGCCCCTAAGACAATAGTTTACATGTTTGAAGCGATCACCTTGTATACACTGGGATCCCATAATATTACCTTACTAGGAGTCAGGAATGCTGTACCTAAATAGTGCACTCATTATAAAGAGGTGGGGGAGCCCAGCCCAACCTTGTCCCTGTTGCTTTAGTATGAACATTGATAAGCTGTCTGGGACCCATCACCCTGGAATGTCAAGCTTTCCTTAATGGTGTTTGATTGGTTCAGATGCTCCGTCCATTACCACCCCCTTTTGTACCGCTTTTGGCCGCCATAAGTGTGGCAGGGTATGCTCAGACGTGAGTCCCTTGCTCACTTTGCCACTGGATTCAAGCAAGCCGGGCTGAAGACTGCTGTAATGCCAGAAAACGGTCCTCGGAAGCTTGTTTCCGGTCCAGGGAAGGCATGGCTTGGCAGTTCGGGCTGGGCTGTTCCCATGAGGCACAGGGTCAGACTGATTTGCATATAGCCATGTCTGAACTGGGGTGGCAGAGTGGGCTAAAGAACGGTGATGGATAAAACCCAGATCTTTTGACTGGGTGTGAGTGTTTGATTGGTTCAGATGCTCCGTCCATTACCACCCCCTTTTGTACCGTTAAATGCACTATCTAGCAGTGAATAGGGGAGGAACCTCCATGTGAACGGGGCAGGTCTCTTCTGTGGGCTCTGGAGCACCAGTAGTATTGGTTCATGGTCTGATAGGGTTCAGGGGTGTACCGTGCATTCCCAAACCGCTGGCTATAATGCCCTCAGCAGTAGCTAGTAGTCTATTCTCGTATGAAGCTCATGTAGGGCAGAGTAATGTATGTAACCCCCCCTGCCCTGAGAAACGAGTGCGCCAGACATCAACCAAATCCAGACGTACCGTGGCATCTGCAATGGATTTTGCTGAGGCCGAAGTGCGCCGATACGGACCTCCCGACTGATCCAGTGTTGGGTCTAGGACACAATATAGATTTTCCTAGTAGTTATGACGGAAAGTCTTATCAACCACCAAAGAAGCCACAGTATCAACAGGGTTGCAGTAAAACATACGAAAAACATTGGGCCCGATTCACAGAAATAACTTAAAACAAAATCCTAAACTTACTATCATATTGGTATTCACAGAAGGCACTTACTAATTTTGGTATTCACAGAAGTTAGGAGTCCTAACTTTAGGACTCCTAAATGCATTCTGTGAATACCGAAAGCCTTAAAGTTAGGATTTTTTTCAGTTTAGGAGTTGTAAAGTTAGGACTCCTAACTTAAGGACTCCTAAATGCCTACTGTGAATACTGAAAGTCTTAAAATTTGGATTTTTCTCAATTTAGTAGTAGTAAAGTTAGGACTCCTTACTTTAGGACTCCTAAATGCCTTCTGTGAATACCGAAAGTCTTAAAATTAGGATTTTTCTCAACTTTACTACTACTAAACTGAGAAAAATCCTAATTTTAGGATTTTGCCTTAAGTTAGTTCTGTGAATCGGGCCCATTGTCATTAGTCCAGTCTGCTGATCTCAAAATGTCCTCTAGACAGGAGCCAGCCCAAAAGGCTTTAGAAGCCATGGCTCCCCTGTTGGAGTGAGCTCCGAAAATGAAGACATCAATGCCCGCAAGTGACATAACCCAACGCACCCAACGGGCCAGGGTAGCGGAAGAGACAGGAAGATGGAGTTTACGGAAGAAATTAGGAGTTGGGAATGAGAGGGCACTCTGAGATCAGAAGTCCTTTGTTCATATATTTTTAAACATTGGCCTACGCATCATTTATGATGAGAGGGAAAATAAGGATAAAACACAGAATTGAAATTTGTCTTAGCTTGCCTATGAATTTGAAACAAAACACCTGTAGGGGAAAATTGACGAGAGGAAATATCCAAAGCTTTAACGTCAGAAAAATGTTTAATAGAAACCAGACACAAAAGCATGGTAAGCTTAGCAGACCACATCTTTAGAGAAAGTGCGGAATTATCTGGCCAATCATAAAACAATTTGAGAACAACAGAAATACTTAGCCAACGGAGGTTTGGAAAACCGAACTCCTCTCAGAAGACGGCAGATCAAAGGATGAACGCCCACTGGCTTGCCATCAATTGGGGAATGGTTAAGAGAAATGGCAGACCTGTACAAGTTGACTGTCCTGTAAGAGAGATTGACAAAAGGGGGCCCGAATGACCAGGGATGTCGACTGACGGCGAACCTGGGAAAGCACCCTGTTGATCATGAGAAAAGGAGAAAATGCATAGTTGAGGTGGAGGGACCAATCCTGGAGGAAAGCATCCGTTGCCATGGCTGAAGGATCAGGGCGCCAACTGAAAAAACGGGGCAACTGAGCGTTGAGGTGGGAAAGCAAAGAGATCGATATAAAAAGGACCCCATTTTTAAGAGAGGGATTGGAAGACGGATGGAAGAATCTTCCAATCGCTGGAGTCTCAAAGATAGCGAGAATGCCAATCCGCCACAGAATTGAGATCTCCTGGAAGATATTCTGCCATCAGGGAAAGTTTGTTTGACAGACAATACTTCCAAAGGCTCTTTGCCAATTCTGCAAGGGGTTTGGATTTGGTACCGCTGAGATGGTTGATGTAGCGGACCGCAGAAACATTTTCCATTCAAAGAAGAATGGAACATCCCACCCTGTTCTTTGAAAGGCTTTGGATTGCCAAGGAACCTGCAAGCATCTCTAAACAATTGATGTGCAATTTCGACTCCTCGCAAGACCATGTACCGCCAGTCGATATTGATTCACAACTGGCGCCCCAACCCAACAGGCTTGCATCTGATTTTAATACAAGATCTGGGGCTGAAGCGAATATAGTTCCCCGTTCCACGCATCTAAATGGTCAATCCACCATTGAAGTTTGTTGCGAGATTCTTGATCCAGGGCGATCAGGTCGGCGTTGGCCATACCTTGACGCAAATGTCTGATTTTTAGACGTTAAAGGGCCCAATAGTGGAGGGGGCCCAGAAAGATGGCTTGAATAGAAGCGGAGAGCAGGCCGACTATTCTCGCAAGAGATCTGAGAGAGATGAGGGAGGTCCCAAGGACGTGAGAAATCTTCGACTTGATGGTCGAGACCTTTGATTGAGGGAGAAGAAGAGAAGACGTCAAGGAATCCTCGAGGAATCCCAAGAATTCAATGCTCTGAGACGGAATAAGCATCGACTTTTGGAGATTGAGAAGGAAACCTAGATCCAGGAGAAGGGATTGAGTGGTGTTGAGATCAGACAGAAGGAGCTATTTGTCTGTGTTCATGATCAAAATGTCGTCCAAGTATATGATGAGCCTGATCCCGAGTGATCACAGAAAAGCCACCACTGGTTTCATGAGTTTTGTAAGTGAGAAGGATGAATGGGAACTGTGAGGTACGCGTCCTGTATATCCAGTCTTATCATCCAATCGTTTGGACGAAGGGTATCTCTTAAGTGAAGAATAGTCTCCATTTTGAAGTGGCGAAACACCACAAACTGGTTGAACCATTTTAGATTTATCACAGGATGCATCTTTTTGGGTTTTTTCTGAACTAGAAAAATGGAATTTAGGAAACCTGTAGGATCGAAGGGGGCAATTTGAATGGCCTGTTTTCGGAGAAGGGTCTGAACCTCCAACGAGATCAGTGGAGACATTTCGTTTGAAAAAAAACAGAGGAGGAGGGAACACAGTTTGGGAAGGCGGCAAATAAAGCTCTATAAGATAACCTTGAATGGTATTTAGCACCCAAGGATCTGTACTGATAGTTTTTTGGAAGAAACTATTTTAAACGTCCCCCCCACCGGGGGAGGGGGCGATAGACATACCTTGTTGGTTGTTGTTGCTGTAGTTCTTTTGACCTCGACCTCTGTATCCCCTGCCCCTTTGAAGGTAGAATTGAGGCTTGTAGTCTTGGGAGTTGGAGTTGAAGGACCCTCTGGAGCCTTGTTTGTGATAGGGACGGCCGGAAGAGTGACCCCTGCCTCTGTGGGCCCGTCCAAAAACCAGAGGCGAAAACACCTTTTTTATAGATTGCTGTGCCTTATCCAAAGAAGCGAAGGTAGACACAAACCTGCTGAGGTCCTTGACCAGAGAATCTCTGAAGAGAAGACCATTAGCCTTATTGCCCGGATCCTGAGGGGCTAAATTGGCCAGCTTGTGGTCTAATTTGATAAGAAAGCCCTTTTGCTGCGTTCATGTGTGATGGTGGCATTGGCGTTCCCAAGAAGACAAAAAGCTCGCTGGAACCACATCGAGACATCTTCCACCGACAGCTCAGAGCCATCCAGACGGGCAGATTCTGCCAAGTCAAAAATACGCGCCAATGGACCTACCACATCAAGCAGTTTATCTTGACAGGTGGACCAAGCCTTGTCCACCCCCTTACGAGGGTCTTTGCCAAATTTAGAGAAAAAGGTAAGTAAGGGTTGATCGATGGAAGGAACCATGGCAAGCTTCTCCGCAAGGGAGGGCTTAGGACACTCGGACTTCAACCTCCACCTGACAGAAGATTCCAAAGAGAGGCGCAGTCTGGCTGATATATAATCGCCAACATGAGGGACAGGAAACCATTCTGTGGAATTAGGGTGGCGTATTGAGGAAGGAACACCTTCTGAATCTATGACTGGCTCAAAAGAAAAAGAATCCGACTTGGATTTTTTGTAAGGGGGGAGGGAGGGTCAGAAACATCAAAAGGGTCAAAGAGGTAATCTGCGTCATCCATGTTGGTCATCTGTGTCCATAATGGTGGAAATAACCAATTTTTTGGATAACTCTGCATGCTTCTATTTAATTTTGCGTTTGCCCTCGGAACCTAGTAACACCTCCTTAGCAGGAGGCCTGGGAGGCACTTGGTCCTCATTCAAGCGCAAGGAAAACTCGCTAGTCAAAAGTGACGCAGTCTTAGAAGCATGTAACGAAGCAGAAGAAACCACCTTTCTTTTTCTGCTATCCCCCGCAGTCTGGGCCAGAGCTTTGGACAAGAGACTCAACATGGAATTTTCCATGCCCTTAGACATGCGCTTCATGGACACCTCCACAGCATTCTCCATAGAAGAATTAATTAACTTATTTAAATCATGCCTGAAGGCTTCGACCTTCCTCATTCATCTGAGGTTGTTCGGGAGAACTATAATTTCCATAATAAAATAGCAAAGGGAAGCGTGAGAGGTGGCAAAGGGTTAACTAGCACTCAGGAGGGAGGGACACGAAGAAAAACACTCCCTGTAGGGGAGCTCACAGGAGGCCGATAAAGCGGCTGCGAGGCAGGGGCCAGAGCGCTGCTGAACAAAGGCAAAAGAACCCGTTTAGCGTGCGGAGAGCGAAGGGAAACAGAAGCCTTCGCGAGCAGTGGAAAACGGAGCAAGGTAATAACGAGCGCTCCGTGAGAGAAAGCACGGTCAGGGGAACAGCGCAACGGGAGAGACCAAAGGAAACCGCACCTGCGGGGGGGGGAGGGAGCAGAGTGGCTCAAAGCGGCAGCGGCGAAAAGGCCGACAAGCAAAGCGCTAAGCTGCAAATTAAATTAACATTGTACCAATGCAAATAAACAGTATAAGTATATAACCCAGAGTCATAAAGGCATAAAAACAAAGGGAGCAACGAAGACAAGCCACTTATCTGACTGAGAGCAGCAAGGAAATAGGAAGCTCCGCAGTCAGTAGTGATGTTATCTAGGCTGATAGGTGCTGATTGGCTATAAGGTCTCGTTTTTCATGTGTACCTATTGGCCAGTTTGTTTACCTGGGCCCCTGGGAACTGTAGTTGTTCACTTATCTTGGCTGCTGTGATAATAAAGCAAGATAAGAAAGCATAACAGGAGCCTCCGGTCTTGCCATACAATTAAAATCATCTCCCACTATCAGCAGTAATGCAGTATCTATGCAAGTACATGTTAATAGGGTCGGATAAAACTGCAGATTATCGTAATTTGGCCCTTTCACATTAATCGTTAGCAAGTCTAGGCCTTTCCCCCTGCACCTAGAGATGGTATAACGCGCCTCAATGTCTGCTACAACCGGGTCTAATTTAATTCCTGATTTCTGGTTGACCCATGTAAGTACCCCCCTGGCTTACGTCGAGAAGCCAGCTGCATGGAAAGGTCCCTGCAACACTCTCTGCGTGAGGTTCTTACTATCTACCGGAAGATGGGTTTCCTGTAGCAGTGCAATATCTATGGCGTGTTGTTTGAGATATGCAATAACCTTTCGCACCTCGCTGTAATTATTACGGCCTTTGACATTCCATGTCAGGTATCTCACATTGGTACCTTCACCCTGGAACATCCTTGAGGTCTCCGAGAGTCAAAGAATTGCATGTCTATCTCAATCACTCCTAGCCTGGACAACAGGTTATCATGTCTATAACAAGCTTTATGGACAATACGCTCGCTGCGGTTCAATAAACAAACAAAGGTGAACCCCCTCCCCCACTCACGTCACGTCATCCCCAACTTGATGTGAATGAAATAACCCCCCTCCCCGGTACCCAAACTAGAATGGCATAATGCCATAAGGCGGAGAACACACAGGGGCAGATGTTGCTTCTCCACCAACACTCACTCCGCCGTAGCTGAGTGAGAATTACAGCCATCGAAAATCATATGTGGCATCTTGCCCTTCCCAACGTTTAAGCTTATTTTCGTGCATAAACCTGGTTTCAGAGTTCCACCTCGCATATAACCATTAGAGTCTGAGCCTCAAGCATACATGTTTCTTAGACACACAATAACAATTTCCCCCAGGAACTCTTTACACATTGGTTACCACGTTTGATGCCTCAAAAAGATCAACATTACACTCCAAGGGTAATAGATAAAAGTATTTCACCGTCATACCTTAAAGAAGTTCTAACCAATAAATCATTACCTCCAGTATTGCACCCCAAAACCTGCATGTCCGTGCAGTCGTCATGCTTGCTAAGGGGGAGCAATTATGGCGGCCCACATCCAGCTATGTATCAAAAGATGTTAGGACCTCCCTCCATGTTTCAATCAGTCATGGGAACAGCGGTTCTCCGCTCAGAATATTATTTGGGACACAACGTACTTTACACATGTAAACTCCCCCCCCTCTTATTTATATGTGTCCTATTGAGAGTATATTACAAAGTCCTGCCTCTAATCGTTTTCATCCATGTGGCTTCCTGTAGCTCCCTGCAATTGCTCTGCATCATTCGTGCGCGGCTGATTTGTGGAGTAGTCCTTTGCTGCTTTCTGCAGGGATTTAGGGTCTAAGAAAATCTTTGAAACGCCGTTCATCGTGACCCTGAGACGAGCAGGATAGAGCATATCGTAATCAAGGTCTTGAGCACGTAATGCGCATTTCAAAGGAGCAAACTGCCTCCGCGCTTCCTGAACCTTGGCGGTAAAGTCAGGGAATAGCGAGATGGTAGAGCCCTCAAACTGCAAGCTCCCTGCTTATCTGGCTGTTTTAAGAGCCGCTTCCCTGTCCCTGTAGTTCAGAAGCTTAGCAATGATCAGGCGTGGAAGTGCTCCAGGCATAGGCCTAGGGCCCAAAGAGCGGTGTGCATGCTCAATCACAAACACAGAGGAGAACATTTCCAGGGCCAATAGAGTCACTAAAAGATTTTCATTGAACAGCTCCATATTCCCTGTGGCGGTGGACTTCGGAAGGCCAGTAATGTGAATATTCCTCCTCCTAGACCTAGCTTCCAAGTCCTCCGCCTTGTCTTGCAGCTGTGTAAGAGCTGTATTTAATTGCTTTTGAGCCACTTTGGTCTCCGTGTGGCCTTCCTCCACCTTCGACACACATCTCTCCGCCGTATCACGTCTTTCAGAGTGTTTATCTAAGCGGTCGGATATACGCTCCATGCGATAGGCTAATGAGTCTATTTTCCCATCTACCGAAATTAGGCTTGATTGCATGGTGGCTAGGATTTGACTACGGTCTTTAGGCGCTTCCTCAGACATATCGCACTGTTCTGGGGAGGGCTGAGAATCACCCAGCACACACGTCCTTGTTTTACGCTGCTCAAATGGAAGCTGGGATTGGACGTTATCCACCTTCCCCATCGTTGGAGGGTCCACGTCGTCTGCTACCACTCAGGCTGTCTCCACTATAGGGACTCACGCAATGGGGACTTGCACTGAATGAGGCAAAGACAGACCTAGCCAACTGAAAGTGTACCACCCTCTCACTTTAACAGGATGCTCAGCGAGTTGAATTATGAGTTGGGAAAGGGCAGAGATGTGCATCCCCATAGCATGCCCTGCGCTCCAGTGCCCACCAGTCCAGCAACCCAGGGAGCAGAAATAGCCTCCAAAATGATATCTCCCAGCATGGAAGGCTGCTGTGAGGGGGGAGAGAAAAAAGATGCTCCCCCAAGGGCTGAACAAAATACCAGCATCCTGCCCTGGGTGCTCAGCTGCTGCAGGCTACGCGCCCCATACCGCTATGGCCAGAGCTCATTTAGGCACCATCTTGCCCATCAGTAGCGTAGATGTAGGCTTAGTTGTAATCGGTGACGGAGGTGAAATGTGGTGCCTTGAAAAAGTAGATTGTCTCCTCTAGGCCGCTTCTAGGCCCCTCTTGTTGCAGCACCCGGCTGCATGCCGCTCCAGCCTGCTACACTGGAATCGGCTTACCGGGAGGCTCCAGCCGGGGCAATCCCTTCTCTCCCTCAGACAGTCTGCGCTGCACGCCGCCAGGGAAGGCGCTGGGCCGCGAGCAGGGCACTCCGTGATGTCCGGTAGACTCCCCACGCCTCTACAGCCGGCCGCGGCCACGCTCCATGTCAGGCATTGAGGAGACCAGTGCGGAACGCTCAAGGGCCACAGACACCGCAGGCAGCACCAGCACTTCATACAGCAGCTTCTCCCGCACGATTTCCAGTGTCGGCCGGGGGTCCGAGGGTGCCCTCTCTACAGAGCCGACTCTGGGCAGCCCGCCTCACTCCGCAGTATGCCTCAAGGGCGGACAGTACAGCTCCCTTCCTCTCTGCGCGGGCTATGGCGTCCCCGTACCACTTTCCAGGCCATCAGAGGTATGTATCGACGCAGCAGCACTCCCGCAACAGAGGCTGTTCAATTTAGGGTACAGCAGTCGGTAAGATGCCAGGATAATTACGGATAGTATCGGTGGCTTAGATGAGCTAAATTTTAATTAGGCAGTCGTAATTGAAACCACGATGGGGCCTCATCAGAATAAGGCCCTTATTTTATAATTATATTTCACATTTCATTTGCATTATTACAGATTGCGCTTTGTCTCTTGTAAACGGATTTGTTCAGTCCCTACTTGCATATCCAGAGTTGTCAGGGGAATCTTGAGGATCAGGTACCTCCTGTTCTTCTTTCTTTCACTTAAAGAACAATCTTCCCTCTGCTCTCATTGTTATACTATAATCATGAATATTATTGCGGCGACCTACTGAAGCATGAACATTTTTTTTTTTTTTTTACATAGGATTGTATGGACACACCATTAAACAGTATGATCCTTCTGGAAAACTCGTTCAAGTCCTGGGCACTGCTGGTAAGGCTGGCAAAGCTTTGAATCCACTCCAGTTTGACCAGCCAGCTGAGGTATGTGTGGACACAAATGGAGAAATTTACATCGTGGATGGAGATGGTGGACTAAATAACCGACTTCTCAAATTGTCACCAGGTGAGTATCCCTGCTACTCGTGCAGGACTGAATATCTAGCAGTTATGTAAAAACAATCTAGAATTGCTGTGAACCCAAGTGTGGAACATCTACTGATGGGTGCGCACTCCAACCTTTGTCACTGCAGCTATGCAAGTTTGATGGTAGAACTTGGGGCATGCATCTTGGACATGTTGGTGAGTTTTTGGCTCACAGCCACATTGGGCCTTAAACAGTGGCAGGCGTGGGTCTGTGCATAACCGTGTAATTAAGCGCAATAGAGCACAAGCCATGGAAGTGATCTACCAGGGCAAACCATGGTCATACAACAAATGGGTGTAATTTGCAGGCCATTGTCAGAGACAGGGGTACCCCCCTCCCAAAATACGTAACTTTAAAAAAAATACAAATATTATTGGTTTTACAATTATCATGTGGGATCCATTACAGTTCGGTCATTCAACATGTTTTACACTGAATATGTGAACAGATTGCTTTATCTCTTATTGGAGTTATCAGTTTATATCATGCAAATAATCCCTTATCCTACTAATCCCTCCCAACTCCCGCCTAACCCCCCATTACAGGCCTTTCCATATGCTAATAATTAAGATGTTGATTCTCTAATATCTAGTTGTAGTATTGTCTTATCTGTGCTACCTCCCACCCTATAGCTCCATCCTTTAGGTGTACTCGTGGATATCCGGGTTAACTTGCTGTCCCTCCCCGTCCAAATTCTGTTGTGTCGGCCTCCTCCTAGGAGATGTTCCCTTTCGGGTGGATTTCCCTTATGCTGAATCTGGGTCCTTTGCATTATCCACCAATGCTTCCCAGGCCCTGGCTCTCTCAATTGATCCGATCCCCTGACAGACGTTTCTAAGGAGAATTCTCCCCTCACACCCTGCCCATGTCCCTAGTTCTCTCCTCCAAACGGAAAGTCGGGGTCCCTCAGGGGTCTTCCAATGTCGCGTTATTTCTCTTTTAGCCAGTATCAAGGCCAGGCCCTGAAACCTTCCGGTGACCCATGTTTTGGCATTGTGAGGTATAAGGCCCCAGAGGCAAAGCGCAGAGGTGCAGGGGACAGGGCGCTCTATGATTGTACCAATTGTATTGGTGACCTCCTCCTAGTAGTTCCTTAATTCCGGGCATGCCCAGAGCATATGGAGTTCTGCCTCTCTGCATCGCCAGCATTTCACATTCTCCCTGTGAAAGAATTTATTGATGCGCCCCGGGGTAAGATATGCCCTGTGTAGTGTAAAGAAGTTAATTAATCGGAACCTGGCATTTCTCGATACCCTAGTAGTTCCAGCCAGTATATTTTCCCAATCTTTGTCTTCTATGGGGATATTCAAATCCTCAGCCCATCTCTTGCGGAGGCCGAGCAGTGGCTGGAGAGTATCCTTACCCAGAGCTCCTAGACACAGGTGTAGGAAGCTGACTCTGTATATACTATACCAAAATGAGGTATAGTAAGCACAGAGTCCAGTGGAACCCCAAAGGAAGGCAGAGATAAAAGCAGATAGCACCTTACTCCCTATTTGTGGTAGTGTGGGCGAGCAGTAAGGCTTTATCAGAGGGTAGTGTTAAGCATTTGTTGTATACACTCAGGCAGCAAATTATGTCACACACTCAAAGACTGAACTCAGACCAACTTGTTTGTCTCAAAATTATAATTATGTTATTTTATTTCTTACAACCAAGCCAAGCCTGGTGCAGATAAGTGAAATAAATGCTTTGCAAAATCTTATGCAATGTTTTACAGTTGACAGCAGGTTCAAATGCAGTTGATTGAATTACAGGTAAGTCAATGTTTCAAAATTACTTTTCGGATTACTATGTACGTTACTTTTCAGATTACTTTTGCTAATCAGTGTGATATGCCTGAATATCACACTGAAACATCTCCTAGACAAAAGGTATGTAATTTACTTTTGATACATAGACAGTTTTTCCATGTTCCATACAAACTAACTCCACACATAACAATTTCCAAGGAAAAACAGTCAATGTATTCCTATGGAGAAAAAGGAAGGTAACGGTTTGCAGGTAAATACTTTTTTGTGGGAGTTGGTATTCGAGGGTTAGAACCAGGTTTCCCACAGATCTCGGGTCAGGTTCACCGGGGAGACCTCCTCGTGGTGTGGGACACTCAAACTCATGCTGTGGGCGTAATGAGTGGTGAAGACTCACGGTTTGGGCTGGGGCCTGAGTCTGTTGGTGAGCAAATCCAGTGCTTACTGGAGACAAAGTCTTTGGCTTGGAAGGCGGGGCAGGTCCTTCGGGTTCTTGAGGCTGCTGGCTGTAGGACATACTGGGAATTCGCTGGTGCAGGTTCGGGCTACGGACAGGTCGGTAGGGCTGGGGCCAGGTCAGTGGGCGTCCTCCTCTTCTTAGTTCTAGCACATCTGGTTGGTTCTTATCTGAGGAGGCAAGGTTCAGGGTTGCCCCTAAATACTAAATTTAGGGGCATTCCAGGTAAGTAAAGGTTTGGACCAATGACTCCCTTCCTTCGGGTGGGTACACCCCATGTTATGCCACCCTCCAGTGGGAGGGGGCATATGCCTCTCTCTGGTTGACTGGGTCCTCCTATCTGCAAGATGGAGGGGATTGAAAGTTGTGCTTCACCTCGCCTCCCCCACCTGAGGGGTGAAGTTGGCAAAGCTGGGCACACATCCCTTCCTCACTTTCTTTTTCCTGCCGATTTCCCGCCCAAAGTGGGGGTCAGAACAGGTGGGAGCCAGTTGCTGGAAGCAGCAAAGGGCTGGGGTAGCTCACAAACCTTCCCCTTCATGGACCCTGCCCATCCTGGGGGAGGAGGCTAGGCACCTCTTCCCAGGATGTGCATTGTTTCAGACCTCCGAGAGCAGCAGGCTCTCGACACAGGGGCCCAGGAACATATCTGGTGGTGGCAGCTAGCGAGCAGCCACACAGCCTGGACACTAGTGTTAGGTCGTTTTTCTCTAAGATGCACTCTGAGTGTATTTTTCATTAAATCCCGCACTGGCATCAGTGGGGGTTTAATGTGCTGTTTACAGTAAAGCCATTATGGTGCTGTGGAGTTTATAATGACAAACTCCCAGCACCATATACTCTTAATGGCATTACAGCACTTACAATGTCTAAGAATTGGCTTAGACACTGTAGGGGTACAGGGCTCATGCAACTGTACCCTCACCACTGGTATAGTGCACCCATCTAGAGGGGTGGCTGACCTATGCCAGGGCAGTGGATTGTTGGCATGGCACACAGGGATATGTGCCATGTCGACTCTTCACTTTGTTCTGCACCAGAACATGCAGCCTGCAATGGCAGTGTGTGAGTGTAAAGGTACCGGACCTCTAAGTGTGGCACAGTAAGTGCTGAAGCCCTTAAATGTCTTCACTGGCCACAGTGCCCTTGGTGCCTATGGTACCATTCACAAGGGACTGACCTGTGGCCAAAGAGTGCCAATTGGGTTTTGTTTTTATTGCAGGTTAGGTAAAGAACATAGGCCCTTGGAACCTGTTTGGCAGGAGCCCAGGGCACACTCAGTCAAAGTACATCAGCAGTTTAGCAAAAAGTGGAGGCAACCATGCAAAAAGAGGGCACTTTCTTACAACAGTTGACCACTTTGATTCTACCTCCCGCCGTGCCAATGTAATTACAAGAAACATGATGCAGCGGTTCGGTCATTCCCGTCCCTGAATGTTCGTGGATTGCCACCACAACTCCCCAGTGCAGTAAGAAATGTCCATGGGGGAGGTCGAACCCTTCTCGTAATTCTTCAAATTGGAGGAGTTCCCCATCCCTATATAGGTCTCCCACTCGGTTCGCCCGTGCCTGTTCCTGTCTCAAAGGCCCTCCCATTGTCCCCCATGTGGCAACATTCTTAGTATTGTAATGGGGAGGTCAGGTGCGTAGGGAACCCTTGTTTGCGTCTTTTGGAGGCAGTGTCTCCAGCATCGCTGTATTACTTGTACTTCGCTTGTGTCCTCTTCGGGGCTGTACCAACCCTCATCAACAGTTTCAATAGTACATGCAAGTCTGGCGTGAACGGCCTTGCTTCGCGTGTCTGCGCATACTGATCTGCCAGCCAGCAGGCCAGCTACTTTACTTGAGCAGGAAAGTAATATCTTTCGAAGTTGTGGACTGTAAGACCCCCCTCCGCAGACAGATGCTACATTGTTTTTAGCCCTACCCTTCTACGTCCCATGCCCCAGAGGAAGTTTGTCACTAAGGATTGCAAGTCAGTATGCCATCTTGGGGGTATCCATATTGGAAGCTCAGTGAAAAAGTATAATAATCGTGGTAGTGCCACCATTTTTAAAGGTAGTACCCTCCCCACTAATGAAAGTGTTCGGCTCTTCCAAAACTCCATGCAGGTCTTCAAAGATTGTATGGCCGCTCCCAGGTTACACTTGAATAGGTCAGGGCTAGAGTGGTATATTTTCACCCCTAGATATTCCAGTCATCTGGGTTCCCACTGAAGGTTTCCCAGATTAGTAGAGGGGTCATTGTCTCTTCTGAGTGGAAAGAATTAGGATTTTTGCCAGTTAATCTTTAATCCTGACATTTCCCCAAATTCCGCCATTAGCGTCCGGCAAGTCTTCTCTTATATTCCCCAGAAACATCAGTAGATCATCAGCGTACATCACTAAATGATGTACACTGTTCCCCACGTGTGTCTCTCGGTACCTAGTGTCTGTCCGGGCTAGGCAGGCCAGCGGTTCCATAGCCAAGGCAAACAGTGGAGATAGGGGGCATCCCTGTCACGTGCCCCGCTCCACTCCGCACTGTTCTGAAATTTTTCGGCCTGTCCAGATCTGCGCCAAAGGTCTCGTATAGAGTAGTTTGACCCATTTCGATAACCCTTCTCCCAATCTCAATCTATTCATTACTCCATATAGATACTCCCATTCAAGGCTATCAAGGGCCCTTTCAATATCCACAGTAAAGACCGTCCCTCTCCTCCTGTCTTGTCATACGCCTCCATAATTACTATAAGGCGCCGTATATTGAGTGCAGTATTACAGCCTGGAAAAAATCCTGCCTGATACAGGTATATAATGTCAGGCATTAATGGCTGGAGTCTATCTTGAAGTCTAAGTTAAGCATGGATAGCGGTCTGTATGCCCCAGATTCCAGAGGGAATTTACAATGGTTTGAGGAGAGGGACATTCAGTGCCTCCCAGGTGGTAGTAGTGAGGTGACCTTCATCCATTGCCACTGCAAACAAGTCGACCAGCTTGTGTGCAAATTCCTTTGTATAGGCAACATAAAACTACTGGAATCCTGTCCGTACCAGGCATTTTACCCCTAGCAAGCTCCTTAATAGCTGCTCTTATCTCTTGTATAGCTATAGTGGCACCTAATACTTCCACCTCCTCTGCCCCTGGGGTAGGGGGAGGGATAGCAGGTAAGTATTCCCTAATAATTTCTGTTCCTGTCTCAGTCGGCTGCTATAGAGATTGGTGTAGAACCCCAGGAATCTTTGGTTTATCTCCCCTTGCCGGTATAATATATGTCTCTCACTGTGCCCCACCTCAAGTATTGGGGAAACCCTCCGCGCCGGGTTAGCCAACCTAGCCAAAAAGGATCCCGTTCTGTTCCATTCCACATGGGTCCGCTCTATATATCTCTTATAATCGAAACACCGCAGTCGTTCTGTATGCTTGCCCAATTCCTCTTTGGCGTCCATAAAGGCCTGACTCAGCTCAGGGTGCCCTGGCCTTTGTCTTTCTAATGTATGGACTGCCTGATCTGCAGCTTCCAACTTGGTTTCAAGTGAGCGTCGGACTCCCATAGAGGCTGCTATGCATCGACCCCCTAAGCATCACTTTAAAGGCATCCCATTTAGTCAACCTGGACAAGGTTGTGTGTGCTTTTTCAGCAATGTACCCTTTAATTTCTTTAAAGAAAGCCTGGCCCTCTAGAGCTTCAGTTTTGAGTTGTCATGTTGGCATATGTTGGTGTGAGTGGCCCCAGCGGTTATTGAGGAGGGCCGGTTTGTGGTCAGATATTGTGCGTGTTAGATATTCAATGGAGTGAGTCTGGGTATGAATGACCGGGGAGCAAAGGAACTTGTCCAATCTGACATGGAGATTATGTACCGGGGAATAGTAAGAGTAATCTCTGCCCTCAGGGTTCAGTTGTCTACAGGAGTCTATTATACCCCATCTGCTCTGCCAATTCTTAAATGCTCACACTGTTTTATGTATTGACGCATCTCTAAGCGGGGCATGGGAATGGTCTCTCCGAGGGTCAGCTATGCAGTTAGTTGCCCCCAACAATTACAGAGTGAGGGAGGTAGGCCACCAGTTTATATGAGATCCCAGCCAGAAAGGCCCCCTGATCTGTATTAGGGCCATAAATGCTGACTATTGCTATATCCTGACCATCTAGTCTTCCTGTAGTTGCCACATAAAGGCCCTCCGGGTCTATTACCTCCCCAGTGCGCTGAAATGGGGCCCCTGCTCTGATCCAAACCATAATCCCTCTGGTGAATGCTTTTATGCGATGTGTAGTGTGCTTGGCCTTGCCTTCTATGCTTAAGTGACTCCCCTTCTTTGGCTAGTATGTGGGTCTCCTGTGAGAGGGCTATGGGAACTCCCTGTTTATTCAAATAAGAGAAAATTTTACAGCGTTTAGACATATTATGCATCCCCCTTATGTTCCACGTAACAATCTTATATTATTGGAGGCTAGCCATTTGTGCAGGTCGGGAATAGTCCAGTGGGATCCCCCGAGCTTAGATCTCTCCATGCATGAGGGTGGGGGCACAGTGTCAATTTCTGGCGCAACGTTTCTTGGCCTGCAATGTTTGCAATCCCTTTAACCATTAGAAATAAACAAACCCAACTCCCCCTCCCCAGGACAAGTGAGCAAACCCCCTCATCCAAACATATGCCAACAATGCTGAAACGATGTGTTCGTGGAGTAGCACTACCCTCCCTCGCATGGATATTATCCTTGTGAGGTCGGCAAAGAGTAGAAAGAAGCAGAATAAGGTCTGCAATGAGCAGAAAGAGGCAAGATAAAGTGAGGAACGAGCAGAAAGAGGCAGAATAAAGGCCAGAAACAAGCAGAAAGAGGTAGAATAAAGGTGAGAAATGAGCAGCAAGAGGCATAATAGAGGTCAGAATCGAGCAGAAGGAGGCAGAATAGAGGTCAGAAACTAGCAACAAAAGGCAGAATAGAGGACAGAAACGAGCAGAAAGTGACAGAATAAATGTCAGAAACAAGCAGAAATAAAGGTCAGCAATGAGCAGAAAGAGGCAAGATAAAGATGAGACCGAGGCAGAAAGATATGGTAGGGTACCAGTACCTTCAAGGGATTTTTATAAACAACAAAATTTAAAAACACTTAGAGAGTCGAATCATATGGGCTTAGTAATTTGACCCAATGATGCAGTTTATGCAGCAACAGAAATTATATGTATTAGAAGATTGTCACTTATTAGTAATCAGTGGAATGAGAGAGCAAAAAGGAATTTAAAAGGCGGGTGTATATAGACAAAAAAGTGTTTAATCTTTTTTCAAATCAAATTAAAACGTTGGGTACAAGAAAAGGCAAAGATGCAGAAGGGTAAATACATTAGTCTACACAATCCTTACTACATCAATTGCTAAGGCTTTTCTACCTATTACAAAATTAATTGAGTGTTCAATGGTAGATAAAGCCACAGTCGACGTTTCGGTCTCTATTTTTTCGTGTAGGAGACCATCCTCAGGACATGGATTTCATATCTTGAGTACCCTAAAAGTGATAACAGATTAAAAATTAAAATACTGTCTCAGCCCATTAAAGGGATGATATACTCAATATATATAACACCCAGAAAAGCTCTCAACTACTGAACATAAAATTAAATTTCGATATACCTATAAATCGTAACACAATCATGACAGTTGTAGAATCACAGATTCCATGCATATTGTAAGCTTTTGGAATTTCTATTATTGTTTCCATCATGGATGGGATTAAGTGATACATTCTGTAGATGAAATGATCATGTATATGAAGTACCTCAGTATCATGCAATGCATGTCCTAGACAATATCAATTCTAAGTCATACATAAATGTATGTTAACAGAAGAAAAACCATATTCACCAAGCGGAACATTCGAGCTGAAACACACATATTCTATTGATTCGGACATGGATATATTTCTCAAGTTGTTATCATGTCAAAAAGGTGGCATAAAGATTACCATATTCTATTGATTCGGACATGGGGATATTTCTCAAGTTGTTTAACATGTCAAAGGGGTGGCATAGAGATTACCATTATTTCAAACATATTTATATACCTCGTTCTTATATGCGCCCAGACCCGAGATTCAATTGTCTAGTGCTGTTACTGGTTCGATAATTTCGTGTGGTGTGATGAAGTATCCTATGGTAGGGCAGTAAAATGAGATAAATTTCGGTATCATCACATATCCATATATTGAAATGGGTTATTATATAACTAAATCCTAACTTTTACCTTATGGGAGCCAACCGGTATCCCAGATGGGTGGAGTGATTTGCACTGCAGCAGTTAAGGGTTGCTGTAAATGAACCTGTGTTTGTAAACGATACATGGCAATACACGTTGTGGTGGTTTGATGGTATCCAGCTAATGCCCACGTTATGTCAATTTTTTTTACGCACTCTATGCAATAATTTTCACCGTTTGCCCATATGTTTTCAAGAAAATAGGCTGGGCACTTTATATTGTTAGCATTATTGACAAACAAAACTGACTGGTCAGAGCCCTTGAGAGACAGAGCCCTTGAGAGACCATATATATTGTAGCATCAAGTTAAGCGATTTCTTCAAAAGACCAGAATTATGAGTAGCTAAAGTTGTCGTTTTTTTTTAGGGCATTGTGAGATTGAAGATGAATAATATCTAAATAAGTCACTAAGGACCTGTCTGGTCCGTCGGTTCCAGAAATCACGAATTTAAAAACAGAGGCCACAGGTTTAAAGAGAGGGTCCTCGTTAGTTTTAAAGGATTCCCTAATTACGATACATAAAGAGAGAAATCAAATTAGAGCCTTGGGAAGGTCTACAATAGTTGACATTCTGTTTCAGAAATGTCGGTAAATATCTGAGGGTCGTTACATACCTTGTATATTAGAGGGTGTAACAACGCCTTCTTGTCAATGTTTTTCGAGTGAGGCAGTCTGCTCTAAAAATAAATAAGAGGCGACCGTCCGATTTAGTTTCCAATCCATGGACATCAATCTATACAATTTGTTTAGGTAGCTGAATGTACTGAGCCTCCTATTTATAAATACCTGAGTCCAATGAGTAAGAGTCCGTCCCCACACAGTAGATGCTTCAGCAAAGGATGCAAAGATTGTGACCGTGGATTCACATGAATTTATACAAATGTCGTTTGGAGAGCGACAGAGGACTGGAGATTTTGAAAACGTCTTGAGTTATATTAGACAAGCAGTCGGCCATTTTGTTGTGGTAATGCAAAAGGTCTTTAGTATATCTAATACTTATATATGACTCCTAGTATGTATTGTCACGCTAACAGAATGAGCGTTTCATGATCTAGTTTATGACTACATATCTGTTCGTGTTTGCCGATGTTTGAATAAGTACTGTGGAGATTATGTAGTTAGAAACAAACATTGTAGAAACATTTCAGAATACACAGAATTTGGGGAAACAGACAAACATCCGCATTAGGAAGTCAGAAACATTGTTGTAGTCTCTAGAGACAGAAAAGCGCAACACATTTAATGTCAATAAATTCTGACTTTGATCTAATAGATCTGTGAGATCATCATTGTTGAATATTTCAATTATTCTATACATGGTAGACAACGTTATGGGGCCCTCCTGGTTGTGTCCCAGTTTACAGCTAGCCTATAAGTTTAAAGAGAGTCCCTCCTAGTTCACAACCAGTTTACACCTAAATTGTTGAACTGAATACAGGTCAAACATGAGGGTTTACAGACACGCAAGTGAATGCCATTCAGTGGCGCTGTTAAGCCCTTTCTCAATGGTGTTGGCATTACAAATGTGTTTCCCTTCCCTAAGTGTCAAAATACGGTCAACATTTGGTTGCCATTTTGTCAGTTTGACTACCTCAATGACCCACCAGGTCATTTGGTCAAAAGTGTGGCCTGATCTCAGATAGTGCTCAACAAGTGGAGCAGATTCTACCTTACATCGGATGCGAGACTGATGCTGAAGTATCCGTTTCTTAACAGTCTGAATAGTCTTGCCGATATAGTGTAGCTCACAAGGGCATTTAATGCAATATACCACGTTAGCAGTATTGCAGTTGGAGAAGGGCTTCATAATCAATTTGATTCCATGGATGTTACAGGTTTTTACTGTTTGTGTGGTATGGCAGGCTTGGCAGCTACAACACTTAAAGTGACCCGTAATAGGTGTCAATTGTCTCATATTATCAACCACATGTTGCTCTTTGGCGTTGTCATACGCGTGGACTAACCAATCCTGCAGGTTGGTGCCTCTTTTAAAGGAAAAAAGCGGCTTTTGGATCATCTCGAGGTAGAAAGAGGCAGAATAGAGGTCAGAACAAGCAGGAAGAGGCATGATAAAGGTGAGACACAAGCAGAAAGGTCAGAAAGAGGTAAAATAAAGGTCATCAACAAGCAGAAAGAGGCTAAATAAAGGTGAGAAATGAGCAGCAAGAGGCAGAATAAAGGTCAGAAATGAGCAGAAAGAAGCTAAATATAGGTCAGCTTTGAGCAGAAAGAGGCAAAAAAGGTGAGAAACAAGCAGGAAGAGCGTTAATAAAGGTGAGAAACGAACTGAGAGGCATGATAAAGGTGAGGAACGAGCATAAAGAAGCAAATTAAATGTCATAAACAAGCAGAAAGTGGTAGAATAAAAGTCAGAAATGGGCAGAATGAGGCAGAATGAAGGCCAGAAACAAGCAGAAAGGCAAAAGAAAGGTCAGAAACTAGCTTGCTGAGAATTGCGGAGGTTTCGTCGGAGGCCCGCCCCCTTTCTCAACCACTCTGCACAGGGGCCTCCTGGTGCACTACCGGTTGAGGGATAAAGTCCCCTTAGCTGCTGAGGGTCGTTGAGGGCCAAGAACCCCTGTTGTTGCCCCAAGTAAGTCCTCCACAGCCGTATTGCCGAGAAATCATTGAAGGCCAGCCCCCTTTCTCAACAGCTCTCCCCAAAGGACTCGTGGCACACTACTTGTGTGGGGATGAAGTCCCCTTGGCTGCTGAGAGTCATTGGTGGCCAACCCATGTGATCGCGACAAGTAAGTCCCCCACAGCCGGATTGCTGAGACGTGTTCGGAGGCCCTACCCTTTTTCATCCACTCTGCAAAAGGGCCTCCTAGCGCACTACTGTTTGGGGGATGAAGTCCCCTTGGCTGCTGATGGTCGTTGGGGGCCAAGAACCCCTATTGTTGCCACAAGTATGTCTCCCACAACCAGATTGCTGAGACATTGTCACAGGTCCTGCCTCCTTTCTCAACCACTCTCCAAAGGGCCCAGGCCTCCTGGCGCACTACAGGTTGTATCCCCAGTCACTCATGCTCGATCGTGCTCACACATGGCATGAACAAATTCTGCTCCATTGCAGAGTACGGAGTTTATCAGTAACTCCGCGTTCTGAACAGAGTTGCCGAATTCGTCAAACTCCGCAACCGGAGCAGAATTTTATTGCCGAGGCATAGTTCACATTCACAGACCCACTCAGATACTTACGCACCCACTCCCAGGCTCACTCAGACATTTACGGACCCACTCACAGGCCCACTCTGACACTCACACAGCCACTCAGACATTCACACACCCACTCACTCACCAACTCAGGGACTCAAACACCCACTAACCTACCTATTCAGTCCCTCACACACCCACTCTCAAAGGTTACGGGTTACAGTTAGGAAATAAAATGTAAAAAACCTGCAAAATTCACTGAAAAATCAAAGGTAACAGGGATGTTATAGTTAGGAAATAGAATTAAAAGAACATAGAAATTCAATGAAAAAACCACAAGTTACAGGGAAGTTATCGTTAGGAAACAGAAGTTTTAAAATAACTTTAGAAATTCACTGAAAAAAACAAAGATTACATGGACGTTATAGTTAGGCTCACATTTCACTCCTATAAAACCATAGAAATTCAGCAGTTACAGTTACCTGAGCTAACTATAACTTATGCTCCCAAAATGCACTGTGAATGACTTCACATATTACATCACTCATGAGATGGTCAGATATAGCATTGCGGTGCAGACTTGTGGAATTGAATAGAAGAAGGCAGTAAAGTTAAAGAAGTCACAGCTAAGTGAAGCGTATGCCGGTAATTATAACAGAGCTTTCTGGGCATAATTAACTCTGCACAATTGAGATCAGAAGAGGTCCCTATGATTGAGAAAGCAATAACGGAGGAAGATTGGATAAAGCACTTTACTAATATTTATTCTTTAACTACTTTTTACCTACTGTGGCTCCTGCAGCAGAGCAAGGAGACAGCCGCTCTACAACTCCAGATTCCCTCATTCTCCCTTTATGGTCCCATTTAGTTTGCAAGAAGTCAATGATGCAATACTGGCAAGCAAAGGAGGCAAAGCCTCTGGACCAGACGCAATCCCTGTAGATTTATATAAAACGAACATTGCGCTATGCGGGGCCCTACTGACTCTAGTACTTAGGGCAAGTTGCGCAGTCGTTTTTTTATCAGCCAAATCAATCATAGTTCCTATCTATAAAAAGGGCGATCACTGCAACCCGGCTTGTTACAGACCAATTTCTCTGCTCTGATCCCTGGCTAAGATGGCAGGCCGTATTATTCTGAACAGACTGCAAGATTGAGCTGACACATTTGCAATATGGTTTTCGTCCTGGGGTTGGGACAATAGAGCAGAGTCTTCATCTAAGCGTGTTATTCAGGAAGTACGTTAAAATGAAAGAGGGTAATATGTATCTAGTCTTTGTTGATCTATCCTCTGTCTTTGATTGCATAATGCATGCTACACTATGGTCGATCAAGAAAGACCTGGGGGTAGACACATTGATCATTAGTTTACTGGTCGAACTATACTCTGGATGTAAAGCCAGGGTTAGATATGGTATTAGCGGGGAGTGTACTGAACCCTTTAGGGTGGAGAGGAGGTTGAGATAGGGCTTTCCTTTCCTGTTCTCTCTAAATATAAACAGTGTGGGAGCAGTACTTGCAGAATCAACTAAAGACCTCCCCCAAGTAGGAACACACCCCATACCAGCCCTCCTCTACGCTAACAATGCCGTTCTTATGGCACACACTCCATTAGCTCTCCAGACACTGCTCGCAAAATTTAGAGAATATATGCAGGATCTTGGTCTTATAGTGAATCAATCCAAAACCTTTCTTATGAAATATGGGAGGAATACCGCTTATTGCCGATCAATGAAAATAGATGGCGCATCTATTAGTTTTACTAATACTTTTTCCTATTAGGGAATTTTATTTAATAATGAGGGCTTATGGAACAAGGCTATTGCAAATAGGAAACTGCAACTTTTTAAAGCTTGTATGGCTCTCCGAGGGTTTGCCAGACAATTGGGTTCTAATCCACCAGAGTTGATGATGCAGATTTATAAAGCTAAATGTCTCAGTGGTGCATTATATGGGGCGGGCATCTGGGGGTCATAAGAAATGTAGTGACATACAATTGATAGAGAACAAATTCTTTAGGTACCTCCTTGCTACCCCTAAAAGTGTCCTAGTTTATGTATGCGATGCTGAACTTGGAGTTCCATTTATCGGAGACCTAATAATGCTACAGCTAATCTTACACTGGCATTAAGTATGGAGGAGCGAACACACCGTTTTAAATCATGCCATAATTAGGGATTGCCTCAATTCAAGCAAATATCAGTGTATGCCGTGGCTTGCCTATACGTTTCTGCATTAACCTGGGTCATCCGGTGTATTTTAATAAACCTGAAACAGCAGGAAAGTTCTTTTTTAAAACGAAGTCATGATACGCCTGGAAAATCTGAGAATGACAAGTGAAATCTCCAAACCCAACGTTTTGAAGACTCAAATGGCATTAACTTCTTTTAATATGCAACCCTGTCTTAAAGCAGTTTTAAATGCAAGACATAGGTTCCTCTTGACGCGTTCATGACTGGACATCCTTCACTGACAGGTCAGTTTTCCAAATATGAATGACTGATCTATATCTTTATCTAACTGCCCCTGTGACGATGCGATGGCACAGGAAACTATGCACGTGGTGCTCTTTTGTAAAAGTATTCTGGCTCCACTTAACTGTAGTTAAGCATCTTATAGGGATTTCACATGCATGGTTTTCCCTTACTGGATGTACTAAGAACTTGTGGAAAGAACTTAATTGGATGTGATTATTCTCTTAAATTATTTCTATCTCTTAATTATTACCCTCTGGTATACTGCTGTATCGCTCATCGATTACAGATTTTGTTTTATTCTGAGTTTTATTGTATATTTATGTTCATATATGGAATTGCTGCTATGAACTGTATTCTTTTTTTAATGTTTTTTCTATACCGCTTTTATGGTTGGCTATTGGCCTCCGAATAAAGATATATTGATTTATTAACATGATCAATGACATTACTAATGACATCACTGATGACATCTCAAATGACATCACTGATTACATCATCCACATAACCACACACACCCATTCACACCCCTATACAACCTCACACATACCCATTCCCAGACCCACACAACCACTCACATACCCATTCACAGACCCATACAAGTACTCACACAACCGCTCACTCACCTATACATGCACTGCCACACCCCCTCACTGACCTATACCGCCCCTCACACAGCCACACACTCAACCATACAACTACTCATACACCCACGTATCTATCTATACAGCCTCTTACACAAGCTCTCACTCACCCATACAGCCTCTCAACACAGGCACTCGCTCACCCACACAAGCACTCAGACACACGCACCCACACAACAACTTACATACCCATTCACACAGCCATACAAGCACTCCCACATCTGCCACTCACCCACACAGTCATTCACACAGAGAAGCACTATCCAATACAGCCACTCACACACCAGCTGACTCAAACTCCCACTCGCGCACTGATACAGCCACTTACACATCCAGTCACTCACTCATACAGCCATTCAGACACACACCCACTCACTCACCTATACAGTTATTCACACACCCACTCACCTACCCATACAGCCCCTCACACGCCCACTCACCCACACATCTACTTACACACTACATTTCAGGGATGCCAACACCTCACAAAGCTGCATGCGGGTATAAGCTCATATCAAGCACATCAGATACACATTGAAGCACTGTGAATGCTTGGTTTCCTTCACCAGCCTCTGAAATTCGCTCAGAGTCAAACAGAGTTCCCACACGTTTGGCATTTCCAAGCAATTTGAATAACAGGCATTACTGTTACACAATGTAATGGTAGCTGTTTTATTGACCTCAGAAGACAGGAAGGCCTGAGCTTGCCTAGTCTGGTATTCAACACGTGACCTATTGTTTAGTGCAAATGGCTGCAGCAGTCTTTACCTTACTGAGCCTGGTTGTGGCTGTACTCCTGCCCCTGTTTGTGCTCTGCATCACGGCTGCACACAAGTCTCCCCTCAGCTCCATGTTCATGCCTGTGCGGACGATATATAGTGCAATGCAAACGCAGCTAGTCCAGTATAGCAGTTCATTTGGTTTTGTCAACACGGTGAAACCCGTTCTTAAAGAAAAATGTATCTGAAAGAGTTTGAAGAAAGAAATTGTGCAAACCAGTTTCTTACGGTATATTTTCTGTTGAAAACTCAAACAGCCGATTAGTTTCGTAAAATAGAATATATCCAGCGTTTAAACTGACGTGGACTTAACCATGATTTTGCAGTTCAATGGTACTGAAGAGACTGACTTAGATGCTTAATTAAATGGGGTTTTAGGGGCTATGTCTCTTGACATTATTGGTAAAGGAAATGCTTTAAGGAGATGTGTTGACCATTTTCGCTCCAACATCTCATTCTCTCCTCCTTCATAGCCAAGGCATAGTTTTAACCCCAATGTTTTACCCCTTCCATGCGTCGGACGGACGGCGGCCGTCCGAAGTCACGGTGGGCGTGTGCGGACGACGGCCGGGGGCCGTCCGAACCACGCCCACGCCATAAATCACCCGCACCATGGCGGAATTTTCGCCGCGGTCAAGGGGTTAAAGAGGAGGAAGCAAATGTTTTTTTTGTTCTTGGAAAGTAATTTCATCCAAAAATTGTGCTGAAAAGGGAATGAGAAGCTAGGTGCACCATCCATGGTATAGAGGAATATGAAGCTTGTGTTTAACTTATTCAACAAATGTGTATCAAGCATTGGCAAATGGAAAACGGTCTGGGCTATTTAGGTGTAGGAGTTCTTTGCTGTAGTACAAGAATGTAGTGTTATGAGCGTGAGCTTTACTGTTTGTGCGCAGAGACCACCAGCGGCAGGGATTTGAACAGGGGAGGGCAAAAAATAAAATAATGGGTGCAGGTTTGTTAACTAATGCATTTTTTTGTTTATTGTCAATTTCTTTCTGCACCAGCCTAGTGTGTGGGTATGTGTCCATGGGTAAAAAAGAGGCAGAGTGTGCACTTGTGAGCTGGGTCTTTCTGTCTTTGTTTTGAGTGTCTACACCTCTGTGTGTTTGTTAGCAGTGTGTGGTACATGTCAGGAAAAAACAACACAGGGTCCTGGCTCTGACCCAGTAAGGCTAAGCCAACTATAACAAGCGAACAATACAATGGCCAATACTGGACTTGATTATCTATACTCAGAATCTGACCAAATATGAATAAAACATACCGGTCCGTTTTTTGTCTTACGTCACTAGTTAAATTTTTTATTTTCTTCACTAGTAAAGCATTTTAATTTTTGAACATATCAAGAAATATTTATGCATGTACAAACAGTTATAAGACTGAACAGATCAGAACAGCAAAATTACATATATTTACAAAATTTCAAACACAACCTACCCACACTATGGCCAATACATTCATACTTCACTCATACATATATATATATACAGAAAAACTAATGTGGACCCTTGTCAAAAAAACTAATAGTTTGTCCATATAGATGATATTACATTTCTTAATTAACAGTCTTGTTTTGTCGCAACTGTATTTTGGAAACGGACCGGTATGTTTTATTCATATTAGGTCAGATTCTGAGTATAGATAATCAAGTCCAGTATTGGCCATTGTATTGTTCTCTTGGTACATGTCAGGAGCAGCACTTTCTTAATGAGTGCTGGGAACTTGTTCAAAAATGCAAAGGATTATTTGGGAGTGGGGCATCACTGCATTGGCCTGAACTATAAACAAAAAAACCCTAACGAAAGCCAGAAATATTGTGTACTTCTTAAATATGTAATCATTTGTTTAACAATACCTCAAAATCAAGTACTGACATTCAGTGCTTGAAATGGAAAACTAGAAGTGCAGGTACTCCTCTACCAGAGTACCTGCTTGTTTCCAAAAAGTGCCAGTGCTCTCCAATTAAAAGTGTAGAATTTCTCTCGAGAAGTGCCGGTACTCTCCCTCTCAAAATAAACAAGCATTTGCAATGCAATAGGTCTCGCATTTATGCGAGTTTAAGCTATTGGCATTGTAAACGACAATTCTTTTTATTTAAGTTTAAAAAAATAAAATAAAAGGCATTGTTATTTGCAATGTCAATTGCACAACTTGCGTAAATGTGAGACCTACTGTATTGCAAATGCTTGTTATTTGTTTATGTCTGAGCTGGCTGGAATTCCTGAAAAGATGACTGAAGCACTGCCCTGCTTACATACACATGAATAACCATTGAAAATATATCATCTCGGATCGCAACTCCCAGTGCACTCCCACACTGAATCATAATGTATGCTCCCCACCCACAGTCAACAAGAGCAAACAAGTGCTTCTTGTGAGGACGTCACTAGTGTGCGCGCATACACTGAAGCCCTAATGCACACATTAATTTACACACCTCCCTTTTACTCCCCTTTCAACTTGCTGGGGGCTGGCGCAGTCTGCAGAGTGCACTTGAGACGAGAGCCGGAGCCCTTAGGTAAAAAAACAAATGCAGTTAATGAATAGGGCTGGGACCGGGCCGAACAGCTGACTGCAGGACAAGCAGCAAGTGCGAAGGCCGAGAAGCATGACATGCAGCAACAGGTGGCCTCACCGCCTCCATCAAGGTGATCGGTCGGTGGTGCGTAGTCGCAGCAGAGGAAGTTCAAAAGGAGGAAGTAGGGGGGAGCCCCAAAAGACTAGACAGTGCCCAGGAAAATGCTGTGTTTACGGGTGAGGAAAGTGTGTGCATGCATGTATAAGAGAGCGAGCAGAGTTAAGGGAAAGCGGCACAAGGAAGTACATGCGAAGGGCACCGTGAAAAGCAGTGACGAAGGAGAGCTGTTTGTTATACAGACAGACGATTTCAGAAAACTGTTGGGAGAACAAGCAAACAAATCCCCCCCGGCCCTCACTTACCTACCTCTGGCCGCTGGAACACGCTGTGACGCACACCGCAAGTCGGCCTGGAGCGCGCCTCGGCAGAGACGCGGGAGGACAGGAGCGTGACGCGCGTACGTTGACGTTCCCGCGCGTTCACGGACCTGAGTCGGCTCGTGCACAGGACTGGAGCTGCTCGTTCACAGCTCTCACTCCCTTGGCAGGGAGGAAGGTGACTATAGTCGAGCTGGCGGTAGCGCTTCGCGCTCCAACGCCAGCTCGACCTAAAAAGTGCCTGTACTCTGTACTGGACAGTACCGGCCCATTTAAAGCACTGCTGACATTCTGAATCAATCATACACAGTGAATAAATGTATTCTGGTATATCATGAAGGCATTTCTAATTGACTACATTTTTGTATCATCTTGGTGTTGAGTTTAGGCAAAAACACGACTGGATTCAGATAAAGCCAGCACAACAAATGATGAGTGCTAGCTAGTGTGAGAGCTTAGAGCCATAGGAAGACAGACTTAGAGTGGGCACTTGCGAGGGAGTAAGAAAGAGAGAGGGAGCGCTATTGAGAGAGAGGAGAAAGCTATACTGAGTTCAGCACTGCACATAATCCACAGTGGGGCGGGCAACTGTTCACAAGCATAGTATGTGGAGTTTACACCGTGCACAAAACAAAAAAGGTGAAATCTCGATAACTGTTTTGTAAATGTTCCCAAATGTTCATTAGCTGTATGTATTTCAATCAGGCTATGTTCGAGCTTGGTTTGTGGTGTAGCAATTCGTACATCAACCTTTTCCTGCTACTGATTTATCCACTTGCAGTTGCTTGTTAATGGAGACATAGGATACATTTGCATAGCTATGAACTTCTGAGATACCTGGCATAGATACGTAATATTTTCTTTGAAATAAAGAATGCAGAGTGTGCTCAAAATGGAACTTATGTTTGCATTCAGTACACATTACAAAAGGCTTTCTAGAATATCGTACTCCCTCTTGATATATGTATTTACACTGCTGTGTACATCAAAGGACAGCATGCTTTATAAATTAAAAGTAACCTTTGTGTACAGTTTCATGGCAGGATGAAAATACAATTTCTGTCAAAAGCACTTGCAATGAGACACTTTCACCTCAGTGTTAGCCAAAGCTGGAACCCCTTTGTTAAACAGCTGCAACTGAAATACTTCAGTATCTTCTTGTTTAAATAACTGAATTAAGTTTTCTGAATTTTAAAGTTAATCGGGGAGCCAATTTCTCTATTATTTTCAAAGGTTTTGTAATTCGGTCTTCATTGCTACAACAAACACCTGCTGTACGATCGCCAGAATTTTCCTTAATTCAAATCAGAACATATAACAGATGCACAGGAGAGGAAGAGGCTTCAGGTTCTTCAGAACTAATGCCACTTAACTCCTACAAGTTTCACCGACCTCCACCCACTCCAAGATGGTCACTGCTATTAGAGGGATAGGACTGTTGAAGTCTGGTGTGAGAGTGCCAGTCATCTTGGAGTGCACACTGAGCACCAAAACACTGTTTGAAAATTAATTGAATCTCTCCATAAATGTTAACTGGCTGCTATTAGAGAAGAATGTTTGACAGTATGAATGCAACGTTTGTGTCCCTCTTTTAGTAGGTTATTATAGCCTTATAGCCTGCTGTAGCGGGCTATACAGGCTATTAAAGGCTCGCTCCAGCGTTAAAGGCCCGAGCCGAAGGCAAGGGCCTTTAACAAGGGAGCAGGACTAACCGGTATAAGCCGGTATAACCCAGCTACGAAGGGCTATAAGGCTATTAGAACATTCTGCCACTAGTGGGCAGAATGTTCTAACAAATTAAACAAAGGCCTCAGGACTTTTTTTAAACAACATTGGACTGTTGCTCTGCAGGCTGCTTCCGGCCCGTAGAGGCAGGGAGCACTCCATCAATCAGTGACACTTATAAAGCGCGCTACATACCCGTAGGGTCTCAAGGCGCTGTCTGCAATGGAGTGCTCCACATTCCAATGTTCTAATTTGTATTATGTAATCTTGTCATTGAAGATGCACACATAATGTGGCTGACACTGAGCACAAGTGCAAGGCAGATCCACACTGGTGTCCTCCGAACATGAACAAGGAAACTTTCGGCAAGTCAAAATTAAAATAAAATATTTGCTTAAGATGAAGGATATTGATACTTTTTGGACTGCCCAAAGTGAGAGTGGCAAATGTTTCTTCTGGCCCGTAAAGGTATGCTTGGTCTACAGATTCAATCAATCAATATAAACTTTATTAAGTCTTTGAAATAAAAACCATAAAAGTGCAAAAATCCGAGAACACACACTTCACAATCAACCTCAATATCAACAGTTTGAAAATCATCCTCCATATCAACAGTTTAAAAACACATAGATTAAATACACAGTTAAAAAAGGTCCTACAAAGATCTAAAAGATGACACATTTCCTACACTTCAAAGGGGTTTAATCGCAGCTGTTTCTGAACGTAACAGTGACTTTTAAAAAGCTACGGATGCTTAGAATAATGTCTCTGTAAGCATTTGCAAGTATATGAGTGCAGGGTGAACCTGAGTAAAGTTAGCCTGTTTCAGTATGGGGAGAATATAATGTTTCCTGGGTAATTTGTAGAAGCTACAAAACATCATGAAATGTAGTGTGTCCTGCGCAGACTTACCAACGCAGATGCAGGACGTAAGATTAACGACCCTATTCCCCCATCTGTGGATAGGCAAACAAGAAGGGCAATAGGTCCAGCTGATAACAGATTAAAAAATTACGCTTCCAAGCTCCGTTCTCCCACTTGGCTGTGAGGGATTAACAAACAAGCAGCGACAGGGCGGGTGGCAGGGAGGCAGTGCCACAAGAGGAAAACAGCAGCTAAGACACGCATGTAAAAAAGTAGTAATCCGCTCGGACTGTTTCTTGAGCCCCCATCTCCTTCCCACAATAACACCAGGACACAATGAGCTCTCCCTATGATGCAGAGGAGGAAGAAAAGCTAAGAATCCACAGGGCTCCTGGTGAAATGCCCTCTTCGCTGGCAGGTTAGCCAGTGGTGATTCTGATCTCAGAGAGGGGCGACTCAAGTAAGCACATACAACAGCATGACCTCCTTGAAATCAGAAGGGGATGTTAGATACCTGGCGCACAGACACCTATCTAGAAACATGCAACAGTATCCGATTCAAAGCCTCACATTACGTTTGAAGGGAACCAAATTAGTACCAGAAAACAAGTTGTTTTGTTCCAGGATGTCAGAGATCTCAGTGAGGCAACTCTTTTAATCATCCTTCCTTCCTTGCTCACAGCGGTGTAGTCGTAATGCACAAAATAACTTCAGTCCGAAAACTCGAGCAGATGCAATGCATAAAAAAATAGCACGCACAAAAGAACATTAAAAAAAGAGTCAAATCACATGTAACAGGGGCAGTCTCCTGGGAGGGTCCAAAACACCAAAAGGCAGGACTACTTAAGCATATTCACTAAAGAAAAGCAGGCATTTATGAAGGGCACTAACAGGAACCAGTGGAAATGATGGTAGGTGCTTGAAGCCATCATTGTAGATACAGCATGTCTTCAAAGAGAAAGTGGATGCGCTGCTTTGATGAGCCAGTGCCCTGGGCCCTGGCCCAGCCAGAGGAGCAAAGTTTTAAAATGTGCGGAAACTGATTTTTTTAAATTTTTTATCGGAGCTGCTGATCAGCTTTCAATCTGTAGCGCTGATTTTAAAATAAAATAAAAAAATCATAATGTTGGTCCTGGGGAGCCTAGGGGTGCAGGGTATTCATACCCTGCCCTCTTATATTTTTTAGAACTTTTTTGACAGGAGAGGCGACTGTGTACCCAAGTCCTAAAATGGCTGCCGCCACATTGTTGTTGTGTGGCAGCCAATTCAGTCAAATTATTTTGATCTGGTGGATCCATGGATCTTCTGCAGCATGATCTATACAATAATTCCTTACCCTTAATTTCGCCAAAACTATTGAGCAAATTTACACCAAAAGACAAAAAGCACACTTTCTGGACCAAGATTTAGCTTTCTGACAAATTTCGTGTAATTCTGTTTGGCCGTTTTGGATGTAGCTGTGTCTAATTTTACCTATCAAAAAGTGTATGGGGATGCTACATTTTGAGACCCCCCTCTTTTTCTTGCGTCATGTTTGATGATTCACCAGAAAATGTCCAAACAGGAACTGAGGTGGATAAACTTTTTGAGGGAAAGTTTCATGAAGATTTGTTAAATGGTGCCAAAGTTATATTCAAAACAAAAAATGTTTCTCCTATGGAAACGCGATTCTGACTATAACTACCCAGTGGCGACCACCACTGGGTAATATTTATATCCAGGGCCACTGGAATTATGCAGCAGATTGAGGGTCAAATTATGCAGCATGGCTGACTAAATTATGCGGCTCAAAGGCCAAATTATGCAGCGTAATGCATCACATTTTGTGAAAGTATTAGTTTTTTTAATGTTTTACACTTGTTAATACTATCTGGGCAAAGGTTGCACCATATTTGTAGCGGTTTAACGCTCTGATTTAGCAATAAGCCACTGAAAGCTGATCAATCAACCTTTGCAGAGGGCCTTCTACTGCATGCAACATATTTTTCTAATAACTTTGGAATCATTTGAGCAAGAAACAATTTTTTTGTTGTTAAAATTAGAAAATTCATAGTTATACGAAAAGTTCGAGGCAGTGCATGCTGTATTCACTGTGTGAATTTACAGCCCACCCATTTACTTTTTATTGCTTACTTCGATTGTCCTTCAAAAAGTCTTCCTCGCTAGTGGTTAATCCTTCTTCTTTATCCCGCCTTCTTGTCATTTGTATACTCCCAGAAAGCAGCCCCTAACTTCCCATATCTTCACACTTTGTTCTTTATGCCTTGTTTTTCGGGAACTCTTTTTTTTACTTTCACGCGCTCCTGTTGCATTACATTGTTTCTACTACAGCCGTGCAGGACTCTAATTACTGGAATGGGGCAGCATTTCCTTTGATCAGATGTCAGCATGCCGGCTGCTTCAAGAGGTGAGCGGTGTGCCTGCTTCACAGCCACCGTGCTTAATCTTTTACCACGGTAGCCACGCTCCTTTCTTTTATCAGCTCGGCGACCTCTTCTTAGATTATACTTAAACCAGTCCCCACTAAATTTAATATTTTTTTTTTTTGTGTCCTCATTTGCATTATCCCCACAACAAAAAAGAGAAGTAACCTCCATCTTTCTTTGCGTGTCCTGGTGTTCTCGTTGTTTGCTGCCCACAGCCAAAGACATTCAATTACTCGGGGGAGGCGCGTGGGAAAAATAATTTTTACTCCATCTAGGTTATCGCAAAACCTGTCAGACAGTATAACCGGGAGACCCTTTAAGGAAGACCGAGGAGCAATACAGGCATAATCATAGGACCCGGGAAAAAAAAAAAAAACGACTCCTACTGCCTATTTCTCAACAGGTCCCAAAATGCCAATTTGTTCTTATTACAGGATCTGGCCAAGTCAACTTTGGAGACTTCATACAGTGAAGACCGCCATTCTGAATGGGTTGGTGCAGCTGGTTCTATCCAATACTTGCATATTTGCCTCCTTGCCAGAAGCATTGCGTAGAAAAGCAGTGATTTTGCTGGGCCAACAATATTATCATCCAGGCCGAAGATAATAATCTGTAAGCTGATAATCAAAGGGGTTCCCAAGATTGATTCCATAGATGTTCTTACTTTATCCCAAAACTCAGATAAAAAGGGGCAGTCTTTAAACATATGTGTGTTTGATGCTTCTGGGAAACCGCATTTGTTACAGACTTTCCCGGGCTGGAATTTCGAGAGTTTAAGGGGGGAGAGGTATGCTCTATGGGCTGTAAAAATGTGATTACGCCTAAGCCAAGCAGGTTTGACTATTCTTTTTTTTATTATTCTTTTTTTTTTTTATTGAGAATTGACATAATATAAAAGACATCAAAAATACAGATATGATAAGTCGATAAAAAATCACAAAATTCATATACTAAATCATCCCATTAATACATCAATACAGCATTTAGATTTGATATTATTATTGCCTAGATCTGCAGAAAGTATGTTAGATAATCAATCCGTATAAAAAAGTCGATTTATAACTATATACATATATATCCTTGTTTAAAGAGGTTGACAAAATTCAAGCTGAATAGTAATAAATTACATAAGAGCACCGTTGGCAGATGTACCCTCCCTCCATAACTTCACTGGTGCCCACATTTCAAGGCCGAAATCCCGCATTTTTTTACCTTTATAAGAATACAGAGAGGATTCTATATTATGTATAGTGAGGAATCTGGCCAACCACATTGAAAAAGTGGGGGGAGAGGAGTCCTTCCAGGCAGCTGATATCAAGATTCGTAAAACGGCTGCTGCTAGAAAGATTAAAGCCTCTGCCTCTCTCCTTACACTCAACCCTAATTTGCCATCAATCCCGAGTATCATAACTGTTGGGGATAGGTTGATCTTCAAACCTAGCAGCCCCTCCAGAAATTTCTCGATCTCAGTTTTAATCGTGGCCAGTTTGTCGCAGAGAGAAAACATATGAACCAAATCGGCCGAATCTTGTTGACATCTAGGACATTTACTATCTTCCCTCATCCCCCAGTCATGTAGCTTAGCGGGAGTATAGTATAAATTGAAGAGAGTCATGAAGTGTTGAGCCTTCAAATTAGAGGACCTAAGAACCTGCTTATCTAAGGATAGGGCTTTATCAAGATCTGCATCTGGGTCCTGTAATTTCATTGCCCAAGCTGTCTCATGCTTCTCAAGATCATTAGGTAACCTACCCAGCAGCTCCTGATAAACTACCCTTATCCTGTCGCCATCGTTCACTACATAATCAAGAATGGGGCTAGGAGCGAGAGAGCAAGCGGTAATTACATCTGCTCTGAAAGTTCGTGCAATTTGGGTATACTTAAAGCTATGGCCTATAGATAGATCATATTTCCGTTGAATAGCTTCGAATGACGTCAATTTACCATTGCACATAATATCGCCTATCGTCTGAATGCCGTGTTGCTCCCAACATTTCCATGCCCCATCCATACTAAGGTTCGGAAAGAAACCTGATTTCCATAAAGGTGAATATCTATTAATTCTGGAAATCTGCATATATTTCTGAATTCTTTTCCATAAATCCCATGCTCCCAATATTATCTTAAGCCTAGTTTTCTTAAAAAATCTGCGACCATTTTTTCTCAATAAGGCACCCACGGCTTCCTGCCCCATAAGAAGCTCATATATTGAGGGAGGAATATACAAATTAGAGGCTGGATCCCTAATATGGCTCTTCCCCCCAGCAACTTGGAATAAAATAGACATCTGGGTTATTAAGCATGCCCAGTGGTAGAATCTTATATTTGGGGCACCCAAACCTCCTAGTTCCTGGGGAAGAGACATATATTTAGCTGCTCTTCTAATCTTGCCATATTGCACAAAAAAAGTTGTTAAGGAGGGATTCAGTTTTTTTAATATTTGTTCCTCGATCAAGAATGGTATAGATCTATATAGATACAGAAGTTTGGGGAGCATTGTAATTTTCAAAACATTTGTTCTGCCGATGATAGATAGATGTAATGCATCCATACGTTTTAGGTCTGTTTCTATTTTTTTGAGGAGTGGGTTGAAATTATCCTGTATAATTAGCCCAGTCTCTGCTCTAATAATAACCCCCAGATATGTAGCAGAATCGACATACCGTTGATCCATTTTTATTATGTTCTTTGAGCAGATGACCTGTGTTTTTTCCTCATTTAACCTGTATCCAGAACAATATCCGAATTGTTTGGTAATCTCTACTAATGTTCGCATAGTCTCTACCGGATCCGGTGTTAAAACTGCTAGGTCGTCAGCGTATGCAAGGATTTTGCTCTCAAACCCATTGGTTATGACTGGTTTTATGCTGTTGCTCGCCAATATCTGCCTAATCAATGGATCAATGTACAGTGCAAATAAGATTGGTGAACAGGGACACCCCTGGCGGGTGCCCCTTTCTATGATGATCCCAGCCGAACTCAGACCCATCATCTGTATGCGAGCCATCGGGTCCCGATACATGGCCTTAATAGCTATCAATATTTTTGGACCGAAGCCTCTCCCCTGTAGTACATCCCAGAGATACTGCCATCTAACACGGTCAAATGCCTTCTCGGCATCGAGGAGGATCATGGCGACCCCCTCCCCCCCAGCATAGGCCTCAAATATAGATATAGCTCTTCTGACATGGTCCGTTGTGCCACGACCAGGGATGAACTGTGGAAAAGTGAATTTTGCCTTGTTATATGTGCCTACGTGTTCCCCATCCTATGTTATATGTGCATGATCGATATGCATATATCCCCTTATGATCGATTAAAGACGCAATTATAGTTGTGTCCCACTCTAGTATGCCAGTATCCAGTTCTCGTGAAAGCAACGAGTATTAGGCCTATGTTGCCACGTTTTACAGTATGCACGTTAATTCATTGAATTGTCCCCGTTCCTAGGCCTCAAAGGGCCCGGACACCAGATTCAAGCTCCAGTCTCCTGAACCCACTCCGAGGAGCGATGCAGCCCCCACCTGCATCCCTGACCCCTCACTTACTTCCTGCCAAGCAGCGCGGTGCCCGGCCTGGCTCTGCCTGCCTGTCTGCCAAGAGTATGTTATGCTTCTAGTTATCAGTCCAGCTTTCCTTCTTTGCATTCCTAAGCTACTGAACCGCATAAACAGTTTCAGCTATAGTCTAGTCTTTCTGTCTCCATGCAAGAGAGTTACTGTATTAATATTCATAGAAGATTCATAGCACACGCAATACATGTAGAATATATGCATGCACCAGCCTTAGTGTCAAGTAGCCTTTGCCCTGATAACTTTTAGATTCTATCAACATGTACTCCAAACACCAGATACCAGATATGCTATAGGTACATGTCGTCCTGACACCGCAGACTTTAGTCTCCTCTTCTAGTGCAGAAGTCATAGCCCCCAGTTCTCCCCGGTAAACACATCATTGCCCGTTTGCGCGTACCACTAGGTTAAAGGTCCCAGCTGCTCAGGTAGCCCCCTCCATGTTTCCGCCCATTCATGACACTTCTGTGACGTTTCTCATCACATGTCCACGTGCACGCCCTGTGCACGCCTTCTTTTCACGCCCATGTCTTCTTATCTTACGCTTGTCACTAGTTACGCCTACTGTATGTAATGTAATTGAAATGTCTTACTATATATATGTGGAACTGTGATGAAAACGGGTGCAGCTGCCTCTCCATTTTATTTCAGGCTGTCCCGATCCAGTCCCTTCTCTTTTGCCTGAATAAAGCCCTTTCGACTCGGATACATCGGATCCTGCCTCTTATTTATTGAGCTATCTGTTATTGTTAATGCATTCAAAAATAGTACCGGTATTTAATTATTTATTTACCACATAATGGCGCCCGAACAGGGACGAGCCCCTTCCTCACGCGCTGGCGATGCAACGCAGGCCCCCTGACCCTCTGCAGCCGTGACGGAACCATACCGTGCACGTGCAGATATTTCTGCTTCAAGTCTCCCTCAGGCCCACGGAGGAGACGGAGACTGCGGTCCGACATCCAGATGAAGCGGTGTGGAATGCGGTTCGTCCCGACCAGAGCCCAAGCCGAGAGAGCAAGGTCCGAAGTATCCGGAGGCCCACCTGTTTCTGAAGTCCGAAGTTCGTAGTCCGACGTCGTAGCAGTCCAGTCCAGTCCGAGGCCTTCCAGTTTCTGCTTCCCGGTGAGTACCGTTGCGGGGGAAGTATCTAGACAGGATCATTAGTTTGTTCCTGGTCCGTTGGGTTTGGGTACACAGATCCAGTCCGAAGTATTCACCTAGGTGGATACGGTATGACGTGTCTCTTTATGGGACCGGTATGTTCTGTACTGTTTTAGCAGTGCATCCAGGAATTCTAGTAAGTCCGTTCTCGAGAAATTCATGTGTATGAGTATCAGGTAGTATTCTGTTCGAACTGTTATTTATGTATTTTTATGTCGTGGTATGAGTGATTTGTTTGCCATTCCATTACTGTGATTATTGTGTATTGTGTTAGTAAGTAAAATTCCGAAATGCCTCTGTTCTCGAAATTACGTCAGATAAAGACCAGAAAAGGGTTACTCGAAGAAGCAGTTCCTGTCCCCCCTAGGGACAGTCCCGGACATTTTATGTATCACAAGCATGGCTTAGATGCCATAATATATCTAGATTTATGGGCGGACTATACCAAAGATCTTGAAGAGAAATATAGATGGCCTGTATCAGGTACATGGGATGCCGAGTGCATCATGCGAGTAGAAGAAGCATTATGGAAAAAGAAAGCCAGACAGTCCCAGAAAGATGCCATCGAGTTATGGCGCAAAGAATCTCATAAAAGAACCGAAAAAGAATTCAGAAGAACAGAATTAAGTAGGGAATCATCAGAGAAAGCCCAAGAAAGGGAATTAATCGAAGAAGGTGAACGAGTTAGAGCAGAACAGTCAGACAGACAGAGAAATGCCCTTATTAAAGGTATGTATCCTCTTCTTGCCGAGGGCTTGCCAAAAGCAACCCCGGAAGCACCCTGTCATTTACCGCCACCATTGGTCCCGATTAAGCTACGTCACAAACCGACCGCAGCTGAAATTTTTCTTTCGTCCTACTTGGACGACACAGTTCCAGAATATGCAAATCCTATTCTGCCTGCTCACCCACAGCTTCCTGTTAATAATGTGATTCCTGTTCCTCCAGCCACTGGTCCCGTGGGTCCAGTTAATGTTACAGCACCCCCGGACCAGCCCACGGTAAATGTAACCGCTTTGCCAGCTACTTTACCAGCACGTACAGTATTCACCGACAATTCTAGTTTAGGAGCAGCGGGGGAAAGTGCTCCCAGCACCCCGCCCCAAGCAAGACGACTGACGCTGCATGACGTAGCGTTACAGCGTACGCCAAAAGTGGCTACATACACAGATCTCAAGCGACTTCTTACTGACTGTATATATGATCCCGTTCCAGGCGAAGATCACATGATCTTATATTCAGTACGTTTAAGACGGGTCGCCAGCTTTTTGATCACCCTGCCCGACATGAAGGAACATCTAAACAGAATATATCGTTTTATCCGTACAGGAGAGAATCCAGGAAGTATTCACGAAGCTATGTCACAGAGGAAAGCCGAGGTTCAACTTATGATTTTAAAGTTCTTGATTAATTGTTTAATAAGAGAGCAAGATTATCCAGATAAAGATCAAGACGAGATGAAAGCCCTGACCAGGTGGAGTGACAATATAGCCGAGGGAAAGCACAAGAGACAAGGTAGTGTAGAGAGTATGTACAAGAAAATTCGTAAGGAAATAATAGGTATACACCAGAAGGAGGAAGAAAAACGAGCAACCGAGAAAGAGAATGACTCTTCTAGTGAAGAGGTAGACAGCGAGAATCCCTCCAGAATAGCGTATGTAGGTAGAACTAGACTTTCCGACCGACATTCACGCCTAGATTACAAGAAAACTTTTCCTCCTCCAGCACCAGAACAATGTTCTCCTGAGCACGTATTCCAGACCACCGATCAAATCCTGAAATCACGAATGGGTTATAGTGAGCTTAGTACAATGCATGAACAAGAACTAGCCCGATCAGCAGTCCGATGGACTAGTGATTCTACCACGTTTCCAGATGAAATAGTGGCCCAAACGTTTCTGAAACTGCCCCCAGCCGAGCAACGTCTGGTGGGTACGTATATGATCCAGCACCTCATTACACTGTATGAGGAACAGCATTCTGATCCAGGTCCTCTACATGATGTATTAAACGAGTTACTACAAAACAGATGGAAAGGTCTAGGTACCGATTTAATTAGTGTCATATTAGAACAGCGCCACAAATACCGAACGTTCCTGAATCCACATTATGTTTCCGTCTCACCCCCAGAAAGAAAATCATTCTACATAGACAGACAGAATCCGTTACGAGAAGTACATCCAGTTAAAGGGGAAGATGGTAGTCTAGAACGAGTATTTGTTTACACCCCTATCACGAAAATAGAACTCTTGGAAATGAAAAAGTTAATTCCCTGTCACGATAAAGATCCAGCAGGGTTTCACCGTGAATTAAAGGATATGCTCCGTATGGGAGAATACACGTATCCTGATATCATTAAAATGTTAAAGGTCCTGTTGCCTGCGGGCATATATGAAAAATTAAAAGAAAAAGAATGGGAGGTGGGAGAGAAAAAGATAGATTGGACAGCATTAGAAACTGAAGATAATACACGAGTACCAGGTATCGGTCTTGGGGATAAAGCTAAAGCTTTGCCCGAATTGTTAATACAAGTTTTGCCAAGATTACTAGCCACGAAAAAGGAAGATTGGGATGCCATCTCAGCCTGTAAACAGAAACAAGACGAAGACACTAGTGATTTTTATTCCAGATTTGAGAAATGTTTCATTATTAATAGTGGTCTGAAAACAAGTAGTGAATCGTATCCCCATCTTTTTGTTACCAAACTAGTTGAGAATTCAAGTCCACAAGTTAAAAATCGAGTACTGAAAGTCGAAGGTACCTGGCAAGCTAATACTCCGTCACAGATGCTCCAGATGCTCCAGTACCACCAGAACAGAATTAGGGAAGAGCAGGAACACGAAAGGAGACGTATGAAAGACACGAAAATGAAAGTATTAGTTGCACAGTCTGTTCCACAAGACAGTCAGAAGAGGGGTCCGAATCAAGCCAGTCATCCTGCAGTTCCCGTTAAAGGGACATGCAATTACTGTAAACAGCCAGGTCATTATATAAACGAATGTGCAGTTCTGAAACACAACATAGCTACTGGTAAAACGAAAGAGAGACCACGTCCGCCTAGACAAGAGCAAGTTTCACAGAATTCCCAGCCACCGCAGAATGCACAACAGACAGTTACAGTACCGCAGCCTATAGCTGCAACACAACACGTTACACAACAGATGTACCAGTACGCACAGTCAGAGTATCCAGATTATCAGCCGTATTCATGAAACAGCCTAGAGAGGGAGGTAGGCTTGCCTCTCATCGAGATTCCTGTAGATCAAGAGGGTCCCTATGTACACAGTCAAGTATTAGGGAAAGACAGAGAGTTTCTGATTGATACAGGGGCAAGTAGGACTACCATCAGTCATGACGAGGTTCCAGGGGCTCCACTCTCAGGCTCTAGAAATGTTTCCCTTGGATTTTCAGGAAAGCCTATTGTTAATGAAATATCAAAACCAGTTACTCTAGAAGTTGGTCCATTGTCCCGAACTACAGACTTGTTTCTCACGAAATCTTGTCCAGAAAATTTATTAAGCATTAAAACTCTGAAAGAATTAGGCGCAGTTATATGCTGCTCCCCAGAAGGGGTACGACTGTTTCTGAGAGACTTTAAAGGTCATTTTGTATTACGTGATTTTGATCCAAGATTATTGAATGTACCACAGCATTTATGGGCGCAAGGTCCAACTGATGTAGGTTGTATGCATATCACACCCCATCGTGTCACTCTGAAGAAAGGTGTTGTATTACGACGAATCCGGCAGTACAAATTGCCACCTGAGGCTGTAGCAGCCTTATCCAAAATTATTGACGAGCTGATTGTTCAAGGAGTGGTTGTAGAAACTGACTCCAATGTATGTAATTCTCCTATCATTCCGATTCTGAAACGTACTGATCCAAATGCACCTCCAGTTTATCGATTAGTGATTGACCTTCGAGAACTTAATAAATGTATCATACCCCAGTACCCAGTGGTTCCAGATATTTCTTCCCTATTGACAGCCATTGATTCTGAAGCTACGTTCTTTACAGTTATCGATCTCAAGAACGCATTCTTCAGTGTCCCCATTCATCCAGACAGCCAGTTCCTTTTCGGATTCTGTTTAAATGGAAGAAGCTATAAATTCACACGAGCACCTCAAGGTTTCACAGAGAGTCCTAGCATTTACAGTCAAGCACTTAAGAGACAACTAGACAACATTCACATGCCGACTGACACTGCCCTGCTACAGTATGTCGATGATCTTTTGATCACAGCCCGTTCTGAACGTGACTGCGAGCGTGCGTCACTTACAGTCTTGTACTTCCTGGCCGAGATGGGGCACAAGGTGTCCCTTTCCAAATTACAATTCTGTGTCCAGCAAGTGGTCTACTTAGGACACTTACTGTCCAAGAGGGGTAGGCAGTTGACACCAGACCGTATCCAGTTAATAGCACATCTTCCACAGCCCAAGACAAAGAAGGAGGTACGAGCTTTTATCGGCCTCACTTCTTACTGTAGACAATGGATCCCTCAGTACGCCTTTCTAGCCAAGCCACTGATACAGTTAACGACACAGGAGGCAGCCGTATCGACTGTCCTCCCCTGGACCCAGGAACATACACTTGTTTTCAATGAGTTAAAGAAAGCTTTATGCCAAGCACCTGTTCTAGCAACACCGAACTACAGTAAGCCTTTCACACTTTTTGTTACTGAACGTGATGGTACTGCATTATCTGTTCTCACACAAGATCAAGCAGGACAATACAAACCCTGTGCTTATTTTTCTAGCACATTAGATCCGGTGGCCCAGGCTCTGCCTGCGTGCCTCAAGTCAGTTGCAGCCACAGCTCTAGCTATCAGACAAAGTGATTCCATAGTGTTAGGACACTCCCTGACAGTACAAGTTCCACACTCCGTGGAAGTTCTTTTAAACCGAACACAGACTCAGCACTTGACAATTGCACGTTTAACAGGTTATGAACTGACACTGTTCCAGCCACACATAGACATCAGACGCTGCAACATTTTAAATCCAGCTACACTGTTACCGTCAGTTACTTCAAAACCAGCCACACATGACTGTGTGGAAGTTGTTAACACCATGACAAAGCCAAGACAAGACTTGACAGACATTGCATTACCTGATCCCGACCTGACACTTTATGTGGATGGTTCATGTATGAGAACAAGTACAGGAGAACTAGTAGCCGCGTATGCAGTGACTACTGAAACCGAAGTTATAGAAACACATCGTATTGACACCCTGTCTGCTCAAGCAGCAGAGCTCGTCGCTCTGACCCAAGCCTGCATACGAGCTAAGAACCTGAAAGTAAATATATACACAGATTCACGTTATGCATTCGGAGTCGTACACGACTTTGGAGTGCTCTGGCAAGAAAGAGGTTTCATGACTTCTCATGGAACCAAGATTCAGCATGGCCCCCTCATTCAAGCTCTGTTAGATGCAATACATTTACCGACAGCTATCGCCGTCATGAAGTGCAAGGCACATACGAAAGTCACTGACATCATTTCCCAGGGTAACGATCTAGCAGATCGAACAGCCAAGCTCACAGCTCAGACTCCAGACATTCCAGTTAACACGACACAGACACACATTCCAGATCAGACTACTTGTATGACAGTTAAGGACCCAACACAAGATGTAATAGATATACAGGTACATGCTACTCCAGATGAAATCAAGAAATGGTCTGAACAAGGAGGGGTCCAGACAGATCAAGGATGGTTGACGAAGGGAAAAGCCACATGGTTTCTCCCCGACTCTATGGTTCAAGTCATTATTAACACCGCACATAGTCCAGCACACTTAGGAGAAAAAGCCATGTTAGACAGCATCCAGAACCTCTGGTTCAACAAGCATTTACGAGCAGCAGCCAAGCAGAAAGTGCGTACCTGCATGATTTGTTGTCAGTTTAATCCAGGTAAAGGTGTCCCGGTGGAACAAGGTGGATTCCATCCTCCTGACCACCCTTTTGAAGTCCTCCAGATGGATTATATTCAGATGGAGCGATGTCGAGGTTTCAAGTATGTCCTCGTAGTTGTATGCGCTTTGTCCAGGTGGACAGAAGCATATCCAGTTCCAGATTACACAGCTGCGACCACTGCCAGGCAGTTGGTTCGTGAGTATTTTCCCCGCTATGGATTACCTAGGGTCGTGTATTCAGATAACGGCCAGCCATTCTCATCCGAGCTCATGAAACAAGTATCCCTTCTGTTAGGGTACCAGTGGAAGTTCCATTGTGTACGACATCCTGAAGCAGCCGGTCTCGTAGAGAGACATAACCAGACTTTGAAAATCCGAATCACCAAAGTGTGCGCAGAGAAAGGTATAGGTTGGATGGTAGCACTGCCAGTCGCCCTTTTTTATATGAGAATGGTTGCTCATTCCCGTTCAGGTCTATCTCCGTATGAGGTAGTGTTCGGTCGTCCCCCGAATATGTGGGGTACACCTAGACCACGTACAATTACAGATGTTGACAGTAATATGCTGACAGATTACCTTGCCTCCTTGATGTCTGCACTACAATCTTGTCGTTCACAGGTTGCCGCTGCTTTTCCAGACAACACCGAAGTGAAACCGCATGAATTCGTTCCAGGTGACTTCGTCCTCGTGAGAAATTTTGATCGTTCAAGTCCGCTGGAGCCCGGCTGGAAGGAGCCCCGCCTTGTTCTTCTCACAACCAGGACTGCAGTAAAAGTAGAAAACAGAAAAGGATGGCTGCACTCCAGCCATGTCAAGAAGTTTCATGGACTCAAACCAAAGACTTTTCTTAAAGACTGCCCCGTTCTCAAGGACTGCCCAGACACTGAATCTAAACTTCCCCTGTTAGAGAAAACTCCGCAGCAGGAGTATAAACAGAAATTGAGGTCTAGTAAGTCAGCCAGTTTAATTGTCTAAGTCCCTCTCGGGTGAAACGGTTAGACAGGTTCCTGACATGTATGAGATAGACCCACACAGTGAGAGAGTTAGTCCAAACTCTAAGAGATGTATCATTACTCTGTTCTTTCTATTATTCCTGAGTCTTATGGTTACTTGCATAAGTAATGCTTTACATTTATGTTTTCCTATTTCACATGTACATATGTTTCCTAATGTTACAGTAGAGCACACATTTAGTGACCTGCCTCCTCACGAGTTATCCTATCGTCTTGCTATGCGTAATAATACTTTTATCCGAATGCTGCACTATTCACACCAGACCAGCAATGCCACTAATTGTTGGGTGTGTGGTCGACACCCCCCTTTCCAGACACCGAAGGGAGTTCTGCCACTCTTTCCCTATCCGTTTTCACATAATGGTTCGTGTGGAGCATGGTCCACGTTAACGTCATCCTCAACTGATATGTCCCTTCTGAATCGAACATGTTTCCCAGACAAGGAAGGACTTTCCCATAGAACAGGATTAGATCTAGAAAATGAAGTATATGATCTAGGTAATTATTCCTCGAATTTCATGGTTTTGAATGTTCAGTCCGATAATACTCCAGACTTGCCTGCTATTTCAGTACTATCAGTTAAAGGCGAATTATGTGTCAGAAAGAATGGTTCCGTACATGATTTGTTGTCAGTTTAATCCAGGTAAAGGTGTCCCGGTGGAACAAGGTGGATTCCATCCTCCTGACCACCCTTTTGAAGTCCTCCAGATGGATTATATTCAGATGGAGCGATGTCGAGGTTTCAAGTATGTCCTCGTAGTTGTATGCGCTTTGTCCAGGTGGACAGAAGCATATCCAGTTCCAGATTACACAGCTGCGACCACTGCCAGGCAGTTGGTTCGTGAGTATTTTCCCCGCTATGGATTACCTAGGGTCGTGTATTCAGATAACGGCCAGCCATTCTCATCCGAGCTCATGAAACAAGTATCCCTTCTGTTAGGGTACCAGTGGAAGTTCCATTGTGTACGACATCCTGAAGCAGCCGGTCTCGTAGAGAGACATAACCAGACTTTGAAAATCCGAATCACCAAAGTGTGCGCAGAGAAAGGTATAGGTTGGATGGTAGCACTGCCAGTCGCCCTTTTTTATATGAGAATGGTTGCTCATTCCCGTTCAGGTCTATCTCCGTATGAGGTAGTGTTCGGTCGTCCCCCGAATATGTGGGGTACACCTAGACCACGTACAATTACAGATGTTGACAGTAATATGCTGACAGATTACCTTGCCTCCTTGATGTCTGCACTACAATCTTGTCGTTCACAGGTTGCCGCTGCTTTTCCAGACAACACCGAAGTGAAACCGCATGAATTCGTTCCAGGTGACTTCGTCCTCGTGAGAAATTTTGATCGTTCAAGTCCGCTGGAGCCCGGCTGGAAGGAGCCCCGCCTTGTTCTTCTCACAACCAGGACTGCAGTAAAAGTAGAAAACAGAAAAGGATGGCTGCACTCCAGCCATGTCAAGAAGTTTCATGGACTCAAACCAAAGACTTTTCTTAAAGACTGCCCCGTTCTCAAGGACTGCCCAGACACTGAATCTAAACTTCCCCTGTTAGAGAAAACTCCGCAGCAGGAGTATAAACAGAAATTGAGGTCTAGTAAGTCAGCCAGTTTAATTGTCTAAGTCCCTCTCGGGTGAAACGGTTAGACAGGTTCCTGACATGTATGAGATAGACCCACACAGTGAGAGAGTTAGTCCAAACTCTAAGAGATGTATCATTACTCTGTTCTTTCTATTATTCCTGAGTCTTATGGTTACTTGCATAAGTTATGCTTTACATTTATGTTTTCCTATTTCACATGTACATATGTTTCCTAATGTTACAGTAGAGCACACATTTAGTGACCTGCCTCCTCACGAGTTATCCTATCGTCTTGCTATGCGTAATAATACTTTTATCCAAATGCTGCACTATTCACACCAGACCAGCAATGCCACTAATTGTTGGGTGTGTGGTCGACACCCCCCTTTCCAGACACCGAAGGGAGTTCTGCCACTCTTTCCCTATCCGTTTTCACATAATGGTTCGTGTGGAGCATGGTCCACGTTAACGTCATCCTCAACTGATATGTCCCTTCTGAATCGAACATGTTTCCCAGACAAGGAAGGACTTTCCCATAGAACAGGATTAGATCTAGAAAATGAAGTATATGATCTAGGTAATTATTCCTCGAATTTCATGGTTTTGAATGTTCAGTCCGATAATACTCCAGACTTGCCTGCTATTTCAGTACTATCAGTTAAAGGCGAATTATGTGTCAGAAAGAATGGTTCCGTACATGTAGGACATAGTGATTGTACTACTATGGTCGAGTATAGTGACAGTGGGAAATCTATTTTTAAAGCCTCACGTCATTCTTATTTTGTTTGTGGTCAGACCGCATATGTTCATCTGCCCCTCGATTGGGATGGAACATGTTATATTGCCTTCCTACTGCCACCAGTTTTTCTAGCCCCGTCTGATTACCACAGAAACACACATCTAGTACACGTTAGACATAGAAGGGAGACTGAGTCCCCAATTGTCGATCAAACTGAAACTGCCCTAGAACAGTACCAAGACTTCAATAAAGGTTTCTTTTTCTTTATAGGTCCTGTCCAGAATAGTAAGTTAATACGTAGGCTAACCAGAACCCTTGAAGCAGTAGTGAATGAGACTACTTCCGCTCTAGGTAACTTAACTGAGGAGCAATCTGCTATGAGATTTGTTGTGCTCCAAAATCGTCTCGTTCTTGACGTCATACTGGCCAATAGAGGAGGAGCTTGTAGAGTCATCGGATCTAGTTGCTGCATTTTCATTCCTAATAACGCACCGTCTGTTTATTCAGCTATAACCAGACTTCATAAAATTGCCCATCAGTTGCACCAGAATCCAGGCACCTGGACATGGTCCGGTTGGCTCTGGAGTATTATATCTGCTTGGGGATGGAAAGTATTGTCATTCCTAGGTATAGCAGTAATGATCATATTCAGTTGCTGCCTCTGTTTACAATGTGGCCCTGCGATTTGCGGCTTGTGTGCTACCTCTTGTATTTCTAGTCCTAAGTCCCGTTCCAAGACAATTCGAGACGAGCAAATGATGCTCTATGAACAGATAGATGGTATCATGAATATTGATGTTTCCTGATGGAAACGTAGGGCACAAGGAGGGAATGTGGAAAAGTGAATTTTGCCTTGTTATATGTGCCTACGTGTTCCCCATCCTATGTTATATGTGCATGATCGATATGCAAATATCCCCTTATGATCGATTAAAGACGCAATTATAGTTGTGTCCCACTCTAGTATGCCAGTATCCAGTTCTCGTGAAAGCAACGAGTATTAGGCCTATGTTGCCACGTTTTACAGTATGCACGTTAATTCATTGAATCGTCCCCGTTCCTAGGCCTCAAAGGGCCCGGACACCAGATTCAAGCTCCAGTCTCCTGAACCCACTCCGAGGAGCGATGCAGCCCCCACCTGCATCCCTGACCCCTCACTTACTTCCTGCCAAGCAGCGCGGTGCCCGGCCTGGCTCTGCCTGCCTGTCTGCCAAGAGTATGTTATGCTTCTAGTTATCAGTCCAGCTTTCCTTCTTTGCATTCCTAAGCTACTGAACCGCATAAACAGTTTCAGCCATAGTCTAGTCTTTCTGTCTCCATGCAAGAGAGTTACTGTGTTAATATTCATAGAAGATTCATAGCACACGCAATACATGTAGAATATATGCATGCACCAGCCTTAGTGTCAAGTAGCCTTTGCCCTGATAACTTTTAGATTCTATCAACATGTACTCCAAACACCAGATACCAGATATGCTATAGGTACATGTCGTCCTGACACCGCAGACTTTAGTCTCCTCTTCTAGTGCAGAAGTCATAGCCCCCAGTTCTCCCCGGTAAACACGTCATTGCCCGTTTGCGCGTACCACTAGGTTAAAGGTCCCAGCTGCTCAGGTAGCCCCCTCCATGTTTCCGCCCATTCATGACACTTCTGTGACGTTTCTCATCACATGTCCACGTGCACGCCCTGTGCACGCCTTCTTTTCACGCCCATGTCTTCTTATCTTACGCTTGTCACTAGTTACGCCTACTGTATGTAATGTAATTGAAATGTCTTACTATATATATGTGGAACTGTGATGAAAACGGGTGCAGCTGCCTCTCCATTTTATTTCAGGCTGTCCCGATCCAGTCCCTTCTCTTTTGCCTGAATAAAGCCCTTTCGACTCGGATACATCGGATCCTGCCTCTTATTTATTGAGCTATCTGTTATTGTTAATGCATTCAAAAATAGTACCGGTATTTAATTATTTATTTACCACAGAACCCATGCTGCCAAGGGGAGACGAGGCCACCAATGACCCTCCCCAGCCTTGTGGCTATGATTTTTGCATATAATTTGTTATCGGAATTTATGAGAGAAATTGGTCTATAGGAGCTAGTACTTTCTTTTGGCTTACCTTTTTTATGGAATACCACGATGTTGGTATCTCTCCATGTTTCTGGTATTATACCAGTACATATAATTCCATTAAAAAGGTCTAGCAGATATGGGGTTATCTCGATCTTCAAGCATTTATAGATCTCTGAGGGTATACTGTCAGGGCCAGCAGCTTTACCTGTGGCTAGCTGAGACAATGCTTCTAGTATTTCTTCCATAGTTATATCGCACTCGAGGCTTGCCCTTTCGTCTTGATTTAGCTTGGGCCCTAAGTCTGGGTAATGCCTGCATGCGGCATCTGAGGGAGTATCCCTTGCATCTTCCCTATATAGATTCTCATAGAATTTTTCAAATATAGATACAATATCTACAGGCTCAGTATAGTCTCGTCCCTCATCCTGTATGCAAGTTATGGTATTTTTAACACTATCTTGCCTGATTCTTAAGGATAGTGCCCTCCCGGCCTGCTCCCCTGTCTCATACATTTTCTTCCTATAGGTCCAGTAATCTATAGATGCCCTATCGGCCAGTTGCTTCTGTATCTCGGCTTTAATCAGGCAGATTTTAGTTTGGCTCTGAGCACTCTCCTTCCCCAGAGTTAATGCCAGACAATGCTGTTCCTCTGCTTTAACCAGGTCACCGAGAAGTCTATTCTTGTCATCCTGTTGTTTTTTCCTTAGCTGGGCTGTGTAGCTAATTACTTCCCCTCTTAGTGCTGCTTTCGATGAATCCCAGACCGAGTTTCTCGAGGCACTGTATTGATTTGCGTTGAAAAACTCGCATGTCCAGTTTCGCAGATGTTCTATAACTGTGGCATCAGCTAGTAGTTTACGGTTGAATGTCCAAGATCTTCTTTTCCTAGTTGGACCTAAACCATTATGGCTAATCATTAGCGGGTTGTGATCCGATAGGATTTTGGGGAGCTTTTTAATGTTAACTTTCCCGATCTCTCCTGAGGAAATTAAAGCATAGTCAAGTTTGCAGTACTTCTGGTGGGGACAGGAAAATTACGTAAAGCCTGGGTCATCAGGGTGTTTTGAGCTCCATATATCGACCAGACCATGTGATGTCATCATGGATAGGAGTGCCCTTGAAACTCTAGGTTTCCTTCCACTATAGGGAACATTACTGGAGAAGTCGATTGAGATATTGAAATCACCACATACCAAAATTGGTGCGGGCCAGCTTGACAACTCACTTTCCACTACTTCAAATACTGTGGGATCATCATGGTTTGATCCATAGATTCCACAGACCGTTAACCCACACCCTAATTCTGCTATAGCCCATCTCCCTGCTGGATCTGATTTGGCCCGTTTGACCCCTCCCAGATTTATTTTTCCCAAGATTACCACACCTCTTATTGTTGACGTCTGGGAGGAACATGAGAGCATCTCAAAGCCACCAAATTTTAACAACTTTCTTTTTGACCATGAGAGATGGGTTTCCTGCATACACAGGATATCTATGGGTTCAGATTTAACAAACTCAGTGAGTCTGGCTCTTTTTCGCCAATCAATCAGCCCCCCTATATTGATCGTGTAGGTAGTAAGGCTAACCATTGTCGGTTTTTATGCATCTCCTTCTTTTTAAATCCGGGGTTTGATTATTAACATTAGCCATTCTGTACAAATAAAGCCATACGGGTCTGATTCCTATAGCGTCAATTCTCAGTGTTTTCTTTTTTTCCTTGCTTCCCCCCCCCCCCTCCCTTCACCACCCTTAAGTGCATGACCCTCCCTTGGGTCACCCTTCCCACCCCCCTTCCATCCCACCCTTTCCCCCTCGAAGCACTCAGACCGAGGTCTGTGCGTTGATGGATGGATGCAGCTGTGTGGCTTGTGGATGCACTTGTGAATCACCAAAATCATACGTTAAACAAAATATATCCTACCCCTAAATACCCCCCCTCCTAGCTCCCTATCCCCTTGAGGGAGATTAAACACAACACCCTAAGGGAAAAAAACACATTAACATTTGTTTGTTTAGCCTGCCGAATATCTTTATCTAGGCTCATTTAATACCACTTCCCCCTATTGGCAAGTTATAATGAGTCCAGAAACTCCTTAGCCTTCACCTCAGATGAAAAAAATTGGGTTTTGCCCTCTCTCACAACTTTAAGTTGTGCTGGGTTTACCAGATAGACCTGCATATGTTTTTCCTGAAGAGGCTTGATCAGTTATCGAAGTCTCCAGCGCCTCTCGACCGTTGCGTGGCAAAAATCTGGTCTTACAAAGAAAGATATGCCCTCGCTTGTTCTTTTGGCATCTGGTCTGGCTTTATCGGATATAATTTGTCTGAGGATAAAGTTTCCTAAAAATATGAGGACTGCCCTTGGTCTGTCAGAAGTAGCCCCGGCTCGGATTTTAAATGGAGTTCGGTGGGCTCTCTGAATTTCAGAAGACCATTTCCAATTCAGGAAATGCACTCTTAAATAGAGTAATGATGAAAGCCCTCATGTCCGACCCCTCGATCCCCTCTGGAACCCCGAGGACGCGCAGGTTGCTGCGTCTCAATCTATTCTCCATATCCTCCAGCTTCCACTGGATATCAACAACCTGCGCCGCCTGAGAGTCAACCTTAAGTGATGCAGAGGCAGCCTCCGACTCAGTCGCTACAATCCGCTCTTCCAGATTCGTGACTCTACCCCCCACATTAGCATGTGCTTTTGATAGCTTTCTGACAACAGTTTGTAACTTACGCATTGCTGATTGCGACTTCCTCGTGTCCTGTCTGGCTTCTTCTCTGTGCGTGAGCATTGTCTGGTAGATAACATCCAAAAGGGGGGGGGTGAGGGGCCTCGGTCTCCTGGACTCCCTGTAGCGGTGTAGCTGAGGAGTGATCCCAGCTCAAATCCCTATGTGCTTGACTATGAGACTTAGCGTTACCATCTGGTCTTTTAGCTGTACTAGGGGGAGTTAGGTCGGGGTCACTATCCGTCTCTATATTACTTTCCTTTTGAGAAGAGCTCCTTTCGTCGTCGGACCACTCTGCCTCTTCAGTCACTGAATAGAAGCATTCACTGCTATCCTTCTCCTTCTCTTGCTCACTTTCCGCTCCTTCTGCCAAAATCACTACAGCCGGGGAAAGGCATGGTACATTGTCCTTTTTCCTGTAGTCTGGTTCTTTTAAAGTATCTTTCCGTATGTTCTGAGTGACATCGGTATCCATGAGTTCAGTAGCCGTCAAATCCTCCATATGCGGGGGTGTAACTGGAACACCGGTGTCTACATCCCCATTTATATCTTCCCCTGTTGCTACCCCATCGCTTAATTGATGCTCCTGATCGAGTAGCTCTATGCGGGCTAATCCTGAAGTCAGCTGGATTGCACTTTCTCCTTCTCCTCCTCTCTCTCCCCTTGTATCGACTGAAACTACATTGATTTCTGTTGTGGATGTTTGTATCGCGCTCGTAGTGGCCACCATTGGAGCAGCATTGACATCTGAATCAGACTCAGGTACCCCTTCATTAGCTGGTATAATAGGGATTGTGTTTACTGTGTTTTTCGCGTTTTGGCCACTCCGAGCAAAAAGCTCAGGGATTAACGTAGTCTGCTTCAGTTTCGGCTTCAGCGCTGTTTGACTGTCTAAATTAGGCTGATCACAGACCTCCGGCCGCTCTTGTACTGCTCCAGCCACTTCCTTTCTTCGTACCGAGTTTACAGAGTTTACAGTCTCAGCTGGAGCGGCAGCAGCAGCTGCCGTGTGAGAGGCAGCCCGCGCAGCCTGAGCCTTTTTCTTCGCAGCCGCCGCTGTCACCGCCTTGGTTACTGTGCCAGGGGCTACCTTCGGGGCCATCATCAATTTCGAATACCCTCGAAGCAGCCCGCACCCACAGGAAGTGCTCCAAAGCCTCCTCTGCCGAGTCGCAGAAGCTGACGGGGTTCGGGAGACAGGCTCGACGATCCGACCGCTCCTTGCCCAGGAAACGAGTACCGCTGTAGCCAGCCAGAGTACACCTGTGATCGCGGCTTTCAGCTGTTGATTCTTTCGGGCTGCCGCTGCTGCGGGGCTCGCTCTCACGCGGCCAAACACACCGCCTTGCATCAGAGGTCGAGTCGGGACGGGAATTACAGGTTCTGCAACGGTGAGTGAGCAGCCCTTAGTTTCGCTGCCATGCGGTAGGGATTCGGGGTATCCAGGGGTCTGTTGCACCGCCGCCACACATCACTGCTCCGCGGCTCCTCTCACACCGCCGCCATCTTGCTTCACCCCGCAGGTTTGACTATTCTATAGAGAGTATTAAATGAATCCCTCCACAGCAAGTCACACTGTTTATTCAGCTGTGCTCCCCATAGTTCATCAGCCAATGTAAATTCGCCATCTACTTCTTCTGCTATGGCCCAATACCATAATGAAATCTCTCTTCTCCCTCTAGGTTTTACTACCAGTTGATCTCCTAAACTGCTATCTTTCCCAAGAGGAACCTTGCTTTTAAGCTGTGAGTGGAACCAGCTATTTAATTGGAGATATTTAAACTTAGATAAGCCGGGACCCACTACCTCACGAAGATCCTCCCAAGAAAGCAAGACTGGCCCATTTAACAAGTCTCCCCACGTCAAAAGCCCAGACTCTCTCAGCGGAATACTCAGAGAGTCTCGGAGACATGCAGGAGTGCCCGGGGAATCCCATAGTGGTGCCCTTTTTGAGAAATAGCCCAGCCCGGTTCTCCTTCTGATATCCGACCAGCTTCTGGCTGCTGACTGTAAGGTCTTCAATTTAATCTTTTTAAAACATTTTTGGTCTCCAAATTTAAACAAGAAACCAGATTCTGACAAGTCGGATCCCCTTAACATAGCCCGATACATTGCTCCCACCGCTGTGTCAGTTGGCATTTTCAGCAGCATTCGTGAGTGGGTCAGCTGGAATGCCCAAGCATAATACTGCAAATCAGGTAATGCCAAGCCCCCCTTCTCCCTCTTCCGCCTAAGTTTCTTCCAGGCTAACCTAGTTGCTCTGTGCTTCCAGATAAATGAATTTATTTTACTTTGGCATTTAGCTAATTGTTTTATATCAACAGCAATTGGTATTGAATTAAAAAGAAATGTTATCTTGGGGAGGATGGACATTTTAACCAAGTTGATCCTTCCCAAGATTGTTAGAGGAAGATGCAGCCATGAGTTGAGCTGTTTTTGACATTGTTTAAAAATGCGATTAAGGTTGACTTCCGGGATATCTTCTAGCTTCTGAGTTATTGTTATACCAAGATATCTCATATTAGTGACAATATCATGATGTGGAGTCTCCATATTCCAGGCCATTAACTCGGACTTGTTAGCGTTGATTTCATACCCCGATATAGCCCTGAATTCCTCTGGCCGCGTAAAGATACTGGAAAAGGCTGTATCAAGGTCAGCTGTAAAAACCAAGACATCGTCCGCAAACAGGGCCACCTTCCTCTCCCACTCTCAAAATTTAAACGGGACGATGTTAAAATCATCTCTAAGTGCCTTTGCAAATGGCTCTATATAAAGGTTAAACAGGAGAGGGGAGAGGGGGCAACCCTGTCGGGTGCCTCTAGTAATCGCAAAAGAGTCAGTCGATATACCATTAACAAGTAGTCTGGCCATAGGGGCTTTATACAGCAAATCAATCACATGACGAAAGCCCTTTTGATCTTCGTGAATAATATTACCCACTACTGCCCCCAACCTTTTTGAGAGTATTGAGGCAAATAATTTATAGTCACTATTTAAAAGTGAAATAGGGCTGTATGAGCCACAATCTGTTGAAGCTTTCCCAGGTTTTAAAATTAAGACAACAGTGGCATCACTCCAAGAGCGAGGGGGGGGATCGCCTATCACAAGAATGCTATTAAAAAGCTTCACCAACACTGGAACAATAGACTCAGAGAGTGCCCGATATAGTTCTCCTGGGAGGCCGTCTGGGCCAGACGCCTTTCCCGATTTGGAGAGGTTGATTGCATCTCTAACTTCCTTTTCGGTAATTTCTTTGTCTAAGCCTACCTGTTGTTCGTTAGTAAGGCTCGGTAGACAAATCTTTTCAAGCCATCTCTTCCTATTCTCGGGATACTCAATGGTGTCATTAGCATATATTGCTTGAAAGAAATCCCGAAAAGCCGACCCAATATCTGAGTTAGATGAATGCGACGAAGCCTCCCCTTCCACCTTAATCTTCTTGATGTGGTTTCGTGCCTGGTCAAATTTAATTTGCCATGCAAGTATCTTGCCGGCATACTCCCCGAACTCAAAATTGGAGATTTTGCTCGCTTGCCATCTGCGAGCAATTCTCTCATGGAGAGTGGTCTCTAATTGATTTTTAAGAGAGGCTAGCTCTTGCAAGTCTGCCTCTGCAATTATCCCTGATTGAATATTTAGATTTGATTGTAGTCTAGCCATATCTTCTTCCAACCTCTTAACAGCATTGTTAAATTCCTTTTTCCTGAAAGAAGCACGGTCGGGGGAAACATGGCGCCCGCTAGCTGAGCGGAGCGCACGCCCCAGCTCTGCGTTCTCCTCACCTGCCACCACAGCGTAACGGACCCATGGATCTAGACAAATAGCAGTAGCTGAAATCTCACCATATTTGCGGTAATCCTACCGCGGCCTATTTTGGATGTGTCTTGGACTGGACGCTGATCTCTTAGCCTTCGCTACCCCTCTGCTCCCGGTGCGGTGGGAATCAGCCGCCCTGGAGCTGAGACGCGGTTGCAAAGCGGCGGCTCGCAGTCTCCTCCAGAGCGGCCTTGGCAGAGGCAGAACAAGCGGTATAGGGGCCTTCCTTCTGCGGGAGGGCGCTGTCGGGTTCAAGGGTGTTTCTCCTCTCCCTGCCGCGGAACACGCCACTGAAGGTAGGAGTGGGGGGAAGCCAGTTCTTGGTACGGACAGTTGCTCTGGCCCTCAGGCACTGGAATCTCCGTCCAATCTCGCGTGTTCCTCAAAACCTGTCACAGCAATCCCTGAGCTCCTATGTAAAACTATTGTCTCTAGAAGAGGGAGGAAAAAGAAGGGAAAATGCGATACTCCTGTACATAGGAAGCAGCCGGGGAGTACCGTTTCTAACTCTGGTGGGGACATTAGCATTTTAGATACACACAAGGACAGGCCTAAAGATACTCCGGCTCTAAAACCTAAACAGAAAAGAGGGGAGAAGAACCAAGAAGAGCCTCACGGAGGGCAAGTTACAGCCTTCCAGAACTATCAAGTAAAAGGGAGGAGTGTCAAAAGGGCTAAAGGCAATATTAACACACTTTTACAGGCAGCTCCTATAAAGGTTACCCCCTCTCTACGTTCTTTTTTCAAAGTTCAACCGCAGATTTTGAACGTAACAAACCAAGAAACATCCTTTCAGTGGGGTAGATCATCTGTTCCTGGTGTAGATCCTTTTTGTTCTCCCTCTAGCTCTTCTAGGATGGCTAATCCCGCTACTTCCACTGTTCCTTCTTTGGTGATATCCACTCCTCCTGAAATCTCTGAATCTTCTACGCCCCCTATGCCACAATTGCCAGTGTCAATTCTGGCTCCGGTAACCAAGACATCAGCCCCTGAGCTCTTAAACTCAACTGATTTACAGGAGGAATCTCCTTCAGTGACTCCCGTCTCTTTGGTAGATGACGAGAAGAGCGAGAAAGAATGGGGTGGGCTGGGCACTAGCTCGATAGAGGCACTGTTTCTCTCGCTGAAAAGTGATATAAAACAGGGGTTCGCTGTTTCTGAGGCAAATCAGACTGAGATTCGAGCGGCATGTGACGCCCTGGAGAAGAAGGTGGACCTACTGAATTTAAGAACGGAAAACCTGGAGGGTTCCGTAGACCATCTTAAAGCTAGCCTGGGGCCAGCAGAGGCTAAAATCCAATCATTACATAGCGACGGCGACGTCCTTCGTGAAAGAGTAGAGTCCCTTGAGAATAACTCGCGTAGGAACAATCTACGCCTCTTAAAAATTCCACAGGGTAAAGAGGGAAGTGATCTCAAGACTTGTATTGTGACATTGCTCAAGGATTCGTTAAACCTAGACGAATCTGTGGGGTTTCTAGAGCTAGATATCCAGAGGATCCACAGAGATCCATTTCGTCGGAACCCAAGTAGGCCTAAACCGAGGAAGATCCTCATAAATTTCCTCACCTACTCAATAAAAGAAAAAATCTTGAATCTAGCGCTTAAGGCCAAATCGCTGAAGGGGCCTGATTTTTCATTCGAGGTCCGTTCCGATTTATCTAGAGTAACTCTCGAGCGGCAATGGGAACTTGGCCAGCGAATGGTTAAGTTCAGGTCGGTAGGGGCTACTGTTCAGATGAAACTTCCAGCCATTCTCAAGATTATGTATAATAACAAGATGTACAATATCAGAACCCCGTTTGAGGCTGACGAGTTATTGGAAACCCTGACTTGCGCCTCTCGGGAGAAGGAATGATCTCTATTTTGAGTACTAAGGGGTCAGCGTACGACAGAATAAAAACAAAACAAAAATTCTACCCTTAAAACGGGACAAAAGAAGGAAAAAAAAGGAACAAAAAGGGAAAAAAAGAAGGGAAAAGGAAAAAAAATTAGAAGAGGGGTAAAATTTAGTTGAGTAAGGTTTCCTCCTGAGAAAACAAGGTGATGGGCTGGGTGGGAGTACTGTTCTTTTTTCTCAGTATTTGTAATTTAGCATTAAATAAATCTCACATAATCTTCATTAGCAAATTTCTGGTGGACGGGGTGGGTGAGTAGCAGGTGGGACGTAAATTGGCCATCTATCAGGCCATGGATTTCGGGGTTGGGTTTCCCAATGGGTGGGGGGGGGGGTATAGGTATAAATAAAGCAAAATGTCCTCGTTTGTCGATACTCCACTATTGTTTTATTTGCTTAATCTTCCAGAAAGATAGAATTAAAAGCACTCTGATGTTCAATTCCTTTTTCCTGGCTTGAATAGGCGGGTTGATGGATTTATTATAGTATTGATACATTTTCTCTCCTGGAATGTCAATGGCTTGCGCACGAGGAACAGAAGAGATAAAATCTTGCAATACTTAAGAGATTCGTCAGCGCAGGTCATTGCCATCCAGGAATCACATCTATTAAAGCCTGAAACTGTAGACCTACTAAGAAAACAGAAGTGGGTTGACACTTTTGTATGTACAGACCAGTCAGCTAACATCAGGGGGGTGTTGGTTTTATTTAAAAAATCAGCTAGAGCACAGGTATTGGAGTGTAGGGAGGACTCAAGTGGTAGATGGCTCATACTGAAAACATTGTTAGGGGATATACCTCTTACTTTGGTGGTTTACTATGGGCCCAATCAGGACGACCCCTCTAGTCTGGAGATTATACCTAACCATCTGCTCGACTTTTTTGACCCTATTATATGGATGGGTGATTTTAATATCATCTTAGATCCAAGTCTAGACAAATCCCCGAAGTCACGAGCGGTTGCATCTTCTAAATCACGCTAGATTCTCGTAAATATTTTGAGGGAGCTTGGTCTTTCTGATATCTGGAGAGAACGCGTAGGCGACCAATTGGGGGTTTCATTCATTAATTTAAAATATCATCATAAATCTAGGATCGACTATGCGCTATTTAGTTATTCTCTAAACGACCTGGTTAAAAATATTGAGTACCTCCCTTCCCATTTATCGGACCACTCTGCACTAGTTTTTAGCCTTTCCTTTACACAAAAACAACAATCTAGGTCGTGGTCTTTTGATCGTACTATTTTATTAATAGAGGATGAGGTAAACTATCTTGCTCTCGAGACCACCCAGTTCCTTGACACTAACCTAGATACAGCTAATGTATCAGTGGTATGGGATACCCTGAAAGCTTTCTGGAGAGGCTGTATTACCAATCGAGCTTCTTTCATACATGTTAATTGTTAAATGCAGACTGAGGTCCCCACATAATATAATAATATGCAATTATTCCTACTGAGAGCAAGTTACCTCCATGTTGTTAAGTTGTTTAATTTTTGAGTCACTGCATCAGTCATCATGAGAAAACTGCTCATCTCAGAAGTTACTGAGAAACGGTGCTTGGACGCGCAGTCCCTAATTATCATCAGACGCTGCTTTCACAGTGCACCTGTTCCATTCCCAGCCCCCTCCTTTTGCCTCCTTTAAATCATTGCTCTTGTTTTCACTTTTTCTAGAATTAAACATTGCCCGAACTAAGCACAATTGAGGTGTACTTGTAAGGGCGAGCCTTATCATCCAAGCACAGTCAGTCTCTGAGCGGGCCATGTGAGGCGGCAACAACCTGAGCCAAATTATTTCTTTGCAGCTATGGTTTCTTAAGATACATGGTTGACCCACCAATTTGAAAACTGATGAGCTCGGCGTGATTGGCAGGTGTACGCTTACGGGTGATTCATGCTTTCCTACCGCTTTAAGGCAATCGCCTGTGTGCCATTCATAAGAACATATACACTTCCTGCACAGAAGATCTTGGAGACTAGTTAGTCTTTTAATGAAAATTGGACACGAAAGGACACCGGTGATCAAAATAAAAAACAGATTTGGTAACGGAAGTCACTTTTATGTCTGACTTTAGATGCATTTAAAATAAAGGTTGATTCAGGTCAATACAAAAATAATCAGAAGAAAATAAATAATGGTCACATCTCTTCAGATTGTTTTAACGAGTGCTTGTTTGTACAGCTGTAAAAAGCCGTAAAAAGGATTAATTCCAATCTTTGCACACATCTTTAAAACCAGGTTTCGCCTTTACACAATAAACATGCTAGTCGCTGAAAAGTTATATTCTTTATGACGGAATTTGTACATTGCAATTTCAACCACTTTTTCAAGAGGGCTGCTTCTTTTTGCACTATTAACAGGACATCTCTTATTCTCTGCTGCTGTTGTGGCGAGCAGCTGGCTAGCTCATGCTGATATTGCCAGAAAGCGATTGCACTTTGTAAGTTGGAAAGTGGTTTATATTGATGCATGTTTTTCACAACAGTGCAAGGAAAAGGAAACGTGTCCCTGCAGTGACGCCTATTCCAAGTCACTCATGTTCATCAGGACTTACTGTGTAAGTAAGTGATGCATATTTGCAGGTGGGTGTATGCCATCACTGGAATTGGGGGTGACTGTATTTTATAGAATACTGTGTTAAGTGATACTGAAGAGTGCCACAAAGATGCAACTTTGTCTTTCAAGATAACCTTTGTCAGACCTCGGCCAAGCTGAACCAACCGGCTATCACCAATGGCCCATTGGAAGGAAGGATGATTAAAAAAGTTGCCTCACTGAGATCTCTGACGTCCTGGAACAAAACAACTTGTTTTCTGGTACTAATTTGGTTCCCTTCAAATGTAATGTGAGGCTTTGAATCGGATACTGTTGCATTTTTCTAGATAGGTGTCTGTGAGCCAGGTATCTAACATCCCCTTCTGATTTCAAGGAGGCCATGCTGTTGTATGTGCTTACTTGAGTCGCCCCTCTCTGAGATCAGAATCACCGCTGGCTAACCTGCCAGCGAAGAGGGCATTTCACCAGGAGCCCTGTGGATTCTTAGCTTTTCTTCTCCCTCTGCATCATAGGGAGAGCTCCTTGTGTCCTGGTGTTATTGTGGGAAGGAGATGGGGGCTCAAGAAACAGTCCAAGCGGATTACTTCTTTTTTACATGCGTGTCTTAGCTGCTATTTTCCTCTTGTGGCACTGCCTCCCGTGAACGTGCCCGTCTGCTAGGATCCTCCATGAAGTAGTCCTCCTACACTGCATCACTGTTGGAACTGTCTGGTAATTTCAGAAGTTGTTGGCAGAGTGATTTCTTGGTAGCCCAGAAATAAGTGATGCGCTGTCTCGGAAGCCCTCCCACACCAATTATATTACTCCCCGGTTGCCATTTTGCTCCATCATCTAAGCACTGTTGTGCAACTTAACAAAAAAGTCAGCTTCAACTGCACCGTCCTGCACAGATTGTCTTCTCCGCCTGCCAAGCTCTCACAAAACCAGTTCCCTCAGCCCGTAAGTGTAAAATGGCTGTTGGAAACCTGTTAAACCTTCTAAAAGCTATCCCGTCATGTGGAGCCTCCACTGTTTCAATTTGGAAACAGACATACATTAGGAAAATAAATTGTTCCACTGTTTAAGATGGAATGGTTACAATATTGAATTTAAATGAAGGGGTAGTCTGTTAAATATTTCTGTGCCTTTGATGAGATCTTGTACTGCACATTGCCTTTAGGGGTACCTTTGACTGTTCAGCATCACTGCTAAGCTAACACGTACAAATTAGGTCCTTGGCAATTTAGTGATCTTGCAGTAGTGTATTCATGTGGTTCAATTAACAACACACAATACTTATCTGGAACACTTGGTTGCCAACAGGTTCCACCAACGCCCAGACCAAATTTTTGTTTTTCTCTGTAAGGGCAATCCTGTATGTAGGATACAGGATGTTCCAGATTCTAGGTGCATAGATGAAGCCTGTTGCCTTGCTTTTTGTATTTTGTGCATTTGTTTTCAGTCTAATAGTGGATTGGCTGGGGGAGTGCTAAGAGCCATGAGGAAGTGTGATCATGTCACCCAGATAGGCATGGGTGCCAGTTGTGGTGGCTTTGTGGCCGATGCAGCTAGTTTTGATGTTCTCTTCAAATGAGGAGGTTGGATTCAATTTTTTGATAATATTAAGAGGCGAGTGGTAGCCTTAACACAAGTTCCAGGAAGGTGGTCTGGGGGTGCAGGTCATCAAATATAGATCTTTTGTGATTGCTCTGTCATTACCAGAGTTGATGGTTCAAGCAGGGTTGTTATTTTTTTAAATATTTTGTGAACCTTACCAAACCCTGTGAAATTTCTACTGTCTTGGGACAAGTATTTGAGGCTGGCTTATTAAACATTTTTTTAAAGTAAGATTTAAATAGCCATGGGTTGCCAGCAAATAGTTTTGAATAAACTATATATTACAATGAGGGTGTGTAGTAATGCTTTTATCAGGGCACAAAGTAGGAACACCAATTGGCGATTTTCTCCCAAAAAGTACAATAGAATTACATTTTAAAATTACATCTAATCTGTCTATCCTCTTTTGCACCTCCAGTGGGATTGCCAAATTAAAAAAAAAATAACTTTTGTTAAAGGTTGGCAGTTCCATAATCATGTATTTACATTCAATTGATATTTGGTATGGTAACTGTTTAATGCATACCTCTTCATTGTATTTTGGGACAAATGTAGGAGAGGACCATCCTGTCACAAAGGACAGAAAGAATATCAGTTAAATTAAAACTATTGCTTCATAATTTCGAATCTTGATTTTCTTGTTTTACAAATAATGACGATGAGGTGGAAAATTGGAGCGGTAGGTTTGTTCTTGGAGTTAGGATAGTATATGCAGGAGAGGTAGGATGCTCTGTGAATGATTGCTGGCATCGATGAATGTAAGCAGATACATGGTTGTATGTTATTAGCAGCTAGCCAAGACAGGCCAGAACAGTTGTATGGTTGATTTTTAGTCTTGTTCTGAATCTGGGCACAGAAAAGGGTAGCTTTAAGGAAGTTGTTATTTTTCGTTCTTATTTTTCTCTTGATTAACAAGGGTAGTATTGTTACAAGGTGTGGATGAAGAAACCTTAGACAGTTCTGCACAGATGTAAAGTAAAGTGTGGCATGCTGGTTGCATACTTAGATGGCCTCTTGCGTTCCATGCTGCAAAAGTTGCACATCAGAGGTTTCAGTAATCTTTATTTTTCTTATCGAAGGGATTTAGGCAGCTTTTTATGTCTCAAATAGGCAGCACATGCGCGGTCTCTTTGCGACATGCTGTATCTACTCTGTGGGCTTACAGCCCTCCCATCTTTTTTAATTTATTGCTTTGCGGGTCCTTAACAAAGGCTTGCTTCTCTGTGGTCAGTGTTTATTATATGTCCCTTCTTTTTGTGAGTCAATACCTCCCATGGAGCATGGCCCTATTACGTGTAGTCTTGCCCTTTTGTGCATATAGGTTTGTTGAAGCGCACTATTGTTTTCTTTGGTTTCTCCCATGTTTTCCAAATGTTGGGTTTTCTTCCTGTACATGTTTACCTAACTGGAATTCAGCAATAATTGCCATAGTACTAATAAACGTACGTATCAGCATTCAGCTTTTGTCATTTTGTTTCCGTTCTATATTTTGTTTTCAATCAGCAATTTTTGCGGTTTCACCATTGTTTTAATATGTTTACGATCTGCATGTTTTTATATAGGCACAGGGAGAGCAGGCGCCGAGACACAAACCTGTTTCCCCAGTTCCAAAGTCGGCAGCTCTAAATGTTACGCCATAACCTCTCAGACCGAGGTCAAATGTCAGACACTGTTTTTTCTCTACCTTCAAAGTGATTGCTTAAATGCTATTGTCACCGGTGCTCGGTGTGCATAGCTGCTTAGTTTACATTGTTCGAGCAGCCCAGAAATCTCCTCCTGCCTCCCTTCTCGCCTAAACTCATCAAGGCTTTCTGGTAGTGCTTTGTTCCTGGATATCTACTTATGGTCGATTTCAGTTTATTTGCATGGGAGAGCAGAGTTTCAGAATTGCTAACTTAAAAAGCAAACCTGTTTTTTTTTTTGCTGACTATTCCTTTTGGATGCCCTCTTAATCTCAGCGCTTCTTAACCGGTGGAACCATCCGTGGGTATACCCTTTGCCAATGATTGTTCAAGTGCTTGTAAAGCTCTCCTGTTATTGGATGACTAACTCTCAGTTTCTAGTAACAGCTGTCGGTCACAAACTGATTCTATAAATCTGGCTTTTTATAATAGACCATCAGCTAAATGCTTTTGGAATTAAAGTAGTCCAAAAACTTTAACAAGGATCTGGCAAAATTATAGAAAACTAAATGGGATGAAAGAAGCTCTATATCGCTTACCAGAAATGTGATTTCTGGGGGTGGGTAGTTTTTGTAACCAATCATAGGATTTATGGACACCAAGGCTTTCCTCTTTCCAACATCCTGTCAATCATTATAAAACTAGGTTTCCGGGGTTTTCTTCTTAGCTTCACTTACTGAACTTGGTTAAAGTCAGCAGGAAGGCAAAAGCAGTTGGAGTTTTTTCAGCACATTTGGGATCCTGAAGGTAAGAGTAACATTTGGGAATCTCCCGAACAATTTGGGAGTGTTGGCGTGTGTGTTTTTCCTCAACATCAGTTTGCCGTTATTGGAGCATCCCTGACGATTGAGGTGACCTGAGTCCGTATTACAAAGTCAGCATTTTTTGGTCTGCATTTTTTTCTGAATCCTTTGGCTTCTCTGCTTTTATAAAAAACAGTTAAAGCATAAGGCCGCATTTCATAAACATTCTTTCCGTGCAGTTTTGCTTTAATATTTGCACTGACCACATGCAACACGCATTGGCAAAGCCAATAGGTCTTACCTGTGCATGATCTGTTGGCTTTTGTCAATGTTCGTCTAAAAAAGAAAATTCCAAAGATAATAGATCTTAGTAGGCGAGACCTATTGGCTTTGCCAATGCTTGTTTTCCTCAGCCGTTGCTTGATGGATTACCCCAAACCTTTCCAGGAAGGAACTGGGGTAGAAGATTGTTTTTGTTTTTAAAAAACATGTTTTGTAAAGATTGCCAAACAGTGCCAAAGTGATTAACAAAACAAAAATGCTCTTCCTGTGGTAACTAGGTCTTATCTATAAGTGCGCAGTGGCGTCTGTGTAATATATATTCTATTGGTAGGTGAATCATTTTGATAAGAAGGTACACACTGTCAAAGCAGATCTATGGATAATGGAAGGGCATGTGCCCATTAACGAGAGCTGTATAACAGATGTTTATTGTTGATTCTCTCTTGTTCTCACAGTCTTTGCCACTTCAGAATCCCAGCAGTCTGCATCCACATCATTGACTGTGTTGCTGGTAGTGGGAAACCACTTTAAAACGTCTATTCTTCTCTTTGTCTCTGTAAGACATACTTTTTAGTCTGGACTGTTATTAAATTAACTCGTTTTCTTCATCTCAAGTTTAAAACTGTGTGTTCCTTAACGGGAATGAATCTATTTCCACAACTCTTCACGTTCATCAAAATATAAACACAGCCTCACACTGACACGCCATATTGTGCAGTAATAGCTCCCTTCATCAGGGATTCATAGGAGCATTTGATTGAAACCGCACTAGATTTTAAAGCGTTAAACAGACGCTACTTTTGAAAAATGTTGCAACTTGCAGTTCATTGGAACTGGGGAAACAGGTTTGTGTCTCGGCGCCTGCTCTCCCTGTGCCTATATAAAAAACATGCAGATCGTAAACATATTAAAACAATGGTGAAACCGCAAAAATTGCTGATTGAAAACAAAATATAGAACGGAAACAAAATGACAAAAGCTGAATGCTGATACGTACGTTTATTAGTACTATGGCAATTATTGCTGAATTCCAGTTAGGTAAACATGTACAGGAAGAAAACCCAACATTTGGAAAACATGGGAGAAACCAAAGAAAACAATAGTGCGCTTCAACAAACCTATAAGCACAAAAGGGCAAGACTACACGTAATAGGGCCATGCTCCATGGGAGGTATTGACTCACAAAAAGAAGGGACATATAATAAACACTGACCACAGAGAAGCAAGCCTTTGTTAAGGACCCGCAAAGCAATAAATTAAAAAAGATGGGCGGGCTGTAAGCCCACAGAGTAGATACAGCATGTCGCAAAGAGACCGCGCATGTGCTGCCTATTTGAGACATAAAAAGCTGCCTAAATCCCTTCGATAAGAAAAATAAAGATTACTGAAACCTCTGATGTGCAACTTTTGCAGCATGGAACGCAATAGGCCATCTAAGTATGCAACCAGCATGCCACACTTTACTTTACATCTGTGCAGAACTGTCTAAGGTTTCTTCATCCACACCTTGTAACAATACTACCCTTGTTAATCAAGAGAAAAATAAGAACGAAAAATAACAACTTCCTTAACCCTTTAGGTGCTGCCGTCGGCCAACGGTCGTCACGGGCACTACCTCCCCAGTGCTGCGTGCGACCGCTGGACGTCCAGTTCAGCACTGGATAATGGACAGCGCAGCACTGGGGAGGTTTGTTTACTAGCTCCTAAGGTGCTAAAGCTACCCTTTTCTGTGCCCAGATTCAGAACAAGACTAAAAATCAACCAGATGATGCCTAGTTGTTGAAAGGTATCTGTATGAGAACTCCCAATCCATAATGTGGACTAGTAGGTTATTCCGCATAACACTGACCATGGCTCTCATTACTATGTTTGAAAACTAATACTCAGCCTTTATAATAAGATGCATGGTTACTGTTCATGTCACCATCTCCCATCCTTCCCCATTTGGCATCATTTTATTTGACATCTTCCTTGCGTTGCACATGTTTCTGTATAAATTACTACTAATTACTACTAGACCTTCTCTGATTAACTCCACTTTTTTGGTGTACACACACAAGGTCTCCTCCTACCCCTCTGGTTAGTTTAGGACTGTGTACCTGCCCATATGTTTTAGTCAATTTGGATTTCTAACGCCTGGCTCCTCCCCTCTGAGGGTATCCTGGTGCTACGGGGGTTGCGACAGCGGGCTCAGTCCAACATCCAGGTCTTGAGTCCTTTTCTGAATTCCAGCAGAGAGGAGGAGGCCGATAAGTGGAGTGGAAGGTCGTTCCACGCGTTTGCGGCGAGGATTGAGAAGGAGCATTCTCCACTGTTGTTGCGGCGGATGTTGGGTGAGTGTGGGCGAGGCAGAGGAAGGCGGGGCATAGGTGTCTGGAGGAAAGGTGGAAGTTAAGTTGATGGTTGATGTACACTGGTTGTTGAGAGCTTTGAAGGTGTGGATCAACATCTTGAACTGGCCTTTCTTCTGAATGGGGAGCCAGTGGAGCTTTTTGAGGTGGGGGGTGATGTGGGTCAACTTGGTGAAGTCTAGATGAGTCTGGCCACTGCGTTCTGCATTGTCTCTAGTCTTTTGAGTAACCCTGGGCGAGTATGCGGAGTGGTGCTCTACGTAGTTCCACTGAATTAAAAAAAAAAACAACTCAGTGGAACTCTGCTCTGCTCCGCCCCAGGCCCTCAAAACAATAAAAAAACCACTTACCTTCTCTTCTGCCGTCTGTAGGCCGCCCTCCTCCTTGCCGCGGCATCTCCTTGCTGTCGTCCTCCTCCTCGCGTCCCCCTACTTATTACGACTTGCGTGAACTGCGCATGCTCGGGCTGAGGGGCGTACTCCGCTCCTCCACGGAGTTGGAGTTTTGCCGCAACTTCACATTCCCAGCGGAGCGCAGAGTTGGTAAAACTCTGCAAACTCCACTGGCGGAGCGGAGTACTCGGCCCGGGCTTACTTTGGAGGAGGTGCAAGGTCCTCCTTATCACTATTATTAAATGCGTGCCAATCTTTCACACTTTAAGACAAGATGAAAATGTAACTCTGGTTACTAATACAGTGTACAAAATGATTCCCACTTAGTTGCAAAACAAATACAACACTCTGTCAAGCACGCCCTGTCACCCTTGCAGCGTTGGGTGCTTCTTATCCAAAAGGCCCTTTAACGCCTCACTGTGGGGTTTGATGCGCTTTTTATAAATGCTACAATACAGTGCAGTAAGCAACCCATTACCACTTGACTTCGCTTGGTGCGAACTTGGGCCAAAAATGCAATTTACAGAGCCACTAAGTTTCAAGATTAGGTAATGACGCCATCTTGGGGCAGGTAGTAGTACTGCATCCGCAATTTTACCATTTTCTTCTTGTGTATACTCAAAATACACAACTGAATTTTTACTTTGTTTCTGTCTGTTCCAAAGAAAGACAGGTCTGAATCTGATTCTTTATTGTGTCCTTTCAGGCGCGTAACGACCATTAGGATAAGAGGGCCTTAGCCTCCCCTCCCTCCCACCCTAACCCTTGTTGTCAGCTGCAGAGGGCAGGCCTGGCTGGGTACATCATATGCAGTACCCACTGGCCAGCCCAGGCGATATTTATTGCTTAATGAGGCCAATTTGATTGTTGTGTCCTTTCTTTTTTGAGCAATCGTTTCATCAGCAGCATGTGGTGATTAACGTGTCCAGGGGAAGTAAAAGCAGGGATCAAAGTGTTGCTATTACTTCCCCACCTCATCCACTAATACACTCAGGGAAGGTCTTTGACGCTCTAACTACTTTAATAGGTCAATACCAGCTCTCATCAGAATGTAATTAAGAGCGAGAGGATAACACAGAAACATTCCGAGAAGGGGGTTTCCTCAAAAAAAGTGTCTAAAAGGTTTTATATTGTTTTGCAATTGCATTTATATGCATAGCACAGCAAAATGCATTTCTCAAAGATGCGTGGCTGAAAGTGGGAGACAGGACAAGACACACAAGTCATATGTCACTACACTCACATATATTATATACGCCTAGTCGGTGCACAGGGGCATATTTACTGAAATCAAAGCGTCTCTTTCGTAAGGTGGTAATGAGCACCTGAGGATCCTAATCTTTATCCTGCACATTTATTCCAGAGAGGAGGCACAACTGGGTACTTGGGAGAGCACTGGCCATTATAGAAAGAGACATAGGGATCCTAACTCTGGTTTCATGGTTATATTTGCTCTGTTGTAGGATATAGGCTAAAATAGAACTTTTGAGCAGATGCTTTCCATCGTTCCAGCTCCCATTCTATAGTTGCTAAGCATGTCTGCACGGGTGCTTCTTCCTGCTTGTGGAACTTGGTAAAAGTGCTTGGGATCATTATTTCTAAGAGTGACAGTGAGTGGTGATGAAGCGGGCTCCCTAGCTGCGTGACTTAAGGGAACATTTGTTTAGGCGCTTTTTTCGTAAGAAGCGTCCCATACCTTTGCTTAGCCACAGTAACCCCCAATCCTAAAGCACACTAAAGACATCGAAGAACCCCCAACATAAATAAATCAGTAAGTACACCCAAAATTCTGAAGTACAGATTCACAGAAAGACATCCACTTCCTGAACCTAGGATGTCCAGAAATAGTTTTACAGAGCCAGCCTGTGGTCGACCCTCAGGTGTACAGAGAAACCCACTAAATCTGTAACCACAATTGACGCTATGTTTCTTATAGCCTTTAGCAGGGCCCTCTTCCTGGTGAGTATAGTACCAGCAGAGCTAGGTTATTTAGGGTTACCTTAAGCTAAATTCTGTCTCTTCAATCATTAGATTCCTCCACTACTAACACAGTACCGCCTGTACCGATCTCAGATTTACTTTGTTTACGCAAAAGCCTCTTTGCCTCCCTGATCACTGCACAAATCTCAGTATGTGACAGGTTCACAGGTGCAACACATTTTGTATCCCTTGCATTTCTCCGGGGTGGGCCTTTGCCACAATTTCACCTGAGATTCCTACCTCTCTTAAGTGGGTGCCTCCACGAAGGTTGAGAACCTCCTCCAATCTTCTCGCCAAGACTTCCACTCACTCATCCTATAGGACTTCGGCCCATATGTACAAAAGGATTTTGCATTTCTTAACGGTCCGAATCACTATTTCGGCCTGTTAAGAAATGCAAACTGCCTTTCCAAATGTATCAAAATGCGATTTCTTCCCGGTAGAAATTCCATTTTGCGATAAGCAAAATAGGAATTGCAAATAGGAATTTCCTATTTGCGATTTCCTAACCGCATGTACATAGTATTTCCTAGTTGCGAAATGGGCATTTACGAAATGCGATTGCCATATAATCAGATTAGGTGGTAACCAGGCCCAAATTTAAAAAAAGGCAGCCAAAATGCATCAGGATCATTCCCATTGGCGGCTTTGGACTTAATGGAAGTAGGATAAGGATAAGTACTTTGCAGGTAAGTGAAATATATATGTATATATTTATGTATTTTTTCCGAAAAGAATTTCAGAAAAGGACTCAAAACTTGGATTTTCGACTGAGCCCCCTGCTGCAGCAGCACCCGTAAGCATTTCAATTCAACAAATGTTTAATGGGAGATTGGTCTCTGGGCTTTTTTTTCTTACCAGTGAGTTCAGATTGAATGGTTTATGTTTTACAGTGCCTCAAAATGGGACTGTCTGCTCATAGCTGCAAGAGAATTGTCTTGTATATTAACATACTAATCTACAAATAAAGTTATGGTATAGTATGCCAGTAAATGCAGTGTGAATAGAAAATAACTAGGCTAATATCCTTAAACTGCACCTTTAGCCACCAATTTTCTAATGCAGCATAAGAGGTGCCAAATAGTTTGCAAAATATTTATTATGCTTGGTCATGCTGAGACCAATTTAACTGAGTCCAGCATGTTTTACAATACTCCATTTGCCACTCATTGTCTTAGAAACTTCAACATGAACACATGTCACCTCCTTTGAGGTTTACTACCCCAATTTGCATTAGAATGCAACAGCTAACAGTGTAAAATTGCTCATGGGGAGCACCCCGAGTAGTTCGGGCTCTGAAGGTGGCTCCACCCCTAAGGGATCAGCATCTTAGCCCCCGGTCCCCGAAAGTTTGTCTGTAGATGTGTCCCTTCAATGTACTCACATAGAAATCGGCAGATCCATTTCACTTTTTTATTCTGTAATAACTATTCTCGATCATATTTTCTTATTAGTGGAAAAACATGCGCAATTTTAATGCTAATTGTTATCCCTTTACCGTATATATTGTTTTACGTTGTATCGGCTCAAGGAGGACAAAGGCTGAGTGGACCCTCCAAAATTTGAAACTGTGATCATGGGGTCAAACACAGATATTTTCAGTGAATTTATTAGTTAGTTGGACCATCATTGACATCATTTTGTTTTCTGCAGTCCCCGCTGTCTGTAGAAAGCTTGTGGTCGCCATAGCATCTGCCCTAACTCACAACTCAATGAAGAGCAAGGTACCTCTCGACTCAGGAACAATAAGAAATGCATGAGTTCCTACTGCTGACTACATTGAATAATTCAAAATATTTTATCATTTATATCCTCACGCTACATCACTGCGGTTCACGGGACACATGCTGGTGGGCATTGGACCTCCTCACAGAACTCTGAGAATGTGACATATCAGTGAATACTGCACTAAGTCTATTTAAAACCAAATGTCAATGTAATAGAATACCTCCTTTTATGTAAAAGGTTTCATGTACTTTTTTGGGAAGATATTTATTTAAAGCAATATCTTTTGCCGTTATGTACAGACCATTGGAGCCATTGCATTTATGTCTTTTTTAGTTTCAACATAAAACAAAAAATGTCAAAAGTTAATGGGTCAGGTCATGCACACACGGGCATTCACAAATACTCTTTACATGTCTAAGCACTCCAATGCCAGCCTGACTGGCTTTGCTATTTTTTGGTTTTATTTTCAAGTATTTTTCATTCCGTTTTGTAAATATTTATGAATAAGCTTTATAACGGTAAATGAGTTTGTTCCTTTTAGAATAGCGAAAGTCTCACAAGTATTTTTTGCTGCTTTTCTACACCAGTCTAAAATGTATCCTGTCTCTGGATTGCACTGAGGACAATCACAAATCATTGGATCTCCTGGGACAGTGAGTGGGCAGACAAATCCAGCCCATATCTCTCAGAGGTTCTTTAATGCATTTTTTCAATTGATTGTCCACAAAAGAAGAAGGCAAATAAAGCTATTTTTATTTGCTAGCATAGTAAGAGTCTATTCTTTTCCTTCACTTTTCCTGCTGAGAAGGCGCTCCACAAATTCAGAGATGTCAATATGGCCATAACCTACATGAAGTCTTCTTACTCGGACTGTCTTTGCTTCTCATAAAAATACCTCCTGCAGTGCTTCATTTGACCCAGTAGTTGCAGGTGGGGCCCACCAGCACTCATTTTTGGGGAGCTGACTTAATTATCATCATCAGACCAAGAACATGAGAGGCAGAAGTATGGTGAAAGTCGGAGGACAGAAAAACAGTGTTGAAGCGAGAAGGCAAGGATGAAGAAAACCTGCATAAGTGAGACAAAAGGGCAGGCAGTGCATTGGGGTGGATGAAAGTGGCAAAAAGTGGAATCAAGACCAGAGAGCCTCCGTTTTTGGCACGCCTGACATCCGACCGCATCTGTTGTAGGCAATGAAAAGTAATGTGGCCCCTGACGCTTATTCATTTACAGATTAAGCACTACTCGTGCCATATTTTAAAATGTTGCTTGATGATGGAAAGAATGCTTGAATTAATCTGAGCCACTGGTGATTGCTTAAGCCATATCCAGTCCAATGTTTGTCGCCCACATGCCACTGTAGACTGAGACAAATCATCCTTGGTCAATCAATCAATCAATCAAGGCATTTATATAGCGCGCTACTCACCCGGAGGGTCTCAAGGCGCTTGGGAGGGGGGGTCCGCTACTGCTCGAACAGCCAGGTCTTGAGTTGCTTCCTGAAGGCGAGGTGGTATTGGGTCAGGCGGAGGTGGGTGGGTAGGGAGTTCCACGTCTTGGCGGCCAGGTAGGAGAAGGACCTTCCTCCTGTGGTGGCTCTGCGTATGCGGCGAACGGCGGCGAGGGCGTGGTTCGTTGATCGTAGCTGTCGTGTTGGAGTGTAGAAGTTGAGGCGGTTGTTGAGGTATCTTGGGCCTTGGTTGTGTAGGGCTTTGTGTGCGTGGGTGAGGAGTCGGAACGTGATTCTCTTGTTGACGGGAGCCAGTGCAGGTCTCTCAGGTGTCCGGAGATGTGGCTGTGTCGGGGGATGTCCAGGATGAGTCTTGCTGAGGCGTTCTGGATCCGCTGTAGTCTCTTCTGGAGTTTAGCAGTGGTTCCGGCGTAGAGGGAGTTGTCGTAGTCCAGTCGGCTGGTGACGAGGGCCTGGGTGACCGTCTTCCTGGTCTCGGTGGGGATCCACCGGAAGATTTTCCGTAGCATGCGCAGGATGTTGAAGCAGGATGAGGAGACGGCGTTGACTTGTCTGGTCATGGAGAGGGAGGAGTCCAGGATGAAGCCCAGGTTGTGTGCGTGGTCTGTTGGTTTGGGTGCGCTGCCCAGGGTGGGGGGCCACCAGGAGTCATCCCTGGCGGAGGGCGACGATCCCAGGATGAGGACTTCCGTCTTATCTGAGTTCAGTTTCAGGCGGCTGTTCAACATCCACTCGGCTACGTCTTTCATCCCTTCGTGTAGGTTGGCTCTGGCGGTGGCGGGGTCATTGGTGAGGGAGAGGATCAGCTGGGTGTCGTCGGCGTAAGAGATGATGTTGAGGTTGTGTTGGCGTGCGATCCTGTTGCAATAGTAACAGACCAGCCTGAACTGCCAGGCCGTGTCCTCTCCAGAGGACCAGAGAACTACTACTACTCTCATAGATACGATTCCCAGAGCTGAAATCTGCATCTCACTGAGTTTCGGGATAACACCTCGATTGCTGACTCAAGAGATCCTAGTCCGCTCTCAAATCCCTCTTCAGGTAAAGGATCATCCTTCAGAATGCGCCCCATGTTCCTTTTTTTGCTGTCGCAATTTGCACCTGCACAGTGAATTAATTTTCACTGAGAGAACATATTGTATTAATTCATATGTGTCAGAGTTCTCATAGAATATTGCCTGATGAATGTATTTGCTTCATTGATCTAGGTTTATAGCCTGCTGCAAAGGACTATGACATTTTCTATTAGAACATTCCACCAAATATGGTATAATATTATAAATTAAAAAGGGAGGAACAGAAATCAAAACTTGGTAATTTGTTGCAAAACTTGGTAATGTTGGAGCAGAAGGTCTGTAGCAGCCATCTTGGGCCTGAGACATTTCACTGTCTTCAGTAGAGCTCCCAACATCCCATAGTTGGAATGTGGCACCACCATCACTGCACGGTAGAAACAAGTTTAATGGTGAGCTATCTGCCATTTAATTTATGGTGCTTTTTGTATTTTTACAGCATTTAATGTGTGAGTAGTAAAAAGGAGGAAGGAAGTTGCAAGAGCTGTCTCAAACATGCTTGTTCCTAATTTTAATTTCCTGAATTAAATCACTAGATCTCAGAGTGCTGTGGATGCATGGACAAAAAGGCACGGGTCGCACCCAGTTTTACATTCCTCACAGCGTCACTGTTGACTCCGTTGGACGGGTAATTACAGGTCTTTTTATGTCCCTGCTGTCTGTTGTTTCTTATCTGAATGCCCTGTATGGCTCTGCGCGTTCGTACAGCAAAAACTCATGTTAGTTTTAGAACATGTTACCAAAAATGTAATGAAAAAACAGTTTTCTGTGGAATAATCCCTTTCACGTGTGTGTGTTTGTTTTTTAGGGGGTATTATAAGCCATTAAGAATAGAAGACAGTAGAAAATCTGAATACTGTTGCTGCGTGCTGCCACAGGCTGTGCTGCCCTTACTTTCTCCTGTGTGTGGCGAGTCCTACAGCTCACTACAACTACTGCAATGTCCAGTCAAAAACACTACAGCTACAGAACTACATCTGCATTATTACAATAGCAAATCTGTACCTGCACACTACCACACCATGACCCTACTCTGACAGCATCAGAACATTGAAAGCTATCATAATAGCAGAACTACAATGCTGCAGGCAAAACAACCAGCACTAATGCGCTACTACTGTACCTTTCCAAGAGCAGGACGGGAAACATGCACAACTACTACTGCCATACTACGACTAATCTGTAACAATACACTGCCATGACTGGAAGCCTACTAGTGACACATTACAGTGTTACAACACTACAAGAAATCAAAAGAGCACCAACAACAACACAATTGCAACACTACAACAGCTGTAATACTTCAATTTCACAACTAAACCAATATATCCAAAACGGTCCAGCAACATTACAAAACAATGATTTCAACACTGCACCTTTACCAGTCAGTCAGCAGCAGTTCTGTTGTTTCATTGTCCATTGACTATTGTGGCACACGTTGTTCGTCCTTTGCTTACAGCATTTTAAAATCTTGTTCATTTTAATTGTTCCCATTTTCCAACTTGTTTCCTTTTGTGGAGGCGGTCCACATCCTCTGTACAAGAACATTTTAATTCATTTTGTATTGCTGTTCGACTACCTGTTTCCTTCCGGTCCTCAGTGGAGCAGCGGAGTTCCTGGAACTCGATTTCCAGCTGCGTTTTGCACTTCTTCACTCTCTAGACCATCTCACAATGGCCACTGGTTCATTAGCATTGGCATTGAACTACCTTATGGGTGGCCCTCATTTCATCCTTCTCTTCCTTTTATATCCCTTTTGCTTGTGTTGTATGAGAACAGTGCCTGTTTTATTTTCTTAATTTCCTCTTCCATGCTATGCTTACTTGTTTCCTTACATGTTCATCCTCAATGAACTTTCCTGGGGTCTTTGGCGTCCTGGCTCCACACTTCCACCTCCATGTTTTATTCCTCATAGGTATTTATTTTGATGAACAACACCTGAGTCCACTGACCCCCTGGGACAGCCCACTTTATGTGCCTGCTCAGCAGAATCCAATCTGAACCAGTCTCTGCCCATCTGTGCCTGCCTAGGGTTCCTGTTGGTGGGTCCAGACCAATGTTATGACACATTGTGACACTCTTCTGACTCCTTCTACTGTTCATCAGCAAACCAAAGGTGCCTGTGGGTTTACAAGTAAAACTATCTATGGCATGAACTCAACCCATGTGAAACTGTGAAGGAGGTAGAGAGAAAAGTGTCCTATGTGAATATGGTACGATAAGATATCTCTAGGGCATGAAAATATACCCATCAGTCATCATCCGGTACCGCCCTTGTCATCATCTGGGTCTCCTCACACCAAGGAGAGTTCAATTGTAGCCACTACAGGTGGAAGTCGATACTGACAAAACCAGTGATATAAGATGGATAAGGGAGTGTCTGAACAAATATGTTTGGATGACTTATTTGCAGTGCATGTGAACCAAATAGTGAAAATGAAGTGATGTGTATTAAATAATAGTGTGAATAAAAATGGAGAGGCAGGAGGAGAATACATTTTAATGATGTCCTTCTGTCTTCCAATATTAAAAACAGTGCAGAGAAAGTAGCAGGTTAAACAAATGTCTGCTACAAAGATCTAGAGGTCGACACGTTTCAGCAGTCACAGGACTATGGTTGTCCGCTGCTTTCTTCAGGACCAATTACCCACTACTGCAACAGGAAGTATAAAATATAAAAGGAAAAAATGACAACCATATCACCTGAAGTGTATAAGGTATATCCTCCATATCCCTGGATGCGTTCCCAGCAACAGAAGAGGCTGTGCCGCTGTGCCGGTCTTTAAAAATGCCCTAGGACCCATTCTCTATCGTATGTTGTTCATCCTTCTACTGTTCACCAAAAAAGCTCATAGACCTCCATGAACACCGCGATCCCAACATTCTAAGACAGACCAACCAGTGTGTTATTGCAGTTGAAGGACTTCATCCGAAACTGGTAACTTAATAAATACGAGCACAATACTTCATAAAGTCTGTACATTCTCTAGATAGCCCATTTACTTGCTAAACTCTACGACCATTCTATCTCTAAACCCAAATGGGATCATTTCATTACATTTTTACAATCATTTTTAGTCTTAAGTGGATAAACGTGTCTCTTCTGAGACTTAACAACCTCAAAGAGGTAGAATTTGTGAGTGTCATGCTTGGAAGCCGCTTGGTCTACCTCTGCACTAAAATCCCCAAGAGAAAGTTCACCTCTCTCATGGTGATACCACATTATGCAGATCTTACAGGGGCAGCTGGAGAAAGGCTGTTCTTTCTTCTGTTTTCTGGCAGACATCCTGACGCACCAGCATGAAAGAGCCAATATGTTTGATGCAGAGCTGGGAGGAGGGTTCCGTCCATGGTTGGTGCGATGAGACTTCCCAGGTGGTGTTGTCACAGGAAGACATAAGAGACCGAGGGCCAGATGTACTAAACACTGGTTGCAAAATGCTGGTCACAATGTGTGCTAGCACTTATGCGACCAGTGTGGTATTTTTACAAACCGACCTATATACTAATAGGTTTGTTTGCAAAATATGAATCTTAGTGATCACAGTTCGGCCTACCTCATGAATATTCATGCAATAAGTTGCAAATTGTGACCCACTATGATTTGCCATTATCACAGGGATTGTGGCTGGCTGGGGCAGCAGATCTCCATGTCTGTGACTGTTTTTAAATAAATCCATCATTTAACAAAAAATATTGACCGTTATTCATAAAGAAAAACGGGATGCATTTAAAAGAAATGAGAAGTTGAACAAGACATGCTGGATGGAAGATAAGGTAGCTGCTGAGCTCAATTGTTATGTTATGTTATGAAGAAAAAAAACTTGTAAAGCACAACATATACCCGGAGGTGTCTTGCCGCTAGTCAGAGTGCAGAGCTAGTGCAGAAGGAGAAAGCTACTGATTAAAAAGCCAGGTTTTTACGGATTTCCTGAATTGTAGGAGGGAAGGGCTGATCTGATGTGCAAAGGGAGTGGAGCCCATTGTTTGGTTGCTCCTGCCAGGACGCTGCTTCCTCCCCATTTAGATTTTTTTTTATATCTAATGGTTTTATTTTGAAGGATCCCAGTGATCTCATATTTCTCGTGGGGGTGTACCATGAAAAAGCTTTCCTCAAAAAGAGTGAGCCAGAGTCATGGAAGGCCTTATAGTTAAGACACAGAGATTTGGATTTGATCCTATTCTTTACATATAGCCAGTGAAGATCTTTTATAGCAAGAGAGCCAGAGTGGTGCCTGCACAGTCCTAGTAGTAATCTTTTGGCTGAATTCTGCAGAACTTGAAGTTTGTTGACCTACCGGGCCTGCAGGCAGTTGTATAGGCCATAACATCAAGTCTATTTGATAGTATTAAGGTGGAAATAACTGTCTTCCTGGTACTGATGGGGAGAAAATTCGATATTTTCCTAAGGATTCTACGGGTGTAGTAAGAGGATGAAATAACTGCATTGATTTGCTTACCAAGATCTAGTTTGTCATCCAGGATATAGCCAAGACTCTTGGCTATATTGGTGGTGGTAGGAAGTAGTCCCATTTCTGCTGACCAACAGGGTGCTGACCAGAAGTTAGGATTATTTCCAGGTAAGTTCCCCTCGGTCTTCTCAGAATTAAGCTTAAGGCAATGCTTGCTCGTCCAAGAATTGATTTGGCGCATACCATTCTGGATTCAATGACTAGTGTTGGAGGCGGAAAGCACGATTTGTGTTTTATTCACGTAGGAGGTGAGCGAGAAGCTGAAGGATTGAATAGGAGGAGCCAGTTCAGCTACATAAATATTCAAAAGAGTGGGGCTGAGTGATGAACCCTGTGGAACTCCATAGGGTAAGGAAAAAAAATTAGATGAGAAAGTGTCTTCTTTGACCAGATTTTCTCTAACAGAGAGGAAGGATGTAAGTAATTTTAAGGCTAGCTTCTTTATGCCGATCACTTCCAGACGGTGGATCAATATGGAATGGTCCACCGTGTCAAAGGCCACAGATAGATCTAACAGGATCAGTGCTGCCGATCCACCCTCATCCAGGATACATTTTAGTTCATCCGTGGCCTTAATGAGGGCTGTCTCGGTGGTGTGTTCCAATCTGAACCTAACTTGAGTGGGATCGAGACAGTTATTCGCTTTGATGAACTGATTCAGCTGTATGTTCATAATTGTTTCAATTATTTTGGAGGGAAAGGAGAGTCTAGAGATGGGCCGGTAATTAGCCGGATGTTCCGGATCAAGATTAGGTTTTTTTATGAGCTTGAGAATGGATGCCTTTTTCCAAGAAATGGGGAAGATACCTGAGATAAACATGGAATTAAAGATATCGGTGAGTTTAGGCGCTATGGTATTTGAAATGGGCTTAAGCACTGAGGGAGGGCACGGATCATCCGGTGAGCCGGATTTGGTGGACTGTACAAGATCCTCTATTTGCACTATTGTGACTGGGGAGAAGGTGTCAAATACGGCCAGTGGTGAGTTGCCATCAGAATGGCCGTCCAACCTGATACTGATTACTGGCAGGTTATTGTTATTGAAGTGAGCAAACAACTAAGAAATTTGATCTGTTTTATTTCTAAAGTGCTGAGCGATAGTATCACAAAAAGACTGACTAATCTAGTCTCCTTTATAACCAGGCTGTCTGGTAAGTGTGTTTGTTACCAGATAAAGTTCTTTAGCAGAGTTTTTTGAGGATTCAATTTGCGTGGTGTCGTATGCCGATTGTGACCATGTCCTGCTGTGATGGCGCTTGTCCATGTTAATCGTGTTATCTCTTCACTGGCCCATGGGCTCTTCTGCCTGTTTTCCAGATCATAAGCTTGCCCTTCTGTTTCTTCCCTGTGCTTCCAGGTGTGGGTGGCTGATAGAGGAAACAATCGGATTCAGGTTTTTGACAAGGACTCTGGAGAGTGGTTGGGAGAATGGAAAAGCTGTTTCACAGAAGATGGTCCCTATTCTGTCAGGTAAACACACATTTCAGATCAAATTTAAACACGCTCCCCTGTTTTACCAACACTGTGATTTGGGAAGGTGTGGTGCCAGAATATCATTGCCAGGCTTTTGTCTGTCATAAATGTCTAGTCCTAAATATCGACAACAAACATATTGGCCCATCGGAGTTAATAGAAAATGTACATCAAATGGGACTTTAAAAAAATATAAATTAAGGCCACGATATTTATGTCAGATGTCATACAGTATCCTGCCATACAACAGTTGGGAAATATATTGATTCAACCCAATTAGGTGCATTAAAACGAATGACAGCATTATAATAATTAATGTGATTTACTGATGTATTAATTAGTGATGATCTTTTAAAAGATTAATCACTTTCACAACGCCAAGTGTTATTTATTGCAGCAGCATGGTCCTCTGCTATTACTCTCCTTAGTGAGATTCATGGATGCCTTGAATGTTGAAAAATGATTGAGTGTCCTGGATCTCAAGTAGTGGCAAGCAATAATTTCCCCAAATGAATATTTATATTCACCCTTCATCCCTTTCTTATCTAGTTCCTTTTTTTTTTTTTTTTAAACAGGTTTTATTGATTTTCATGCAGCATCGTACAGACATGTATTAAACAACAATCCCCAACTCCATGGTCCGGTACAGGATAACCCCTTCATTGGTACATAATAGCCATGCCCTATCAATCCCCCCCCCCCTCTGCCCCCACTCTCCCTTGTCAGTGTACCGCCCGTAGTTCCTCCGTTTCTTATCTAGTTCCTTATCAGAACACAAGCAAGCAAAGACAGAGTTCTCCCTGATTGGGGTTATGCCGTCGGGTGTAGCTTGATTCCAGTGGCGCAGTGAGCACCGGACCCATGTCTGGGCATACCCCTGCCACTTAGAACTGTATATCAAGCATACACAGGGTGCTTGCATTTCGGTTCAAGGACTGTTCCTATTGGAGCAGGGTAAAGACTAATCTGCATATGGGTAGGTCCAAACTGGTCAGACAAATTGCAAGCATTCCTCCCATCACCTTTTAATTGGAGTTGAGCAGTATCAATAAAATGTTCTATCACAAGACCCAAAGGTTACTCTGGTTAGTTGCTCTACATCTGGACCATAGTGGCGATTGGGTTTTGGTCCCACAGAATGGACACATAAGGATCACAGGGCCTCTCTGAGCTATTGGATATGACTAGCACAAAAGACCATTGATATACCCTTCACAGCAAGGTGTGATCCGGAAATCCCCAAGTCTGCCGGTATGACTCTTTTTCCACCACCCGTGTTGCTGATGGGACTGTACTCAATGTCGCATTGGATGAAGTATAGTGGGTACCCAGAAAGTCACATGAAGGGTCGCACAAAGGATGAACAGATAAATAAACTGTCATTCAGAGTGAACCATGCCATGACTTCACTCCGCTCACCTGCAATTTTTGATGATCCTGTGAGCCCTCCTACAGGTCTTGGTGAGTGCTAGAGTGAGCTGCTTCATGCTCTGTGTCTTTGTCTCCAGACTCCTTTGTTTGACATGGGCCATTTACTTAGGCAAGGTCAGCACCAGGGCAGGCCAGCATTGATTCCGTGCTGCATCATGGTTAGTCCTAGCTTTGAGGAAATGGCAAGGCTGCAGTACCACTTTCAGCACAGTGGCGGCGTTATGTGTCAAAATCCCAGGTCCAGAATATTGACCTGTACATTTGGACTCCACAATATCTACTACACTACATCGTCAATAGTAAGTATATCCAGGAACATGTAGAGCTGCTATTCTAACACCACATCTACTTATCCTTGTTGATACAGTGGATGACAACATTGCGGATTAGGTGTATGTGCAAGGTCTGTATTAAAACTTCAATATGTTAGCTGTACACTCTGCAGCAGGGTCCACAAAGCTCTATGTCCATGTAGATAGTCACTTTGCTTTACACAAATTGTAGGGTGTACCCTTAGTTGCTAGTAGACCACTGCCAGTCAGATTGATGTGTTTTCTTGGAGGTCTCCTTCGAGCGCTGGCTATACAAAGATTTTGCCCTGCTCCCAGGAGATTTATTGTGGGCTGGACACCTAAATGACACCATGCAGGTACTTCCTCCAGGTGTCAACGTTGATGGGAAATCTTGCGCATCCTATCCAGAAAGATCCTGGGAATAAAGGAGCAAAAGGAGAAAGAGGGAGTGAGAAGAGAGAATAGTTGCGGGATGGACTGACCCATGTGATTTTCTCTAGAAGCAGTCTCCCTCCTCTTTATTCCAGCTTTCATTCAGACAGATGTTCATGAACATCTGTGGGTAACCCAGCAACAGTTGCATCGAAGATGATTCTTGTCAGGCGTCCCTATGCAGTCGTTGCAGTGTTTAACATCATTATTGCGTGCAAAATCCAGATAAGGTTTGTGAACCTTTTCAGTTGTTAAAATATAGGATATGGAAGTTACCTTATTTTCCAAAGGCCATTTGACTTAATTATAAACGGGGGAAGTAGGCATCACCCCTGGGCTAGCTACTGCAACCCAAAAGTCAATACCCCGGCAAAGCGGTTAAGACTTGTATAACCTCAAAACTGCTGGGTACAGAGACCATTACCCGTCCATAGGAAGCATAAAGCTATGGAGCCGACTTCACTAAGTGGTCATACTTTCTGTACGCCTATGCACTGCTGAGCATTAACTCTTTGTTACACTGTTCAGCTGTGAGCCAGGACTCACAGAGAAAGTTTACTATCTCTATAATCTCCCTAGTGCTTTATTCTGTTCCCCAACTTTTCATGTGTGGATTTGAAGCAGGAAATTTCAAGTACATTTTAATTTTCTTTTTTGTTCTCATGGGATAACAACTTTCCACATTACAATTTCTATCACATCACATACTCTTGAAAAATGTGGTGATCCGTGAACTCTCACACATTGTTTGCTTTGCATATAACTGGTTTATTCAGGTTAAATTCAAGTGTAATTTACTACCCAAAGAGTTTTAGCTCTGTGGTTGTCCATCGCACGCACATTAACTGCTGCCCAGGAAAGCACTTGGTTTTCCTTTATGGGACACATGAGAATGCAGTGCATCTGCAGGTATAGCAGCATTTGCTTATGAGCAAGTCACACCTTTGCAAGTAAAATTGTCTTTGTAAATCACTTATCAGCTTTTGATTCATGTGGCAGATTTACAAATCCATTTATTAGTATGGGAAGAAGTACTAAAAAAGCAATATTTTTCATGCTCTTACATGCCTTTTTGTATCAGTCCTAAATTGCTCAACTCCTTATTAGTAGAAGGGTAAAGAGGGCTCAGTCAGTAAACAGTCCTATTTTATTGCCATTTGAGATGTTTTTGGGACAGTTCACAAATGCCCATAAGAGTATATAAAATAGTACTATAAATGTACAACTCTCTATACTCCATAATACCTTTCTGAACAAAGCCCCAGTATTACCATCTTTTACATATGTAAGTATAATTTATACACAAAATAATCTTTGTGACCAAGATCCCAGAAGTCATGTAAATAAAACTTCCTTGAGCCCAACACTTGTGATGAGCCATGGTAGCTCTTTGGCATCCTTGGTTTTCAGTGGTTCTTAAGGACATCTGTTTTACTAAGATTTAGATTTGTCTTGTATATTATCTGTTCGAGGCATATGAGCTGCAGATCTCACTCTTTTCTCAGGGTTTCTTTTTTTTAAAATGGACACTGTGAGTTAACAAGAACATTAAACACTTGCCTCTCATTTCTCTCTTTGTAGGTTGACTACTGGTGAAAACTTTCTCATTGTAGTCCAACTAACCATTAGCAGAGTTAACATCTTAGCTGTACCGCCCATTGGAAACATCGGGGACTGCATCATAGTGAGCCAGATCCAGCTCGCTGATGGAGTACGGCCTCATCTTGTGGATGTAAATGTGAAAACTGGTGCTTTTTATGTAGCAGAACTTGGGTCAGAACAAGTGCAGAAATATGTGCCACACAAATGAGCCAAACGTTGATGGTAATACATGGATTTTAAGATCCCTCTTTGGGTTTTTAAGTTCAGTTTAATGGCGACACATAGTCAGCCTTAAAGTTCCGTGTATTATCTGTAGGCTGAAACAAAATCAGTGGCTAAAAGCATGAATTTTTCTATTCCCGAGTCAACCTCGTCTCTGCTGTAAATCCATCACACATGAATGGTAAGTGAAAGGTTTTAACATTAACAGAAAATAGACCTGTATAGCCGAGGCTCTTTTTGGGACGCTTGTACGTGAAGCTGGCTTCATTTGCTTAATATCATCTACTCAAATTTAAGGTAAAGATGGATTGATATTTCGGTAGCAGAAATTGTAAAATGGTGTATCCTTGTCAGAGATTCTTTTGTATGAAAGAGTCAAAGGCATTCAAATAATACAAAGATCGTTTGGGATTTTTTTTGTCCTTCTAATTTAGCAGGTGGTCTTGACTGAGAGCACATAATGATGCCCAATGTGCCAGTTTAGCGGGAAGAGAGTGGGTGTCCTGGTGGCTCCTGTGCAAACAGTGCTTTGTAATATACCTGTGTCTTCTCCTTGCAATCCGTGGTCTTCTCGTTGAACGTCTGTTAAATCACCCACACGCACTTGCCCCACCTTCTATGGGTAGCTTACGGCCTAAACGATTCATACCAGGGGGTGGTGATGGACAGAGTATCTGAATTAAGCAGAACACTCCTACCCAGTCAAAAGATCAGGGCTTGATCCATCACCGTTTTTTAGCTCACTGCACCATCCCAGTTCAGAACCCGGCTACATGCAAATTAGCCTGGCCCTGGCCCAGTGCATCATGGGAACAGGGCAGACCAAACTACCAAGCCAATTCTTCACTGGAAAGGAAACAAGCTTCCGGGGACCGGTTTCTGGCATTGCAGCCGTCTTCGGCCCGGCTTGCTTGAATCCTGATGGTGCAGTGAGCAAGGGACTCACATCTGAGTATACCCTTCCACACTTGTGGTGGCCAAAACGATTCATAACAGGGGGTGGTGACAGGTAAGGTAAGGTATGGTAAGGGTACATAAATAGGGAGCAGGTGTGTTGGAAAGTGCTAATTTACGTCATTCAGTTTGGCAGGCAAAAGGTTATGACTGCATGACCAGCCAAGGTGGACATAATGTTTACCAATGTCTACTGGAATTCCCTCTAGCCCCTGCCTTTATAACTGCATGACCGGCCAAGGTAGGCGTAATGTTTACCAATGTCTACTGGAATTCCCTCTAGCCCCTGCCTTTATAACTGCATGACCGGCCAAGGTAGGCGTAATGTCTACTGCATCTCCGTCTCCTCTTATGACTGCAAGACTGGCCATGGTGGGTGTAATGTCTACTGCATCTCCCTCTCCCATCTGCCTCCACAGGAATAGCCAATTTTGATACTGACATACATGTCAACCTTGCAACTATTCACCAGTGCTGCACACCACACTATATCTATACACCTCTCCTCCATCTCCTCAGATCTAGTGTTGTCAAAAACCACAGGTACTGCCGAAGGCTCCTAGATGCACCTGTTAACGCAGCTCTTCACAACACGGTGGCTGAGGAAGAGTGGAATGGGGATAACTCAGTGCATATTGTGTGCATATGCGAGTTATGTTTTGCGGCCAAATCCTGCCTTTACTGAATGTTCGAAGCTGGTGCTTTGGGCCACATCAGTAAATGTAGCTAATTTGTCTAATACTTGAACCAGATACATGTCTAATCACTGGATTTATCAATTATTTAAGCTTTAGTTTAGGCCTGAATCAATGAATTTACAGAAAGTTTGAAGCTTATCTTTTGAGGCTAATTTTAAACTGCGCTTTTGGAGCACAATCAATTAGTTTACAGAGTATCTGAAGCTACTTTTTTGAATAAATGTGCATGCATAGAGAATGTGAGCTAAAATGTATAAAAGTATAATTATTTACACAAATGATTTAAGCTGATAATTTGAGACTAAATTAGTCTGTTTACAAATTTTCTTAAGCTGGATAATTGAAGCTGATATTTCGGGATTTGTTATATTCATTATGAGACATTGACTAGTGACAATTTGAAGTTAAGTCATGAGTCCGATGAAGACAAGAGGAGCGTCCGCTGTGTGCCTTCCCTTGCCCCACTCATAATTACACAATTGTTGATATACAGCACTCGCGTGCATATTGAGACAAATGTTGCGCCATTTGCCTTAGTACCTTCGTGACTTACTGAATGTAACCACTCGTATCAATATAGTTGTTTCTCTGTTATTTATTTCTCTAATAATTGTGCTCTATGGAGGTACTGACAACACCAAACGTATACTACTGTTACACGATGCAATAATTACATGTCTTCTCCTTTCTCTTTATAACTGTCGGAACCGACATTTGCTACGGTTGTATTGTCATTTGTTAATAAAAAAGCACTGTGTTATAAATTTGGTACCTGTATATTAAAAAAGCAATAAAAAAAGTTAATAACAAATGAGTGGACAGTGGACTGCTGTCTTTGTAACTTCTTGGAGATATTTCTTTATTCATTTCGGTAGGACACGGGCCCAAAAGTGCCACCAGCAAGAGCCCAATATTGCCTCTTTTGAAAAAGTTTCTATTTGACATACCAGACCTCTTCTGACTCGCGTCATAAGGCTCTAACATAGTTTGACGAACAATTAAACTATGTAGTTACCATTTTCATAACTATTTTTAAGAGGCCCTTCCGTCTCCTATTACCATTGTTTTTAAAATTCAGATCCTTTTTGACGTGTAACACATACAAGAAATTTTGAATACAGACACTTTCTTTTATCAACGATAAAATGTACATAGGTAGAACCCTTGAACAGTGCAATATGCTCATGTTGTTAGTCTTATCCAATGGCAACTCTTAAAGCTATTGTTAGTCCAGCACTATTTATGCTTTATAAGTAAAAGCCTAAGTTCTCTCCTTGGGCAAAATTGAGTAGCTTAAAAGAAGGACAAGGTGCACCTTGTTCAGCTCCTTCACTCTTTGTTATACAATAGAGCATATCTCTGTAGTTGTAACTCAAGACCAATCAGGTATCCAGGTCGGAGTGTCCCAGGGCAGACAGGATTTATTGGGCCCCAATTAATACAATGAGGGGTTCGCCACTATTTTCCTGGGGCCCTCATACTCTGGAGCCTTTTTCTGGGAACCAGGTACCCCTTTTCAATACTTGACTCTCAGGGTAGCGAGACCGAGTAGTGTAAGACGTACTCATGGGAAATGCTGTGGGTTAGAGACTCAGCACTCCGAAACACAGCAAACAATACTCAGTAAATCATTGTCCAGTTAGTATTTTGACTTCTAAAAAGGAAGAATACTTTATTATATGCACCACTATATAACATGCACCCATTTACAAATGTTTACAGAATGGCAGTGTGTGATCCCTATGATGACACCCTGTAAAGGGCCTCACAACCATGAGGGGGTGCACATTGAAGACAGGTCCACTGATCAGGTAGCACACTAAAGGTACCATATAGCCTCTGTGCTGTAGGCATCCATAACGGTCTCTGCAATAGCATGCATTGAACCCTGAAGCCAGAATCCTCCCCTCTATATGCATAACACAATGTAGTAGGTGCAGTCAATAAAAGTCGACCTACTGACTTTGTAAAGTTGTCACCACAATAGTTAAAAGCAGAAAGATACGTGCAAAATAGAATGCAATCATCATTGAAGCATTTTAGGATGTTACCACCTTTCAAGTGAATTCAATACCGTGTGCAATGATTCACAATTATTCTTGTTGCTGTCAATAAAGTTTTCAGTATTCAATACGCTGCTGTGTATGAGTCTTTCTTCTACTTTCATTCCGGCTGAAAAGCAGCCTTAAGACCCAAAACCAAAGCTCTCCACAACCCCAACTTTGTGAGTGCTTGTAAAATCAACAAAGGTCTTCCGGGACTCTCGGGCAATGACCTGGGAGACACAGGATTACAACGAGACTGGCAAGGGGGTCTGCCATACTTCTGGCAACCCCCTTGAGAGGGATCACATTGTAGATGGTGCTCTTGCCCTTCTTGAGACACTATAGAACAACATATACAGATGTTTCGATCTTGTTGCCCGGCTTCTGGGCCTGCTTGAGGATGTCATTTTGTCATGGTTTCTCTTTTTTCTTTTTCTTTAACCTGAATGTGCCTTCAGGTGTCTTAATTTGGTCTGTTTTTTTAATTGTTTTTAGAGCAGGGTCCCCAGCCCCATATTGGGTGCCCGTACACGCTGCTGCAAGGCCACACAAGAGCCCCAAGCCCGTGCAGCCACGCCTGCCAACTGTGCTCCCCACCGGGCACTCTTATCACAGCCCACAGAGATAACCTCTGTCCTCGTCTTTGCATTCACACCTGCCGACACAGACGAAGGCAGTTGCAACAGGTGCTTCTTCTGTTCGGCTCTTTTTGTAATTGGTGTCACTACTGGTTCTTCGGCCGCCACCCTGTGGCGATCTTTTACTGCCTGCCCTGGTCCATCTACAGCAGTTCAAATGTGCAGTAGAATTGGATAAAAACTGCAAGCTGTGATATAACCACATTTCCTACATGCACTTAGTATTCGCTAATTCCTCAGAGATTGCAATGCGTCCTTGTATACTGTGTCATTTGCCCTGCACTTAATGATGGGCACTATGTGCTTTGTTTTGGCACTTTCGGCTAAGACTTTTGTGTATTCCATTTCCACAACCCTGTTTATCAATTTGTCATCTGTTAATAAGGTGCCAGATTCCTTGGCCAGGGAGGTTGCTCGTAGATGAGTGCGCAGGAGTGCTTAACTCCCCTCTCTCCCCATCCCTGCAAATCTTTGACCCTCACCATTATTCGGTCTGCCATTCTGATATCATGCTTGAGATGCATTCTTCCATCTGCTGTTTATGATCATGTAGCCCAAAAATTGCAGGTCCTTGTACTTCTCAATGTTCGCAGAAGAATAATTATTGTGGAGTGAAGAGTTAATTAAGTAGAAGTTAGACTGAAATAGGACAGAGTGGAGGAGATGAGAATAATGGTGTAAATATGTTAGTTAGGTTTTTTGTTGAGGGGTGGACATGCATCTGAGGCTCTGCCTTTTGTTCTGGGTGACATTGTTTTAGTTTCTAGTTTCCGTCACTCCCGTTTTTGTTGGAGATCATGCTTCTGTGTGGCTAATTTTTAGGATCCTCTTTCTTATCATCTATAGATTCTTTAAAAAAAGTGGCTGCTTTGTCCAGGTGTAGATTGCGGAGTAAGTACCTCCTCATTAATTGTCCCTTTTCTAATAAATGCTATTCTCATAAGAGTTTTCTCAGGCATCTAATTTCTTTAGATGCGCTATACAGTGGTCATATCAATGTATCTCACATAAGCAATGGATTATCTTGTAGCTCTGTTGCTGCCGCAGATATTCTGGCTCTTTTCTCCTACATTCTTTTCACATCACCTGTTGCTTAAATTAAATTCTGACCTGAATACATGACTTGGATAATAAGCTTCATGGAGGTGAATATAAAACTCTAATCCACCAAAAGAAATTTTATTCAAAATTTACGCTCTGGTCAAACCTAATAACTGCTACAGAGAACACTGATTCACACGTTCTTTGTAAAATAATTGCTTCTGACAAAGTAGCAGGAGGTGGCAGGCGTGAAGTATAGTTAGTGTTCAGGTTTTGTATAATCATCTACCCCTTTATATGACCCCCCTATTTAATGCATTTAACATTAGTCTGAGGGTGCATGCTGGAAACCAGCAGGCAATTTCTGTAGTTTTAAAACAATGTCCCCGTCGTTAACCTTGCTTGAAATGTAGATTTAACACAATTTTTCAATCAGTAACCTTGCTTTATAATTTGTCAAGTCAAATGTGGGGACAAAAGTATATACTTTTTTTTTATTTAAACTTTATTCATAATTTTATCATGACATAAATAAAGCCAATAACAACCCAAAGTACGGGGAGTATTTGTGTGTACAATATAGCAATGTATCTATGAGGACACCAGTTATGGCGGGTAGTAATATACCAACAGCGAGTCCTGGTACATGGGAGGGAAGTACAGGCGATAAGGAACCCAATCAAGTTGGCGCGCAGGCCACATGCGGTGTTACAGTAGCAGGTGTACAAGACCTACCCAAGATACATAAAGACAACACCCATGGTCAAGAATTGTCAGACACTCTTTGGTATATCCGGTACATAGCCAAGTAATGCTAGCAGCGGATCCGGTGCAAACTCCCTGTCAATCTTAGGAACAAAATTATACATTTCTGGGCTCTGAGCTTGTCCTGGCTGAGCTAAAGAAGTGTACACAAAATAGGGGTGCCAGTTCTGCTAGGAGTTTTTAACTGTGATTTCTGCCCCAAAAGGTGCCGAACAGTGGACTTAGTTGCTTTTTCACACTAGCTCATGGGATGAAGCCATCTTGCTACTATTCAATTTCATCACTGAACACAAAGTCACAAGTGTTTGGTTGAGTGATATACATTAGACTACGCAGGGTACAACAAGGAAATAATGGCTGAAGAATATGGGTTTCAGGAAAATAAAAATACAACACACCAGATATAGATGTTTTATTTTTACATGTCGGGGCAGTGCATGCAGAGAACCAAATTCATTATTTTGCCTTTATTGAAAAGCAAGCTTCTTCAGTGTAATTCATAGAAACAGCCTATGGCCCATGTAGCATGGAATAGTGATTCCCATGGGACTACATAATTCCCTAATGCTCCTAAATGGCCATTATAGGGCTAGTGTAAATATAGGGAAATCGGGTGAGTCTTCTAACTGCTTTAAGTTTGCGGAGGGCTATCCCAAGGTTGCGTGTGCCACCCTCACTCCACCCGCTGTTAATTCTATTGATCAATTCTGCATGATCTGTTTTGGCAGAGGCTGAATATGATATACCAAAAGCTGAGAATGTTAGGGTATCCATGCTGCTCTTTGTGAAGGATACAGCATTAATAATATAGATTGGAGATGTACTGCAAACTTTCTTAAATACCTTTGAAAATGTGCAGAGAGTGCAGCGAGTTGCTTTTGAAGATCGATTATGGCAAATCTAAAGGAATGGATGCACCAAATAAGCAATGCACCTATGTTTTGGTATAGTAGAGAAAACCTGCCACGTGTTACTACTGAAGGGGTTAGATTTGTCTACAGTGTGGCCTGTAAGACCCTAATAAAAAAAGTGTTGCTAAGTTTATCTCAGATCAGTGGGGCAATAGGAAAATTGGCAAGGAAGTATCTAAAAAGCTATGTAACATAAGGGAGTCTTCAATCCCTGTGTCAAAGCTGTCCCTAATTTCCTTAATACATGCGACTTGTGACACATATAGGGCCTTATTTGCAAAGGTGAACTTACACTTTTCGTGTAATTTTACTACTTGTTTACTATTGTCAACCTGCGAGTTTAGTTCTACGTGTAGTATCTTTACGAGTGCAGAGACTGCCCTATTTTTTTATGTACCGACTTCTCTGCAGTTGTAAATAACCTACATGTAAACCTGCACTCCTAGTTTGTGAATAGCCAAAAAATAGTAAACTTACACCAAAGGTGTAAGTTTACCTTTGTGTATAACGCCCAAGTTGCCTGTAATAAAGAAATGACATAGCAGTTCAACTGTAATACGTTTTTACAGTTGAGTTCTGATGTCACAATGCTTGCTGCCATTGCAGGCAATGCAGGGAAAAGGCATCTCCGAGAACATAATGAAAGCTGCAGTTTTAAAACTGAAACATGGCTTTTCCTTCTTCTGTTCTGTTTTTTCTAGATGAACAGAAATAAGCAACAAGCATTTACAATGCAACGGTTTCGCCTTTGCAAAAGTTAGAGCTATTGGCATTGTAAATGACACATTTTTTATTTATGTGTTGGTTTTGAAAACAGATAAATAAATGTCATTGTCATTTACAATGCCAATAGCTTAATCTCTCGCAAATGCGAGACCTATTTCATTTGCAATGCAATAGGTCGCGTATTTATGCGAGTTTGAGCTATTGACATTGCAAATAACAATGCGTTTTATTTATGTTTCAAAAACAAAACATAAATAAAATGTCTCTCACACTGCTGTCTCTCTCACACTGCTGTCTCTCTCACACTGATGTCCCTATTGATGTGTTTTCATGGCATAGTCCTAAATTACAACACATGCAAGTGCAAAAAAAACAACCTATTGTCTTTTAATTTGCAAATGACCTTGATGTTTTAAGTGTAATAAATGAAAGGACATGCAAGTAAAAGGAGTGCTGTGGTAAACAAGGGTGTGTATTTTAATGTGAAGGTAGTGACACCCGGCTGCTGGTCACTGCCACTTAAGTTCTTATGTACCCGAGGGCTTTTGACATACTGCCGTCTCCCTAACCCAATGCCAAGAAACAGTGGTCTGAAATCTATTGAATGGTACAAAATTAAATGCTGAAAATAAGAGGCTTTTCAGGCTAAAACACCCCAACATCTTAAACCCAACGTTGTCTCTCCCAACGCAATGTTTCTCGTTTCGTCAGTATTAGAAGAATAGCATCAGTGTTGACTGACGGGATCTTACCCAGTTTACACGCGAAGATCTGTACAGATGCACACAATAACGTTTCTTACCAGGTTATCCCTATTACTGCAGTCAAATTAAATTGGACGTCCTGTTGACTTTGATGCGGTTGCTGCAGATTCACAATCTAACAAACTGCCAATCAAAGCGCGACTCGGTGTCAGCCGGGGCCTCCATGTTAATACACATACAGGGCACATACAGCACTCTCAGTGATGGCCGGTGCGTGCAGGTAAGAAGGGGGGTGGGGACTCGGCCCCTGACACACTAAAAAACAAATCTACACTCTACCAACGATGCGTGACCAACATTGCTGTTTACTCGAGATCCCTGAAAGCGTGAAGGGTAGAAAAGCGCTATAAAAAGCCAATATAGTAGGTAGGGGAATGGATGAGCATATGAAATTGCCCTGAGTACCACCCAGTTATTTGAATTGAAATTTAGAAGTGCAGCTACTCACTAGTAGGAGTACATTTGCTCCTGAGAAGTGCTGGTGCTAGTGCTGGTGCTCCCCCACTGAATGTATATCAGTAGTGCTGAGAAGTGCAGGTACTCCGTACCGGACTGTACCTGCCCATTTAAAGCACTCGTGCTACCCCTGTTCGTTGTACAGTTTTGGTGCCTCTCTCCCGTCACAGGCCCCGGCTGCCTCTGCAAATTGTATTTGAATATCACAAAAGTAGGCCTTCTTTGCTTTTGAGATATTGAATATTGCCAATGAGGCAGCCACTAGGTGCTGTCATATACTGCAGTTTTCAAGACACGTTTTTCGGGACAGTGTTTCTATTGCATACACATCTTTACATTATCCAATAAAGCAAAGTCGAGAGTTGACCGAAAACCAAATACATTTCATCTGTTCAAGCAGAGACCTTTTACGGCATGGGCAAAGTGAGCATTTGTCCAGGGCCCCCACCTCCCGAGGGCCCCACGGGGAAATGATCCTTCAGTTCATTTGATTTATTTCTACTATTGTCTATTTCACTAGGTAAACCACTGTCCCGCTGCTTGTCTGCACCTCCTCCTCTGCTCTCTCTCTAGTGTCATTTAAGGATTCTCGTGTTCCTGGGCAACACAAATTTCAACAATTTTTGATTACCCAGTTAGTTAACATTTAAATCAATATAGTTTTGTGTTACACAGCCTTGAATGAGCAGACAATACGTTATAAATGTCAACGTTGTTTGAAACAGGGGCCCCCAAGATCCTTAAGATGACACTGTGGAAGTAAATGTAAAATATATGAAATGAAGGTTTGCTCTAACCATCATATTTTGGAGCCTAGCGTCCATATATAAACCCAATGAAAATGTCCGCGTGTGCACACTGATGTGAAATGGCAGTCCCATTGTAAAGGGTAAGCAAGACTAAAGCCGATCCCAGGGCCCTGAGATATTCCAAGTCATTCTTCACACTTGAACAAAAACATTGTGTGATTCTAGGCCAATCATGTGTTGTCCCTGTCCCTGAAACTGTAAACATCTGAAGGTAAATATAATAAACCCAAATGTTCAATGCGCCTATTGCTGGTTTCCCTGTTAGATCAAGCTCCTCCCAGTCGTATCCGGGTTTCTGTACTCCCAGCTCGAGAGGGCCCCACACAGACAAAGACAATACTCTGGGCAATCGTCTCCTGCATCAATGTCAATGTTCGCTATAAAGCGCTGACTGCTCTTTGCAGAAGGCGCAGCACTGGATCAAAACCCTAACACACATACTCAGTTCTGGCGCTTTGGTTCTGGGTGCCCTGAACAGCCAGTACGAATGGACAAATGCCAGCCGGGGCCTACAATCACTGATATATATCTAGCGCTTAGAGACTCTGATATGTCTCGCTGCTCGCATTCCAATGCATTGTGGAGAATGGAAAGGCTCCCTGGTCGTGCCACAGCAAGAGGCCAGCTGTCATTTCAATTACACGCCACAAGCCGTGGCCACAACAGAGCTCAAGCGCTTTGAGGCGGCCGCTTCTGCTGTGAGAGGTACACACATCTATCTGGGTGGCACACAAATTGGAAACAGTTTCAACGCCTGTCCGTCACCTCCTCCTTTGGTTTTGTTTTTACTCACCCAAATTTCCAGTTCTGTTTCATGCTTGCAGATATAGTAGTCAGGGGTGCGCTCCAAGTCTTGCAAGTTAATCCCCTTCGGGATCTTATCAGTGTGGCACGCCTGGCAGAGCGGTGCATTGTCCATGTTAGCTGCACAGGCTTCTCTGGTGTCCCCCATCAGCGGACCATCACCACTTCCAGCTTGGGACGACTCCACCTCTCTCCACAGGTGGGTGGTGCCTCAGAGATGCTGCGGGCCGCTCCCCACGGCTCAGCCATGGGCCCCCTCCATCCCTCACTCACTTTCGTTCGGTGACCCGACTGCAGGCGACCACCTCCAATGCAGACGGGGCCTGCTGTCTATTTTTACACCCTGCAGCTGTGGGTGTAGACAGGGCTGGGAAGTGTGGGGGAGCGCCTCTGTACCCTGCTGCCAGCCTGCCCGCACGTGCCCTCTCAGCCCACGGTGTGAAATGCCGCTGCGGCACATCTGAGGCGTATTGAATGACCCGGTGGAAGCCTGGCACAGCTTTGAGATTTCTCTGTCCCCTGTCTGCTTCTTAGCACGGAAGTGGGTGGGGGCACGCTGTGATCATTTCGAAGCCTGGTACCACAATGCACTGTTACTTTCACTGGGCGCTCGGGCGCACACCCGTCACCTAAGAAAGGGTTGGGAAGAGATGTATCGAGTGGACAGTGCACACTGGGGAAACATGCGCTCGCCATGACACAGCCTTTTGTCTTTTAACCCGTCCCTTTCAGACTGACTTGCTGCTGGCGTAAAAGGTTCCTTATCTTCTTTATGGTGCCATCTGGACCCATAAAGAAGATAAGAAACCTTTTACGCCAGCAGGAAGTCAAGGAACCCAATCTGAAAAGGACGGGGCTAAAAGAGAAAAAAAAACGTCACTAGAACCTCTTCTCTAATGGCTGGCCACCGTTTAGGAGGACAGCCAATGGAGAAGAGGGGCGGGGCTTAACCCTCGCTAGTGAAGTACTCTCTAAAACATAAAATCTCGCGAGCTTGACTGCGCAGGTGCGCAGTACGCCACACGAGACCTAAAAAGGAGATGTTTATGGTAACACAAGTATTTTCCACGCTTTAGGTAATTATAGAAAACATAGACTCTGCATGTTTCTAAGCATTCTGAGCAACAGCGTTTTTTTAAATCTGACTTGTATTAAACTGATTCTACTAGCTTTCTGCAACACATATCTAACTGCTTTTTGGTGTTCCATTTTGCAGTAGAGATTCTAATTGTATTCTTTGTGTGTTGGAAAATAGATTATTAGTAGTGGCAGATATGCATTTACTACTGACAACAATACCACTGACATGATATAGGGCTTAGATTAGGTCTTAGAAAATTAATCCCATGCTCAACACTTGGTAGTTTGGCTGCGAGCGGGCAGGCTTAACTTTAAAGACAGGAATGCAGAGCATTTAAAAACATCATGTCAGTAAATATTTAAGACCTAACACACAGTAAAAATCCAACACCAATTTATAAACATAGGAAATAGTTTTATCTTTAAAATGACCCCAAAACTAAAACATTCCACTGTAGGGAACCAGAGATATGGATTTCTAAAGATTAGACACTTTCAGGTGCTTAGAAACCAATAGTGCCACTTTTGGACATTTGACTGCCTCTGACAAGGACATATTCACACTTAGCAACTTTTCTGGAGGATTTCTCACCAGGCTCATACAGCCTCCTCCAGCAGGCTTAATTCCGTTAGGAACACTTTCTTGAAGTTCCTCTTGCGGGTTCAAAGTTCCAGAACACAATCAAAGGGTCTGGACTCTCCAAGTGGGTCCTTGCAGGTTTGGGACGTCAGTTACCACAATCCACTTGGTCAAAACCCTTACAAATCCACTGGTACTACTCCAGGCTGAGGATTCATGGTGGTGATGGTCCAGGTGAGCTCTGTTAACCTGTAGCTTGCAAGGAGTCCACTCTTTAGTCCTTTTGAAGCAGGTTTGATCCATAGGGCTACAGTTTCAGATGGTGCAAAAGGTGCAATCTTCAGAGTGCAAGGCCTGCTTAATGCACATCAATCTCCTCAGCGTGGGCCCATCTTGCTCTCTTAGGTTTCAAAAAAGCAGATCTTGGAGGCACTACCCCTCTCAGATACTTATTCAGTGTTCTCTGGAGTCAAGCAGGAGGGCACTCCTGTCCAATGAGGTGCAGGGCAACACCCCATAGCATGACCACTTCCTCCAAAGTGTGGCACAGTGATATCCCAGAAAACACTATTCTCCCAAAATGCAATAATCAGAAATTTCGGCAGTGAGAGAAGAGGTGGCTAAACTTACCCCCAGGATGGCTAATCTCCATAGTCTCGCCCCCTTGTATCTGCTCATTCCTTCCTTAAGCCTAAAATATGGTTGGGTTAAAAGAGGAGAGTTGTAAATAAAAACTGGTTACTCTAGCTTGTCTCCCCCTTCCCTCAACCGCTTCGCCGCTGTTGACATTCTGTCGCGGGGCGGAAAAAAATGATGCATGCACAGTTCAGATGGCCGACGGCTGTCTGACGCATGGAAAAGGTTAAAGAGCATTATTAACTACCCCTCGCCCTAGCATCATATGCCCAGCAACCTCTCTTACCAGAAAGGCTTCCTAACCCCAGGGGTCATTTATCACCTCTTCAAAGCAGGTAGGCTACTCCATATATCTCAGACCAATCAAGGCAGAGCACTCGAGGGTTGAATTTTGGCTTACAGACAAGAAAGTCTTATAACTTCTTGTCTGTACATTTTAGAAAAAATTCAACAATACCATATTTTTGGATTTGTCATTACCATTCTACAGAGTCCTTTAATCCTAGTTTTATGGCTTTTCTTTCTCCAGTTATTAACTAATAACCTCTTCCAATGTTAACCTATGGGCTGGGGATCTGCAATGGAAAAAAACTGGGCAATTTCTCCACTACTAGGGCCTATAACAGAGGTTTTATAAGGACCCTGCTTATACCTACAGGACCCTGCACTCCTGGAACACCTAGGAAGGACTTTAGGGGTTCTGAATAGATCAAAATGTTGCATATCCTCATTTCACAGTGCTCTGAGCACAAACGTTGATTTTGGGAAGCCCTTTACTACAATGTGGGGAATGAAATGTGCAATTTCACTAACCCCAAGCCATATAAAAACCTTTTCATAAGGATTCTATTTATGAGTACCTGCCCTCCCATCTCAGGGACACCTAGTGGAGACCCTGGGGGTACTTGCCATGCTCAAACATAGTATTTTAATAATTTTTAAGTACACCAAACACCAACGTCGAATTTGGGCACAATGTGCATTTTAAAAAGCAGTCCTGCAACACAGGGCTGCTTTTAAACTGACATCAGGCTCCAGCAGTGCACACATGCAAGTGTAGAAAATGCTGCTGGTCTCTAAACTGCCCTGCCCTATTCTATACTAGGGACTCGAAGGTAGTTTCAAACCCCTTACCCTATTATATACTAGGGACTTATATAAAAGGTCATGCCACTCACAGGGGTACCATAACCTATAGTGTACCCTAGTGAATGTAGGTGTTTTCACTGTTTTCTAAGTGTCTCTTTCAGCATAGCACTGGCCCTGGGCCTGGTTAGGCAGAGCCCTGGGTCGGTTAAAGTCAGTTACCACCAGTACCAGTCAGCAAATATTTGGGGGTGCTGAGAGCACAGGATGACTTTGCAACATCATGTTCACAAGTGTGTCTAAACAAATACTGAATATATTTCTGGTGTTTCCTCGAGGGCAATAGTGACACCATCAGAGGGTGCTTCTTGAGACACCGGCCCACCTAGTAATGATCTATGACCTATTGTATCATGAGCTGCAGACAGTGCAAGAAGGAAAGGGGTATAAGGTTGCCCTGATTCTAATGAGATGAGGATCTATTTTCTGATATCTACCACTGTTGTTTCTGTCCCTCTTCCCTGTCTGAAGCCTGACTGTCATTAAGGATAGAGTTTCATTCATCAGATTCATGTAACTGGTGAGGTACTTCTGTTCCATGATCTCTCTGATGCTATTTCAGAATGGCCTGTTAGCTGGTTCCAGGGGATTATCAGTCAGTGTTAATAACAGGCACAATAATGGCATGTTTTAGGATTTTGGATACTTTTCTTTAAAGAAGAGATGAGTTTATGGTTCTTGTTATCTCGTGGCCTAGTATAATCAAGTGATCTTTGTAGACCTTGCTGTTCTCTTATTTGTGTAGTTTACTTACAGGAAGAAGACAGATGAATACTTACTGATAGTCTGTAGAGCTATATTATTTTAAGTAAGTCCCAGATGTGATAAGGAGAAGTAAGATGTAAGCCCAACTAATTCTGGCCATAGTAAGCAAGTGGCACATTTAATTGGAATGTGGAGTAGTTGGATGATCTGTTTTGGAAATCCCATTATCTTGCTTCGATTATAGCATTCGGGGTGAATAGAGGTTGATATTAGAAAAGATATAGGCACAAACGAAATTTGGTATTAGAATTACCAATAGTCTGTTGGACTCAGTCTGTGTATGACACAATACTACTACTATAGGTAAAGACCAGAATGTAACTTGATCGTCAATGCCTAGTGGTTTGGTTTGCATCCACTTTTGGGTTTAGGGATATTTGTTGTACAAGATGGATTTGTGATAAATGAAGTATGCTGGACATGTAACTTTAACCATGTACTGAATTTGTGACCTTTGCTATAGAAGAATGGTATTAGGGTTGTACTGTAATAACGTGTAGATTGAACATCAAATTGTGTTGTTATATGTTTTTTTAACCAAATAAATCAGTATTGTAGGAATTACATTCCTCACTCTCAAATTGTTTTTTTTTATTACCCTTTGGTATCCACGCTGTCTTTGTGGCTGGATTTCAGCCTTGCAGATTCATAATAATTTCCAAGTTCAAAACTGATAATTCACTTAGCAATAAATGATTTAATGCAGTTATGTTTTCCAACCCTGCCAGTCACTATCCTGTAGAATTGACATCTAGACACAATGAAACACAACTATACACGGTTTCCACAGAACACATTGGCTCCAGTCAATGAGAAGAAAAGAGCTCCCAGATTCTGAGCATCCTACTGGACCATACTGTTTGTGGAAAAAGACCATATATATGCATGTGGCAATACTATTGTGATTTCCTTCCAGTTCCAGCTTTTGGGATATTTCTTTCAATGTTCACTCTGTGTAGCTTGAAGAAACTCTCTGGATTTTTACTGATACGTTGTCATGTACACTGGTTTGTCTATTTACTTTGTATGAGATCAGTATTTAGCATCCCTGTGAGAAGTTGACCTGGTACATGATGTCCACTATTCTAGTGAGACACCTTGCACCAGTCCAATTGACCCTCAGTGATGGTGGTTGTAAAGTCAACCTTATAGAAAGCTATCCTAGTGGGAGCTATGGAGAGCAGCCTTCAAGCTAAGACTTCAGAGAGCTAATTAAGCTAGTTATTTTACCAATTATAATCTCTTGAGTACCAAATGAAAGCACACCACACAAGGTATGTATCAAATATATATGTATTTATTCTAAACACAACCCCTCTGCACTCTTTCTGAGGTCAGAGGTAAAAGTACCATACAAGGAACTTAATTAGCATACGATAAGTTGCACAGTGTACGTTATGCCCTAGGGGCCTCACAAACCATATACTAAAATAGTGGCATAAGAACCACATCTGGGATAGAAAGCAGGCCTGGGGAATATCTGGGGCTTCTAGGAACAACCAAAGGTTAGGATGTAGGAGGCCCATGGGAGACGCGTGCAGTGTCTAAACACATCCGCGGGTTACCATTGACTTTCTATGGGAAACTAACAAGTTACAAATTTACAATTTACGGACACTTCCAGATGGACTACGATGGAACCCACATAGACTAAAACACTTCGAGAGTCAAGACCCACGTGAGCACCAGAGTACTTGTGTTACCTCACCCAGGGAAGCCGGGTACATAGGTGCCTTTTGGTGTCGGGTTTCATCGTCGATTCCTATGGAGAGCTGCGAAGAAGTGCTGCAGGCGACCAGAGGAAAAGTGTCCGGGTGGATCCAAGGGTGGATCGAAGATCTGAAGAACCTGAAAGCACAAGGGACAGAGTCTGGGTCACTAGCCAGTGACCAGGATGGCGATGGGAAGCTGCCAGCCAATGTCGGGTGATTTCAGGTGAAAAGGTGAAGTTTGTCTCTTCTGCCTCGAGGTCCAGGAGGCGTCGACGATGACCAGGAGCTGGATTCGAGCTGTCCCATGATGGATCTAGTTGACTGCAGTGTCGGTATCCGGATTGGACACAACAAGCCTTGGCGAACGCAATCCACGCTAGATGTTGAGATTGGCTTCGATGCAGACCAGCAAAGTCTGGGCGCTTCTCCTTTGAAGGGAAGCTGGAGCAAGCCTGGAGCAACCAGGAAAGCAAAGTTGTTTCAAGTTTGGTCTTCTTGGGTGCTCACTGGCCAACAGACTAGGAACCACGAAGACGCGTCAAGCTGAAATGCACAAAGCGGGCCCACAGGACACTCGTGGAGTGTGGACCTCTGAGCTTTGGTGCAAAAGGTGCTCGGGCTGGGGCTTCAAGCACCCAAATGCACAACTTCGGGATACCTCGGGAAGTAGGTGCAGCTTGCAAAATGCAGGCTGTCCAGGAGTTGTGGTCCCACGTCTCTCATGTCCGCTACAGGTCTCAGCTTTGCTGGGAGTGCAGATCAGTGTCTAGATGTCTGGAAGTCTATGACCTGTGTCGCAGATTCTTCGGGATTCGGCGGGAGCCTCGAAAATGCAGACTGGCAAAGATGCAGTTGGTGCCTGTTTGGACAGGGTGGTCACTCCTTGACCACAATGGAGATTTCTTCCATCTTCCGATATGGAATGTCGAAGGTCCAGGATATATGTTGCAGAGTTTCATCCAGGGTAATCTAAAGTCCTAGGGACTGCGGTTCTATACTTATAGTAAGTTTAGGGGTTGGACTAACTCTAAGGTCCCTCCTATGGGTGGACCTGGGGAGGGGGTGGTTACACCCCTTTCCCTTTGTCCAGTTTTGCGCCAGAGCTGGGGCTGAGCGCCCTAGCAACTGGTTTGAACTGGGAAATGCATGGAGCACCTTGTGTGCCACAGGCAGTGTCTGAAAAGCATTCACTGAATGCACCCCACCCTGCCCCAATACACTAAAGCCAGTCTGGGGAGTTGCTAGCACCTCCCAGGACAGGAATCATATTGTCCAGGCCTCCCCTGCTGGAGTTTCACCCAGCAGCAGGAGGGCAGACTTGTGTCTGTGTTAGCAGCATCCATTTTGTGATGCTGGGGCTCTGTTTAACTTTAACCAGGTTTAACAGTAACTACATGACTTCTCCCTCTAGAAGGGTGGAATGCTACCCCGCCGCCAGGACTGGCGGGGAGGGGAGGGTAGTATTCCAAAGTGTTTGACACCTTACACGACATGTTTTGATAAACTAAACCAAAGTTAGCATTAACCGCGAGGATTATAATGCACTTAAGCGTATATGGTATGGCTATATCATAGAACAGCTATAAGGAGATGGTTCCAAAAGCTGCAGAGGGGCTCAGCTCATGCTAGGGCACCCTCTCACACAAAACCAAGCACTCTGCCTCCAGGATTGTCAAGGCCTGCCATAGGAGTGACTTATAGGTTAATATGTGTCTATATATATATATATATATAGATATAGGAATACTATATCTAAGCAATGGGTGATTACACCACCTTACCCAGGCTGCAGGTACAGACCTGTGGTGTTAGTTTGGAAGGCTAACCAGGGGAGGCACAATACATGCTGCAGCCCCTGGTAGCCTAGGGTGCACCTATGCCCTGGGTACCTAAGGTACACTATACAGGGGCTCACAAGGGTGACCCAGTAACCAATCTGGAATGTACCTAAAGTACATGGTATCAATTTAGAGAGAGAACAGCTAGGCTGTGGGCCTGATTAGCAGGACCACAGCCATACTAAAGTCGAAAAACCAGAGAATCACAGGAGCACCCCAGTACTTCACGAGTCTTTAAAAGACCATTTACTTGCTAACGAGGCTTTGTTGTGTTTTCACCCTTTCTTAGAGCCCCTGCATCTCCACTCTACCTATTGCTGGAAGAATCAGCCGCCCCGAAATTTAGCTTTAGTTGCACCTCTGATTGCAATGCACCATAGTGGCTCGACACAGCAGTGAGACAGAACACACCAAGAGCATGAGAACCAGCAGAGAAACACCACCAGCCATCCTCAACAAGGAAGAAAGGCGGCAAAGCCCACATGACCCAGCAGCAGTCCCAGAAGATCCTGTTTCAGATCGCCACTAGCTTCATGTGGCGTGCTCAGGCAGGACACAAGACATTTGAAACACCCACCCAGCATCACCAACCCAACCTAATGTGACAAAAGGTGCAGGAACTTTTGAACTGAACTTATCCAATCAAGCAGCATAGAGGCGTAAAGCAAACCTCACTCAGTGGGAAAGGATTTCTGCTTGTGCAATAGGGCCTATCTCCTCCTCGCGTGGGGTGACCTTCCACGAGTGGTACCTTCTCACTACTTCGTTATATTAGGTTATGGCGACTTCTCAGCAATGCTTTCTGCAGTGTTTGTCGTATCATTGATATTGCATTGCGATAGCGCAAGCTTCAATCAGAAGTGTGGTCTTCTACATGCTAGAGTACATAGTTGAACATAAAAAAAACTCTAAGTTTATCTTGTTCTTTCTTTTACTTTATAACCCCAGAGTTGTTCTTATTTATACATGTATATATGGATTCCGAGACTTTGGTAATAAGTTTGCCGCCATTTTGGGTTCTGACAGAACTAACGCTTTAAGACTATATATATACTAATATAATAAAGAGAGAGCCCAAACCTTTGAGGCGGGTAATCTCAGGAACCACAGCACCAATCACAAAACCCAATACAGCGTTGGAAAGGGCAGTTGCAGCAGAAGGACATAGGCTATGCAGACGCCCACCATATACATTTAAAAGGTAAACGAACCGTGCCAGCAAAGTAGTCCCTTGTGGGCGTGTCTGCATTGTGCTGTGGGCGTGTGCTGGGGGCGTGACAAACACGGGGGGCGTCTGGTACGTTCCGCCCTTCATGCCATGTCTCATATCGTGTGCTGTGGGCGTGTGCTGGGGGCGTGTGCGGGGCGCGGGATTACGGAATAAAAAAAACTAGCGTTGTGCCAAATAATTCATTGTTTTTTCTTCCCAGGTTCTGTACATTCCGGCTCCGGGTGTCCACCTGCTCCCTTTAAATACCCCTGCACCCCACAATCATAACCCACCCTTACTCCTTAAAATACCCCAACACCCTTAAACACTAACCCATCTTAGCCCTTTAAATATACCCTGTACCCCAAAACCCAAACATATCCCTAAACCCTAAAAATACCCCTGTACCCCAAAACCCAAACCTAGCCCTGAACCCTATAAATACCCCTGTACCTCAAAACCCAAACCTACCACTGAACCCTAAAAATACCCCTGTACCCCAAAACCCAAACCTACCCCTGAACCATAAAATAACCCTGTACCCCAAAACCCAAACCTACCCCTGATCCCTAAAATACCCCTGTACCCCAAAACCCAAACCTAGCCCTGAACCCTAAAAATACCCCTGTACCCCAAAACCAAAACCTAGCCCTGAACCCTTAAAATACCCCTGTACCCCAAAACCCAAACCTACCCTTGAACCCTAAAAATACCCCTATACCCCAAAACCCACACCTAGCCCTGAACCCTAAAAATACCCCTGTACCCCAAAACCCATACCTATCCCTAAACCCTAATACTACCCCTGTACCCCATAACCCAAAACTATATCTGAACCTTAAAATATCCAAACACCCCAAACATATTCCTCAGTACCCCAAAACATATACCCCTATACCCATAGTTACCTTATCCAAACATTTTTAAAAAACATGCTTTTACCATTCATGTATTTACAACGAATTTCGTTGTAAATGTATGTGTGGTAAAAGCATATAAAATGTAATGCCATGCGTTCTAATGGCATTGCGGAGTCATGGTACTTTCGTAATGAAAGTATGCGGAGTGATGGTATGCGGAAAGAAAGTTGTGGAATAATGGGTGGTTACCCTCCCCCGGTAAGTACATTGGTGGCACGGCGGCCCACATCTCCAGCAACATACTTTTTTCACCACCGATTTGAAAAATACACAGGTCTCTCTCATTGATGGCAAGCACCGACATACACTTTTAGACACACCTCCCGCCACAAGTTCTAGAATTGCGAACTTTAGAGCTGGGGAGCTACGTTCGAATCTCAGCATCAGCTCAACATCCTGTGATTCCAGGCAAATCGCTTTGTCTCCCCGTGCCTACTACAAATGAATGTGTTCTTCTGTAATGTAAATTGTGCTCATGCCATGTTGTCGAGTTTGCGCTATATAATATTGCAAGGAAAAATAAAGTAGGGAAACTCGAGTTCACACACTACTGAACGCGCACTCTTAAGTGCATTAGCAGTGCACTGTGAATTGAAGCGTTTCACAGGCCTGTCACAGATAAGAAATGCTATCAAAACGAAATCCTACAAAACAATATACTACTGTCCGGCAGCAATTCATACCCGGACAACGTCGGGACGGGCTGCTAGTATATATATATATATATATATATATATATATATATATATATATATATATATATCAAGAACGTTTCATTATTTGCATCCAAGCCTTTCACGTGAATGAAACAGCTTGTTGTTTAAAGACGATTACACCGCACCAATTGGGCTTTTTAAACTGGGATATCCCTGCATTCTTTAATTACTGTTCAGTCTTTGTGTTAGCTCTTTTGTAAACTTTTAATGGGATAAATAGATCTGCATCTGATTTTGCAGTGTTTAGACACTATACGTCGAATGTCACTGAGCGCTCTCCGAAACTATTCGCCAATTAATTTATGTCAAGCTCGTGGCTAGCGCCACCTGCAGGGCAAATCTAAAAACGTAAAGGAATTCCCCCTGCTCTGGTGGGAATAATTCAGCCATGAATATATATGGGTGTATGAGAAATTGGTTACTTCTCTAATTCCTAAAAACCTGGCAATGTAGAACCTAGCATCAGATGTTAACACTCGTAAGGTTAAAAACAACGAAACCCGGCTGGGGAAAGACTGAGCAATGTTTGAAGGATTAATTCCGAATTATTACTCTTTTTTTTTTTCTCCAAGAATAATTTAGGGAGCATACTGATCGGTCGAGTTTTATTTTAAATCAATAGACGAGTCAGGTAAGGTTGGTACTGAACTGTGGAGGCAAGGGACTTTTTCTGTCCTTTCCGGTGTTATTTCTCAAATTATTACGTATGGGATACGATTATTTAGTATGTGGCTAATTAGTCGGAATACTAATTAGTCGGAATACTCATTACAAATAGATGTTGATCGTATAAACAAATGATCTAAAAATAATGAAAATAAATTGCACAGATTGAAGAAGGAAGGGTGCGCTTACTCAGTTCCGCGAAACTAACTACTGTGTGCACAAAAAAAAGAACCATTGAAATAGACTTCTGCTGCTGCACCACTAGATGGCAGACCAGCATTATGCCTTAACAAGAACTTTCTTTCAATAACATACCCTTTTTGTGACGCTTCAATGTCAAATATTGGTTATGTGTCTGTCTGGTACCCAAGGTTTACGATCAAGAAAGACATTTTTTCAATTAAAAAAAGAACACTAATAATAATAATAATAAATATATATATGCAGGAAACTCCTTTAAAAAAAGAAGCAGAGGCCACGTCGGGGGAGACAGGAAACACCTTAAATGAAGCTTTGACTCGTGTGTGGCGAATGCATTTCGCCATTATTTAGCCTTCCTCAGCGCCCAGAGTCTATGAGCAGGGTGTGGGCAAAGATGAAAGTTTATGCAATGTCCTGCCGCACACCGATAGGTTCGCCTCTGACCCCGCCTCCCAAGTGGTCAATCTACTGCACCTGAAGCTAGGTGACTGCAGCGCAACTACAGGTCCCAGAATGCAGCGCTTCAATGAGGTGAGTGATGCGGGGGGGATCAGGTGATTGTTGCGGCGAGGATTGGACATCTTTGCTTGCACTAGTGTCCTGTATGTTGCTCCTTTTGAAGTGTCCCCTCCGGTCCCCTGAACCGCATAACCTCCGAAGAAATAGCAGGAATATGACGGGGGCTCGTCCGGAAATCCAACTTGCCCATCGTGGTGCACGAATGCCTCCAACACCGCTGAAATCCCTGCGTCCTACTCCGAGGGTGGGCCTGGCGAATTTCAGTAACCTGAAGGAAGATAGCGCCGAAGCGGTTACCAGTAGAATCCAGGCCAACTTCAGATGCGGGGGCCCCTGAAACGCGATACTGGCAATCGCGTGAAACATGCAGGAAACTCCTTTAAAAAAAAGAAGCAGGCGCCACGTCGGGGGAGACAGGAAACACCTTAAATGAAGCTTTGACTCGTGTGTGGCGAATGCATTTCGGCATTATTTAGCCTTCCTCAGCGCCCAGAGTCTATGAGCAGGGTGTGGGCAAAGATGAAAGTTTATGCAATGTCCTGCGGCACACGGATAAGTTCGCCTCTGACCCCGCCTCTCAAGTGGTCAATCTACTGCACCTGAAGCTAGGTGACTGCAGCGCAACTACAGGTCCCAGAATGCAGCGCTTCAATGAGGTGAGTGATGCGGGGGGATCAGGTGATTGTTGCGGCGAGGATTGGACATCTTTGCTTGCACTAGTGTCCTGTATGTTGCTCCTTTTGAAGTGTCCCCTCCGGTCCCCTGAACCGCATAACCTCCGAAGAAATAGCAGGAAAATGACGGGGGCTCGTCCGGAAATCCAACTTGCCCATCGTGGTGCACGAATACCTCCAACACCGCTGAAATCCCTGCGTCCTACTCCGAGGGTGGGCCTGGCGAATTTCAGTAACCTGAAGGAAGATAGCGCCGAAGCGGTTACCAGTAGAATCCATATATATATATATATATATATATATATATATATATATATATATATATATATATATATATATATATATATACACACACACGTATAATACATATATATAAGTAATGATTATGCAAAAAATATACAAACGTTAAATAAAGTTTGTATTAATGATTTCAATATATATATGTTTAGAGTCAATATACATCAATTTGCACGGTCCCTGAAATGATGCGAACCCACATACTTAAGGACTTGCTGTATAGGAACACATAATCTATTATCTGCTGCATAATTTGCAGTTTTCAACAAAAACATATTGTTTGTTGGTCAAACGAATCAAGTTACTAAAAACACAGCAACCCTTGTTGCCACATAGTGAAAGGCCTTTTGTACAGATTCACTGGTCACCTTTTAGTTTCTTATTGCTGCATGTGTGAGTTAAACCGGTACTGAGCTGAGACCTTTGCCCAGGCGGATGGGGATGTATGAGGGAAAAACAACTGCATTTTTCACGAATGTCTTTACAACGAAGCAGGAACCACAACAGCGTCATCACAATAAATGCCTTAACAAATACATGTTTTACCACGAGAATGCCTTTACCGCAAATGCCTTGAAAACAAAATGTGAGTATTTTACAGTAAGTATAAACCCTTTAAAAAAAAAAAAAGACCTGTTTGTAAGAGATGAACATCTTCAGTCCCCAGATAACATAAAAAAAACAAGATCACTGGGTGACATTCTTACACAAAGCTTTTATGAACCTGGGGAAGAAAGACATTTGCTATTAAACAAAATGAATGGTTTTATTAAATGGAATTCCTGAAAAGCTTGCCAACATGGATTAAGCCCAAAAAATATATCAGGCAAATGAGGGCCGAATTGGTACGATTCAGGACTGAATACCACGTGACACTGATTATGTGGTATACATTTTGAAGTGTAACTGCAACAAACTATACATTGGCAGCACCATCAACAGACTGAGGGTCAGGATACTGCAACATATGCGAGCCCTAAAGAATGGGGATAGGAGTTACCTTATGGCATGTGATTTTGAAAAACACCGTGATCCATCATTGGCAGGCTTAACATTTTATGGAATACAGCATGTAAAGATGAAGGCACGAGGAGGTGATTGGGAAAAAGAACTGAGAGGAGAGGAGGCCAGGCTGATTGTGACATTGGGCACAGAGACCCCTTGGGGCCACAACACTGGTGCAGAACTGCATGCATTTGTTGTATATGTACCTACCATCCCTACTCACCTCGACACAGTATCTTTTGATCCACCCAACACGAGCAATGATTAGAGTGACTTACCACATTGTTGATCATGTTACCTGTTGGATGGTCTCTGTACCCTCATGAATCTAGGGAATATGATGTATCCTCGGCTGATGTTCAGAACATTTGCATATTCATGTATACTTGATTTAAGGCGTGGTGTTTCTTGAAGTGGACTCCGCATGCCGGGGGGACTACCTATCTTGCCAGTATCAAGTGGCGCTCTCCGTATAACTGATGCTCCTGTCGCGTTTTTTGAACACTACGACATAGTACTGATAAAACAACAGAGGTGCTCTCTACATTCTTGGTTTCATTATACCTGTTAAAACTCTCCATTGCAGGCACCTTAGATTGGAAGAGACCACTATTTTCAACTTTGGAATTGTACACAAATGCATCTCATCACCACAATTGGACCAGAGACTGCTGATACAGCTCGAACCGAGATAGAAATTAAGTCTGCCTTAGACAAGTCGCTTTATAACTCAAAGAGACGCCGTGAACTTTCAACGCCTTTTTCTACAATTTTTTAGCCTTGAAAAAGTCGTCTCAAGACGAAACACGTGTTGGCTGTGAATTTCTCTTTATCCACGTGTCAACTGTGATGAAGACTTGAAAATTAATGACTTTTCTACTTTTTGGACAATTTTTTGAGTTGTGCCATTTATTATGTCACGTGCTCTTTAACGTACTTAAGTTACTGTGGCAACAAACTTTTGGGTTGTGCTCTGTCTAAGTAAACATGTATACTTGATGAATAATCACAGTTAGTTTAACATAGGTGTTGGCATGTAGCACTCTAGGTGTGATGATATTGGAATACAATTATCCCCCTATGAAATCTCCTCGTTTGCTCCAAGATGAGATATTCCACATGCAAAGGGTGATTTAGATATCCTAAAATATGGTCATCTGACATACAGATGCACTGTCCTACTTGAATGTATACCAAGCCAGTGACTAGGGGTCCACACATACGTCCAATTAATTATGTAACAAGCACCAGGTCTACCGGTGCATAACTTATTCGACCCACACCGGGTTTATGGCTAAGTTTTCTTCCATATGTATGAGTACTCATTACATTGACTTTTTGAAATTCTATTCTTCCCTCCTTTTATATCTTTTGGTCATTCTGATATTGTGACTGCGGGTCGATGTTCAAGTTACCGAAGATACACGGGAAGATTAGCTACAACTATTGAACGCGCAAGATACCCTTACCGGGTTGGAAGTATCACCGGTCAAGTGGTAAGTGTAGTAGCGATCCTTCAACAAACTCATAAGACTATTATCTCAGATCAAACTCGCAACCATTTCTTAAATTTTAAAGCCAATCCCATATATTTCTCAATAGGAATTACAATATACGCCATCATTTCAAGAAAGGTATGTGTTGGCATGAATACAGGCATTAATATGCCCATTTCTCACGTACTACTTTATAGGTGGAGGTACTTTCTCTTTACGGCTTCTTTCGGCAAATGCAGCAAATTGCACACTTATCCAAGGAATTGCACCTTCACCGAGCACAAAGTTTATACATTTTTCCAACAAATATCCTAAGTTCATTCGACCGCAAGAACTGTTTGTAGCAATCTCCAATGCGGGTCCTTTCTGTCTTCAATGTATGTACAAAATGAAACCTTGAACAATACTGTAATCTCGATTGAATAGTGTGGCGTTGTTTTCGCAGTCACTTTTCTTTCACTTTTCCAAGCATGTGCATGCCACTTACAAAAGTGCAGAGTATATTCAGGGTAATCCTGTAACACGGAACCATGTGACGAAATGTGGTTCATGTTTATATGGGTCAAAGAGGACCCACTGTTCTCTTCAAACCTCTACTGTCGGAAAATTTCAATGTACATATAGTCACAATTTTGTCTGTAGGAGTACAAGGATATTTTTCTTCTAAAATTGTTGCCAATTATATGTTAAGTCACTCAGTACAGTGACAAGAATTACAACACTTTGTACATTTTTTGTTTTATTTCCAGCCCTGAAGAGTCAGAGCAATCTGTACTCTGACGAAACACGTGTCGGCTGGCGTAAGGTCTTTTGGGCAATAAACAACAACAATTGCCCAAACAGAAGAAGTGAAATATTATTTTCTAGGACTAAACCTATTTGATGTCTGTTCAAAATACGATTGCACCTGAATTGATATGTTGTGTGCATAGGAATTTGTGTTGCATATAGTCCAGGTGTTTTTTACGACACCTTGTAAAGGGTTCAGAGGGTTTCCCTTTTCCTGTGGCACCACTGTTAACGTTGTCTCTAACCTAACAAGTTGTCAGAAACTTATGTAGAGTGCAAGTAGTCCCTGTCTATAAAACCCATTGCCTTTGAGAATATAGAGTCACAGACAGGTTTGCAGCCACACTGACTAACTGCAAGTACAACCAAAGGAGTAAGCTGTGAGAATATAGTATCATATTGCATCATCAAAATGAACAGAGATAAGGAAGCGGATGAGCTATTTGGCAACATGACGACTGAGTCTGGTTCCAACCAAACCACAACAAGTGGCAATAAGAATAGAGTAGAAGACTTGAGAGATAAATTCCTCAAATTAGAAAGATTAAAAAAGACAGAGATTTCCCGATGGTGGGATGCCACCACACTAAAACAATATTTGAGGCTCAAAAGAGTTCCTAGAGGATTAAGAGCACAGATTCTACCAACATACGATGAACTAGATGATGACCTATTAACAAGATGGGAGGATTCACTTAATATAAACTCGTTCACCTTGATGGACATTCTAATTGAATCCTCAGAGCAGAAGGTCACTAAATTACAGTCAGAAATAGACATCGTAGAGTCGGAAATAAAAGATTTAAATTTGAAGGAAGCCACAGAAATAAATTATGTTATCCTAAAAGACATACTTACCGCCCATCAAAAAGATATAAAGGACAGAAAACTCAGACAAATGAAGAGGGATGAGATAGATTACAAAATAGGTAGAGTGTACACATATGCTAGAAAATACGATGCTGTACGAGTTGCTAACACCAAAACTACCGAAACAGCAAGAAGTGAGTCCACATCTCTCTCTTCTAGTACTTCCTCTCTTAATGCTCCTACCGTAAGCGAGAGTGAAAATGAAGGAGCAGCCGGTAGCAATGTAGTAAGATCAAGTTTTTTTCAGGAGGTGAAAACAGCAAGGAGAGGCAATCGGCGAATGGGTACAACCCCTTTAGGAGGTACAAAACCAGGAGAGGCAACAGGGGCGGTAAACGACAACTACCGACAAAAATTGAGATCAGGCAAAGGAATGATGAAGTAAAGAAAAAAACAGATGAGGTACAAGTAGTGAATTTATCCTCTAAGTCCTTGACCCAAGATATGGTCAGTCTTTTGAGTAGGGGTTTGAGTTTTAATCCTAGCGAAGATGGGGACTTATGCAGACTAAAAATTGATTTATACAAATTCATACGTACCTTAAAATTAAAAAAGCATTTCCTGTGCAATCCAATGACTAATAAAAAAGCATGCAACAAGAATTTGGGTGCTGTGTGTGATGTACCATCTATTCAAGATGTACAAGCCACAAGGATACTATTGTCTATCACTGAAAGGGAAGAAACTCCTTATACTATGTCTCAACTCTTGGGTGAACTGGAAATTGATACAGATCTCAATTATCTAGTGGTTTCAAAAATAAATCCAAATGGACACCTACATTACCGGGGGGAAATGCGATAGATGACTTTCATAAAAGAGTTCTAGAGGATTTAGATGTTATCACACAGAACAAATCCACCAGGAAGGGGTACAAAAATTGCAACCTAACGGCAGGAGAGAGAAGAGCCCTTACAGAACTTGCCAATGATCACTCTATTATCATCAGAGAGGCAGATAAAGGGGGGAATGTGGTGATAATGAATGTGGAAGACTATAACACAGAGATCTTGTCCCAACTTAATGACACTTCATGTTATGAAAAAATAGGATATAATCCAATGGGACCTCTGTGTATTGAAATCAACAAGAATCTGGCCAAATGGCACGCACAAGGGATTCTTGATGATGACGAATTATCTTACTTAAAAACTACCAGACCCACATTTCCCATCCTCTACACACTCCCTAAAATTCACAAACATCTGCCTTTCCCTCCCGGTAGACCTATAGTGGCTGGAATTGATGGGCCCACTGAAAAGTTGTCAGAATATGTGGATCTATTTATAGGACCTATCGTCCGCACCATGGCCAGTTACATCCAGGACTCTAAGCATATATTAAGTATACTAGAGGATTTACAATGGCAACCTAACCTTCTACTAGCAACGCTAGACGTGGTGTCTCTCTACACCAGTATAGAAATAGACAGAGGACTAACAGCAATCACTCGTCTGCTAAGCAACAGACCGGCCACACAGTGGTTGCACAACGAAATGCTGATTGGAATGATGGATTTGATTTTAAATAACAATGTCTTTTTATTTGACAATAAATGGTATAAACAAAACAAGGGGGTGGCAATGGGATCCAAATTCTCACCTTCTTTTGCAAATCTGTACATGGGCTGCCTTGAAACCGACTACATATGGGGTATTGAAGGTTCAGACTGGATTGATCATATCGTCTATTGGGGTCGGTATATAGACGACTGTCTACTCATATGGTCGGGCTCGGCCATAGAACTGCACCAATTTAGTGAGTATCTAAACAAAAACAAGTATGGCATGCAGTTCACCATGGAACAAAGTACAGAGAGAATCAATTTTTTGGACATAGAACTGTATATTGAAAATAACACACTGAACACCAGACTTTTCAGAAAAGACACTTTGTGTAATTCTGTATTACATGCAGCCAGTAGCCACCTCATACACCAAATCAGATCCATACCTTATGGAGAATACCTACGGGCCAGACATAATTGTAGCAAAGACCAAGATTTTAAAACCTGTGTACAGGATATGGAGCAAAGGTTTAAAAATCGGGGATATGACAATGCTACATTATCGAGAGCATCCAATAGAGTTAGTCAGACAACTAGAGCAGAAACACTAAAAGGTGTAACAAGAAACAAATCAGACTCTACAACAGTACGTCTGATCACTGAATACAATGACATTAAGGAAAACACTTAACAAACACTGGGGAATTCTTAGAAGAGACAATATCTTATCACAAGAAATACCCACCCAGCCGTTGATCACATTCAGAAAAGGGAGGACTTTACGCAACAGGCTTAGCCCCTCCATGCCAAAAACATCTAAGATCAACACATGGATGACACCATTCAACTTAGGTTTTTACAAATGTGGAATGTGTAGCATGTGCAAATGGGCCCAACATAACACTAGAGAGTTTAAAGGACCTAACAACCATGGCTACAAAATCAAACAGAACATTAACTGTACCACGAGATATGTAGTATACCTACTTGTATGCAAATGCAATAAACAATACGTGGGTAGCACCATTAGACCTCTTAAAGAGCGTATTACAGAACACATAAGAGCTCTAAAAAATGGAGACCCAAGATATCCCGCAGCGATCCATGCTTCACTCTGCCCAGTGCAAAGCACCCATAGGGAAATTCAGTTTTTTGGTATCGAAGTTATAGAGCATAACCCGAGGGGTGGCGACAGGGAACTGAAACTTCGTAGGGCAGAAGCCCTTTGGATAATGCGCTTGGATTCGGTCAAACGGGGTCTTAATTGTGATTCTGAAATGCAGTTTTTCTTGGGATAAATACACATTTAGGTTTTATGAGATATACAGCTATACACCGTAATGTGTTTAATACACGACAAACATGTACCATTAATAACACACTGGAACACTGTATCAAATGTTAGGGTCCATGTATATGTAATGGAGTTGAATTTATCATAACATGTTTGATCAACAGATGTTTTTGACAACACTGCGTCTTGAACCAATGTTATGGTTAATGTATGACTCTTGTGATTGTACAAGTCACTTATATGTCACTGAGAATGCATCACATGGTGACGGTTGGCCTATCTACACACACCATCCATCAATATTGGAGGATACCCAGATTACATAGTGAGTCTCTATTTTAGATTCATCTACTCACAGACGTGACTCTATATGGTATTAAGTGCTGGTTAACTATATCCATGTAGATATCGGCAGAACAACAAAATGAGATCATCCAGAAGTAATATGCTCGCCTCATCCACTACTGATTACAAATTTTTCCTTTTAATTTCGGTAAGCAGCTAATACTATACACTTTGGCGTGCAATCTTTTCAACTTGGGTTACATACATCTTACATTAAACTAATTTCTCTTTTAAGGTTCTTTCCGGTCTGTTGGGCTTTCACTCATACATAATTCCCCTAACATGACCCCTTATACGAGTTTTGCTTAATTGGTTAGGGTGCATTGTCATCTTTATACTCACAAATGAAAATTTCTTGATGTTCTCAATATTATAGAGAACTAATCGTTTTTTAATTACTGTCGGAATGCTTTGCTTAGCCAAACCAGTATTACTCGCCATCGTAGTTTCATTCATATTAGTTTCACTCGGACTTCATCCCTTTCTGGTTGGACCTCAGTGCTCAACCTTTATAAACAGAGAACATAGATGTTATCTTTTCATAATAGCGCAGACGCGCATTGTCTGCCAGTATTTACCCAGGTTTTATCCCTTTCCGGTTGCATCGGTTGCGCTCAACCGGAAATAGACCACGCAGGTCTAGTCTTTGACGGAGGACGTACTATTCAAAGCACTGCAATCGCGGGAACACTTCCTCTTCCGCATACAACAATGCAACTGTGAAGGTAGAACGCCGGATTCGCGGCTGGGCGCACATTAAGGTATTTTGCTCGCATCGGGGACCATTAAACGGGGATGAACGATCGCAGGTGCACAGATAATGTTTTTACATTATATTTTTGTATTCAGGTCCAGGGACATACGGACTTAGTATTGGGACACGTAAAATACGTTTTCAGTTAACCCTCTCGCCTACATTGGAGCATCCATTTATAAGTAAGCATCTTACTTATTTCTTAACGGTTGCCGCGTTTTTAATCACTTTCTCATGCGTGTATATATGATGAGGATATCCAAAGTAATACTGACATGTTCTTTCAGATACTGACGATTGGATCGTACCGATCACTTGTATTTTACCCACGCGCCTTAGATACGGCTACCTTTTGATTAACACGGACTTTTTTAGGTGAGCTGCTATTTGGCAACTGTTCTGTAACCCATTCGTGAATTTAAACTGCGATAATTTCTTTAGAAATTGCCATTGAGTGACAAACATTGATTGGGCTTAAATTAGATTTGCGAGTCACTTTTGACTCCCGAGCAATAGGTCTCTCATGTGACTTTTTACTCTAACTTTTACAACACCAGATAGGCTTGGGGTATGACTCATTAAGACATAGACATTGTCGTGGCTCTAAGGATAACAACATATCAATTGAGATAATTAGCCAATCGCGATCTTCTGGCACCATTATTGTAATGATATAGTCTCCATAAATGTAACAAGCACCAGGTCTACCGGTGCATAACTTATTCGACCCACACCGGGTTTATGGCTACGTTTTCTTCCATATGTATGAGTACTCATTACATTGACTTTTTGAAATTCTATTCTTCCCTCCTTTTATATCTTTTGGTCATTCTGATATTGTGACTGCGGGTCGATGTTCAAGTTACCGAAGATACACGGGAAGATTAGCTACAACTATTGAACGCACAAGATACCCTTACCGGGTTGGAAGTATCACCGGTCAAGTGGTAAGTGTAGTAGCGATCCTTAAACAAACTCATAAGACTATTATCTCAGATCAAACTCGCAACCATTTCTTAAATTTTAAAGCCAATCCCATATATTTCTCAATAGGAATTACAATATACGCCATCATTTCAAGAAAGGTATGTGTTGGCATGAATACAGGCATTAATATGCCCATTTCTCACGTACTACTTTATAGGTGGAGGTACTTTCTCTTTACGGCTTCTTTCGGCAAATGCAGCAAATTGCACACTTATCCAAGGAATTGCACCTTCACCGAGCACAAAGTTTATACATTTTTCCAACAAATATCCTAAGTTCATTCGACCGCAAGAACTGTTTGTAGCAATCTCCAATGCGGGTCCTTTCTGTCTTCAATGTATCTACAAAATGAAACCTTGAACAATACTGTAATCTCGATTGAATAGTGTGGCGTTGTTTTCGCAGTCACTTTTCTTTCACTTTTCCAAGCATGTGCATGCCACTTACAAAAGTGCAGAGTATATTCAGGGTAATCCTGTAACACGGAACCATGTGACGAAATGTGGTTCATGTTTATATGGGTCAAAGAGGACCCACTGTTCTCTTCAAACCTCTACTGTCGGAAAATTTCAATGTACATATAGTCACAATTTTGTCTGTAGGAGTACAAGGATATTTTTCTTCTAAAATTGTTGCCAATTATATGTTAAGTCACTCAGTACAGTGACAAGAATTACAACACTTTGTACATTTTTTGTTTTATTTCCAGCCCTGAAGAGTCAGAGCAATCTGTACTCTGACGAAACACGTGTCGGCTGGCGTAAGGTCTTTTGGGCAATAAACAACAACAATTGCCCAAACAGAAGAAGTGAAATAATATTTTCTAGGACTAAACCTATTTGATGTCTGTTCAAAATACGATTGTACCTGAATTGATATGTTGTGTGCATAGGAATTTGTGTTGCATATAGTCCAGGTGTTTTTTACGACACCTTGTAAAGGGTTCAGAGGGTTTCCCTTTTCCTGTGGCACCACTGTTAACGTTGTCTCTAACCTAACAAGTTGTCAGAAACTTATGTAGAGCGCAAGTAGTCCCTGTCTATAAAACCCATTGCCTTTGAGAATATAATTATGGACATTACCCCACATACATTTTGGACACTGATACTACTGCCTTTGACTTCTGCACATGGAGTTAGATATATCCCTAATTATCGATTTAGGGGCAGATCTACAAGAAAGTGCGGCACCGCAAGCCCTTTGGCTGTGCCAGGCTGCGGCACTTTCAGAGCACAGGAATGCGACATATCTACAATGATATGTCGCATTCCTGTGCTCTTCCCTGCGCTGGAGCGGAAACAGCTGCCATGCGCCGGCGCAGACACCCTTGCACCGTCGTGCAAGGATACCTGCACAATGGGGAGATTGCTTTTGTGAAGGAAGGGGCCCCTTCCTGCACAAAAGCAATCACTGCAGGCATTCTCCTCTTTCAATGTGTGCTGTAGAATGCAGCACGCATTAAAAGAGGAAAAAATTAGGAGAAATGAAAACATTTCTCCTCGTTTCGCTTGGCTACGCCACCCCTATTGTGGTGCAGCAAACTGACTCATTTCCAGGCTTACGATTTCTTGTAAATCTGGAAATGCATCAATGGACATGGGTGTTGCGTGGGAACACCCACAGCAACACCCATGTCCCGCCCCTAACACGCAATGTGTTGCGTGTACAGGGGCAATATTTATAAGCACAGCTAAGTCACGCAGGGTGACTTTATCTGTGCTTAGCAGGCTGCGCCACCGGTGCGTCATGCAACGTGATGCACCGGCGGCCCATGAGGCTTGTAAATCTGCCCCTAAGAGTCCACATATGTGATTAACTGATCATGGACCCCTTCCCTCATACATTTTGGACATTGACATTATTAGCCTTGACATATGGATATGGAGTTGAAAACCCATTGTTTATAATTGCATTGAGCATGTCACTTTATTATACATTAGAATTGATAATAAACCCCTCCGTTCATGCATTTTGGACGACAACATTATTCTGGCACTGGATTTAGAACCCTTTGTTTACAAGTGCACTGAGCACATGTCACTTTATTATATATTGAACAACCGTCCCCTCAGTAAGATCCATTTTACATACTTATACATTTGCACTAACAATAGTTTTTATCTTAAACATTCTCTAGATTTATAACACTTTAAATGGCAAATTGATGGAATTCAATGTGTGATTTAACCTGGTTGCGACATTAGCTCAAGGAAGATGAATGTGGTACCGTATGGATCTTCTGTTCGACCACGTTGGACCTTATTTGGGGACAGGGACGATTAACAGATAAGAAACGGATGGCATTTTACACTAAGCATTTTTGCACATTATCTAACCCGAGTTGAATCTTTTCATAGATTGGAATGAATATTGTTGATGTGTGGGGGTGCTATTATATCATGGGGCTGATGTCTTAGTATAATATAATGGAAAGTTTCTGCCATATCACCCTAAGAAAGTGTGGCAATAACCAGTAGAGGGAACTAGACAATGCAAGGGTATGGTCTTGATACATACATGAAAGGGAATGTGCAATATGTACAAAGAAAGAGCACAGATCACTTTACATCGGAATATGAATATGTATAACATTAAGCATGGGATATACCAATGAAAATGTATTGTCACGTTATGTATGATGACTCGCAAGTGAAAGACACTATTTGAATATGCAACACATATGCAGTGGAAAGGTTTGGACATGGTCAATATATGTGAAAGGGAATGTTTAATATGTACAAAGAAACAACACATGTCACTTTATATCGGAATATGAATATCCATAACATTATGCAAGGGGGCATACCAATGAAAATGTATTGCCACATTACATATGATGTCTTACAAGTGAGAGACAATACTTGGGATATGCAATATTTGCAGAAAATGGGAAAGCACTTGCTATTTCAATGATAATGTGAAAACACACAGAATTGAGTGTGAGGATACAATAGTTCAAAAAATGTGAAGATACAGACTGTGTGGAACTTCATATCCTTGTTGGGGAGTATAAGGGGCAAAATAAATTAGAATAAGGCAGGGCCGAAGTGCACACCTACAGCGGCTGAAAGGACCCATGTGGTTGAAGCTTATCACTCTAGAGTTTTACGTAGCAAAGACATGGAGACAGGACTTTATAAAAGAGTATTGTACGAAATGACGGTTAAATAGGCCCAGTAGAAGGCATCATGCCAAAATGTGTTGGGTGCATAAAGTCTTTTTAAAAATTCACACTTGTATCTGCACTTTATTAAAAGCACATTATTAAAATCTGCACCTGTTGTGTGTTGTTTAGTGCCACTGCATTGGTGAAGTAATGCACAAGGGAGCATATATATTTATATGTGTAATGGGTTTATACTCACTTATAAAATACTTAAGTTTCCGTTATAAGTGCATGCGTTGGAAAATTAACAGGTAAGTTTTAGCCTGTTTCTTTTTTTTATTAACACATTTATATGTACATATATACTTTCGAGTGGGAGAGAGACTGGTGTTGATATATATATATATATATATATATATATATATATATATATATAGATAGATAGATAGATATTCACTGAAAAAACGAAAGGTTACAGGGATGTTATAGTTAGGCTCAGGTTTCACTCGTACAAAACCAGTGAAATTCAGCAGTTATAGGTAACTGAACTAACTATAACTCGAGCCCCTGCAATGCACTGCTTATGACCTCACATATTACATCACATCCTGTTCCAGAACAGCCCTGGAGACTCCATCCCTGGAGGCCAGGCCATGACTTAATGGGGGAAAGAGTCTGCACAACTCCTCTCACTGGGCCGATTTTTGTCCTGAGGACCCCATTTCTCGGGGCTTGGCCACATTTGAATGGGGGAGGGGGTGATGCAGCCCCCCTTCCAGGCATATCTCAGCCCCAGGTACCCCTTCTTTTGGGGTCTAGTCACATCTCACTGAGTGCCCTAATCCCACCCAGGGCACCCAGTCTGCATGTTGGAAACTGCAGGGGGAGCCTATGGCCCCTGCAGTCCTAGCCGGCTCCCCGCCTCCTGCGGGAGCCAACATTGCTGTCGCACAAGGAAGCTGCTGAAAAGGCAGCTCTCTGCGTGCAAGAACAATAGGTTCATCTCATTCCCTGCCTGCATGTCTGACACTTGGCCCCCCTCCCTGGCGATTCTTGGCTCTTGGGATCACCACCTCCCAGGGGAAGGCCTGTAAAAGTGAAAGGAGAAGTGCCTAGCCCCCCTCCTAAAGCCATTCATGGCCTTGGGGACCACCACCTCCAGGGCCAGCTTCTGCTATGTCCCAAGGTGCTCACCCCTGGGATAGCTGTTTGCTGTGACTTGGCGGAAGCTTTGACAGCTCCCGCCCAGTCCAAGTCCGAGCAAACTCTCCTTTTCCAGCAAGTGGGAGCTGACAAAATGCTCTCGCTTGGCGGAAGCAGAGAAACAGATGAAGCGATTGCTTTCACATACACGGAGCTGCATGTTTAGCTGCTCCCTGCCTGTAAGAGCAATGCCTGCTCCCACAGGAGGTGGGGAGCCGCCAGGGACCACGTGGAGCTTGATGCTTCCCTCCGCGGTCCTGGAGGAAAAGAACAGAAAGAGGCAAAATAAAGGTGAGAAACAAGCAGAAAGAGGCAGAAAAAAGGTCAGCAACAAGCAGAAAGAGGCAAGATAACTGTGAGAAACAAGCAAACAGAGCCAAAATAAAGGTCATTAAGGAGTTGAAACGGTCAGCAACAAGCAGAAAGAGGCAAGATAAAGGTGAGAAATGAGCAGAATGAGGCAGAATAAAGGTCAGCAACGAGTAGGAAGAGGCAAAATAAAGGTCAGCAATGAGCACAAAGAGGCAAAAATAGAGGTCAGAAAAAAGCAAAAAGAGTCAAAATAGAGGTCAGAAATGAGCAGCAGGAGGCAGAACAAAGGTCAGTAACTACCAGAAAGAGGCATCAACAAGGTCAGCAATGAGCAGAAGGAGGCAAAAAAAGGTGAGTAACGAGCAGGAAGAGGCAGATTAAAGATCAGCAATGAGCAGAAAGAGGCAAGATAAAGGTGAGAACTGAGCAGGAAAAGGCAGAATAAAGGTCAGAAACGAGCATAAAGAGGCAGATTAAAGGTCAGCACCGAGTAGAAAGAGGCAAAAAAAGATGCAAAGTGAGTAGAAAAAGGCTATATAAAGGTGAGAAATTAGCAGAAAGAGGCAAAATAGAGGTCAGAAACAAGAAAAAGGCTAAATAAATGTCAGAAACAAGCAGAAAGAGGCAGAAAACAGGTCAGCAATGAGCAGAACGAGGCAAGATAAAGGTGGGAGACTAGCAGAAAGGCAAAATAAAGGTCAGCAATGAGCAGAACAGATCAAAATAAAGGTCAGAAGGGAGCAGAATGCAGCAGAATAAAGGTCAGCAACAAGCAGAAAGAGGCAAACTAAAGGTCAGCAACAAGCAGAAAGAGGTAGAATAAAAGTCAGCAACGAGCAGAAAGAGGCAGAATAAAGGTCAGCAATGGGCAGAAAGAGGCACAATAAAGGTGAGAAATGAGCAGAAAAAGGCATAATGAAGGTCATCAACAACCAGAAAAAGGAGGAATAAAGGTCAGCAACAAGCAGAAATAGGCAAAATAAAGGAGAAAACGAGCAGAAAGAGGCAACGTATAGGTAAGCAACGAGCAGGAAGAGGCAAAATAAAGGTAAGCAACAAGCAGAAAGAGGCAAAATAAAGGTGAGTAATGAGCAGAAAGAGGCAAAATAAATGTCAGCAATGAGCCTGGACAGGGGAAGGAAGGAACTTTCCAGTGCCAGATGTGGGGGTAAACTAGAAGTTCCCTCAACTTCAAAGGTTGGCAGTAGGTATAAATATTAGACCAGCAGACCAACTCTTCGGTATATTTCTGGACTTGCGGAAGACCCATAAGTAGGAATGCATTTTATCCCAGAGGACAACCCTGCTGCTTAAGACTTACCTTCTACCCTCAGAAGACTTTCCTCCTCGAGGCCTGCCTTGCTGCTTGCTCCCAGGATTATCAGAGTGACCCAAGGGCTAGTTAGGTGGCCTCTCTATGTGAGTTACAGGGACATAGCAAGCTCCAGAGTCCTTGAACCTTGCACCTGGCCTCTACTTGAAGTGAGTCCTGAACCACCAAGTGGTGCACAACCAGATCTGGACCCTTGAAAGTTTTGCTAAAGGTGCCCCTCCAGCCAAAGCCTGAAACCTGGGACTTAGAAATCTTTTCACCAAAAAGTGGCCCGAGGCCTGTCAGGAGACGGGACCTTCCTGCTCGCCTATCCGGCCAAATTGGATCACCATTTGGTCTTACCTTGTGATAGCCCCACACTCGGTTGTTCTCCACAGCATCAAATTATTTTCAGCCGGATCTCTGAGCAACGGTATTCTGCCTCAAAGAGCCTTCATCGATTACAGGCTGGCGCTTCATCCCACTGGAGATTTTCAACTTCCAAAAAGTGACAAAGTCTGAATATAGAAATCTTCACCGCTACTCCATCCAGTGGCTCCCTAATGACTGTGCCTCCTCGTCGGACACCACTGGCTGCCATGCCACACTGAACTTTAACTTCTCAGGAACTTTTCCACGAAATCTATTTTAGGTCCGAACATAGGCTGAGACTCGGCCCAAATCCACATAATGTAGCTGAAGCATGCTAAATTGCAGTTTGATTTAACTTTTACCTTTGCCGCAGTGTCACACAACCAAGTATTTTGTGCTTTGATCTTTCAAGTGCTGTTTATCACTTAAAACTTTAAAATTGCATAACTCCGGTTCTAATGATTGGATTTAATTAGGTTTGGTGTTATTTTGTTTCTTAAAATGTACTATAATTTCCTAGATTTGCGTGGGATTTTTCTAGTATTGTGTTTTTACTGTATTACTGTTTGTGTGCTGCATAATACTCAACACAGTGCCTCTAAATTAAGCCTGACTGCTTTTGTGCCAAACTACCAGAGAATTAAGCACAGGTTAATTAATTAATTTTTGTGGTTCAACCTGACAGTGATTGCCTGAGAAGGTTCTCCACCCCGAGTCAAATACCCAATGTCGTACACCAGGAATTAGCAAAGAAAAATGTTGTTGCCTGGGCCGGGGTTACTTCACAAGAGGGGTGGCTGCTGCATGGGAGAATGTGAAGAGGTGTGTTCATGGTAATTATTTGCAAGGCTGCACCATTGCCCCTCACCTTATAGCTTAGGTATTTATTTCAAGTCAGTTGTCTCTTTTGTCTCATATGCTTGTTCCCAGTATGGCCTCTGCTTCGTCAGCTGCTGTTACTTGATTTGGGATGTTTTTGTTTCCCCATTCAAATTAACCTGTATGTTGCACATCCTTAGCTTTGATTTTCTCACCATGTCAGGATATTCTTGTGACATCATTATGTGTGGGCCGTTACGAGTGAGCGGGGAAATTCGAAAAAGCCCAATTTACATACCAGTAATCTCCATTGCTCCTGCTCTGCCTTGTGACTGTTCTGAACCCACTCTCACCATCCCAGGCGTCCCCGCTTGTTACTGCATGATGTTATTCATAGGGCTCCACTTGCACGGGGTAAGCCCGGAAATGGGAGAGGATCTTGCATTTGCTAGAGTTTGAGCTATTGGCATTATAAATGACTGCCTTTTATTAATGTGTTCTGCAAACCTGCAAGCGGTGCGTTAGCACACACTTAGAACTTATAGTCATTGCTTATGAGAAGCAAGGCTGGCAGTAACCGTGCCTCTTTTACTGCCAGCCTTTCTTCTTGTAAGCCAGGGCTGTAAGTACAAAGTGCGTGTTTACACACCGCTTGCAGGTTTTCAAAACATAAATAAAAGGCATTGTCATTTGTAATGACAATAGCTCAAACTCTTGTAAATGCGAGCCCTATTGCATTGCAAATGCTTGTTTTAAATGGTCCTACGGCACTCCTTTCCGTCAGCATGCACAGGAGGGATTAGCATTTATAAAAATGCAAAACATGCCTGCCCCCTTTGTGTCTGCTTTAACATAGTTCTCCCCCTTATGTCTTGTTGCAAAGATCCGGAAATTAACAATTTTACAATGTCCACCTGAGAAGTCAGCTTCTTCCCAGGCGTTCTCAAATACAAGGTGAGCTTTTAATGAAGAACCATTTAGAGCTGTTCACAAAGTGACACAGATATGTTCACAGGATTCGTGTAAGTTAAGTGTAGCAAAAGCAGGAAACAAACCCTCTCCAACTAATTTAACAAAACCGTAGGATTTCAGGAGAGCCCCCTCAGTACCAGTAATTACACTGATGAGGTTGAACATGACCTAGGGAGTGTTCTCCCCGAGCTGGCTATTGCATGCCCGCTGCAGACAGCTTGCTCTGGGATTTAGGGTACTTTATGTTAATAGGGCAGTGGCTGGGATACTTGGCTCGCCTCTGATGGCCTCCAGGGGTGGCAGTACACCGGAAGCTAAACAAATGTCTATTCATCTTTCACACTGCCAACAAGCACAACGTCACGAAACACGATAACCGCACTTGGGTGGTCATCACTCACCCACGACCTTGAAGCACTTCCCTTATAGGTGCACAGAAAAGACAGCACCCTTCAGCTGCCACATGGCGTTGAGTGGATTACCGCTTCAGCCTCGCTCCACCACCCACTCAAAAATGGGTTCGCGCCAGTCAAATATAAATGATACAATACTTGAACCATGTCTCGAATTACCACGTCCTGTCAGACTTTGCTTTTACGTGTTCTGAGACTCTTATGCTCATCTTTTGATGATTTAAACCGGTTTACACAGTGTCCAGCAGCTGGCAGTGTAGCCTTAAGGAGATGTAAGATTATGCAGTTTTTATTTAACAGAACGTTTGGGCTGCGTTGTGTCAAAAGCAACAGTAAAAATAGAAGGAAAAATAATAATTTCTTATTTTGGGACAAGCTCAACCGCATGGCTGATAATGTGTCACTTCGGGGCTGCCTTCAGGTCTTTATAATCCGGAAAGGTGATTTTCTAATACTTCTAGGCACTTGACGAACAATATTGCGTTGGGGCAATTTTTGGGTAAGATGGAATTCATAGGAAAGGGTGATGCTTAGCATTAAAGCTAATTTGCGAGACACATAATAAAAGTTAATACTGAATGAGTAAAGTCAAAGTATTTTAAACATGGGGAATTATTACTGAAAGAAACTAGCGTGGCCACGTATTGAGGTGCAGCTATATTTTTGTTAGGTATATCATGGACATGGCCTGCTTTCAGCGACTCAGGAGCACTTGGTTGATCCACGTTTGTCTAATGGGTTTGCATGTGAAATTAAAGTGGATTATAAAATCACATAAATTAGTGCATTGTGACATGTTACTTCAGCTTATTGATTTAAGGTCTGGCGGTGGAAAGGTGTCAGGAGGTGGGCTCTCAGTCAGCCATGTTAAATGAAAACAAATAGCCAGAGGGTGACGCAGGGACCAAGTTGTCGTAGATTTTCAATTTCACTATGAGTAGAAATCAAGCAGTGGCCGCGTGGCCAGGAAAGTGACATGGCCGCGCGGCCCGCAAAAGTGAAAGTGATTGCTATCGTGATCAAGAGCGGCGAGCGATGGGCTTAATGACCATGACGAGGAAAGTCATATGGCGCCTCTGCTCGTAAGCGCGCGCACATGCACGCAAGCTGTAGGCTGGCCATGGTAGCATTTTTTTAAGCCCTTACTAAAAGTCTCGCCAGGCCAGCGCATGCGCTGGGTCAGGCAAGACCTAAAAATATTAATGCGCTGGCCATACACCTGTCTTTGGGTTGAGTTAACCTGACACTCGTGGTCTGTAGCAAGGACTCATAGAATTGGAGATGAATGGTAAGTAATCCAAGCATTCATGAGAAATGTGCGCTCTGGAAAAACTCTTCTTTGTCATGGGAATGAATGTGTGCATTGTATTACAAAATGTGATAGGGGTTTGAATTTCAATTTATTGGAACTGTAAATAAATGTGCAAATGTTGTGATTTTAAATAGTGTTTTACAACCTCTACCCTCTAAAATTTGGAGTTTAGAAGTTGGCCAATTTTTTAAAAACAAATTTCCACTACTAAAATGTAAAGGATGGCTGGCAAATTGCATCTGAGATAGCACTAGATATACTATGAAAGCATAACATGCAAATCGAAATGAGCTGAATCAATTCAATTCAATTCAATTCAATTCAATAATCTTTATTTCGATTTTAAAAACCATAAAAGATTACATGCTATATAAAACATTCATACAACAGTACATCAAGCCATAACCCGTCCGACCGTACACAATTTAAATAATAATCAATGTACCAATGAGAATTTCCTAATGTTTTAAAAAAGAACTATAAATATAAGTATAAAATAGCTTAAAATCCCCTGACAAGGCCATTTACAATAAATTAACAATATTAATAGTACTTCAGATAACAATTTGTAAGGGGAGTTACTTCATATAAAAATACATTTAATAATTCTGTTAAAAATACATACAAGGTTCCATGATAATCAGCTTAAGAATTACAGTTAAAATACTATTCTCCCCGATCCAAAGGTTCAGTTTATTTAAAATATGACGTGCATATACCTTTTGTAAGACATTGATTAAACTAATTGGCCGATAATGCAACGGGTCATGGAGGTCGCCCTTTTTAAAAAATTGTTACAATCTCTGCACCCTGCCACGTTTCAGGAATCGGTGCACCAGATGCAACAGCATTGCACAAAAGGTTAATGTAGGGAGCCCATATCTCCTTCTCATGTCTCCATAGGTCACCTGGTAGGGTGCCTTCCCTGGTTTTATTGCACTTATTGCTGTAAGTGTTTCTGCAATACTAAAACGCTTGGGTAGCTGGCAAATTCATTGAGATTACAATTTGCATCACTATTGGTGGTTGAGTAAAGCGGTGCGAAATGGGTTACCCATGCGTTAGCATCAAGGAAAAGATCGTTGTTGCAATCCCCCTTTCGGTTACCTTTAGATATCAGACGACAAAACATAGCTTGGTCGTTTGATTTGCATGTGTTTATCAACTCCGACCAGATGTTTTCGTCCCAGCTTTTCATTGCCTTAAAAAGTACCTCTTTGTAATGCCTCCTTTTTCCCCTTAAAATTACCATATCCTTATTTTTTATTGCTTCAATCAAATCTTTTTTTGCGTTTTGGCAGTCTTTATTATACCATGGATTTTCTAACGTAGCTATATCAAATGCTCCCATTTTTTAGTGGCTTGGTAGTCTTGCTTAATATTGGTTCGAGTCCCTCTACCATACTATCATGCATCTGCATAATCGGTATCTCTGTCAAAGGTAGATTACTATATGGAGAGACTATTTCAACATAAATATCATACATCTTTTTAATAGTCTTTTCATTCCCTAGTACTGCAGGCCATTTAAGTCATTTAAGTGCTCTGCGGTTGCTTGAAAGTACAGGCTCAATTGGAATGCGGCTAGGGTCACTTCTACCTAGGGGACTTAACTGAAAAAGGGAGGCAGAGAGTGTCAAACACAAAAAAAAATGATCACTCTCCATTCGATTTTCAACAAATAGGTTGTATGCCATGGACCAAAATGGTATAGAAACCAATATGTAATCTATATAACTTTTAGAACTACCCCGCCTAAATGTTGGTAGGTTTGGGCAGTCTGAAGGAAGGCGCCCGTTACAGGCACGTAATTAATGGGCTGAAACCAGCCTCAACAGCTGCGCTACAGCCCATGTGCAAGGCACTACCAGGCTGCTTTCCAATGCTGGAATATTGTTTGCCCTATCCTCATCCTCGAAGATATTTTCAAATTCAGCCACTGGTTCGAATTTACGATTAAAGTCACCCCCCGATAATTATCAGGGCACTCTGGTTAATCGTAGTTAAGATATAATCCAGGTATTCAATGACATCCACTTCTTTGCTCGCTACACTAATGTATACATTAAAGATATATATAAACTTCCCTTTTATCTAGTGTTAAGAACTAAAATGCCAATATGTCTTGAGAAAGGGAATAGTTTGCTTAAAATTGGCACCTAAATAGATTTTTTTCCAAATGGCTAGGCCTCCCGAAGGTCTTCCTATTACTGAGGGAGTGGCAGGTACACTAAAGGTTTTAAAACCTACTTTATGAGGCAGCCCGCTCTACTGCTGAATACATTAGTAGAGACTGGAAGGCTCTTCTACGGAAGAGGGGCCTTGTCCCTATGTTTCAGGTTGAGGATTGCTTCTCTTTAGCTAAGCAAGTTAAGGAGAATTATGCCTCTCTTTGCCTGAAGATTACCTCGGTCTTGGACTCTTCGGCCTCTTTGAAAAATCATAGATGTAGGGCAGACCCTCGGCCCCTTGGTTTAACGATAATTTGAAAAATTTGAAACTAGCGTGCAAGCAGGCTGAGAGGAGGTGGAGACGAGGTTATAAGGATATAGACAAGCACACGTGGAAATCTAAAATTGAGGGCTATAAGAAGGAGATTATAAGGGCCAAGGCAGAGTATTTTTCTTCCATGATTCTTAATGCCTCTAATAGCTCCAGAGGTATCTCTAACATTTTGAACAGTCTTACTAGCACAGACTGCTCTAACAATGTGATACCCCCTCTCAAGAACTTTATGAGAACCTGACTAGGTTCTTCCGTGATAAAATTAAATCTATTATTGATGACTTGGGGGGGGCATCTGCAATCAGTGGCTGTCGCTTCTGAGACTATGGGCATTGACGATCCCATGGAGAGTGGCTCAGAGGATGGTGGTGTCACCCCTGAATGTCTGGCCATTAACTATTTATCTGAGTTCATGCCTCTGGCAGTGGGGGTCTTCAGTAGGATGGCACAGGGTATTCCCTCTGACTCTCCTCTTGACCCTGTACCACATAAAATCTAGAAGGAGTTTGAGGTGGAGTTGTTTTCAACACTCGGTTTGGTTTGTAACCAGTCTCTTGAGTGTTTCCGTCTCAATGGAAGCAAGCACTGGTGACACCTCTGCTTAAGAAGCCCTCCCTTGACCCAGAGTGTTCTAAGAACTATAGGCTTGTCTCCCTATTGCCTTTTCCGGATAAGATTGTGGAACGAGTGGTTAGTAGCATTCTTTCTAGGCAGTTGGAGCAACATAACTTACAGGAGGAGGTTCAGTTTGGCTTCTGGCCTTCCCACGGTACCGAGACGACCTTGGTGACCATCAAGGACGAACTTCGGAGGCGGGCAGACAGGGGTCAGGCAGCTGTGCTGATTCTGCTCGACCTGTCTGCCGACTTTGATACGGTCAACCATGGGATCCTGCTGAGAAGACTGAGAGAGGTGGGGGTGATGGGCTGTGCTCTGCGGTGGTTCCAGTCTTTTTTACTGGACAGACAGCAAGCGGTGTCCCTCCCTCCCTTTCAATCTGCCTTCACCAATATTTCGCATGGTGTGCCAAAGGGCTCGGCAATTAGCTCTATCTTATTTAATATCTATCTGAAACCCCTGATTGTGGTCATCAAAGCACATAATATTAATATCGTAAATTATGCTGATGACACGCAGCTGATTCTCTCCTTTGAGGGAGATCAGTTGACGCAGTGGAAGTGTTTCATAATTGCCTGCGTGACACAGCGTGATGGTTGAAGGAAAACTCGCTACAATTTAATGCGGGTAAGACTGAGTTGATTTTCTGCTCAGCAGACAGGATTCCTCATGCCCTGCCGAGTAACTTCTGGCCTACTGACACCTCAACCACTGTTGGGCCAGTTAAAACGGTCCGTAACCTGGGCATTATATTTGATAATAAACTTACTGTGGAAGCCAAGGTTACAAAAACGGCGGCCTGCTGTTTTGCCATTATTAGATCACTGCGGAAAAATCTTTCCTGTGCTGCCCCCTCAGGCGCGTGTGCTAGTGGCGTGCAGTACGATTCTCAGCAGACTAGATTATTGTAATGCCCTATTGTTTGACTATCCGAAGTTTCTTCTGGACATACTGCAGAGGATTCAGTCAGCGGCGGCCAAGTTAGCTCTGGGGTTGCCCAGAAGGTCTTCTTCCTCCGTGGCCCTGGCTGAGTTGCATTGGCTCCAGTTGAGACAGAGAGTTCAGTTTAAGTCTCTCTGTCTTGTTTTTAAAGCCCTTCACGGGCTGGGACCGGCGCTCATGCGGAGAAAGTTTGAATGGTATGTTCCTACGAGAAGTCTCCGCTCCTTCTCATTGAGACTGGTGAAGGTACCAAGGTTTATGAAAGTCAGGTCACGTGGTAGATCCTTTGGTGTGGCAGCTGCAAATCTTTGGAACAAACTCCCGTTGGAGATTAGACAAATCGGGGACCTCCTTCCGTTTATAAGGAGTTTGAAAACCTGGCTGTTCCCCAAGACATAGTTGGCTGTCGGCGTCGGGCACATTCTTATTCTGTACTCTGAGTTGCTTAGCGCCAGGATGCCTGTAAGGTGATAGTGTGCTCTATAAATTAATTTAAAAAAAAATACATTTCCACAGCCCATGTTTCTTGAAACAAAATTATTTCACTCTGTCCAATATAGTCCTGCCATGTTGGATCACTTTGATTTTTCCTAATCCCTGCAATGTTCCAAGACGTTAACTTTATCTTTGTTTTACAATCTTCTCTGATTACATCACTATTTATCTTCTCATATCTATTTTCTGGTCATTGGACATGCTCACAATTAGTACCCACATTACTAACCAAACTGTAATTTGGTTTAACTTCCTCTCCCTGATTTTCTACTAAGCTTTTCTCATTATAAATTTTGTTAATGCCTACTTTATGGACTAAAAACCCTCCACAGGTCCTATGTGCATTCTCATTCTGAATATTACTAGAGTTAGTAGTCAGGGCCCTTAGAAAATTACTAGATAACACATCGGGGACCATATTGACGTTGGCTACAATTCCTAGCTCTATAGGTTCAGATGGGATATCACCATGATTCACTACAACTACATCATCGTCACTAGTTTTAGATCTTGAATCATTGATGGTGGTTAAGCAAGCCTTGCTCTGCCCAATCCCAGATAGTTGTCAATCCTGAGAATCTAGGTCTGACAATGCCTGGAATCTATTAGTTTGCATTACTGGTGGAAATAAGATGTCTCTGTTCTCCCCTTCCGGTCTATAGAAATATCCAAAAGGGAGTGCACTATTCTCCGTTTTGGATGCAAAAAATGCGTCATGATGGCGTAAAAGGTAGTGGACCACCCTTGGCCTACGAAAGTTGACCACAATACAGTCACCACTTATAGTCTTAGCGGATTGCCCTATCCACCCTTTCTCCTAACCATTAAGATCTCGTTAGCATCTGTCGGGTGGAAGTTCTTATGTCTCGCCAGCCAGTCTACAGTTTTGTTCCTTAAATCAACCCAATTTTCTTTCTGCAAAACCCTCAATGCTGGAACCCCGGTCAAAATTAAAACATAGGGGCATGATGCTGGAGGGAGACGCAGTGTCTCCCTATTGGGGGCCAATGAATCCCTAAATTCGCTACTCTCTCCCTCCCAATCGGGGCACTAGCACTATTGCTCCCATCTGAGATTGTTTCTTGCCCCTTTTGGGAACCGTGTCGGATGTTACCTTTGGGCCTGCAGGTACTACGCCCAAGCTATCTTTCCCAATATTGTTTGTAATAATTTTGTCATTAGCTTCAACGATATTCCCTTCTTGGACAGCAGGTGGACAGCGACCCTTCAATAACCTTGTGTGTTCCCTTTCCTCTCCAGTTGGCGACTCACCCATAATGTTACTACTTAAGGTATTGATTACAGACTCTAGCAGGCTGATGTTATCCCACAACATGGACATTTTTTTTTCAGGCAAGTCGCAAATACAAGTTAGGGCTGCTCCTAGACCAGGATCGCTTGCTCCCACAGGAAGGTCAGTCATTACTTCCTTTGAGTTGGTATTAACTATACTCTGCACTGATGGAGTCAAAATCGTCTCGGTTTGGGTACCAACTGAAGAAGTTTTTAAGGGACAAAGGGTACCATTATTTTCCTTACCCTTAGTTTTTAGTTCCAGTATGCCGCTTTCTTTTATCTTCCCAGAGCTCATTCTTATGTGCGGCCACACTTTTCGCTACCCTGGGTCTAGTAACCCTATTATGAATTACTGGAGTACTTAGTACTACATCAGAGGGAGGTGGTGAAGGGGTAGGGTTAGATAGAACACTTGAGACAGTGTTCAGTGAATACTCCTGACCGACAACCCCCAGTACAGGTGAGGAGACACCAGTTGTTAGGTGTCTCTGTAATGTAGCAGGATCTAGAGAAAGGCGCCGTTCTGTCAAATGAATTTCATGGGATAGAAGGGATTCAGCCCTTACCAAAAAAGCATCCAATGTGCCAGCCACCCCCTTTCGTTTTTTTCATTTTTTAAAACAACCCAATGAAACAGACAATCCAGGCACTAAACTTTGTGCAGTTGAACAGTACCTTGAGTCTTCTTGTTGGCCTAGTTATTCAAAGTGGTAGAGTAGAGAAGCCCAACTCCTCAGAGGGGTGACCCAGCCCAGCCTCTTCCTGCCGCTGACGGGCGCAGAAGGGCCCACCCTTGGCCCGGGCTTCACCCGGGCAGCACCTGGGCACGCCAGCGCGAGTTCCGTGCTGCGAGAGCCCTTGAATGAATATGAAGCGCCTCCTGGCGCTTCCCTGGGACGCAAGGTACGATCACCACACAGGGAATGCTGGAAAATGTAGGCGGGAGCAGCGTGAGGGTAGGCACGGCATTGCGGTCCCCTCTGACCGTTTTCAAGTAGCAGCAGTGGCAGGTGAACAAACAAGAAGGATTTACAGGACCCGCGCTGCAGGAGCCCTTGAGCACCTATGAAGTGCCTCATGGCACTTCCCTGTGACGCAAGGTGCGAGCGTCACACAGGGAATGCTGGGAAATTTAGGCGGGAGCAGCATGAGGGCAGGTAGGCGTTGCGGACCCCTCTGACCGTTTTCAGGCAGCAGCAGTGGCAGGTGAACAAACACGAAGGATTTACAGGCTAAATGAGCTGAATCATTTACACCTCTTTGAAGGGACATATTTTCTATCTATTACAGAACAACACAAAAAGAATTAACATTAGAGTTAGTACTTGTTAATCTGCATTGCAGACCTCCACATAGATTTACCTACATTAAACTATTTAGCATCAGAATGTTGGAGTTGGTCTGGGTCGAAAGTAACCCAGCATAACCTTAACCTTAACATGGCAGGAAGGCTTCTGCTATCTTGGATTTTAGGAATGAAGGACACTGTGAGACAGTAAGGGCAAACAGGAACTGCTGCAAAAGTGGATAGGGATGCTCCAGGATCTTTATTCTCATTGGTTAGGGAGTGTCAAGGAATCGCCGCCACCCACTGGATTGTGTCAACCATAAATATGGAGCCCCTTTAGAACAATTTCTGGGTCTGCAGAAGATTAGAAGATGACTGGACCTGTTGTCTGTGACTTGGTAGGAGCTCTGAAGGACTAGATCTGCTTCCTATTGTATCTAGAGCAAAGAAGTAGACTCCAAGGGTCAGTAGGATGAATTCCTATTTGGCTACAGGGACATAACAAGCTGCAAGAGGCCTTTTTCCTGAAGTGACCAGTTGATTATTACCAACTGGACCTTGCTGGTTTCCTCTGTCCTGTACTTGAGGTCCTGGGAACCTCAGAAGTGACCGAAAGGATCTGCTCCAGAAACCCTAAAAAGTGGGAATTTAGGAAACATTTGGACTTCTAAGACCTCCGGAGCCATCAGTGGCACCTTCTTGGCAAAGGTGTCCGACTTCACTGCACCTTCCTTTCATACAGCTTCAGGTTTGTTGCCCAGGAGATTTTGAGGGTCAAAAAAGATTAACTCAGAAGGTAATATCTTTAAATGGGATAAACCTGCTTGGTATATTTGACGCACATTCCACCGTGGCCAGCCTCAAATCACTCCTAGTTCCAGGTCTACCACTCCCATACACTATCATTGATGCGTAGTGCTTTTGTCACTATTTTTGCTCAAGAATTTACATATTCATATCTCTGGTTCCCCTTATTGGGGTTTTGTTGTTTTGGTGCTAGTTTTATTATTTATTAAATGTTACTCTATTTTTCAAGAGCGGTTTGGAATTTGTATGGTTTGGTGTTCTGACTTATTTATAACACCACGGCAATCATGCTGTTAGACCTGAGGGCCACCTTTGACACCGTGAACCATAACATCTTAATCTCTCGCCTTAAACATCTCGGAGTGGCAGGTCGAGGCCCTCACTTGGTTGCGATCCTTCTTAGAGGATAGGATGTTTCAGGTGTCAGAGAGTGCCACTCAATCCAAAGCTTGGCCCCTCACTCGCGGAGTGCCCCAGGGCTCCTCTCTAAGCCCTACACTTTTTAATGTTTACATGGAGCCTCTGACAGAGATTGTGCGTCCCTATGGCTTTGAAATAGTAACCTATGCAGACGATACCCAACTAGTGGTGGCTCTGAACCAGCTAGAGGGCACATCCAACAAACTGGGCAGTTGCCTATAAGCAATAACAAAATGGATGCCCTGTCCCACCTAAAACTGAATGGGGAGAAAAAGGAGCCGATGTTCTTGGGAAAATTAGGTGTACAAAGAACCACCATTGATTGGCCGACCTACATGGGTGCCCCCCAAGAACCAAAAGATCTGATCAAAAGTCTGGGAGTATGGCTAGATAACAATTTAAGCTTCAATCAGCAAGCCACCAAACTCTCTGCCACATGTTTTGGTCTGATGAGAACGCTGAGGAAAATGTTGCCTCTTCTCCCCTTTCAAGCCCGAAGGATAATGGCCCAGGCTATTATCCTGTCCCGCCTTGACTACGGGAACGCGCTTTATCTGGGCGTTCCTGTTAGTACTATTAAAAAACTCCAAGTAACCCAGAATGCGGCGGGATGTCTTCTTCTTGGACTCTCTTGAAGACAATCAGGCGTGGCCGCCTTGAGGAAACTACACTGGCTGCCCATACAGGCCAGGGTAAAATTCAAGGCAATGTATATAACGCACAAAGCTCTGTGGCAAAAAGGTCCCGCAATGATCCACTCTTTGGTCACTCCCTACCCTCCACGGAGATCGTTGTGCTCCAGTACAACCTTTCTGGCTACAACTAAGAAAATTAAACTAACCAGATGGGGTGGCCGCTCTTTTTTGTGGAACGCGGCATCTGACTGGAACTCCCTGCCGCTTTCCTTGCGCTTTGAACCCGATCTCCAAAAATTTCGCAAACTCCTAAAAACACTTCTCTTCCACTAATCCTTAGCTTGTTGTCACCGTTTCCCACCCGACCTCAGTGCTACGAGGCCTCCGGGTAGTAATGCGCTTTACAAAACTCTATTTCATTTCATTACTGTTTGTTCTGAGTAAATACTTTACACATTGTCCTAAGTTAAGTCTGTCTGTTCTGTGTCATATATACCTAGGGGTTGAGCTCAGGTTAATTTGATGACATTGGGGTTCACCCTGACAAGTTACTGTTATTATTCTTCAAGTTGGGCACCGGCTCACCCCAAATAATAATCCACTTTCTTACAATGTGTACTTATCCAGTGGCTGTCAAGTTTCATAAATTCAATGTGTAAATTGTCCTGAGGTCACTGTTATTAAAATGTTGTAGTCATGGGTACTCCTTGAGAACTGTGTCACCACATTGGGGGGTGATAGTTCCTTAATATAATTAGGATGGATTTGTGAATTATTCCATCCTGTATGATTCAGTGTCAGAATAGTGGGTCCCATCAACTGCACCAATCACAACAGAAACACTAGCAGTACTGTAGAAGACCCTGTGTGCAGGGACAGGCAGGGCAGTCAGTCATCATGTTTAAAAATTCACTCAGAAATACCCTGAAGCACCAGGATAGAATGCACTGGGTATTGTTCCTTCTGCAGTGGCCAAAGCCAGATGTCAGGCAGTGCTACCCTCTACATCTCCTCAGGAACCTGGGAAATGCATGAATGGATTCCCTTTAGTATATTGCCTCATGGTGTTGGCGTATCCATAACAAACATGCAATCTCATCAATTCAGAAACAAAATGTACTAATCATCCTATGTTGTAACTATTTCTATTGCTGTGAGGCTGCAAGTGTAGAGTAATGTAATATACAGTGGGTTACGTTTTGAAATTATATCTTGGTGGTGGTCTTATTCCTCAATGCGTTCCAATATGATTAGCCTGGTACAAACAACAAGCTCAATCCTTCTACATGCCCTCTGGACTGCCTCTGCCTCTATTCTCATGACCATGAGCATTGCTGCCATCCATACTGTTGATGTTTTGAGATTTCAACGATAGACCTCTGTTTGGGAGGTCCTAAAATATTGCATTCTACTAATTTTGCTAATGTATCTCGATTTGTAATTTTCCATAGTAAAACCATTCATTGTGCAGTACTAAGCATTGTAAACATTCCCAAGATGTTTGCAAAAACTTCATTATTGCCCATACTTTTTGCGAGTCAGGCTTGGAATATCTACCTCTAAGTCTTGTACCATTCACCAACATGTCTGTGTCTTGCATCTTTCCCTTTCCTCAGTATTTGATCAGCACATTCAGAAAGTGTGCCACTACCTCGCTCTCTGCTGCTTCTGCAGTTGCCAGTGTGAATTGATCTTAAAACTCCATGGCGCACATTAAGGTGTATACATGCTGCATGGAAACTGACACCAAAACTATTATTCTCAAAACAAGAGGAACCCGCGAGCTTTTGAATAGGTCCAGCACACAAACTCCATAAGAACACTAGTTTACATATACGGGTCCTAAGAGAAATAGTGATAGTCTGGGCTATGGAATAACCTCCCAATGGAGGAAGTGCCCTCACACACCCCGAGAGGTATCATGCTTCATCATTTGGGCGTGCTCCTCGTCGGGCCAGTGCTGCAATGCCCGAACGGCACCCGCAAAGGGGCTCTTAAGTGGAGTTCTTTTGGATGAAGCCGTAAGGTGAGTGAGGGTGTGTGGGCTGTGGTAAGAATTGTGTTGGGAAGTGGTAGAGGTCTTTTAAAATAGGTTTAGGGAAGCCATGTTTACTAAACTTTTATTTGTACGGCTGGCTAGCCTAAGTAAAGTCCTATAGAGCATACATGCTATAAATCTTGGTCATCATGTTTCTTGCCTATTTCAGCCCCTCTGGGGTCTATCAGCAATTTGTCGGGACCGAGCAGAGAAAACATTTCAATTGTTTTACACTACTGCAAGGCTGGTGCTTCCAATTTAACAGACTGATCAAGTTACCAGCTATTCTGTGTTGTGCAAGGTTCGGTTTCACCTTGTATCGCTGAGAGACACCAAATGTGTTAGGTCTAAGGCTGACAAAAGTGCATCCAGAGCGAGTCGCTCACTCGCGACTGAAAGGTGCCGTGGTGAGTAGCCCTTCACCTACCCCGAGTCTGTGCCACATATTTCCAGCAGGTGATCGCAGAACAATGTAATATATGCAACAAAGTATCCAAATCTGTATATTATAATGATATTGCAATTCACTGAGGGGTTCCTTTAACCTACAGAGACCCAAGGCTCAAGGCAGAGTGCTTCAATCAATCAGTAAGGGGTTTGTAAAGCACAACTACACACCCGCAAGGGTCTCAAGGCGCTATGTGGGGGGGGGGCGACTCCGTAGCGTGCTGAGTCATCCAAACAGCCAGGTCTTGAGGTCATGGAGAGGACCTGGATTCTAGACTTGACACAGTCGATTGGATACACAGCAAGCCACAGGGCAGCACCTCCAAACCCGCCACTTAGCATTAATGGAATAGGACATATGGAAATAATAAACATTTGCACAGGGGGTATAGACCACTATTTTTGATTCACAGATTGGCTTGGTTTCACTGGACTCCCCAAAAAATAACTGCTGATCACATATTAGCTGTAGCACACAAATAATATAGGGGAAGCAAGGTGGAAGTATGGGGAACATGGGAAGTGGTTGGAGCTACTGAGGGTCCCTTCTTTGGTATTAAGGGGCCTGAAACACAAAAGACCAGCACAGTTAACCTTGCCAATACAAATATCATTATTTGTAATGCGTAGGAAGCTGGCTCTTTATGTGATATATCAATAAACTGATATACTGTGTAAAAAGTCCAGGGGTTCTCTTACTAGTGGACAAGGCTTGCTATGCAATCCCAAAGTGTTCTGTTAGTGGGTAGTGTGGTAGAGCAGCCTTAGGCTTAACACAGAGGAGTGCAAGACATTTGCAAATACACATAGGGGGCCATAACGATGGCATATTGACTAAAATCCGTGCGCCTATAATGCAGCTGTCCCACATATCAAATTACAATGGGACCGCCACCACAGCAGCTGCAAAAGGCATTTTGTATATTGCGGCGGGTGCTGCTGGCTGCAGCAGCAACCGCAATGTAAAAAAAGGCAGGTTTTGCTTTTCCCTGAACTATGTGGCAGGCACCATGTGGTGTCTGACACATTGTGCAGGGAAATGTACCCCCCAAGTGCAGTAAAAAACCCACCCTGCACGGGGGGGCCGCAATGGGCCCGCAAGGTCAAGCCCCGCCAGCCTTTTCATGGCAGGGGAACCGCCATGGAAAGGCTGGGGGGGGATCCAGCATCCTAATCTGGTGGGCAGTGCCTTCTGGGTATTACCTCCATTCTGAGGATGTGAGGTGGTCCGAAAGGCAATCGTAATGATTGCCTCTGTTAGGCCCGTGGCACTCGGGCTTTCCACCCGCCAGCCCACCGCCCGCCATCACAATCTTGCGGCCAGTAATTGGCCTTATGATGGCAGTGAACCCGCCACCAACAGCCTATCGGTGGCTGGTTCAGCTTCATCATAATCAGGTCCATAATGTTTAATAAATTACGTCACGACTCAAGAAGGAGATCCACACCAATTTATAAAAATAGCAAGTATCTTTATGTATGTTTAGGTATCAGAAGAAAATCGTACAGATAAGTACATTTTTAAATATAAATTCTTTTCAGTTCAAAAAGTGGACACAGTGCAATCTTTGAGTTCTGCATGTATTCCTATGTAAGGAAGAACATGTTCTGCTAACAGGTACAGTACATCGACTTACAGAACTAATCTCCGGGAGTAAAGGTGAGTGGTGGGCAAAGTTCAAGGCAACACCAGCAGTACACCACCGGCGTCATGAGGGGGGCTTGGTGCAGGGTGAAAAACAGTCCCAGGAGCCCTATAAGTTTTAATGGAGATCGGTCACTGCGGAAAGAGGCTGCAGTCTCTGACTGGGAGACCAGTCGGGAAAACCAACAATGGAGTTCAAGACTTGCGATACTTGGGGACTTAAGGACACCAGGGTTCTTCTTCTTCATTGCCCGGGAGCCACAGATGCAGAGGTGTTTTTAGGCATCAAGTTTCGTTACCGGGAGCAGTTGCGGTCGTGAGGGCCTGCATGCAGAGGCTGCAGGTGACGTTTGGTAGTCCATAAAGGGCGAAACCTTGTCGTACTCAGACTCTGGAGTGCTGGGGAATGTTGTTGGTACCAGTGGGCCACTTCATCTTGGGCCAGAGGCATCGGGTACAGAGGTGACTTCAGGTGTCGGGTCTTTGGTGGTTCCAGAGGTCTCAGAGTCTTTCCTTTGGAGTTTCTTTTGAACAAGTCTGCTGTTCACGGAAGGTCTTGGTCTTTATTGAAGGGAGGCACTCCTCCCAGGTTCTGGAGGAAGTCAGCTGCAGGACGAGTCAACTTTGGCGCAGAGTAGACGGAGAACGGCAGACTGATCAGCAGAGCTGGGGCCAGGTCAGGGGCTCTCTTATGCTTTCGCAGCTCTTTGTGTTCTTCTTCTTCATGGATCATCAGGATCTGCTTCTCTGCTGCCTAGAGCTCCCCAAAATACTGAATTTAGGGGTATTAGGGAGTGTATCTCCTGGGGTCACTACTTCCCCTATAGGGCCCCTTCCTGTGGGAAGTGGGCATAAACTTGTCCTAGAATTCCTAAGGTGGTACGCCTACCTGACTAGCTAATTTTCCCACATGGCCAGGTACCAAGTGGGATCTTGACAGCGGGGTCCTCCTGTGGGAGGGGGTGTTACACCCTATTCCTGGACAGGCTTTTGTTCGGGTCCCCTAGGAGGTTATAATAGTGTTTCGAGTGGCAGGCTGGCAGGGTCCAGTCAGCGAGCACACCAACGGCTGGTAGGTTTTTCAGGGGGCACTTCTAAATTGCACACCTGAGTGCATGTATTGATAAATCCAACACTGGCATCAGTGCAAGTTTATCAAGATGAGATGTTTGGTACCAGTCATCCTTATTTTCAGTAAAGCCCTCATGTAGCTGGGAAACTCATTTTCACCAGTGTCCAGTACATGGCTCAAGATAGCTTCCCTGGTCACTTGAACTGGCAGCTCTAGGGCTGACCAGCACAGGGGCATCATGCATATCATTTTTGTTCAAATCTTTTTATTAACAATTTTCATATTTTGAGCATACAACCAGAATAAAGGTTATATGCCATGGTTAGTTACTTGCACATTTTACATTATCCAGAACCAGTCATATCATAATAAGCACCCTTCCTTAGGGCTGTCAGGCCTGCTGTAGGGGTGACTTGCAAATATCATATGTGGTAGTAGGGGACAGGGCACACAGGGTGTTTTGACTTTTGTCTACACCAAGACATGCAGTCTACAATGGCAGTCGTGCATGTGCTTGGTGAGGGGCCCCTTAGGGTGACACAAATTGTGCTGCAGCCCTTAGGGACCCTCTTTAGTACCTGAGTCCCTAGGTACCGGGGTATCAGTTACTAGGGACATAAAGAGGGTGCTAATGGTCTTGCCAATTGTACAGGTTTGGTAAAGAGCTCTGGCACTGGGGACCTGGTTGGAAGGTACCCAGTGCCGTTTCAGTCGAAATCACATCATACACCAGGCAAAAAGTGGGGGCACCCCTGTCAAAAAGGGGCATTTTCCTTCATGATGCATCAAAGTACACTTTATTTGTAATTGGCACTATACATTTCGATGCACATATTGCAAACTCTTGAGAGTCGCAAGGGGAATGGGTCTCCCAGGGGAGTTTTTTTCCCCATCTTGTTACTCGCAACGGAATGCACATGTGCTTTGAGACCGCTTACGTGTTCCCAGGACATGGAATGTTAATGGAAGAGAAGAGGTAACCTTTTCGCAAAGTATAAGGTGTCAATTTCTGACAGATAGGAAAAAGTCTCCATTCATGCACACTGTGAGTAGAAAGCAGTGCTTAATGTCAGCCAGTAGTTTCCGGTGTTCGGAACCGACACTTATTTATCAACACTGGGGTTGTAACAGTCTGCCACATGGTGGCACTGTCTGTCTGATTTAAAGATAAGCACAACAATTGTTTAATGATTCAATATACATTAAAATGACTGTTGACTGCCATCCAAGCCAAACTTATAGCATTGGGGACCTGGAATACGCTGAATTGTCACACCTGTGTTGATATGTCAGTAGCCATGCTGGGAGGGGCAATCACCCGGGCCTTTCCTCTGCCTACCTGCCCAAAGTGACACTCACCATTTTCAGACTGAGAGCAAATCAGTGATGTCGTGAACACCCCACACTAGCAGCTAGAGTGGATGATGACTTTCCCACTGTGCCCAGTGGGCTAGTAAGGTGTATCCCAAAAAAGCTGATTGGTTCTTTGTAGGCTTCTTCTGTCTGGAAATTGGCAGATAAAAGCTTCTAAATAACAATGTACGGGAAAGCCGTAGTACAGATGAGGGGCACAGGCAAGGGCTGTCAGATTACCCATGCTTAGTAAAGCACACCTAGAAGTAGAAATAATGAAAATGGAGGAAAAAGCATAGAGAGTAAGACGGAGACAACTGGAAAGAGAGCGAGAGGAGAGAGAACGGTCGAACAGATAATAAGGAAAGGAATGAAAAATGGGTTGAAAGCAAAAAAGAAGAAAAAAAGGCGAAAGGAAAGAGGGCGAATGAATGGTAAATATGACATAGAGAGAAGAAAGGTGGAAGGAAGAGTAAAATCAAGGACTCAGGTTAAAAAAATAAAGATAAAAGGAAGAGCGGAGGGTGGGAAGGAAGAGAGGGTAGATGGATGGATGGAATGGTAAAAGGTCAGTTTAAGGTTTAAAGGATAGATGGAAGGGTAAAGGAATGAGTCAGTGGTTGAAATGATGGACAGAAGGGTGAAAGGCTGAATGGCAGAAAAACAGATGTAAAACTGATATAAGAATAAAAAGATAGAATAATGAAAGGCGGGATGGAAGGGTGAAAGAAAACATGGATAAGTGGGTTTGGATGGACGAGTGGGTGGATGGATTGATGGAAGAAAAACTAAAAGTATGGATGGATACATGGATAAAAGGTAAAAGTGAACTTTTATAATGAGAGTGGGTCCCTTGCTTTGTGCCATTAGAGGTATGGATTATAGTGGGGGTATTTTAATGTTCTCGCTGCTCCCTAGGAAGAGCTAGCCAGCTCCGTGATGGCAGCAGCTCCTTGAGAGACCAGTGGCTGACCAGAAATGTAGAGTATGGAGGAGTTAGCACACCTTCCACATTTGCCTACTTCCCTTAGGACTGTGGTGTTCAGAGGCAGGATGAAGAAGGCAGGGAGTCACAGGGGAAACACCTTACTATGTAGCAGAGGTAGGGAACACCTTTTCCTCTTCACTGTTGCTCCTTCAAAGCAGTGAATAACCGGATTTTAAATATGGTTATTCACTTTGATGATTCTCCATGAGAGTCATACACAACAAGAAGTAAAAGCACTATTCAATCGGGGAGATTATAGTCTCCCACATTATACATAGGGGGTATGGGTCCCACTACCATACATTATAAGACCATTGCAAGCCAACTAAGAGTTCCATGACTGCATAAAGGTACAAAGCCACAAACAAAGTTCTGTCACATGGCCCATGGGGACATTGTTCTTTTCCCTATGTTAGCATGAGTGCGCTGCTTTGTACACATTACTGCACAAGTTTATTTTGCATGGACCATTCTGAAACTTTCACATAGAAGGTACAGTTGTTTTCACGCTTTGCAGGTTCCTGGGATTTAGTCTGAACATTGTGAACAATATAGAACAACAATTCCCCTTGTAATTCTGTTCTGGTCAGGCCATCTCACCTAGACAAAGAATGCAGATGTAGCTGTTGTGGGAACACGTACTTTGGTCTTATTGGACTACATGGACAGGTAGGACACAATTGAAGAGGGACCTTTCCAGGGAGAAGAGCATAACATCACCTATGATGTATATCTACCATCTATAGACTGAGGAACGGGGTCTGCTGATAACGCCCAGAGATCTTCTAATATATTTTCATCTTGCTTCTATACAAGAGGAGGGAGGTTAGGTTATGCTGTCATTCATCATGGCAGCACCTTTTTTGATTTACGGACTACTTGCTATGCTTACCGCATTTTTGTTATGCATTTTCTGCTGATTGTGGCACATATATTTCATACTAGAGCACATTAGTTCAAATAAATATTTTAAACTTGTTTGTGTCTCTGTCCGATCTATTTGTGGAAGAGTACAAGAGCGTGAGCGAAAGGGTGTGTCTTGCAACTGCGATTCCTGAGACAGTCGGCGTGTTGTGTTCTGGGGTGTCTAATCACTTCTTCCTCTGTGAGTGCGTATGAGTGCAAGTGAGACAGTATGGCTAGTCGGTCCCGGGGTCATGGGTACTAAGGTGGTAGGATAACTCAGTCCCGACGTACTATGGTCCCATAATCCCATGCATTATTCTGTGTTTGCGCAGAATCCCTGCAACAGTTCCTTTAAAAGGTTATGGGACTCCATAGTGACTTGCAATGTCCTTTTAATGAATACAGAATGTTTTTTGTATGCCTTCTAATACATAATCTTTCTATCAACCCTTTCCACACATTTTCTTAAAACCTTGTTTTTTTGGTCTTCCATATGAAAGAGGTAGTATGTTTGCAAACAAGAGGAATACAAGTAGAACCTGTAGAATGAAATGAGACACACTATTAAGCAGTAAATTGCTACAAAAAGAGAATAGAATCAGTTTAATGTAAGTCAGGTTTAAAATGCTGTTGCTCATAATTTGTAGAAACATGCGGAGATTCTACATTAAATGTAATGACCGATAGCATGGAAATAAAATAAATATATTGTTTTACATTTCTTCTCTTTGATCAGCAGAAGGTAAAAACAGGTCTCATGTTTAGGTTTTGTCTGCACTTCCTGCGTTGTTCTTGAGAAATCTGTTGCTTTTAATACAAACTTAAAAGGGGCTTTCATCCCACCTCCTCTCTTTCCTGGCTTCTCATTGGTTCTTGTGTGTGCCACGTGCCTTTCCTCCATTTCTATTGGCTTTAGCATATTTTCCTACATTTACCAAAACTTGTACCTCGTCTGCTTCTCTCATCAGTTTCCCCCTGCCGAAATACTGTTAACATCCGCTTTGGTGGAACTATATTTTCATAAAGTTTTGCCTTTTACTCTTGCATCATATTTATATATCAATTTATCACCCAGAGAGATTAAGTGCACAGAATCACAGGATTTTACACAGCACCACCAAGACTCGAACAGAGATTCCCAGCTCTCTCGAGTCAGCAGCTCTGGCTGCAGCACCAAATTCTCTCCACGCTTGTGTTTTCTGTCAGGAAGCTCTTTCCTTCTGCCAGACAATGATTGATGAAAACAGCTCTTTATTTATTACATAGGCGAAACTGATGCATTACCAATGCTTGTTTTTAATTGTTCAAGTTGCAGCTGTAGTTATCCCCTGTCTGCCTTTTACCCGACTGCTGCCCAGGTAGGAGGCATTACTCAACTGTAATACCTTATTGCAGTTGAAGAGCTTACAGCAGGTGAATAGATGCGTTACACCTCGACTGTAAAAAAAGTAAACTAAAAGAAAGCTTTTATACAGTGATTACAGCTTCCCATGTACTACAGGGTAATAAAGCGCTACCTCCACACTGTCAACTAATAGGAGAAGTGAGTCTGGCGAAGGTACAGACCTGTTCATACCTGGGAATTTTATTTGATAGGGGATTATATTTTAAATCATTGATTGAGGAACGCTATAATAAGTTAGTATCAAGCTCAGGGGCAATAATGAATTTTGGTCGCAGATTGGGGCGATGGTCCCCGGAGCAGATGTTGACTTTATATAACTCGATCTGTTACGCGAAAGTGGCTTATGGGGCAGAATTGTGGGGGATGGTGGAGGTATCCAAATTGCAAATAGAGGAAAATAAATACTTGAGAAGGCTCCTCAAAGTCCCCCAGTGTGTATCGTCCCATATTCTACATGAAGAACTGGGCTGTGAGTACCTAGAGGACAGGGTGAGGAGTAGGCCCCTCGTTGCTTGGCTAAAGATTTGGGTTAACCCAGAAGCCAGTCTGACAAAACAGATAATCATTGACTGCCTGGGGAGGGAGAAGGGAATGTCCATCCCATGGCTCAAGTATGTGAAGGATGGCCTGGAAAGCATCGGGTGTGAGGATCTTTTTCTGACACCATCCTGTATAACAAAACGGGATCAGGTCAGAGTAAAGGAGATGTTCCTCAAACACAAAGCCATAGCACGTGATGTGGAGGCTAGAAATAAACAGTCATGTAAGGCACATGCTGTAGTGAGGTCCTGTAGTGGTCTGGAGCCTTACCTCGCCCTTATACACAATGCCCAGGATAGATTTTTATTTACGCGTTTTAGGCTCAACCTTTTACATAATTTATTAGCCGAGCCGGCGGGTTTTACCAATTCAATTGAGTCAAAGGGTCCCTGCGGCTGCGATCATCGATCTCCGCAGGATACCCTTCATTTTGTATTATTACGCCCATTTTATTTAATGCCCAGGCGTCGTTTTTTAATATGTTTGCTTAAAAAGGCCAATCTAAGATTTGTGAAAGAAGCTCTTGTATTTTTACAAATGGCCCGAGATCCCCTGACTTTATTTTGTGTGATTAACTTTTTAAGAACATCAGCTAAATTAAGAGACACTAGAGGAATTTGCTGAGCAATTTTATCACAATGTCGATAGAAAGGTGGAGAGGAGAATGCTGGTCTCACATATGATCTGTGTAATTAATAGCACTGTATCTCTTCTGATGTTTTCTTTTAACTATACATGTTCGTATTTTTTATATTGTACTTTTATGGTGTTGATGAAAAATACCGAATAAATAATATGACTGACTGACTGAATAGGAGAAGCTATCAAACTGCTGAACCTCTACTTTGTTTCTTATGATGTTTTGTGGGATGATGTGACACCTTTGCTCAAATTCTCCAAATGGCCTCAAAATAGAATTAAGCACTGGTAACCGACGAGTTTCCTGTGCCACTGTTACAGTAACGCAATTGCTGAAGAATGCATTTCAGTTTTCATCAGATTTTGGGGCCTCTCATCCTGAAAGCAGCAGTTAACTGCATATCTTTCTGAAGTTAATAAAATGTAGGTGCCACATTCGCATAGGGAGGATGCAGCATGTACGAGGGCACAGAGCATCTGGCGACGTGGATGTCCCCAATTATCACATAATGAACAAGCACGTGAGCACAAGGAAGTAACAGATGGTCTATGTGGTAGTGAAGAGCAATGCCAGCCTCTCCACCTCTCCACAATTATTTCAAGGTCGTAGTCACAAAGTCCCCTCGGGAACACATTTACGGGGCAGGTCATGGTTCTTGTCTTCGGGGTCAAGGCAGCCACTTGGAAATCTTGTTAAGCAGCGAAGACCCCTTGTCTGTCGCTGTCCCGGTGACAGACAAGCTCTCTGTAGTGCCTCCTGCGTTTCATCCCTCAGCCTTCAGGAGCGAGTGTTTGAAGCGAGCTGCAAGCTTTGCATAAATCAATGCGGCGCACGAGGACTGACACAACAATGATCCGGCCCCTGATGTATGCAGGGGCTCTGGATTCATATCTTGACAGCTAGACTTCGAAATTACAGCAAGAGCCTTCCTCCGAAAATGCAAATGTGCTGCGATCTTCACAAAGAGCAGACATTATATGCCACACACAAGATCATTTTAATTCCAGAGTCTGAATAATCATTGGCAATGCAAATCTATTTGGCTGGTGTTAAAAGTTTCTGTTTTTTTCAAGATTGACTAGCATGCAATAAAGATACAGCACGGGCAATAGATACATGACCTATGGCATGAGGGGCACACCCACCTGCACACAGAACACGTGCTGCACGTGCAGCAGCTGGTCAAGATAACCCTGCATACAAAGAACCATTAACTACACCTCGCAGCCTGTTGCAAAGAATGTGTGCATGTGTGTTTGTGAGCGCACAAGGGTATTTGTGATGGTCCATTTTTGTGTGCATTTGTTGGTTGCACAATGCACACTCAGTGAAGTGTGTGTTTGTTGTGTGACGTGTATTGGTGTGAGTCATCATTTATTGATGTGATCTTGTGAGTTTAACATTTGTGTGAAGATGTGTCAGTGTGTGTGGAGTTCTTTGGGTGTTGGTGTGTGATGCAAATGCCTGATGGAGTGCGCTGGATGATGATGGTGTGATATTGCATTAATGTGCTTTGGTGGTAAGGGTGTGTTATGTTGAGTGTGTGATGCTGTAGTAGTGTGGAGTGGTTTTGTGGTGTGTTGGGGTGGTGTATTTTCACACAGACGTTTTAAGACATGAGGCAAAATGGGCAACCGCTCCCTTCAAGGGGCCCACTGTTGAAGTGACCGGGGCAGTCCAGAGTCCTGCCATAACAACGGCATGAATGAAAATCAGATTGTTCTTGTTTTAATTCGGCTACTGGTCGTGCTTAACAGAAAGTGTGTCAGCCATCCCCGCCTGCCCAAACTTAACCCTCACAGTCGCAGATAGCTACTGGCAAATAAATTTAAAAGTATCTTAGTCATTTCTTTCCTTACTTCGCCTCACCTCACCACTGCTGTCTCTTAACTTTTTTCTATGCCTGACCATACATCACTATGTCCCTAAACACTCTCTGTCTCAACTCTCTCTACATCACATATGTCTGCCTCATTTCTCTCACCTCTCGCTGTACAACTCTGTGTCTACCTCTGAATCTGTCTCTCTCCCTCAACTCTCCCTGTACCTCATCCCTCTCTCTCCCTCCCTCACTACTCTGTTTCCATTTGACCTTTATGTATTTCTCCTCTGTCTTCTTCAGTTCTCTCCCATCTTCATGACTCTATTTATCTCACCTGTCTATCTCTCTCCATCTCTGTACTAGCTTACCTTTGTCAGTCCCTTTTCTCTCGCAATGCTTCCCACTCACCCATTTGATACACATTTCCTATGTCAATGTCTCACTCAATTAGTTACACAATGCATAGACAAGATGGGTTGTTCAATATTCTTAACTATAACCTTATAGCTCACCCTAGCAGGCTATACCAGCCATTAAAGGCCCTCTCCAGTGTTAAAGGCCCCAGCCAAAAGCTGGGGCCTTTAACAAGGCAGCAGGACTTTAATGCCGGTATAGCCCAGCTACTGAGGGCTATAAGGCTATTAGAATGTTCCGCCACTAAAGGGCAGAATGTTCTAACAAATATAACAAAGATCTTAGGGAGATCGAGTAGACTGTAATACCCTCGGGCTCTGTGAGGCTTTTGTTTACAGCTGTGCAAGACAACATTGGAATGTTGGAGCTCCGGGCTTCTACCTTCACTTGGAGCCCAGAGCACTCCATTGTTTCAATGGAGCTCCCAACATTCCATTGTTCTAATTGGGGTTTACATACGATCTGAATGTGGTACCACCTCTGCAACTACCCAGTCCTATCACCGATGGGCAAGACACTTTCCATGTTACAAAAGAGGGAAATGTTTTTTGTCTCTGAGTAGTAGCAGATTAATCAAATGATGCAATAAGCAAAGTAGTCAAGAATGCAAGATGAGAGTGCAGGACATTACAGTTAACGCGAACTCCTCGCTTAACATTGAAAGAAGGAGGACTGTCCTCAACAGAATAAACCCCAAACTTGGCGATCTCGCAGAGAAAGAGCCTTCCTCTAAGCCTAATGGCCTCCTCTTTGGAGAGGACATGATTAAGACGCTGGGTAAATATGTTGCGACCTTTACCGCTCTGGACAGAGCTCAAGTTAATATGAAAAGGGTTTTCCCTACAAACCTTTTTGGCCAGGCCGGAAGAAGGGGCCGCTCTTCCGGCCGTAGAAATTTTCGGCCCTTCTCATCTGGAAGAGGAATGGGTTCTACCGGCAGAGGCTTCTACCCCTCCAACAATAGGCAATACTACCCGCCAAGAGGAAAAGGTTCGCGAGGAAGAGGCTTCCCCCCCCCGTGGTGCCTCCAACAACGCTACTCAAAGTAGGTGCTTCTCTTTCTTCTTCCCCTCCCAAGGTCGGGGGCAGGCTCAAACATTTCCTTCACGTTTGGGAGTCCTTGACGCAAGACCCCTGGGTTCTAGAAACAGTTCAAGGGTTCAAAATAGAATTCCTAGAGATCCCACATCAATACGTCACTCCGAACCCTCTGGTTCTTCCTCTAGAACACCTAGAAATCGTCAAAGAAGAGGTTTCTTCTATGTTAAAGAAGGGCGCCATAATAGAGGTACCTTGGTCTCAGAAAAACTTTGTAAGCACCCTCTTCCTTGTCGAGAAGAAGGACAAGGGTTGGCGCCCAGTAATAAACCTTCGGGAGGTAAACAAATACCTTGTCTATCGACATTTCAAGATGGAGGGCATACATCTTCCCAGGGATCTCCTCCTTCAAGGAGACTGGTTAGTCAAATTGGACTTAAAGGATGCCTATTTCACCATACCCATGGCTGCAGAACATCAACCCTTTCTTCAATTCATCTGGGACTATCGCCTTTTTCAGTTCCAGGCCCTTCCTTTCGGCCTTTCATCCGCACCTTGGTGTTTCACCAAGGTCATGAGAACGATCGTCTCCACCCTGAGAACCAGAGGTATCCGTCTCATCATTTACTTAGACGACATCCTCATCATGTCCCAATCTCATTCCCAGTTACTAAAAGATCTCCAGACCTCCATGAATCTCATAGAGGACCTCGGATTCATTATAAACAGGGAAAAGTCCATTCTTTCACCCTCCACTTCTCTGGAGTTCCTAGGCTTCACTGTGGACACCTCCAGCTGTCTCCTCCTACTCCCAAAAAAGAAAATTGCCAAAATCCGCAAGGAAATCAGATTCGTTCTGAGACAACAATCTCTCTCCCTCCGAGAATTGGCCAGACTTCTTGGTCTCCTTTCTTCCTCGATCCAAGCTATCTTCCCAGGCCCGCTGAACTACCGTGCCCTTCAGAGAGTGAAAGCCAATGCTCTCAGGTCCGGCCTTTGGTACGGAGACCATGTTTCCTTGGACGAACAAGCCAAACTAGAACTTTCTTGGTGGCTGGACAATTTGGATGCGTGGAACGGAAGGGCTATCTTCGGTTCAACTCCGGATTTCGTTCTAGAGTCAGACGCCAGCCTTCACGGCTGGGGAGCTCGCCTCCTCGACCAGGACACCGGTGGCGTCTGGACCCCCTCAGAATCTTCCCACCATATAAATTTCTTAGAGCTGACCGCTGGACTCTACGCTCTGATGAGTTTCAGACACTCTCTCCAGGGCAGATCCGTTCTCCTGAAAATGGACAACGTCTCTGCAGTCTCCTATATCAATCGTCTCGGTGGCACGAGGTCTGCCGACCTATCAGACCTGGCCAAGAAACTTTGGATGTTCTGCTTAGAACACAAAATCTCCCTGAGGGCAGAATACCTCCCAGGGAAATCCAATATTTCAGCAGACTGGAACTCGAGATTCCTTCTAGACTTCAGCGATTGGAAACTCGATACCTCTGTTTTCAACTCCCTTTTCCACTTCTGGGGTCCCTTCGATGTGGACCTTTTCGCAAGCCGGTTGACCTTTCAACTCCCCCAGTACTTCAGCTGGATGCCAGACCCGGGTGCTCTGGCTGTGAATGCTTTCCTCCAACCCTGGGCTCCCCTCTGCCCTTACGCCTTTCCCCCCTTTGCGATGATCCAAAGGGTTCTGCAGAAGGTGAGACAGGAACAATGCTCCTTGGTCCTGATAACCCCCTTCTGGCCGTCTCAAGCATGGTTCCCCACTGCTCTGGAGCTTTCTTGCGACGTTCCCTTCCTGATTCCGGCTACTCAGGGACTTCTTCTAAACGCAAACGGAGAAGATCACCACCTGATTCTCTCAGGGAACCTGAACCTTCTTGCCTGGAAAGTGTCAGGCAATCTAACCAATTGTCTGGACTTTCGTCTTCGGCTCTCACTCTCCTTGGAGAATCTTGGGCACCTGGAACACACTACAGATATAATAACATCTGGAAAAAATGGTCTAGTTGGTGCTTGGAAAGGGACTTGGATCCCGTGGAAGCTCCTATCGTCAATATAGTCAATTTTCTGGTGGAACTCTTCGACAGTGGTCTTTCCTATAGATCTATTAACTGTTTTAGATCTGCAATTTCAGCTGGACACTCTCTTGTCAATCATAAGACGGTAGGTAAAAATGCTATTATTTGTAGAGTTCTTAAAAGTATCAGACTTAAGAGACCTCCTAGACCTAAATATCAATCTGTTTGGGATGTCAAACTTTTGCTTGACCTCTTTTGCTCCTGGCCCGATAACTCTTTTCTTAATAGGAATTGTCTTTCAATTAAACTTGCCTCTCTGTTGTGCCTGATTTCTTGTCGCAGGGTTTCCGATGTCAAAGCCTTGGATATTTCTTATAGATGTTATGACATGTTTGGTGTTAAATTTGAGATTCATAGGAGAACCAAGACTATGTCTGATTTCATTTTCTATCCTCGTTTTGATTTCTGCAAAAAACTTTGTGTTGTTAATTGCATGAAAGAATATGACTCAAGAATGAAGGACCTTCGTCCACCTGATGCGAATCAGCTCCTTATCTCCTATGTCAAACCTTTTAAACCCATTTCATCTTGCTCCATTGCTAGATGGGTTAAGTTGGCCATGAACCTTGCTGGTATTGACCTTTCTAAATTCCAAGCTCACTCTCTAAGGAGTGCTATGTCCAGCAAGTCCTTTTGGTCCGGTGGTAAGTTGAATGTAATTCTAAACTGTGCAGACTGGTCTAATGCTTCTACCTTTGCACACCATTACTGCAAACCCATAGAACATGTCTCAGATGCTGTTCTTCAGGGCTACCAACATGCATAATGTAGCCTCCTGTCTTGTAATGAAATTGCGATTCTCCTATTAACATGACCAGAGAATCTGGATTTCATTAAAGACACGGAGGCTAACATTATCCCTCCCGTCCCTCCCTTGAGGGATATTGAGGATTGATTTGATTTACTATGTTTTTTAATGATTCATACCTTCTAACCTTATGCTTTTCTGAAGGTTACTTTGTGCCTTTCTTGACTTCCTTTATTTTCTTTCAGACAATTCGAATTGATGAATCTCCAAGGATTTCCCAGTTCTCTCCAAGGATCTTCCAAGTTTTCAACATTACCTTCTTCAAGTTTCAAGATGTTTTCTTCCTTCCTCCTGTCGTTCAAGGCATTTAAAAGAGGCTGATCTCTCCTGGCACACGCCTTTTATGGACACTGTGACGTCACTTTGTTCTTACTCTAAGTCTTTGTGATGTAAGCGGCTGTGTGAGCTGCATTAAAAGGATTAATGCATAATGTTAGCCTCCGTGTCTTTAATGAAATCCAGATTCTCTGGTCATGTTAATAGGAGAATCGCAATTAATCAAATGATGCAATAAGCAAAGTAGTCAAGAATGCAAGATGAGAGTGCAGGACATTACAGTTAACTAGGCGCAGCCTTTGGAGACAGGCGTCTGCTAGAGGAAGGACGTGGTGCAAATGTCCTATTAAAGAGGACCAGGATTTCTTTGCATTAAAGTATGAGTGTCTTTAGAAATGCACATTCAAGAAATCAGAAAGAACGTGATGTGCTCTCCGAGGTATTCGTAAACAAATGATCAAAGCCAGACAAATCAAACAACATTAATTTAAAATAGAAAGAGCAACATAGTTCTTCATCTGCCAAAGTTGAAAAAGGGGTCCTCCAAAACTGAAATTCTAGTATCATTTGATTTTTTTTAAACCATTTGAGTGGTTACATGCTTTAAAGAGTCACATCACAAATATAGACACAGGTGGGTGAGGTGGACGTCAGCCAGCGGAACCCCCCATTTGAACTTACAAACTATTAAACAAATCTTTAAAATCTAGGAAGTTAAAGACAAACAATTAAGTTACTCAGGAGTGGTATTCTATTGTATTCATCGTACTGTTGGGAAAGAGGCAAGCTCACTCACAATGAAGATAACATACAAGGTGCTGCTGAGCTGAAGATTTTCCTGTCCTTGATCAAGCTGAGTGTTCTGCTAAACACGACTTGGCCTGCAGCATGAACTGGGATTAGGAATTTTTGTAATATGCAGAATAAAGCAGTGACACTTCGAATCTAGTGAAAATTAGTTCAAATGTTAATATCTTGTAATTTTGTAATTTGTTGGAATTCATCTATTGAAAATTCCAGAGTCCCTGCTTTATGTATTCATTGTACATATAAATTGGTATACATTGGTGAACGACCCACTATCAAACAAACCAATTTAGTGCCGCCCTCGCATCATCTTTCCTTTCACAGCACTCGACAGGGGCTGTCGCTGTGCCCGTTTGCGCATTGTGAGCACCAGCGCACAGTTTGAGTAAATCTGGGCCAAAATGACTCCCAAGGCAACACATTTGAATAAGAAGCTAATTTCAAAAACTGTGACCAAGATACCTGTAGTCGAAAATACTCCTTCACACCTGTGTAGTGTAGAGCACAACAGGGCATTAGGCAAGGCACCTAATGCTAATGTGTTGCTTTATTGACAGCCGGTGAAGGGTCCTGTGAGAGGCAAGCACATGATCATATCCTTTCAAGTATGAGCCTTTCTCACTGTGAAGGTTTGTGTTTTATGCAGTCTGGATGGGACATTGACTCATAGGCTTTTTAAACAGGCTAATGGCTAAGGTTTTGGGTCTCCCTTGCCTCTATGCCTTAGTGCCATGGAACCTTTTTGATTGTACGTGCACTTTCTAAGTATGTTGTAACATAACATAACAAAGACTGTGGTGACAGACAATAGTCACAGTACCAAAGAGGCAATGACCTGCACATTAAACTCCCTGAATACTTTATCCAACAGAATTGTTATGAATTTGCCATTCAATGCATCCTCAAGCTGTGGGGCAGGGGCTGTACTGCCAATGCAAGCTCTGTGTCCTGTCGATCAACTTTGCTTTTTTTTGGTTTAGTTTTAAATGTTTGCAGCTCGTCTATTGTGTGATTCCCAACAGGAAGTTGTTCAGATTGGATGAGGAGCTCAGAGACTGCTGGTTTAAGCCAACATCCATCTTAGGTCACTGTAAAGTAGCTAAATGCTGGAACAGATAGGCCAATGGTCTAAATTAAATGTCTAATAGCATTGGCGATAAGGATGAACTCTGTGTGATCACTCAAGGGTAAACGGGTAACTCTGTGAGCACATTTCTAAAGGTAGCCCTATGTCCATTCCCCTCACTTTAGTGTCTGGATCTCCACCCTCCAGCCAAAGGAATGCAGGCAATGACATTCTACTGTCTGGGAAAGTCATTCCCATCCTCCATCTTGTGCCATGCCAAACCAGGGGTAGCCAACATGGATTTCTCTGGCTCACTCCTCTGAATCGCACTCACACAAGGCCTATTTACAAACTGCATTTTGTACTACATTTAGCAGTGCTGCAATAATGCTACTCATTAACCTATATTTGGAGGCATCGGCCTCTCTGTTCTTTTCTGTGTGGACATCTGTGCCCCCGATTGTGGGGACCTTTGCACACAAATGCCTATGTTTTAGTAGTAAATGTAGAGGGGACAAGGGGAAGTGGCTGGGAAAAAGAGGAATACTTACTACAACATGGAAGGAGTTAGGGAAGCAATGTGCGGGGCTTTAGGGAGGAACATACACCCACCCACTAAAAGTAAACCTATTGCTATTCACAAGCTGCCCTTCTATGGTTAGTAGAGTAAACAAGCATTTGCAATGGAATAGGTCTCACATTTGTGAGAGTTTAAGCTATTGGTATTGTAAATGACAGTGCCTTTTATTTATGTGTTTTGAGAGCTTAAACGCTTGCAAATGCAAGACCTATTAATAGGTCTCATATTACTGAAAGTTTGAGCTATTGGCGTTGCATTATTATTTGCAATGCCAATAGCTCAAACTTTTAGTAATGTGAGGCCTATTGTATTGCAAATGCTTGTTCCAGATGGAGCATGGGAGGCTCCGATAACCTTTACTTCACATTCTTATTTAACTTGCAGCTGGTCTGATAAAAGTTATGATTTGTAGATTTTACTCGTTCATGTTTTTTTTAGTTTTCTGTAGTATCCCATGCAGCTAAGTGTCCTGGACCTAATGGCCACAACAAATCCTAATTCTAACTCTATCGCTAACTAAAAACCTAACCACACCAACAGTGTTACCCATAAACCTAGCAGTCACTCTAATCCTACTGTACAACTCCAGATCACTAACTCTTCCCTTAACTGTATACCCAAACCTGTGACCGAAATGCTAACACCTTCTCTTCCCCCATGCCGTGAAATATCCCAATCTGACCACTGAACCCATGACTTCACCATCTCAGTCCCACATCCTACACCTAACCTTGACATTAAAAGTAACCCAGACTCGCACATTCACCCTTCTCCATCCCTAAACCCACCCTTATTACTTAATTTAGCCATAACCCCAATCCTAACTTTAGACAAAAGGTGGTCACTTTACTTGTCCCTAACTCTACCTCTCTCCGTCGCCCAAAAATGTCATTATCTCTCAACCTATCTCAAACCCTAAGTCTAACCTTTCACTTTCCCTAGCCTACACCCGGGGGCCTACAGAGTCTCATATCTTTTTAAAAAGTTTTCAGACTTTCTCTATATTTGTTCAAACTAATTTTCAAACTATTGTTTTCTCACAATTTTAATGTCATAACTTTGGTCTTTCTAAGTTTTATATTATAACTTATTGCCTAAGAGCATTCGAACAAATGCAAATATTGCAATACAAACCACAGACCATGCAGAGGATACCTCTAGTCATGTTCATCACCAGTGAGTGGTAATCGCACCTCTTTTCTGTGACATTGGTCACGGTCGAAGCAAAGACCGTCTTTAAACTGTAGTTGTTTTCATTGTAAGCATCTGCTCTCATTCGCCACCACTGGTGTGTGAGGTGCAGCTTTCTTGTGAGGTGTATTGTTTGAATTTGAGCGAGGAATGACTTTCAGTCTCCCATAAGCCCTCTGCCCTCAGTTTGTATCATCTTCTACCTGAAATGTGGGGAGATCTCTTCTTTGAGGCTCTTTTAAATAAGTCCTGGAGGTGCAGATGTCAGCTGCTTGTATGCACGAAGGATTTATTTATTTATTTATTAAATTTATAAAACTTATAAAGCGCAACAAATGCCCTTGGGCGTCTCGGCGCTGTGGATGAAGCAGAAACAGAGGGAGAAGCAGTAACAGAGGAAGAATTATTGGTCAAACAGCCACGTCTTTATCATCCTAGGGAAGTGTAACAATGACTGACAGGTTCTAATCTTCAGCGGGAGAGCTGGGGTTGTGTCTGCAGGCCAGTGAGGCGCTCCAATCTTCTCACTGTGACTTTATACTGCACATAGTGGAGAAGTGTGGCTCAATGGTTAGAGCGGCAGACCCTGATGCAGAGGTCTGGCCCGGACCAGGGTTCAATTCCTACCTCTGTGGCTCTTGTGCTCAATTTCCTCGGACCTGATCATTCTCGCCTTGGTGCCTATTCTAATCGTGGGTCCCACTCTGCAACTCTGGGCAATAGTTTGCTTAATCTCCACAACGGCCCCAGCAGCGCTGGGATGCCTGGCTTCACCTTGGGGGTGCCCAGGAGTGGACATTTCACAGGGAAAAGCCAGGAAGGGTTCCACAGCGGTATGCGTTACAGCGCCAGGACACCCCAGTTGGGGTATTAGTGTGCTTTACAAGTACAAATTACATTACATTACACATCTCCAAGCTTTTGACACGAAGAGGAGTGAGTAAAATAGAGGTGCACTTATTTGCAATACATACCTCCACTTACTCCACATATGATTACAATCACATATGTACCCTAGCGTTGCCAGTTGTAACAAGTGGTGTACAGAGCCAGACAGTCTATGGGGATATAAGCTAGAGCTGTTCTACATTTTACCTTTATATGCATAGTTAATGAAAGTCTGTCATTTATCTCCGTCCTTTTATTAAATATGCCACCCGGGCATCGCCTATCAGAAAGTGATGGATGGGGAGGAAGTGGTACCTGCTCCTTCATCATTTTTTTGGCAGGTGCCCACCGGGTGGGACATCTTTATTTATGTTCAATTTTCTCATAATGCACGTACTGCAGAATTAAATTACTTCTAGGCATAGAGGCTTTAGGAAGCATACATGGCAACTATCAATGAATAAACAGCAACTGTAAAATTGTGTGAGTACGAGCGAGGCATATGAAGACAAGCATAACAACATAAACAGAGAGGTGTATTAGAAATGATGATGAAATAATTTGTAAAGCGCACGGCTACTCAGGTGTCCCGGTGCTATGCGGTCTGTGAAAAAGAAGCAGAAGCAGATGGCAATTACTGAGAGAAAAAACAGGTCTTGAGCTTTTTCTTAAAAACAGCTTCAGCCTTCATATGACACAAGTCAAAAGTGTATTAAAGTCAACAAGGGGACCCCAAACGAGTCAGCACAGGACCTCGGGGAACATATTATTTCAAAACAACAGTGGTCCCATGCATACGGAATACTCAAACAAAATAAATATAGCCACAGTCGGTTCTATATTCAATTTGACATGTCCAGACGGACAGAGGTCTCAATCTTTACTCATTGAAAGATGCACGGAAAAGGATTCCTTCAGCAATTCACCGTAGTGGGGCACAAGCCTGTACCCAAACACATACAGATCAATACAGTGAGTGGAGCGAAGAACAAAACAGGGCTTTTAGGCAAAAGCAGCAATTTTCTGTAGTTTTACAGATACACAGAGTTTTCAAGCAGGCACTTTCACATATTCATAATACATAAAAAATGTATGCGTAAAGTGCTCAAAAGGTCGACGGTGTTTCGGTCCCGCTTTTAAATTATGGGGACCATCATCAGGACATTATTTAAATGCCTAATAATAGAAAGCCTCTATTGCCGAGGTGGAAGCCTCGGAGGGCTCGGGTTGAGCCGGACGTCTGCCTCGTGTAGGCAGCCTAGCTGGGTATAAGGAGTATGCAGCCCACAATCGGTGCAGGTCTGGACCGCGATGACTCGTGGGTCAAAGCGCGGTAAAGTGGAAGTGCCGGTTAAGTCGGCTGTAGTAACTTCCTTTGCAATGCGACCATTGAGTCACGAGTCATCGCGGTCCAGACCTGCACCCGATTGGGGGCTGCATGCTCCTTATACCCAGCTAGGCTGCCTACACGAGGCAGGCGTCCGGCTCAACCCGAGCCCTCCGAGGCTTCCACCTCGGCAATAGAGGCTTTCTATTATTAGGCATTTAAATAATGTCCTGATGATGGTCCCCATGATTTAAAAGCAGGACCGAAACGCCATCGACCTTTTGAGAACTTTACGCATAAAAATGTTATGTATTATGAATATGTGAAAGTGCCTGCTTGAAAACTCTGTGTATCTGTAAAACTACAGAAAATTGCTGCTTTTGCTTAAAAGCCCTGTTTTGTTCTTCGCTCCACTCACTGTATTGATCTGTATGTGTTTGGGTACAGGCTTGTGCCTCACTGCGGTGAATTGCTGAAGGAATCCTTTTCCGTGCATCTTTCAATGAGTAAATATTGAGACCTCTGTCCGGCTGGACATGTCAAATTGAATATAGAACTGACTGTGGCTATATTTATTTTGTTTGAGTATTCCGTATGCATGGGACCACTGTTGTTTTGAAATAACAAGTCAAAAGGGAGCTTGTTCCATCCTACAGAGTCCAGAAAAAAAGGAGCAACCGCCCACTGTAGCCAGACGAGCCCGAGGGACCTTGGACAGATGATTACCAGATGAACATAAAACTCTCTCAGGCAATCCTAGCCGAGAGATGGTCAGGTCCAGTCTGATGGAGAGCTCTATGCATGAAGAGAGCTGATTTAAAAATAATCTGTTTTTCAATGGGAAGCCAGTTCAGACTGCGTAAATGACGGGAAATATGGTCCAGTCTCGGAAGACCCAGAACCAGCCGCTCCACCTCATACATATTGAAAGATGAAGTGCTGTGGCAGGATGGAAGACAGAACCTGTGGTTCTTGAGTCTCGAGCTCACTGCATCAAAGACTGCGCGTGACACGTGTGACTAGGCAGGTTGTTTCACTTAGTTTAATTACAGTGCCTGTGCCGTCTCCTTTCATAGGGGGAAGTAAGGTGGATAATATGTCTAGCTGTAAGTTATCTCAGGATTTGCAAATTTCTTTAGATAATGGCATGGAGCTGTTCTCCAGTCAGATGATGACATCACTTTCAATGAGGATTTCCCTGTAGGAAAGTGATAAGCATGCCATAAGGGTAGACAAGAAGTGATTCATATAATCGTTTGGTGTCTCTGGAGTGTGGTAGCAGGTGACAATTTTGATTTAAAAGTTCTGCATTAGAGTGACTGTTTCATACAGTCTCACAGTTTGATTTACTGAGCTTATCAGCAGGTGGTGGGGTATATATTGCAGCAACTCTTCCTCTGTTGTAGGGAACCAGTTTCTGTGCATGAGGAAATATGATTGGGGTACAAGGTGTTCCCGTAAAAAAGGAAGATAATTCAGAAATAAGGTCTCCATGATGAGATGGATGTCAGGCTGTACTCCCTGGTGGTTCATGCAAGCTTCCTTGCTGATCTGGTATATGTAGCACATCATGTAATGGAAAAAAGGTGCTTACAATATTTTTATGGGTTGCTACCGATATATGGTATTCTTAGGATGTTGCTCATTAGGGTTTGGATTAGGTTAGGCAGTGCTTAATTTGTACAAAAAATAAGTACCAGGTCTCTCGTGAGGAGGGCCCTGCAGCCTGCACCATGCATTGCCCCTGCCATGCTGCCAATGATAGTAACAGCACAACTACTAACCATCCCACTCCTGTAAGTGTGACATTTATGACTATTCCAGGCTCTCAAAGCTATATGAATGGCTCGGGTGGTAGGTAATGGTCATTTTTAATGCATATAGAATTAATAATTGACTTGTTGTGGTAATCTCAGACAGCGCCACCTTGTGGCAAACTGTCGCAAGCGAATACAGCACTTAGGGGCCTATTCCGATGTCGGACGGACCTAAGTCCGTCCGGCATCGGGCAGGAGCTGTAACCGATTGACCTGCTGTCGTCGGTTACAGCCCTGGTAGTATGATGCGACCGAACAGGGTTCGGTCACATTCGTATAACTTACAATGCAAGCATGCTTTCCGACCGGTAAGCATGCTTGCATTGCTGAAAGCAGGGGTGCAGTTCATCCCTGCAACCTGTGCCTGGCACTCCAAGGTGCCTGCCACCGGGTGCAGGGATCAACGGAGGGGCACCACAGGTGCCCCGAGGCCGCCATCCGGCAGCCTCACACCCATGGGGGCCCTGCTGGGGGCCCCCAGAAACAGCTTCCGAATGCCTTTTGTGCCGGACAGACCGAACAGTGAAAGCTGCCATCGTACTCCCTCGGTCGCACAGAGGCGACCGGGGGAGTACTGGAGGATTTCCGGACTGCGGACAGGCTCTCATCCGTAATCTGGAAATCCGAATCGGATTCCTTCCCGACTGAGCCCATCGGAATGGCTCGGTCGGGAAGGAATCCGACCGGGACTAACCGATTCGGTCGGAAGGGCTCCGAACATGGTTCGGAACCCTTCCGGACGAAATCGGAATCGGCCCCCAAGTGTAAGTATTTAGTGTCCCTCTGTTGCACACCATTGGTGGTTGTAAAGACCTTATTGAATTTTAAAAAATCCGCAAATCGATTTCGTGTCGTATTCATTTTCACCCGCAGACTGTTTCTTTCTGCACCCAAATTGAGTAACACGTATTTTTCTTCTGCACCGCATTTCACACAAATTCACGCTTATGATGTCACATACTGAGGACTTACATTTGTTCTCTACCATCACTCTAACGCACGATGCTTGTCATACATTCGCAGTTTGTACTTGCCAGAAGGCTCCATTTCTTGTATGTTGATTCTAATTTATCCACTTACAGGACAAACAGTTCCCTGATGAAGAGTCTTGGACTCGAAATGCATTGGGATTATCCATGGGATTATCCATACAAAGTGTTGGGACTTCAAAAATAACGTTTAAATGTTTAAATGAAGAAAAAATCATACATGAGATGTATCATTATAATGATCTACAATAAATCAATAAACAAGATACTCTTTTGGAATTAAAAAATTTGAATCGATTTGTGGATTTTTTTTAATTCAATAAGGTTTTTACAACCACCAATGGTGTGCAACAGAGGGACACTAAGTACTTACACTTAGTGCTGTATTCATTTTCGACTTACTCCCTTCAGGTCAGAGGGGGATACGTAGTGTGCACCCAAGAAGCTTAATTTCACGAACTTTTGAAGTACTTCGGATTCACGAGTGTGCCTCACTAACCTTCATTTAAACTATCGCAAGCGCCAGTGTTGACAATTAACTGCCGGTGTGGAGCGCCGGAAACCGCCAGCTCAAATTAATCACTGGGTTAAGGTCCAAATGCTTGGGGTGTATTCATATTTCTCGGTTGCTCATATTTCTCGCTTCTGTCGCTTTTGTCTGAGTTCTTGCAAGCCTTAGGTGTCGCGGGTGGGTGATAGGATAGATGCTGTAGTGTGGCCTATGGTCGCAGTGCTGGGGTTGTCTATGCAGGCCAGTCAGGTGCTCCAGTCTTCTCACTGTGACTTCATACTGCACATTTTTTTTTATTTTTTATTTTTTTATTCGATTTATATAGCGCGTTATAACCCAGGGGTCTCTAAGCGCTTTATCAGGGTCGGGGTCCAAACATCAGGTACTGTGAAGGACAACTGTTAATAAAAAAATTACTGAACACCCCATGCTTGCTGGAAAAGCACTGTTTTTAGTTTCTTTCGGAAGGCCAACAAGTTAGTTTCCTTCCGTAGTTCAATTGGCAGCTTATTCCAGACTGTTGGGAGCAAAAATGAAAAGGCACGTCCACCTACTGTGGCCAATCTGCAACGTGGTTGAATAAGTAGAGAGGCATCAGCGGATCGAAGTGTCCGTGCTGGGCTGTAGGGAACAAGGCGAGATTTTATGTACATTGGAGCCTTACCGTACAGGGCTTTGTGAACAATGCACAGTCCTTTGAAGATCACCCTCTGCTTAACCGGCAGCCAGTGCAGTTCTTGCATAAGGGGAGATGCATGGGTATTCCTTGGTTTTTTAAAAATAAGCCTAGCAGCGTCGTTCATGACAACCTGCAGCTTATACAAGAGTTTCTGTGGCAGTCCTATATATAGCGAATTGCCATAATCTAGCCTAGCCAAGATCGTGGCGGACACTGCTCGCCTCAGGGTGGAAAAGGACAACAAAGGTGCAACTTTCCTAAGTTGTCGAAGGAGGCCAGTGCAGGTCCCTACCACCGTCCTCACTTGCTTTTGCATAGACAGCGTGCCGTCCACCTGGATGCCTAAACTCTTGACCACAGCAGCTGGTTCCGGAGGTGACCCTAATTCTCTTGGCCAGAAATCCTCAATCCATGGGTTCCCTGCGATGGTAATTGGTAGTACCTCGGTCTTATCCGGATTGATTTTTAATGAATTTCTGGACATCCAGTTGGCTGTGTGCTTCAAGATGTTCTGTAGTCTTACGAGACCACCCGGACCCTGGTAAAGCTGGATCACTATTTGGGTGTCATTCGCATAGTTATATACATGGCAGTCCATCTGGTTGAGCAATCTGATCAGGGGTTGTAAATAGATGTTGAAGAATAGGGGCGACAAGGCAGACCCTTGTGGCACTCCGCAGGTGATCGGTGTAGTGGTGGAAAGAAGGTCACCAAGCTGTACTCTCTGAGACCTCCCTTCAAGAAAGGAGGAGAGCCAGGCGTGTGCTGTACCCACGATGCCGAAATCCATCATCCGCGACAATAGTTGTTTATGACAGACAGTATCAAATGCCGCGGAGAGGTCTAACAGCACCAGGGCACTTGGAGTTTTCTTATCTGCCCTGTTCCTTAAATCGTCCAGAATAGACAGCATGACGAGTTCCGTGCTGTGATTCGCACGGAACCCAGCTTGGTTTGGCTCAAATACATTGTTATTTTCCAGATGTTCCGACAGGATAGTGAGTACGTGTTGCTCAACCACCTTCGTCAGAAACGGCAGCTGAGATATGGGCCTGAAGTTTTTTAGGCATTTCACATCCGCCCGGCTTTTTTCAGCAAAGGAATCAGCCGGGCTTCCTTAAAGAAGGACGGGACTTGGCCTGTTCGTAAAGAAGTATTTAGTAAATTCAATATTTCGTCCTCTATACCTGGCAGTGCTAGTTTAAACACCTCTGGTGGGCACAAGTCTGCCGAGGAACCCGATTTAACCCGGCTCAACAGAGCTGGCAGCCTTTCCTTCGTAATCAAGGAAAAGGCCGTTAACAGACTAGTCACCAATGTTCTGTCAGGTGTATCTAGCAAGGGACAGTCAAACTCGGGGGTGGTGCCAATTTCAACTACTAGGTTGGAGATTTTATTGACAAAGAAGTCTTGAAATTTTTGGCAGTCCTCTTGCATGAACTCCAAAGTTTGTTCTTTGTTTTTCCTGAGTTCCGTGAGGACTTTAAATACTTCTTTCTGAGGATTATTCGCAGTAGTTATTCTCTCCTCAAAGAACTCTGCTTTCCTGACTACAATCACCTGTTTATATTGAGCGAGTGCCTGTGTGTACTGTCTCCGTGAGTCGGAATCATAATGCTTCCGCCAGGCTCTTTCTAGTTTCCGAAGTCCTCGTTTCCTTTCCTTAAGGAGTTCGTTGTACCAGGGGGCCACATCTTCATGCTTTGACACGAAGAGGAGTGAGTAAAATATCACGTTAGTGGAAATGTTCATGTGAGGTTGTGGTAAGAACAATGAGACTGAGTGAGGAGGACACGCAGTCTTCAGAGTTCAATGAAATCCACTTGTCCTCTGTGAAAAACTTTAAATAAAGCTTTACATACTGTGCTTGACTACTGGAAAACCACCTACAAAATGACTCGAAATGTAAATTACAAATTCCTTTAGAAGCAGGGAACAAGCTTGAAAATGAGAGAACAACACATTCTTTAAAGAGGAACATTATTAACAAGCATTTGCAATGCAATAGGTCTCGCATTAGGAAAGTTTGAGCCATTGGTATTGTGAATTACATTTTTTTTATTTATGTGTTGGTTGTGAAAATAGCTATAGTAATAGCTAAAGTAATAGCTTTGTCATTTACAATGCCAATAGTTTTAACTTTCACAAATGTGACACCTATAGTATTTGTAACATTAAGTGGAACAGCAGCTGTCTAAGAACGACTTTATTCTGTGACAGACAGCTGTGCCCACAAATGAACAGTGAGGCATTAACCGCCCTATTTCAAGTCAGTCGAATATAAGTGCAGGAATGCCTACCTTTACAACGCGGTTTTTACAACGCATACCATTACAACGCATAATGCTTTTAGGCGCTGGATAATGAATAGTTTAATTTACTATTCCAACTCCAGTCCCCATGGATAGTAGGGAAGGTTATAGGATAGTAAATAAACCTATTCCCTATCCTAGAGCGCCCCCCAGAGCAATGCGTTGTAATAGTTTGCGTTGTAAAAGTTGCGTTGTAATGGTAGGTCGTTGTAAAAGTTTTGTTGTAAAGGTTGTTTACCCCTTCCAGGTAGCATTTAATCCTATTGATTGGGATGGTGCACGGGGTTAAAAGCATACAGACAGCCATCTATCTCAGCACGGATCCTTGCCACCCCTGAAGCCAGACACAGAGACTCACGGGAAAGCCCAAACACTCTCAAGTGTAACCAGAGGTATGTCATGGTTCAGGATATCACCCATTCACACACTCAGCTATAAAGACTTTAAAAGAACAATCATCGGCATAGCCCTACAGGTATTGCCTATACAATATCTATTGGCTTTATTATTTTTGTGCCATGTTGTAATGCAGTGTGGTTGAAAGTAAAAAATCTTACTAAAGTTAATCTCTGCAATCCAGAAATATATGTGCAAATTTGGCTCGTCTTATCATTTTAACCCAGATAAATTTTTGCTATAGTTCACATGTGCACTTTATGTCCACCAGAAATAGTGGTGCAGTGTTGCAATGGTGCAATCAATGTATTGAAGAAATGACATTATGAAATTGCACCAGCACTAATACAGCCTGAGCAATCAAAATAAATCAGTGCACAATCACATGGCAGTGCTCACGGCATAGACCTTCCCTCCTGATGCAGCTCCCAGTAGGAGAGCCCTTCCCATACTGCAGTATTTTTTTTCCGGTAGGAATTACCCACATGTAATGAGCTTGAGATGTCTGCTTCATGGGGTAATCTGTAGTGGGAGAGGGTGGTGTAGCGCAGTCCCTTTCACTGCAACGCCCTTTACTACCAGCAACAAGGGTGGCCAGGGGTCAGGGATGACCCACATGCTGCTATCAGAGCCCAGTGAATAGACTTCCATGCTCCTTTGTACTGGGAGTGAATGGACACCTTTCCTCGCCCTCACCTTTCACAGGGTTAAGCAAACCCAGTCAACCTATGGACTCAAACCGGGATGACTGGATGAAAAAACAGGACTGGACCCCGCAAGATCTCTGGGAAATCGTCGTCTGGTTCTTAATGGCGAACGTCATTACAAGTGCTTCCCAGAACGAATTAAGGAGTTATGTAACAACTGGGGAAAAAAGACTAAAATCATGTCTCCAGTTCTTGCAAGTGAATTAAAAGGCGAGCAGCTCTGTTGTGCACGCACGTCTGTTTCTGAAGCCCTTCTGTTCTGGTTACACTGCTTTAAGAGCAAGCATTCCTGCCCCTGTGTATGCAACTGTGCATGAAATGACAACTGTGCTGTCAGATAAAACACACACTCACAAAAATCATTCCAACTTTTAAGTTTCACCCCGAAGTTTATGGTAGAAAAGCATTTTGTTTCTACACGATCTTGTATAGTTATGTCTTTCACAATGAAATGCAGAACACAGGGATGTCCAACTCAGTGCGTCAACTGGGATGCACTGAGGATCTGAGGGGGCGGGGGCTCGAAGGAGGGGATCACGCATACAGTCATGGTTTCAGAGAAAAAAAACAATGCATTATCTACACACAGTTCTGTTAAATATTGTCTCCGTTGTAGATTTGGTGGATGGTCGTTATAGACGAAATAAAAAATATATTGTACATCTTTTGCCTTAAAATAAATGTGTACATTATTGTGTAATAATAAAAGGCGCGCACTCTCTGCAAACACTTAGCATAGTGTTGTTTCTGCCCACTGGCGTAACGAAAAGTGAGGGGGCCTCCCTGCACGGTACTTAGGGGGCCCCCCTCCGGGCTCAATCAAGAGCTCTCCCGGCCAGAGTTCAGTGCCGAGGGGGCCCCTTGGAGCTATAGGCCCCCCCGCACCGCGTGGGCTGCGGGGGCCTGTGTTACGCCCCTGTTTCTGCCCCAAATGATAAACATTAGACAGGAAAGTTAGATGAGATATCCTCACTGAAGTATTACACAAAGTCAGATTCGTTTTTCAAAATGCATAAATACATGAATAAATAAATACCGCCTTCGGGTAAAGTCCGCGCTATATAAAAATGCATAAATATATGAATAAATAAATACCGCCTTCGGGTAAAGTCCGCGCTATATAAAAATGCATAAATACATAAATAAATAAATACCGCCTTCGGGTAAAGTCTGCGCTATATAAAAATGCATAATTAAATAAATAAATAAATACCGCAAAACATCCTCGTTACTCTGCCGGCCTGCGACCAGGAAGTCAGGCAGGCCGGCGCGACAACAGGAAACAGGAAGTAGGAGGGCGGGAGCCTACCCCGCCTCCCACGGAAGAGCCGCGATTGGAGCCGTGGAGCACCGGAGCAGGCAGGAGCCTACCCTGCGCCCCGGTGCCGAAGGAGGGAAGAAGAGTCCTGCTGCCGGGCCTTGCAGCTGAGGAGAGGAAGCCGGTGAGTGCGTTGCTGAGCGGCGGGCGGGCGGCGGGGGGGGGAAGCATGTACGCGCGCGCGCATGGGGGGACGTGGGGGGGAGAGGCGGCCTGTGTATGTGTGTGTGTGCGTGCGTGCGTGTGTGTGTGTGTGTGTGTCTTGGAGTGCGTGTGTGTGACTGTGGGGGAGGGGGTGTGTGAGCGAGTGTCTGTCTGCGATGTGTACGGCGCGGGACGCGACGTGCGCGTTCGCGCACACGAATCCAGGAGAGAAAAAGCTCGCGCACCCTACGGTCCGTCATTCCCCCCAGAGTGATCGCTACTGGTCTCCAGCTGGATGCATCCTTACGGATGCATTTCCAGCGAGACCCAAAAAGGAGGGTGAGTAACCAGCGAAGGTGCAAAACAAAGAAGTAAAAGACTGCCAAAGGCTGCCTCTCTCACATGACACCGACTACTAGTATTACCTGGGAAGGCAGTCAAGAGTCCAGGGGTGCTTTGGTGGGTAGAAACTACTTTCGGTGGCTAGGCAGGATTTACTTTTGTGCAAGTGGGGTGGGGTGAATGGCTGCCAAGTGGTGCTGGGCTCATGTTGTTTTGAGCTACTCCACGTTTTAATAAAATAGCTATAGACAGTTTAAAAACATTATGCAGAATTGCGAGCCATCAGTATTCACAAATGTGCTTCCTGTAATTGTCGTACAGAAGGTCTAACCACGAGTGAGCTCCTGTCCAAAGGAGAACTGGGCCAAGGAAGCATAAAGATCAAATTTTAGGACTAGTTTTTTTTTTCATTCCATTCTATAAGCTTAGCATAGCTTAGCAGACCAACGCATCTGCACGATGAAGATGTAAACATTCAACACATTTCAGCAGAGAAATACTGTAAACTAAAGAAGATGATTGCACACTAAAGGGCTCTGTTTTTTAATTGCAAAGAAAAACTTGACAATCCAAGTGCTATCAAAAATGGATATCTATTTCAACCATGCAATGGGTTTCTTTAAGTTTCACCTTCAAAGTTTCAATGTATTTTCCTAGTACATGGTGCATGTTTTGAATGGCCCCAGTATACTGATTATCTTCAAAATGTCATTTAGTAACAAATCTGGGCAAAGAAGGACAGACACGAGTTTGTTCTTAGGACCTGTAGTTGCAAGGGCTTTGCTTGATTTTGTGGATGCTTTCTGCAAGAACTAGAAACCACTTCAGCGCTGTCGAGGACCTCAGAATGGCTAAAGGCTTGGCTGTGACACATTCCTTGATACACATATATTTTAAGCCAGCAGAATGTTCTGGGACAGAGCTTTAAATGATTCTTCCTGCACACTCATGTTGTTTTGATTCATATGTGGATTAAATGTTTCCTATGTGGGCGGAACGACATTAAAAATGCCTTCAAACAGATGGCTCTGCAACTTGTCAGTTCCACCAACCCTTTGAAAGTTTGAGCATTCTGGATCCAGGGAATGGCTTTTTCCAAGTAAACTTATTATTTAAATTGTAAAATGAAATGCGAGTCAGTTCTGCATCCTCAAACTAGTCTGAATATCCTTACTGAACAGGGTTTATTTTGATTGCTTATTTATTGTGATTAAAAAATATGTCATTTATATTCGGATTATTTTTAATGAACACGTTTTTGAGCCAATATATTGATCTTGCTTCCAGGACAGACAATATGTTAAGTACAACATTCTGACTAAGAAATTATAGGTAATATGACAACCTTCACGCTGGTGATTTGTCTCGAAAAAATAGTACATTACAACCACATCCATTTTTCTCATCTCAGTCCTGTAACAAAGTTAGCAGTCCAGTAGTTGGGGTGTGCGGAGTTAGGTGGGCAGAGGGGAAGAGGAGGGGACAGGACAGGAAGGGGGCGGTCAGAGTAGGGACAGGGACGAGGGCAGATGTACAAGAATAAAGCTCCTTTGATAGTTACACACAGTGTCTGTAGTTATCGTAGCTGGACGCTACAGCTGGCGACGAGGGTGGGATGCGCCTGAACCCCACTCACAGAACCTCACAAGAGAGCCGAGGCACCCAGCGTTTGGACGCTCGAAGGAGAAGAGATTTTTCGCGCTAAAACGCGACCTGTGCAGGACACGCACAGTGACTAGCAAGTGCTGCACAAGCAGAAGCCAGGAGCCTACCCTGACCCTGCCAGACCCAAGAGAGAAGAGAAAGTGCCCCTGTGTGGAGGACGGCGCCCCACGGAGACTGCCTGCTGTGTTGTGCTGAACGAGCGCTGTTCGCGCTACAAAACGGAAGAAAAGCTCACCCCCGATGCGTGAGACATCGCCGGCAGGCCGCGCAGTGAACCAGGAGTTCGCCCGGACCGCGTCTGACCGCTCCGGTGTCCGAGGAGCGTCTGGAGAGGTGCGGAGGGTGAGCTGACTGAAGGAACCGGCTTCCGGTGAGTGCCGAATGCAGAATGGAGTTCTGAGTGAGATCGTGAGAGACACGAGATTCCCATAGCGGCGGCCATCTTTAAGTCAGGCGACTTTTGGGACATCCTCCCTGGGCAAAATTGAGGCGGCCATTTTGGAGTCAGGCATCCAAAAAAAAAAAAAAAAAAGACAGAGACAGCAAACATTGACAAGGGAACAAGCATTGGAACACAAATAAGCATTGATAGTTGCAAGTGAGAAACAAGCATTGCCAGCCACAAGAGAACGAACCTTGGAAACATATTCCAATTGCTGACGCAAAAAGTGGGCGCGAGCGCCGGAACTCATCGCCAAGATGTCCAACCCTCCCGCGCAGAAAGAGGTCAAGGGAGGCACCCACCTGCGAGCCCCGGAGCCACTGTCAGTCACCACAGGAAGCAGCATGGGACAAAAATGGCAAGAATGGCTAGAAGACTTTGAGGACTATATTGAGGGGTCCAAAATTGAACCTGACAAGGATAAGATCATAGCTCTTCGCAATCTAGGGGGGCGTGAAATAAGCAAGATCGTACGTGAAATCCCGGCCAACGATAGTGACACCTACGATAAAGTAAGAACCATTCTAAACAACCGTTTTCTGCACAAGAGAAATGTCGACTATGAGAGACACAAGTTCCACCAGCAGCGCCAGGCAAAGGATGAACCGCTGAGTTCCTTCATACATCGACTGCGACGGCAGTCCCAACATTGCGACTTCACCAACTTCTCGCCAGACGCAGCCATCAAATCTCAGATAATCACAGGATGTCACTCGGAGTCACTGAGACGGCGACTGCTGAGGAAACCTCAGGAACTAGCAGAAATCGAAGAAAATTCCCGACTGTACGACCAGGCTGAAGAAAACGCGGCGGAAATTGAAACAGGGCCCAGTACCAGCCGTGAGCATGCCAACCGTGTCACTGAGAACGGCAAGGACGACAGGATCGGCGCGACAGTGGAAGACGTCACCCGCGAGACAGATCGCGGCGCTCCAAGTACTCGCCCAGACGACGCCCAGACTACAGGAAGACGGTATCCGAAAGGAGAGATCGCCGGCCTGAACGCTCAAGGCGTTGCTTCAGGTGTGGGTACGACTACCCTCACATCGACTCCTGCCCCGCCATGGGCCAGCGGTGCAGAAAATGTGGACGGTCCAACCATTTTGAGGCCATGTGCGGGGATTACCACAAAGAAAAACGCAATGATGGTGACAGACAGTATGGGTCGCAGCGTCCCTCACGACCGGATGTCAAGCGTCATCACATCAGGGCTGTTCAGGACGATCCTCCCAGATCTCCCACGTCCTCACACTCCAGTCGTGACTCTCGGCGCTCCCGATGGGACCGTCGCTCTCCATCAAGGGACTCCAGATCGTCGTCATCCAGACATTCCTCCTACACCACTGAATATGTCAACTTTGCTGACCACGATCAGTTCAAACGCTATCCACGCCTCAACATCAAAGTGGGCAACCATGCCGCCAAATTCATGATGGACAGCGGAGCATCGCTCAACTACATATCAGTTGCCGAACACGACCGGATGGACCCCAAACCTCGTCTACATTTCGCGCCCGTCCGCGTCTACACCTGGATGGCGAAGAAACCTCTGCAGTGCTTGGGCAAGTTTGACACCACTCTCACGCATGGCAAACTCTCCATCCCAGCAGTGATCCACGTAATCAAGGGACCTGAGGCTGACTGCCTGCTGAGTCTCCCCACGGTGGAACGTCTTCAGCTGGTGCACATCCTCTTCAATGTCCACGACATCTCGGACTGCGCTGGAAAATTCCCTTCCCTCTTCCGAGGCTTGGGGAAACTGAAGGGTCGCCAAATCCACCTGCATGTCAACGAACAAGTCAAACCAGTGGCTCAACACCCGCGTAGAGTGCCATTTCATCTGCAATCCGCGGTCGAAAGTGAGTTGCAGGAACTTCTGAACGCCGACATCATTGAGCGCACTGCGGGCCCCACTCCATGGGTGTCCCCGGTGGTCATCGTCCCCAAGAAAGGTTCCCAAAACAAAGTCCGTCTCTGTGTGGACATGCGTCTGCCGAACACAGCTATCGAGAGGGAGAGACACCCAGGCCCACTCCTGAGCGACATGATCACGGCCCTCAATGGGGCGACGGTGTTCTCCAAACTGGACCTGAACAAGGGCTACCACCAGCTCGAGCTAGACGACAGCTCTCGCCCCATCACGACGTTTGCCACACATCTCGGCCTCTTTCGCTACAAACGTCTCAGTTTTGGTGTCTCGTCCGCAGCCGAGATCTTCCAGGAGGCCATTCGTCTTGTCATCCACCACATCCCCAACGCACTTAATTACAGTGACGACATCCTGGTCTACGGCTCAAACACGCAAGAGCATGACACCGCCCTTGATCGTGTCTGTCTCGCTCTGATGGAGGCTGGACTGACCCTTAACAAGGACAAATGTGAATTTCATCAGTCGACCCTGAAATTCTTTGGGCACATCTTCTCAGCGAGTGGCATGAAACCTGACCCGGACAAGATTGCCACGCTTAACAACACTAAGAGTCCGGCGGACGTCAACGACCTGCGTTCCTTTCTGGGGATGGCCAGTTACTGCGCCCGCTATATTCGTGACTACGCTACCCTGAGTCACCCCCTGAGGCTCCTCACGAAGACTGGCGCTCAATTTGCATGGACTCCGGAGTGTGAGCGTGCCTTCAAGGACATTAAACATGCCGTGGAGTCGGCCAACTGTCTCTCCTATTTCAATCCCAAGAGGAAGACGGAAATCACCGTGGATGCAAGCCCCGTGGGCTTGGGAGCCATCCTGGCACAGTACGACCATGAGTCGGATCAGAGGAGGATCATCGCCTATGCCAGCCGGAGCCTGACAGACCCTGAGAAACGGTACTCCCAGCCGGAGAAGGAGAGCCTGGCCGTCGTGTGGGCGTGTGAGCATTTCCACATCTTCATCTACGGGAAACACTTCACCCTCATTACCGACCATCAGGCACTTGTCACGATCTATGGAAACCCCAAGTGCAAGATGCCCCCCAGGATCGAGAGATGGGGCCTGCGGCTGCAAGAATACACGTTCTCGATCATTCACAAACCGGGGAAGGATGAAAATCCAGCTGATTATATGTCTCGCCACCCCCGAGACTCAACAGAGACTGCGCCCTCCATTGCGGAAGAATACATCCACTTTGTGGCCACTCACGCTCGTCCACCAGCTATCCCTATGCACGCCATTCGGGATGCGACCGACAAAGACAATATTCTACAAACTGCGATATTGCGCACCCGAACCAACAGATGGAGATACCACCCGCAGGAAGAAGAGGAAAGCCCTGCCGTCAAGAAAGAACTCCAAGCCTTCCGGCACGTCTCAAATGAACTCTCTGTAACTGGTGACAACCTCCTCCTCAGAGATCACAGACTAGTCATATCAGCGACACTGAGACAAGGAGTCATTGACTTGGCCCATGAAGGCCATCGAGGAGTCGTCTCCACCAAAAGAGCACTGAGAGAACGTGTCTGGTTCCCAGCTCTCGACCAGATGGTCGAGGACACCTTGAAAGACTGCCACCCATGTCAACTGACCAGCCACAGTAATCCACCTGCTCCTCTACAGATGACCCCGTTGCCTGATGGGGTATGGCAAGAAGTTGCCATGGACTTTTATGGCCCCCTGCAATCTGGGAAGTATGTCGTTGTCATCCTGGATGAATACTCCAGATTCCCAGTGGCCCAGTTCATATCATCAACCAATGCCACATGCACCCTCAAGGTACTTGAAGAAGTCTTCGCGACTTGGGGCGTCCCCAGGGTCATCAAGACGGACAACGGGCCCCCATTCAACGGTCATGAGTTCAGCGACTTCGCGAAACACATGGACTTTCAACATCGCAAAGTCACGCCACTCTGGCCTCAGGCCAACGGCACTGTGGAAAGATTCATGCCCACCATCAAGAGAACATTCCAACAAGCCACAGCTGAAAGGAAAGATCTTCAGTCAGCCTTGAACGAGGTCCTTAGTGCCTACCGGACCACCCCCCACTCTACGACGGGCCAATGCCCTGCGACTCTCATGCTTGGGAGGACAATGAGAAATCGGATCCCCACATGGGACGGAGCCTTGAGAAAACCTCTGTCGGATCAACAACACCGAGACATGGCCATAACGGATCGCCGCCGCAAGGACAAAATGAAGGAGTATGCGGACCGCAAGCGAAGGGCCCGGTCCCCCTCCCTGAAAGAAGGTGACAGAGTTGTTGTCAAGCAGGAGCAACGCCAAAAGACTGATTGTCGCTTCAAAGATGAGCCACTAACGATTACCCAACAAAAGGGCACCATGGTGACAGCAGAATCAGAAACACGAAGAGTCACCCGCAACGCTTCTCATTTCAAGAAGTGCTCTCCTGAAACCCATGAAAGTATACCTGTGGTCCCCACACTTGAAACCAGCGACAACCCTGAGACTGTCGCACCTGACACCGGACCTTCATCTGCAGAAGAGCCCTCATCTGAAACTGTCGTGTCCACACCAGCGAGACCCCGCCGTCACGTGCGACCTCCCAAGAGACTGATTGCAGAGATGGACTAATCTCTATTTCTTCACTTGTTGCTTTATTAAGAAAGGGGGAGATGTAACAAAGTTAGCAGTCCAGTAGTTGGGGTGGGCGGAGTTAGGTGGGCAGAGGGGAAGAGGAGGGGACAGGACAGGAAGGGGGCGGTCAGAGTAGGGACAGGGACGAGGGCAGATGTACAAGAATAAAGCTCCTTTGATAGTTACACACAGTGTCTGTAGTTATCGTAGCTGGACGCTACAAGTCCCTGCTTTATTCTGTCTCCGTCAAGACAGAGTCCATTATCCTGTTTTTAGGTAAATTCGTTTCTTTTTCTAATGTGTTATATTAGTGTTGTAAAATGATAAGTGCGAAATTGTATTCTACCCCAGTTTTAGCTGTGGTTATAGTTCGACTTGTTACTATTCCTTCTTTCTGCATGTGGTAGCTGTTTATTTGACTTTCCATTTCATTGCCGTCCTCACTGTAGGGGTTCTTAACCGTGCAGTAAAACCAATCTGCAGCTGCTCTTTAAGTCCTCGCTCTAGCAAGACTATCACATGACTTTGTTGCTCTCTAGGGCCCAGATGTAGGTAAATCTGATTTACCGACTCTAGAATACCGAATTTTACCGATTCGGTATTCTAGATTCGGTAAATCAGATGTAGGTAAAAATTTGGTAATATTTACCGAATCTGTATGATTCGGTAATTACCGAATTGGTATTTACCGATTCGGTAATTGCCATTGATTCCTATGGGCCTGTAAATACCGATTCGGTAAAATTACCGATTTTGCAAGGGGAACAGGGTGTCGCTTTGACACCCTGTTGCACCCCTGATTTTGGCTTGTGTGCCATATGACACACATACATGCCCTTAGGGCATGTATGTGTGCCACATGGCACAGGTGTACATGCACAGATGTGCATGTACATTGGAATTCGTTATTTACCATGCAATTGTATTACATGGTAAATAACGAATTGGTAATGGCCTGTGGCACTGTTTGCAGTGCCACCTACATCTGGATGTACCGATTCGGTAAATTTACAGATTCGGTATTTTACAGAATCTGTAAATTTACCGATTTGGTAAATATACCGATTCTGTGAATAAAATGCCCCCTACATGTCAAACACAAAATACCTGTCGGTAACAGCCGAAGTCAGCCGTTACCGACCGGTATTTGGTGTCCTATATCTGGCCCTAAGTCTCTTAATGCTTTTAAATACAGTTGGTTCATGTCCTTACTGCTATACTGCGAGTAAAAAAAATGTGTGGCCGCTATGCACTTGGCTAAAAGACAATTCAACTATAATTAAGCACTTAGCCCACTCAAGAGCATTTCCTACCAATAAAATGTTTTTCGTTGAAGCTTAATGACTTTCTAGTAAATATTACACTCGGTCTACTATGGAAGAGAAGTGTTGTCCCTCCTCTATATTGACACCTTAGCCTTCCACGAAACTCCTTTGATCTGGTATTTGATATCTTAAAACCTCCTATTTAAGGAAGGTTAAAACGTATTTCCTCATTCTCATTTCGGCCAGATGGAGCGAAGGAAGTGCAGTGAGAAAATACATAATGTTTATCATCTAGCCCAGGAAGATAAAATGTTTTATCTCATTACACAACATCACCAATGCTAGGGAAATGGAGAGGGTCAATTCTTCTTAGGCTCCTTCCCATGGTTTACAAGTATCTAACGATATTTAGAAAGGTCACCTCACCCACTTGTGCCGTGGCATGCTTCATCATAGGTGAGCTACCACACCATGATAGGGATAATCCCACCATGATGGACTCAACTGGATTCCAAGAGTACTTTAATATATGGTACTGGATTGAGGTAAGGATCCAGATCTAAAAATACCTCTTGACCTCCCACAGAAATTTTCCTTTATTAGTTGGGTGACCACCTGGGTATGATTGAAAGCAGAGCAGTGGATAGTAATTGATATCTAATGAATCGTCCAGCTACCCATTCCAGATATTACATTATATGTATCTAGCCAACATGTTTTGGTCTAAATATTATCCTATGGGTCATGCAACCTTCATCAGGGCTCAGGGTAATTTTCCTGTTTACCATACTCAGGCCAAGCTTCTAATTGAGGCAAAAACCTTCCTACCTAAGTCCTTTGATTTTATGTATCACCTGAGAAAAAATTGTACCTGTGGTAATTACAAAGTATATCTATGTAAAGGCAGGAACCCCTCCTAACCTCTCTTCAAAAAAATATTGAAAATACTCCTTCACAACAAATATTGGGGAACCTAACCTCACTTATGTCTGACTCTCTACACTACTTGCTCCCTGATTCTCGCCTCCTCCTCAACCCCTTCCCCACCTCTCATTCTGCCTCTCCCCTTTTCTTCACTCCCTTCTCCCTCTGAACTTCAACCCTCCCACCCCCTATTGATCTCCATCGCCCATAAACACCCAGCACATTATATTACCCTATTTTATGTAACTCATGTTTTAATGCACATTGTTTTACTTTATTGTAATTGTTTACCTATCTTGTAAAGTGCTCTGATACCCCCGGGCCCAGTAGCACTATATAAAACCTTGGAAATAAATAAATAAATAAATAAATAAATACATCTTAAAAATAGAAATACAACATATGGCGTGCCATATGTGCTGGATGGTGAACTAAAAATGATCTTTGATCATTGCAAAGTATGTGCATGTAAAGGCAGCAATGCACTTGCCTGCAAACATTTTTAGTAATCAAAATATAAACATATGATGAGCCAAACATGCTAGACTGTGAACACTGCATACAGCAATCGTTCTACATCCTGATGATGTTCATGCATGAGTGAGATTCGTTCACCCTGTCAACTAAGGTACCCCTAATATGGACTAGTGAGGTGTTCTAGCCATGTCGAGGGGCACCTCCCTGCAGTCACAAACTAAAAGGTAAGGTAGGTAGTATAATCTGCATTGGTTATTGGGTAGTGTATACAAAACTTCCTTATACCATAACCATATTCACTATTGTTCATAGTAATCACTGAGCTTTGTTTTTACGTTTTTGTAAAACGAAGGGGGGGTTGTTTTTTTATAAAATAATTAGTCTACTGGCTCTGATTTGTTAATGTATTCTCGTAGTACCAAAGCTCCAAATGCCTGAGTCGTTAATATGATCCTAAATTAGTGTGCAGAAACAAGGGACCCCCTGCATATAACAGCTCCAAGGGCAGGGAAAATGCAGCAACGCAAAACCGAACCCCTAGGCAGCCCAACATAATCTTTTTTCATCAATTTTGTCAGCCAGTGAATTTCATTCTTTTGTTTCAACTTTTTCACGAATGATGAATCATTGAAACTGTTTTTTTTATTGTATATAGTACATGGTTTCAAATTTATATACATGTTTTCTGTTCTGTCTCAATGTGCTATTTTGTAGATTTAGCACTTTGTTAATTTTGTATTTGTATTTTGATCATGTAATGACATATTATTGTATTGTATATTGGAGGTTTCTATTACCCCATGCATAAGAATATGATTAACATGTAATTGTGATGTAATAAAGTTTTCTGTCTTTTGTAATCTGCTTTTATGGTGAAGTTTCTTCAAAGTCTCAGGAACAGGCCACTTGAAAGACTGTTTCTCAGTGATCGAGTATGAAAGCTATCACACCTTAGAAGGTTATGTTTATCAGTTTTGCTTATAGTAGACCTCACTTATAAGATTTATTCCTGTATTTTGTTCAGGTGGTCCAAATAAACTATTTCCTTCTTGCTTGCAGAGATGGTGAATTTCATGTTCGAGATGTTGTTATTAATCCATTGAGAGAATGCTGTTAACTCATCATTTTAGCCCTGTCTGATGATAAAGATATGTCAGAAAGGTTTATTTATGTTGTATATGTAATTGCTCTCAAATGGATGGACATAGAGACAGTCTACACTTGGTGCATACATGCTGCCCCCTGCTGTTCCGTGGAGCTGCACGAAGTTCTTTTCAAATAGAAAGTAGTTTCGAGTGAGCGCCAGGTGTACACAATCCCAAATGAATTCACTCGGTGTTATGGAGTTCCAAGGTGTAATTTCTAGTAGTCCCTCTATAACCTTCAAAGATTCTTCCTGTGGAATCCTTGTTTACAATGACTCAGTATCCATTGTCACAAGGATTTCTGTGCCTGGATCAAACTGTACCACCTCCAAGATATTTAACATGTTTTGTGTCCTTTACATATGATGACATTCCATGATTATTGGTCTCAGAAAGTGATCAAGGAACTTTGAGAGGGTTTTCAAGTAATGAGCCTATTCTGGACAATATAGGCCTCCCAGGAGGGGGATGTTGTTCCTGATGGGCCTTTGGTAATATGTAAAAGTAAAGTATCATGGACTCTTTTCATACAAAAGGGACTACTCTTGGCTTATCTCATCCACAGCAATAGGATATAATCTCAGAAGCTGCCTCTACAGTTTTAGTATCCAAGTAAATGCCCAGTTCCTGACACTTCTCAAGACGTGATATCAATTTCAGTAGAAGATCCAAGCCCCCTAACTAAAGGTAAATATGTGCAATGCTTTCAATTACAAGAGGACATGGACCATATTAGAGACTTATAGGGATTTCAAGAACTAGAACTGGAAGTTGGCAGTGATCTTTTACATTCAATACAATCATGTGAACTCTGATGTTTAACAAATAGAAGGATCTGGATAAAACTGAATTTTCGTGTTCCTTAAAAAAAGGTATAAACTTTCTTAATTTGAAGAAGAGTTGCCTCAGGTACCAGAAGTAGATTATCTTTTTGACCAGTATGCCCTCTTCATATTTAGCTTCAGAAGAACCGAACCTGTGAGACTATTTGGGCAAATGGTAGAAGTACATAAGAGCACTTTTGCCGTTTCAAATGTTTTCAATTAGAGTTAGAACATATTCTGCCTACTCAGACAACGTAGAAACACTTTCAATCATTATTTGACAGTATACAGAAGGGGGAATATTCAGTACTTTAGTTCGCGTCTGTGAGGTTTTTAGCTCACATTCTTTCAGTTCAAACATTACATTTGATCTGCTATAATCAACATCAGCATCAACTGATGATCCTTTAGTAGCTACTTTGGTTAAAATTATGGAAATGTAAAGGCAATCAAAGAACCAACTTCCTTTCTTTTGGGTCTAAATTGTTTAGCTCAGACTTGCTTAAAAGCATTGGTACAGAAATCTATGGAACAGTTAAAGCAATCTACAACCTTTCTTGGTACAGCCTACTCACACTTGGTCATGTTGTCCCTACAAAATTTCTCAAGTGGGTTAGGAGAGTCGATGTCCCTTTTGTGGTTGAGCCAAGGAGAGAGTTAGGAGGTGGTACTGGGGTCAGGAGTGATGTCTGCAAATCCCTGGTCACAAAGTCACTGCAACAGCAAAAACAACAGACTCCAAAGGTCCTACTATGCTACTATGCTGTATCAGTTTCAGGGGGGCCAGAATTCAAATGTGCCATGAGATATGGCTTTCTCGCATCCAAGATGAATGGGAGCTGGGTGTAGTAAAAATAGCTATTTTATGAAAGGTCCATCATAACCTTGTGAACCCATAAGTCAGTATCCTTCCTCTTCCACAAGAAATGGTTAATCACCCAGCACCTTTGAATGAAATAGTTTCACTACTGGTTCCCCAGAATGTGTCATATTCTCTGTTCTGTTTCATCCAGATGGAGGCTTTTGGCCAATTCTAGATCTGAAAGTTGTGAGCACATTTATAAAATATGTGCATTTTCAGATGGTTACATTGCAATCAATCATCTCTCTGAGTGCTCTACGTGACCATCTGGTGAATATAGACATAAACGATATGTACATTCACATCCCAAATTATCCTTCAAGTCAATGTTATCTATGGTTTCCAGTAGGAAATCCCCAATTTCAATTCAGAGTACTTCCCTTTGGCTTAACCTTAATTTTCAAGGATTTATACCTTGGCATTGGGATTCAGTGGTGGCTGTATGTCATTACGACGCGGTGTTTACACCGCGCTACTATTACAATGCAGTTATAACAACGCAAGTCGTTACAACGACTTGCGTTGGAGGGCGCTGGATTGTGGATTATTTTAATTTTCTATTCCAACTCCAGCCCACGTAACAGTAGGGAAGGTGTTGGAATAGAAAATGAAACTATTCCTTGAGCAAGAGCGCCATCCAGCGCAAGCCGTAGTAACGACTTGCGTTGTGATGGCTGCGTCGTAAAGGCCCCACGGTGTAAACACCGCGTTGTAAAGGATGTTTCCCTTCAGGGGTAGTATCTTAGCGGCCAAGAAGACATGCAACCGTTTCCCGATCTTTTTGACTGATTAATTTCTGCTCCTATTGTTTAACCGTGAACTACGATTCTCTGAAAGACTACAATCATCTGAAGGAGCAGGGATTTTCACTGAATCAGAAAACAATTCAACCCTATCCACTCCAGTGGGGACAGTTTATTGGTGCCATCTTCCAGACAATCACAGGATAAGAGTTTCTTATAGAGAACAGATACCTTTGGCCAGAGTCTCTTCGAAGTAATCTGTTATAAGTATCTGCCATGCATTGCCTAAAGATACAGAGGCACATGCCATTCAAAATTGCAGTAGTTTCATGGGCCCATTTGTACCTAAATCCTCTGATTTTTCATCTCCACTAAAAATTACAAAGAATTGATTCCTGTAACACCAGGGAGTTGCATTGGCCTGATGCGGCAACTTCGGAAATGAGGGACCTTGCTGTCTTCTTCCACCTTACAGACAGTTGTGACAGCATTAATCCTGTCACGCTTAGACTATGGTAATGCAGTCTACACTGGGCTTCCCGAAAAACTCCTGGGGAAGCTCCAAGTGGTTATGAATGATGCGGCAAGGCTGATCTATAAACTGCCAAGAAGAGCCCATGTCACCCCTCTGCTGCAGCAATTACACTGTCTTCCCATCAAGCAAAGGGTTAAATACAAGGGGATGTGCATTGCACACAAGTCTCTGTTCGGAGAGGCACCCAAATACATCAAAGATCACCTGAGGCCTTATGTGCCCGGACGCTCTCTTCGGTCATCAGAGTCTTGCCTGTTAGTCTGTCCACGTTTCAAAAAAATGACTCTAGGGGGCCGGGCTTTTCCAGTTACCGTCCCCAGATCTGGAACAAACTGCCAGAGGGAATGCGTAAGGAAACCAGGTTACTACCGTTCCGGAGGAAACTTAAAACCCTTCTGTTTAGGGAGGCGTTTGTATAAGCTTCCTCCGCTGTGGGTGGAGTACAGTTGCGCAAAAAGGAGTCTGGACCTCTGATTTATGTTACAGGGCTTAGAGACCTTCCGGTGATTGGCGCTCTATAAATATAATTTAACATAACATAACATAACATAACATAACATAACTGGCTACTTCCTGAGCCTTAGCATGGTGGCTAGTTCCGGAGCATCTTTAGAAGGAAGTTTATTTATCAACTTCTTATCTAGTAATAACTAAAAAGAATGCAATTCACTGGAGTTAGGGTACTACTCCTAGGTGTCAAGATATTCAGAGTCAATGGACTTAGTCTGAATTGATTCAGGCTTCAAATTAGAGAGCTTGCAGGAATCTTACAAGCTCTTAAAGGATTATCATCTTTAGTTCAAGGGAAAGCAAACCTGATAAGACAGACAATCAGGTTGCAAACGAGTATCTCAATCAGGAAGGAGGAACTAATATCTCAGCCCTAACTGTGTTATATAAAAGTATTTGTTCTTGGACAGAGAATCATCTGTTGTCACTTCGAGCAGCCTGTATTCCAGGGCAGACAAATCAAGTAGTAGACCACTTCAGCAGCATGCTCCCTTCTTCAATGAAGTACAACTTTTTAAAGGAGACTTTTTAGATGAGTGTAGAACAGTTTGACCTACCCTGGCTACATCTGTTTGCTTCTAAAGAGGTAACTTTTCCTCCCAGATTCTACTTGGAGAGTTGGTGTCAGGAATTCTTGGGAGAGTGGGTGCCCTGTCTTGATTTGGCTAAAGCATCTCGTCTATTTTTCCCTCCATTCAGCATCCGTCTGAGGGTGGTATGGAAAATTTCCGGGGAAGTAGGCTTAGTAATATTAGTTGCCTCTTTTAGGGGGAAGTAGGTTTAATGATATTTGTTGCCCCTTTCTGGCCTTGATGCCATTTGATCCCCCTTTCTCAATCTGGCACTGCCCCCGTTTATCTTCTACTAAATCACTCTCCTTTTCAGTTTCCAGCTCTATGCCATGAAGCTCTTGCCTGCCTTCTGCATTGAGCGGAAGATTGTTTATGTGCAGGAAGAAGACCTTTCTGCACATAAACAATCTTCCCCTCAATGCAGTCACCCTTGCACTATAGTGCAAGGGTGTCTGTGTAGGCGATAGGCAGCTAAATTTAGTGCCAGCGCAGGGGGAAATGCAGGGCTACACCATATTGTTGTCAATATGGTGCAGCCATGCATTTCAGAAGTAGGAGAGTGTGGAGTTAAGCCAGTAAGGCTAACACCATACTCCCTCACTTCTTAGTAAATATGCCCCTTACTTTGAATTCTCCTTTTACTCCATTGGATCTCACTACACTACAAAAGGGAGTGCAAGAAGCTACCTTTAAAATTTAGTTTTTGATTCCTCTTTATGGGTATTAACCATGGTAGCCTTTTTCCGAGTTATATCTTCTGCTTGCATATTGGATGAATTAAGTACCTTGGTTATTGCAGCCTCATACCTTCAGTAGTTTTTCAGAAAAGGACATTATTTGACCTGGCATAGGATTGGGTCCTATGATTTCTTTCCACTTTTATGTCATTGGAGATAATTCCTGAGCCAATTCAGACAAGTTTTAGACATCCACAGGGTCCTTGCAATATATTGGGAACAAACCAAAGATATTCATGCTTGGTACCCCTATTGGGGAGGGGGTCCTTCAAATGGACTATAAGTAGTTGGGTTAGGATCTCTATTTCTCATGATTCTTCTTCTTTAGTCCAAGAGATTGCTAAGCAGAGTTAATGCCATTCTACCAGAGGTGTAGGAGCTTTGGGGCTAAAGCTAAATAAATTCCCCTTCATGCAATATGTAGGGCTTTCACCTGTGCTTATCTGAATACTTTTGTTATTTAGTAGATGTCTTAAATTCAGAATCAATTTGCCTCTGGGGTTCGTCAAGCAAGCTCACTCATATATATATATATATATATATATATATATATATATATATATATATATATATATATATACATACATATATATATATATATATATATATATATATATATATATATATATATATATATATATGTTCACTGAAAAACCATAGGTTTCACACTCGTCATAGTTAGGAATTAGCATTTAAAAAACCTTTGAAATTCACTGAAAAAACCATAGGTTTCACACCAGTTATAGTTAGCTGAACATTTTACTCATACAAAACCATTGAAATTCCCACGTTATAGTTAGTTGGACTCACTATAACTCGCGTGCCCGCAATCCACTGCTGATGATGTCACATAATACATCATTCATGACATGGTCAGTGACATCACTGATGACATCACTGATGACATCTCAAATGACATCACTGATGACATCACTGATGACATCATCCAGTGTCTGTGTGTTTCTGTAAAGTTTAAATATGTTTTATATATTGAAGAATGAGTGGATGTATAAGTGTCTGGATGAAGGACTTAGAAGGTGCGTGACTAACTGTATGAGTGAGTGATTAAATGTGTCTTACTGAATGCATGGGTTAGTGACTAAACTGTCTGAATGTGTGCATCATTATGTCTGTTGTTGTGTAAGCTGCTGCATGTGTTGAACAGTAGCTATATGAGTGGCTATATGGGTTATTGATTGGTTGCCCAAGTATTTGTATGTGAGGCTGAGTGTGTGTGTGGGTGCCTGGGAGGTGTGTGACTCTGTGCATAGATGTGTGAGCAGTTGATTCACTTGGTGTATGGGTTTAAGAGTGCATGTGGAAACAGCTGTATGGGCGGTTGACTATGTGCATGGGTGTGTTGGTGAGTGAATGGATATCTCAGTGCTACATGTCCAAGTAAGTACATATGTAAAACATAGTGCTTGGGAGAGTTGGCATATGTAAATGACTATACATGGGAGCCTGTGATTGCGTAAGTGGCTGTATGGATCAATGTGTAATTGTATCAGTGATTGTAAAAGAGAGTAAGTATGTGTTAGTATATGTTTGAATAAGTAAGGTTTAGTGTGTATAACTGTGTAGTTGAGGAAATGGGAGTGTGATTCATTCTTTGCATAACTGACTAGGTGTGTGAGTAACTCTGTGGATGAGTGTCAGTGTGTGAGTGTCTGTATAGGTGTATGAGTGGATATGATAGTGTTCTATTGATGAGTGACTGTATGTATGAGTGATTGTATGGGTGAATGAGTGGATGTCTGTGTAGACCTAGAAATTAGTGAGTGCGTATGTAGTTACTGGTATTGGTGTGTCAATAATTTCAGGAATGGTAGTTTGTATTTAACACTGGGTGTATCAAAGGTTAGATTAGAGTGTGAGGAGGTGCATCGTATTATCACATGGATGATGTCATCAGTGATGTAATTTGAGATGTCATCAGTGATGTCACCAGTGATGTCATTTGAGATGTCATCAGTGATGTCATCAGTGATGTCACTGACCATGTCATGAATGATGTAATATGTGACATCATCAGCAGTGGATTGCGGGCGCGCGAGTTATAGTGAGTCCAACTAACTATAACGTGGGAATTTCAATGGTTTTGTATGAGTAAAATGTTCAGCTAACTATAACTGGTGTGAAACATATGGTTTTTTCAGTGAATTTCAAAGGTTTTTTAAATGCTAATTCCTAACTATAACGAGTGTGAAACCTATGGTTTTTTCAGTGAATTTCAAAGGTTTTTTAAATGCTAATTCCTAACTATAACGATTGTGAAACCTATGTTTTTTTTAGTGAATTTCAAAGGTTTTTTAAATGCTAATTCCTAGCTATAACGTTTGTGAAACCTATGGTTTTTTCAGTGAATTTCATAGTTTTTTTAAAAGCTAATTCCTTTGTATATCGACTTTGTAACCTACGATCTTTTTTTTTTATTAGCTGTTTTTTATAACTATTAATTATAATTAATTTTTTTTGTTTTTTATTATTTGTTCAATGTATTCTTTTTTTTTTTATAATTTTTTCCTGGTGCGCTCAGGGTGCGCGCACCGGTAAGCTTACCCGTATCATTTTGTCCTGGGGCGCTCAGGGTGTGCGCACTGGTAAGCTCTCCCGAGAGCGCAGCGAGAGCGCTATTTATGCGTTCGTAAAAACAATTATGTATGAAAAGTAAATAATAATGCAAGACATTCAGTACCATGCTTACAAAAGTAGTATTTTTGATTTTCAGAATGGAAATGATTTTGCATTTCCGTAAAGCTAGCAAAACGTCATATAGGCGCGCCGCGTAAGCGCCCACGGAAGCGCCCACGTTCGTGCTGCGTAAGCGCCCCCGGAAGCGCTCCGGTGCACGCAGCGTAAGCGCGTCAAGTCATGTGACCTTAAAATAACAATTTTCATTGGTTGCTAACAGTTTTTTTTACAAAGAATGAAAAGCCCACCCATTTCCTTCACTTCTTCTTTCACTTTTGTGACTGGAAGACCTGTTTTTTGCTGTTCACCCTTTTTGGAATTATCATGGCTGCTAGACCCACCAGTAGCAGTGAGGAATCAGATGGGTTCATTGAAGAAGAGGCTCCTCAGCCTAGAGTCAAGGAGCACTTCATATGGAAATTTTTCTCAATACCTGCTGATAAAAAGAAAGTAAATGCTCCAAAGGTGGAGTGCAAAATTTGCAATACTGTACTTTCCCGAGGAGACCCCACAAGGAAGTACAGTTTCGGAAATTCAACTATGATTCGCCACGTTCAACGCAGGCATCCTCAGAACTATGCCAGGGAGAGTGTCAGGGCTCTGGCACGAGAGGCTTCAAGGGATGGTGCCTCTACTTCAACTGGAGGAGCAACTGTATCGGTGAGGGGGTGACCAGAACAGCTGATTCCAAATATTCAACCTGTTTTTCATGGCATCACAAACAACTGTAAAGATTGTGGGCAACTACTTTGTTAGGGTGAACAAAGTATTATGAACATTGTCCGAGCAAGAGAGAACCACCGCTGCCGTCCCCATCCCTAATTTTGATTCTTTTTTTTGCTCCTGTTGAGCAGTTTGACATTCCCTGTTTTTGTTTTTGTTGAGAAAAGAAGAAAAAAAAAGTTCTTTTTAGAACTACCTCCAATTCTCAAAAAAGAGCTGTATTCTTAAAAAAATCAAAAAGAGTAACTGAAGTGGAGTGCAGTGAGAGAGGAGAAGAAAATGAGTGAGAAAGTAAAGAAAGGGACGAGAGGGGAAGGGAAGTGAAGTAGGGAGACTGAAAGAAGGTGAGTGTGGGAGGTGAGTGAGGAGAAGGAGAGTGAACATGGGGAATGAGGATAAGTGAAGAAAATGTAGTAAAGGAACGGGGGTGTGGAAGGGTAAGAAAAGAGCAGTGATGTTTAGGAAAGAGTGGAGATACAGACTGGATAAAGGGAAGTGAGTGTGAGACAAGGTGAGTAAGGGAGTGAAGAGACAGAGAATGTGAAAGAAAAAGTGAGAGTAGAAGACTGAGGGCCTCATTAATGAGGCCCTGCGCCACTTTTACGCCGCCGGTGCGTCACTTTTTGTGACGCACCAGTGGTGTAAAAAATGCGCCTTGTTGAGTCATATTTACAAAGTGACGCATCTAGGTAGATGCGTCACTTTGTAAACCCCTGCGCCACATTATACCTGCGCCAGGTATAATGTATGCAAAGGGGCGTATTGACACAAGGAAGGGTCGTAGAAGTGACGCAGTGAAATCTATGAGATTTCACTGCGTCACTTTTAGGACACCGTTGCGTCAAAATCTTGCGCCTGCCTCACAGCAGGCGTAAGACTGACGCAGGCCCTTTCACATGGGGCTTACCCCATGTGAAAGGATGCATTGCTGGAGTTGCGTCACTTTTGTGACACACTCCAGCAATGCGTCAATTTTGCGCTTACAGATACGTCAGAAATACTGACGTATCTGTAACTCCTTGCCACATGATGCGTCATACATTAAATATGACGCATCAGGAATGTCGCAAGGAGAGCGCACTGAGAAGTGACGCATCGCTGCTTTCACGCAGCGATGCGTCATTTCTCATAAATGAGGCCCTGAGTGAGGGAGGAAAGAAACATAAGTGAGGGAGTGTGGCTGTGTTATAGGGAGTGAGCGTGATAGAAGAGGAGTGACAGACTAAGGGGTCAGAGAGAATGAGCCTAACAGAGAGAGAAAGAGGGAAGGGGAGTGTAGAACTAAGAGGACAGAGGGAGTAAGGGAAGGAGTTAGTGAAGTGGAGTAAGGAGAGTAAGGGAAGAGAAAAGAGTGAAGGAGCAAAAGAAGGAAAGAGACAGGAAGGAAAGTAAAGGTTAAGGTCTGAAAGAAGGTGAGTGTGGGAGTATGGCTGAGTTATAAGGAGTGAGCATGACAGAAGAGGAGTGAGAGACTAAAGGGATGGAGAGAATGAGGCTAACAGAGAGAGAATGAGGGAAGGGGAGTGTAGAAGTAAGATGACAGACGGCGTAAGAGAAGGAGTTAGTGAAGTGGAATAAGGAGAGTAAGGGAAGAGAAAACAGTGAAGGTGTAAAGAAAGAGAAGTGAGAGGAAGGAAAGTGAAGGAGAAGGTCTGAAAGAAGGTGAGTGTGGGAGTATGGCTCAGTTATAGGGAGTGAGCGTGATAGAAAAGGAGTGAGAGACTAAGAGGACGGAGAGAATGTGGGTAACAGAGAGAGAGTGAGAAAAGGGGAGTGAGTAAGTTAGAGGACAGAGGGATTGAGTGAAGGAGTTACTGACGTGGAGTAAGGGGAGTAAGAGAAGGGAAAAGAGTGAAAGAGCAAAGGATGGGAAGAGAGAGGAAGGGAAGTAAAGGAGAAGGTTTCAAAGAAGGTGAGTGTGGGAGTATGGCTGAGTTATAGGGAGTGAGCGTGACAGAAGAGGAGTGAGAGACTAAAGGGACGGAGAAAATGAGGCTAACAGAGAGAGAATGAGGTAAGGGGAGTGTAGAAGTAAGAGGACAGAGGGAGTAAGAAAAGGAGTTAGTGAAGTGGAGTAAGGAGAGTAAGGGAAGGGAAAACAGTGAAGGAGTGAACGAAGGGAAGAGAGAGGAAAGAAAATAAAGCAGAAGGTCTGAAAGAAGGTGAGTGTGGGAGTATGGCTCAGTTATAGGGAGTGAGTGTGATAGAAGAGGAGTGAGAGACTAAGAGGACGGAGAGAATGGGGGTAACAGAGAGAGAGTGAGAGAAGGGGAGTGAGTAAGTTAGAGGTCAGAGGGATTGAGAGAAGGAGTTACTGAAATGGAGTAAGGGGAGTAAGGGAAGGGAAAAGAGTGAAGGAGCGAAGGATGGGAAGAGAGAGGAAGGAAAGTAAAGGAAAAGGTCTGAAAGAAGGTGAGTGTAGGAGTATGGCTCAGTTATAGGGAGTGAGCGTGATAGAAAAGGAGTGAGAGACTAAGAGGACGGAGAGAATGTGGGTAACAGAGAGAGAGAGTGAGAAAAGGGGAGTGAGTAAGTTAGAGGACAGAGGGATTGAGAGAAGGAGTTACTGATGTGGAGTAAGGGGAGTAAGAGAAGGGAAAAGAGTGAAAGAGCAAAGGATGGGAAGAGAGAGGAAGGGAAGTAAACGAGAAGGTTTCAAAGAAGGTGAGTGTGGGAGTATGGCTGAGTTATAGGGAGTGAGCGTGACAGAAGAGGAGTGAGAGACTAAAGGGACGGAGAGAATGAGGCTAACAGAGAGAGAATGAGGTAAGGGGAGTGTAGAAGTAAGAGGACAGAGGGAGTAAGAAAAGGAGTTAGTGAAGTGGAGTATGGAGAGTAAGGGAAGGGAAAACAGTGAAGGAGTGAACGAAGGGAAGAGAGAGGAAAGAAAATAAAGCAGAAGGTCTGAAAGAAGGTGAGTGTGGGAGTATGGCTCAGTTATAGGGAGTGAGTGTGATAGAAGAGGAGTGAGAGACTAAGAGGACGGAGAGAATGGGGGTAACAGAGAGAGAGTGAGAGAAGGGGAGTGAGTAAGTTAGAGGTCAGAGGGATTGAGAGAAGGAGTTACTGAAATGGAGTAAGGGGAGTAAGGGAAGGGAAAAGAGTGAAGGAGCGAAGGATGGGAAGAGAGAGGAAGGAAAGTAAATGAAAAGGTCTGAAAGAAGGTGAGTGTAGGAGTATGGCTGAGTTATAAGGAGTGAGCGTGATAGAAAAGGAGTGAGAGACTAAGGGGACGGAGAGAATGAGGCTAACAGAGAGAGAATGAGGGAAGGGGAGTGTAGAAGTAAGAGGACAGAAGGAGTAAGAGAAGGAGTTAATGAAGTGGAGTAAAAAACTGCACATTTTAATTGGTTGTACTTTTGAACACTTTGAAAGCCACATAACATTCACCCATCCCCCCAGTGCTCATTCCCCTGTTACCATGGTAACTCCCTCCTCACCCAGCACACAGTTCAGAAGTTCATCATACTATGTTGCAAAAAAAAAGCAGCAAGGGTGTTTGACCACTCAATGTACCAGCTAATCATGTGCAATGTTTCTTGAAATGACTTTTCCTCAACCATTGAAATGACTTCTTTCAAAAAACAAAAGCATGCACCCTAGTTTTCAGTGGAGAATGTTAAGAAAGCACCTATCATTTTTTGTTTTTCAAGTGCACTGAATCTCAACCACTTTTTTACATAACTCCTACTTTCAAACTGCCATTTCATTTCCACAACTCATCTGAATACAAGCACATCTACCTTCAAGATGCCAAAAGTCTGGTTTGTGGGTCATAGCTTTGTCCACTGGAGTCAAAAATACGCAGCTAACAGAGGTATTTACAACCTTGATTTACCAAATGTGGACATTGTATGGATTGGACAGAGAGGATTGAGAAGTCACCAATTGATAACAATGGTAAAATCCTTTATGCATCTACCACACTCTGACCTCATAATTGTGCACTGTGGTGGCAATGACCTGGGCACTTTGACTGGGGTAGGTCTGGAAATGCTTTTAAAGGACATCTTTGGGCAATTGATGTCACTTTTTCCAAAAACTGCCTTGGTATTTTCTAATATATGCCAAAGGCAAAAATGGAACTGGTCCAACCAATTTTGTCCACAGATTCAGAAAGCAAGGAACATGTGAATACATCTGTTTCTGCTTTCCTCAGAGACTATGGTATGGGTTCCATTTATCACAACAACTTGCGTTACAACATGCAAGACATCTATAGGAGAGATGGTGTGCATTTTACAGATGAGGGGAATAGAGTTTTCCTCTTGAATATAAGACTCTGCATTGGTACCTACTTGTAGGTACAAAAAACACCCACATAACACAACAGCTCTTTTCAGAGCTACCCTACCTCTAAGCACTCTAAATTATTTTTAGGTCTCGCCTCTCAATGCGCATGCGCATTGAGCGGAGCGAGACTATAGGGGCTTAAACAGTGTTTAACCAAGCACAGGATTCCACTGGCGATTCCTTGCAGTGCATGTGCTTTTTGGGTCATTGCGCAAGCGCAAGCCCTAAAAAGCCCGTGCACAATGCCACCAGCCGCCTGCCTGCCGGCCTCCCATTACCCCATCAAAGGCAGCCCAGCCTCCCTCCCACAAGCTTATCAGCGTGCGCTCATCCCCTAATTATTCACGGCCGGCCGGCCGTACTTTCAGTTTCACGGCCGCCGGCCGTGTCTCCTTTTATGCATCTACTTTGGTTTACATTTCTCTTCTCGTGTTTCCCTTTGCTCCCCCTCCCACGGAGCCTTGTCCATCTCCTCATTCTCCACCTCATCTCTCCTTTCCTCCCATCTACTTTGGTTTACATTTCTCTTCTCGTGTTTCCCTTTGCTCCCCCTCCCACGGAGCCTTGTCCCTCTCCTCATTCTCCACCTCGTCTCTCCTTTCCTCCTGCTGGTATTCTCTTCTCCCGCCGCTCCACTCTCCTTTTGGTTCGTCTCATAAACACCTCTATCTTCAAGTTACGCCTCTCGTGAGGTTTTTAGGTCTCGCCTCTCAAAGCGCATGCGCATTGAGCGTAGCGAGACTATAGGGGCTTAAACAGCATTTAACCAAGCACACGATTCCACTGGCGATTCCTTGCAGTGCATGTGCTTTTTAGGTCATTGCACAAGCGCAAGCCCTAAAAAGCGCGTGCACAATGCCACCAGCCGCCTGCCTCGCATTTTCACATCAAAGGCAGCCCAGCCTCCTTCCCACAAGCTTATCAGCGTGCGCTCATCCCCTAATTATTCACGGCCGGCCGGCCGTACTTTCAGTTTCACGGCCGCCGGCCGTGTCTCCTTTTATGCATCTACTTTGGTTTACATTTCTCTTCTCGTGTTTCCCTTTGCTCCCCCTCCCACGGAGCCTTGTCCCTCTCCTCATTCTCCACCTCGTCTCTCCTTTCCTCCCATCTACTTTGGTTTACATTTCTCGTCTCGTGTTTCCCTTTGCTCCCCCTCCCACGGAGCCTTGTCCCTCTCCTCATTCTCCACCTTGTCTCTCCTTTCCTCCCATCTACTTTGGTTTACATTTCTCTTCTCGTGTTTCCCTTTGCTCCCCCTCCCACGGAGCCTTGTCCCTCTCCTCATTCTCCACCTCGTCTCTCCTTTCCTCCCGCTGGTATTCTCTTCTCCCGCCGCTCCACTCTCCTTTTGGTTCGTCTCATAAACACCTCTATCTTCAAGTTACGCCTCTCGTGAGGTTTTTGTCCTTACTCCTCCTCCTGCCCGGACTCAGTCACTTCATTCACCTTTAGTCGCCCGCCCATAGATCACTCTTTTCTCTCTCTCACTATTCCCATGCTCACTCTTGCCCCTGTCCCCTGCACCGCTCCCTCCGAATCGGCGTGCTCCCTCTGCCCCTTTGCTTCTCAGCCTTGACGTCTCCTCCCGCTCTGCCCACCCTCTTCCCAGCTCTCCTCTGTGTCACCCGTGCAGGGGCTCTCCTGGCCAACACCCTATCTTTCTTGTTCAGCCCCAGAGACCCGAGGTACTACCTTCCACCTCATTAAGAAAGACAATTAATATAAAGAAACGCTCTGCGTAGAAAAGACCCTCAGATTTCACGAGGGGCTTCGGCGGTTAAAGTGCTAAATTTGAATACAATGTAACGCACACACCTTAAATAAGAAACAAAACTGTAAGCTAAATGAATCGATAAGAAATGCACTCTTGTTCTATGAAAGATCCTTTAGGTAATGCGATCACTGCAGATGTGTCTGAGTGTGTAACTAGACAGTCACAGAGCTGAATCGTGATTGGTGCAGTACAAATTAAATGCTTAGAACGGTTAACACTTTTCCATGTTTGTATGTGTGCTGTGCCGAGCACACATGTACATTTGAAAACATTTGGTGAAAAGAAAAATGTTCTCAAACATACACCGTCCTAGAGGAGGCATAATTTTTTATGTAAACCCCTCACTATCAATGTTAAGAAATACAGATGTGTCAAAACACATGAGTGGTTGTATTAGATCACACACGTACCAGCATTGTCACACCTCCATGACACAACGTATCACAAAGTGCCAGTCTGTTACTTTAGGTCTACTTTCCAACACAAATTAGCATTTACATTGAAAAATAAATCATAAGTCAAACCTTTGCACCAGTTTGCATCACTTGTGTGACGCTGCACTGGTGCAAAGGTTTGATAAATATCACCCTGCTTTTTTTAAATAAAAAAAAAGTGCTCTCAAAATAAATTTTCTTAGTCAGACTGTATTTAGTGCACTTTTGTAAATAGGTTCAGAAGGACACACTCCAGTGCTCAGCTGGTAACACCCTTGTATTACCTCTCAAAAAGAATAACTCTTTGTCACTGTGAAGTTCCAAAGGACTCATCAATTAAAGTATACACTGACTCGCAAGCAGCCTTTATATTTTGCTGATTTACCAATTGCACACATTTATATTTGTTTCTAGTAGCAGGCACCCTGGCACAAGCTAATCGCCAGAGAAATAAAATACCCCCCACCTCCCAAACCATATCCTGAATGGCGGTAAGTGAGCAAGTCTCAACCTCCGTAGGAGACTACATGGGTCAATACAAATCGTGATGCACATCGTATGCCTTACATCGTTGAGGTCTTGTGAACGTGCTTCTATCCGCCCGAGCTGCCTGCCTCCACATCAAAGCCATCTGTTGCTTTGCGCTCGGCCTCAGGCCGGCATTTCTCTTCCCCTAAGTATTCACTGCATGGCCGGCCGGCACATCAAAGGCTGCTGCTCCCCATGCGTCTCGTTTATTTATTTATTTTTTAGTCCCCTCTTGGAACAGACCTCGCCCGACCCCCTCCCTGTTCTCACAGTGCCTGCCTCCCTGCCCCCCAACCCAAAATACCTCCGGATGATGAAAGGCCCCTGCATGCTACCAAGGTCTCTCCTGTAGGCACCCCCTCCCCTCCCCCCTCCCAACAACCCCCTGCCCGTGGAGGTGCCTTCCCCTGACTATGGAAGTGCCTTCCCAGTGCGTTCTTTCTTGTTGTTGGAATGTTTACCATTCATTGCAGTATTATCCTTGTACCTGTCTTGGGCACTCCGTTATAACTTGCCCACGTCACTTTCCTCTTGCATTACACTGTTTGCTACCTCTCATTATATCTGCTTTAGATCCTTGCACAACAAGTACCACCATTGCCTACGTAACGTTTGTTCTTGTGTTTTAGCGTCTGCACTTTATTGCAGTATCAAACCTCTTCTTGTATTTTGTACACTTTTGTAACCTGCACCCATGTCCCTTATTCCTCCTACCGTGTACCGTTTGCTACCTCTTGCATTTGTGCCCACCATTGTCGTCCTGCCTCGCAAACTTAACCCTTCCTCCAAGCAAATTCCGCGCTACATAAAAGGCATTAAGAACTCTATAACCCCGCGCTGCACGCATCTCAGCCACCCTTCTCCTCCCTCCCCCACCCACAAGACTGCACCAACCTCCCAGTGCGTCCATCGTATCACCCGCCCCCGAGGGGCCCCCTGTTTAGCTACGGCTTTGTTTGCTGTATAGCGCCTCCTTCTCTCTTCCCCCCCCCCACCAGACAGCACTTCAAATGCTATAGGTGTCACGTTCGCGAAAGTTATAACTATTGGCATTGTAAATGACAAAGCTATCAATTTAGCTATTTTAAAAACTAACACATAAATAAAATAATTGTCATTTACAAGACCAATAGCTCCAACTTTTCTAATGCGAGACCTATAGCATTTCCAATGCTTGTTTTACTATAATTTTTTACACTGTTTTTCCCTGTGGTGTGCTCAGGGTGCGCATACCGGAGCGTGCACTTGGGAACGCACCCAGCGCTTACCCCGCGAAAATGTAAAAAAAAAAAAAAGTTTTTTTGCCCTTCAGGGTCCTTCTAGGCCCCCCTCAGAAAACCTAGGGGGTCAGGATGTGTCTACTCTGCCCCCTTTTAATTATATCCCCCTTTCTTTTTCACCTCTTGTGTCTCGATTCTACCGAGACACAAGATGGCGGACTCTCCGGACTGTTTAGAATGTTGACAGACACCCGACAGCCAATCAGCTTTCCGCTAGCGCACTCCCGTAGCGCGCCGGGTGCGCTCCCCGGTACGCGCACCTGTGAGCGCTCGGAGAGCGCTTATAGATATATATGTGTTTTTGAAGTTAATTTTCAAAAAAACCACTGGAGCAATTTTCACCAAATATAGCAAAGGCACATCTGCGTACCAGTCCCTACAATTTTGCCAAGTTTGGCGTAATTCCGTTCAGCGGTTCGGGCTGTAGACTTGTCAGACCGTCCTATGGAAATTAACATGGGGAAAACACGTTTTGGGACCCCCCTTTTTTCTCAGCCCCCACTTCACGAATCCCCCCGAAACTTCCAGGGAAGGAGCGGAGCGGAGCGGAGCTGGCCAAAAGTTTGGAAAATTACACACAAATTCCTCAACCGGCGCCAGAGTTATTCCCAATAGAATGTTGCGGATTTCCTATGGTAGCCAATCCTAACTATAACTACCTACTGGCGACCGCCAGTAGGTAATATGTGATCAAGGCAGGGATCTGCCGAAACGCGTCGTGAGGATCTTGGTGACGTTGTAAGAAAATAAATTTAAAGCACCAAATTGGGTCTGCCTCGTCTTCTTGTGCGAATCCGGCTGAAGTTGCGGGTAGAGCGAGCACTATTGAAAATATATATATATATATATATATATATATATATATATATATATATATATATATATATATATATATATATATATATATATATATATATAACCATATATATATAACCTACTGGCAGTCGCCAGCAGGTAGTTATAGTTAGGACCTAGTTACCATAGGAAAATCGCAACTTTCTATTCCCAATAACTTTGGCGCCGATCGACAAATCTTCCCGAAATTTTCAAAACAAATTTTTTGTTGATATCAGCTCCTATGTTGAAAGTTTGGGGGTGATTCGTCAAGGGGGGGCTGAGAAAAAAGGGGGGTCCCAAAATGTGTTTTCTCCATGTTAATTTCCGTAGGAAACATTGGACAAGGCTATAGGTCGAACCGGTGAACGGAATTACCCCAAATTTGGCAGGGAGAAGGGTCTTGGTCTAGAAAGCACGCTTTTGTTTATTTGGTGTAAATCCGTTCAGTAGGTTTTGAGAAATATCAAAATTTACAGACATCAATATTTGGGAATTCTGCCATCTGATTGGCTGAGGCGTTACGAGCACGAGCTTGCTGCTGATTGGCTGCGAGCGGTTGCAACTAGGAAGTGTTGGCCGCCATTTTGTAATTCCGTTGAGGCGAGTAAGGGAAAAAGGGTAGAAAAAAGTGGGAAAGAGGAGGGTAGGAGCACTGTGAGGTCTGTAGGGTGGTTAGGGTGTGCTGTAGAGGGAGTGTGAAGCAAAGTATTTACCTCTACCAGTGTGAAAGTGCTGTTTTGCCCACTGTGAGATGGTGCTCAGGTGAGGTGCTGGTACACTCGGGGATGAAAGCGTGAGTGTAAATCGTGAATTGACTGCTGTAAACTGATGTGCTCTGGGCGCTATAGCATACTGGCAGAAGCGAAGTATTTACCCCTACCGGTGTGAAAGTGCTGTTTTGCCCACTGTGAGATGGTGCGGAGGTGAGGGCCTGGTGAACTCGGCGATGAAAGCATGTGCCTAAACTGTGAGCAGAGTGCTCTGTAGCATCCTGGCAAAAGCAAAGTATTTACCCTTACCGGTGTGAAAGTGCTGTTTTGCCTAGAGTGAGATGGTGTCGAGGTGAGGTATCGGTAAAGTCGGGGATGAAAGCGTGTGCTTAAACTGTGAGCTGAGTGCTGTAAACTGATGTGCTGTGGGTGCTGTAGCATACTGGCCGAAGTGAAGTATTTACTCCTACCAGTGTGAAAGTGCTGTTTTGCCCACTGTGAGATGGTGGTGAGGTGAGGTGCTGGTACACCTGGGGATGAAAGCATATGCCTAAACTGTGTGCTGAGTGGTCTGTAGAATACTGGCCGAAGCGAAGTATTTACTCCTACCAGTATGAAAGTGCTGTTTTGCCCACTGTGAGATGGTGGTGAGGTGAGGTGCCGGTACACCTGGGAATGAAAGCGTATGCCTAAATTGTGAGTTGAGTGGTCTGTAGCATACTGGCAGAACCGAAGTATTTACCCTTACCTGTGTGAAAGTGCTGTTTTCTCTAGAGTGAGATGGTGCAGAGGTGAGGTACCGTTTAACTCGGGGATGAATCGTGCGCCTAAACTGTGAGCTGAGTGCTGTAAACTGATGTGCTCTGGGCGGTGTAGCATACTGGCTGTTGTAGCATATGTGTGCAGGTGGTGTTAGTATGCGTTTAAAGTATAGCGGGAGTGGGAAGCAAAGTACTCACTGGTACCGGTCTGAAGACTCGGGATGAAAGTATAAGTCGTGAGCTTATTGCTGTAAAGTGATGTACTGTGGGTGCTGTAGGATACTGGCCGCTGTAGCATACCTGTGTAAGTATTGTTAGTGTGCGTTTATATTATACAGGGAGTGGGAAGCGAACTACTCACTCCTACCATTCTGCGGACTCAAATGAAGTGTTTTAGGAAGCAGGAATAAAGAAATAACCGTGAAGAATATAATGCAGAATGTTGCAATGCCACAGAAGCAAAATGGTGAAATGAGGTGTGTCTAAGAAAGTGGCTGTGTGTAATAAAGGCATGGAGTTTGTAAATTATATAGAAAGTGTCTTTATTTAAGTGCCATAATTGGACCCAATGGTGCAAGAGCTAGGGCATCCAGCTGATGCAAAGTTGAACCACTTCTGCTGTTTTCAAACGTAAGCTCCTGCATCAGTGAATTGCATATTACATGTTACAGTTGCATGTGACATAAGCAATAGCTATTACACTTGAATGACTCTACATTCTATAAGCAAAGTAACAGTAGGATATGATTACCACATGTATGCTTTAAGAAAATAAAAAATAAAAAATAAATTGCAAAAATGTAATCATCAAACTTTTTCGGTACCTTGGCAGTGCTTTTTTGTAACAGAAAATGATCAACCGTAGAATAGTTAGCAATCTGTTGTACAGTAGATACAATGTGGTGCATGTCAGCAATGGTACTAGTTTTACTCACATTGGAACTTTGAGGATGAACACAAACATTGTGCTTCTGAGAAGCACATTCGGTGCCTTTGTAGTCAAACCATACATTATTGTCTTCAGCTGTTTCAAAAAAACACTCTTGTGTAGAGAGTTAAAGCATCGAGCTGAGACAAACTCCAACCGCTTCTGCTGTAGTCAAATCGAAGCTCCTGCATCAGTGAATTGAACATTATATGTTACAGTTCTATGTGACCTACACAATAGCTATTAGACATGAATGAATAAAATGTATAATGAAAATAAAGGTAGTTTACGATTACATACTGTGCCAACCAGTTCCTAAGCAAAGTCATCTTTTTTCATTATTATTGTGAGGTTCTGAGCAGAGGATGACTTTGAGTAAATTTGTGTGAAAGGGCTTTGTGAATAACAGGGAGGCAGAGAGGCGACTGCACAAAGAATAGACGTGGTTTCTAAATGGGTGTCAGGTTTAGGCTAATTTAGGAAGTAAATAGCGTATTTGCATAGGCCATACATCACCGATCCCTGGTTAAAGTGGAGACGTAAGGGGCAATAATGAAGATAGAGTTCAAATGTCTGAGTATACTTAGAAAGTTGTTATATGAAAGTACTAGGATTGAAGTGTATTATAAAAAATTTAAAGGAAAAATTAAAAAAATATGGAACAAAAATCCATTCAAGAATAACATGAGTTTCATACAAGTCTTGGAGATTCTAGTCCAGAAGTTCTTCAGCGGCTTGAGATGCGTAATGTTACAAGAGGCTATTGTTGCCATCATCTGAGAAAAGCGAAGCGATGCAATTCACATCCTCGAAGGGACAGTAATGTTCCTCGAATGTTGGAGCGGTAATTTGAAGTGCCAGGCAATCTGCGATGTTGTGAAAGGTCGCACGTTGCAGGAGATCTTTCGCAGCTGCGCAGAAATCCCATTCCGCTGCGATTCCTTTTTGCACTGCATTCGCCATTTCTCCACTGCCAGAACAATCACGTTCATGGTTTTCAAGATAATGCATTACCTGCTGGATATCGGGAGCGATTGTTGGGATGTTGGCAAGGCATACATCCATTCGCCAGTCAAAAGGGCAAGTTTTGCAATCAAACGATGGTTGTACGCATATTGCATAAGTGTAGATAAATGTTATGTTGTAGTTAGCTCCGATAATAGATAGAGGCAGGTAACGGAAAAGTCTTTCAGTTTTTTTGCAGTATTGATGTAGCTTGGCATAGAGGTGTATTCTGTCGGACATAGTTGTCACCATAGAGAGCGTAGCCATTTCTAGAAGTAGAATTAGTAGTAGGATGGCCGCAAAGAGAGCGAGAATTAGGGGCACTGTTCCTGTTATTCCAGAGATGATCGAATGAATGTAGTCTGGTATTAAAAGAAGAACAGTTTGAAAGCATTTTAGAAGGCTGTAGGAGACCGTGTTAGAAAAGTGTGCCAGAGCTTGAGTGTGACATGTGTTGAAAATTGTGTAACAATTCACAAAGTGTAATTGGCGGTTCGTATTTAAAAGGGAGTGTATTTTACTTGAAGTTTGTGGTATCTGCAGTCAATACATTTCTTTTGCAGAAGTGAGGGAGACTTCCGTTCTGAACAAAAGCGCTTTTAGTTTGGTTTGTTTCTTGAAATCTGTTTTCAAACTAAGAATTGAAGGCCAAGTTGAAGTTTGGGAGTTAGTTTGTATGGGTGGGAATAGACATTGCCACAGGAAGTTACTGTGTTTGAAACAGTAAGGACATGTAGTGTGCCAGCTCAAATTCCGTAGGAGTGCATGTTATTGAGAATCAGATAACTGCCGTTAGAAAGCTGTGTGAATGTTAGTCGGATTGTGGGAGCTGGCGTTCTTTTAAGAAAGGACGCAAGGTTGGGGGCTGTGAGCTTAGAAGCGCCGTGTAGTTGGACATTCTTGGATAGTAATGAATGACTGTCATTGTAGTCGCACTTTTCACCTGTGAGAAAAACTCCTGTATGCGATATGTAAATGGGAGAAACCACTGCTCCTGAATAAACGCGCTACCTTAAATAATCACGTCCAACATGAAAAACAACATGTGCACCTAGCAGACACAGCAACACTACATACTGTGGGAAACCTGGCTAGCCATGTACACAAACTAAACATGGCATGGCACCTCTGCCTCACAATGCAGAATGCGGGGAGAGATGGACGCAAAGTATGTGCAAAGGTGGTAAGTAATTATCGATTATAAAAGTATATAATGCAAAGTTTTGAGGGGATGTGCCGGACAGAGTTGAGTATGCAGAGCACAGACATGTACATGTCAACATACAATGATGGTGTATTGAGTGAAGTGGACAGTGGACGCAACCATGATAGTACAGTCAGTAGGGAAGATTACGGAATGGTAGCGCGTACGTGCCTCCCCTCCAAATGTTTAGGGTAGTGGTCTGGCTCGGCATACGCAAGGCTAGCGAAGAGGTTTGAAGAAGAGGCACGTTTCTCTGGGTGTGTTTCTCTTCCGGATTGGCGAATGTGTCTGCCAGGTTTGCGCAGTTTACACCGCCACGAGGCTGATGCCGTGAGCGAAGGTGGCTGCGTGAATGATGCTTTCAGCGTGCTGGTATCTAGAAAGCGTAATGGCTGCTGCGACGCATATATGCTCCACAGTTCACCTTATGTCACTCCCGTATGTGAAAGAGGGCCCACCACGTGCAGGCGGAAGCTCCTGGGCCAAGGTCTCTGAGCTCGGAAGGCTCATGAGATTAACGCTGGGTACCGCGACACAGGCACAGAGCGTTCAGCCTGAGGCCCAGCACTGTGGAGTGCTCTGTATACTACTAACACAGTAGTCCGAAAGGTACCAACAGTGGAACGGAGTTTTTGATACCATAGTGGACGATGTTAGAACAATATCTGAGAGTGGAGATGAAGGTACTCCCTTCGACTAGATGTAAGAAACTCTAGGTCCCAACAGTGGAACAGTGTGTTGATCACACAATGGACGATGTCTGATATTACCTGTTGCTGGTTTTTCACAGAACTCCCTCTGTTGAGGTTCTTCAGACTCTGTGCTTCAGTAGTTAACTGCTGCACATGGTTATTGCGCTTAGTTGACTGCTATCGCTGGAATACACTGCGGTACAGCAGATCCAAACAGTGAAACGGGGTCTTAATTCTATGATTGAGGATGTCAGAAGTTAAAGTTTGTGATGATTTCTGTGTACCCTCTCTGATGAGGTGCAAGCAACTCTAGGTCCCAACAGTGGAACGGTGTCTTGATCCCACAATGGACCATGTTAGAACAGTATCTGAGAGTGGAGATGGAGGTACTCCCTTCGACCAGCTGCAACCAACTCTAGGTCCCAACAGTGGAACAGTGTCTTGATCCAACAATGGACGATGTTAGAACTGTATCTGAGAGTGGAGATGGAGGTACTCCCTTCGACCAGGTGCAACCAGCTGTAGGTCCCAACAGTGGAACGGTGTCTTGATCTCACAATGGATGATGTTAGAACTTCATCTAAGAGTGGAGATGAAGGTACTCCGTTTGACCAGCTGCAACCAACTCTAGGTCCCAACAGTGGAACGGTGTCTTGATCCCACAATGGACGATATCCGATATTACCTGCTGCTTGATTTTCTCAGAAGTTCGTGTGATGAGGTGCATCACACTCTGTGCTTCTATAGCTCACTGCTGCACATGATTATTGGGCTTGGTTGACAGTAGTCGGTGGAGTATACTGTGGTACAGCAGGTGCGACCAGTGAAATGGGGTTGATTGTATGATTGAGGATGTCATAAGTTAAAGTCTGTGATGATTTCTGTGTACCCTCTGTGATCAGGTGCAACCAACTCCGTGCTTTCAAATCGAACGGTATGTGGCTGTGAGGTGTTAATGACCACTGCATCTGTTCTAGACTGCGGTTCACAGGGTTCACAATTTAGATCGAGTGGTGATTGTTTAATTACAGAATCCAGTAGTTAAGTAATCAGAACGTCTATTGAAACATACACAATAGTGTTTTATTAGAACATTGGAATGTTTGGAGCTCCATTGAAAACAATGGAGTAGCTCCGTTCTTATAATGGCTTGTATAAGCTTGGAGCTCCAACACTGCGAAGTTTTTTTGTTCACAGCTCTGGCTGTGAACAAATGTTTCAGGGAGCCTGAAGGGAATCCAATCCCCTTGCGCTCTCTTAAGGCTTTGCTTTATTTTTTAGAACATTCTACCTTCTAGTGGCAGAATGTTCAAATCGCCTTATAGCCCTTTGAAGCTGGGCTATAGTAGGTATTAAAGTCCCTCTCCCTTGTTAAAGGCAATCGCCTTTGGCTTGGGCCTTTAATGCTGGAGAGGGCCTTTAATAGCCGGTATAGCCTGCTACGGCGGGCTATAAAGCTATAGTATACTTGCTTGAAGAAGTTTTTTTAGATGAGTTATAGGTTTAGTAAAATGACCAAATTCATCTTGCAAGTCGAAAGGAACAGTGAATAGTGTAGACTGTGGACAGATGAAATCCCAATTCAAATAGTTTTGATTTATTTATTGTAGAGTTTTATGTAATTTATGTTGTTGTATTATGTAAAGAGGGAGTGAGAAAAAGTATTGATGGTTGTGTGTGTGAGTACTGCCTTCAATTAACAATGAAGACAGTAGTGTTCACAATTCAGATTGAGTCGCTATTATAGATGATGCAGTCCTGAAAGAGAAGAGATTGCTGTAGTGTGCTCTGTCTGCACCACTTATGCGCATCATTGCAGGCTCCGCACATGTTTTCTTTGCTTCGCGTATTGCAAACTGTAGAGCTCAAGTCAATGCCATGTGGCTGTGTGGCCTTGCTGACTGCTCTCTCTGGCCTACACTGCAGATAGCAGTCTTCATAATTGAGATCGAGTTGCTATTGTAGATGAGATAGTCCTGTAGGAAAAGACATTGCTCCAGTGCCTACTGTCTGCACCACTCATGCGTATCATTGCAACCTCCGCACACACTTTTTTGTTCCTTCGCTTACATTACACTGGGCAGCTCAAGTCACCTTGTGTGGGTCATTGCTGACCGCTCTCTGTGCCCAACACTGCAGACAGCAGTGTTCACAATTCAGATTGAGTCGCTATTGCAGATGATGCAGTGTTGATGGCAACAGATGTTGCTCCTAGCACGGCCTGTCTACAGCACGCATTATTGCTGGCTGTGCACATGCTGAATGCTTTTGATGCGGCTATGTGAATGCACTAGAACTGATGGAGCGTTTATGATTTAATCTTTTTGTGTATTATTTCAGATCTATTGATTGTGTGTCAGTATACCACAAGTTGTGGTTCTTTTACGATAGAATTATTTCTGTATTATTTCACATCTACTGTCCCTACCTTACTGCAGCGCAGATTATCGATTCTTTTAATATTGAATCGTTGTGTGTGATCTAATGATTACTGTTGTAGTTGATGCTATTTCACATCTACTGTCCCTACCTTACTGCAGCACAGATTATCGATTCTTTTAATATTGAATCGTTGTGTGTGATCTAATGATTACTGTTGTAGTTGATGCTAGCAGCAACCATTCCCTGAAGGCTGGTTTACACTCAGCCTACACGCATCCAGCACAGACGTCACTGGATATGTCACCCGGGTAATAAAAAGGAGTCGAGCGCACATGCCAGTACCCACTTCCACTATCTATCTGTGTCCGTGTGTTCATTATCTATGCATCACTCAAAAACAACAAAGGAGCGTTGTGTAAAAAAGAGGAATGACAACTGGTTTGAAGCAACACAAAGTGAATTTACTTCTGTTGTTTGAAGCAAAACCCTAGTGGGTTTTAATAAAAGCCTAGTCAAGTTCTATCAGGCATTCATCAGGACCAGTGTGTATGAGTATTTACAGTGGACTCAGGGTCCGGCTGACGTGGGCGCTTCTAGGTACCGAGCGGGTGCCTAGCTTCGAAGGCGGTGTGCCTAATAGCGATCCCCCCCCCTTCCCGAGACCCATGATGTACTGTAAACAGAGCACTCTCAATAAACTCGGTTCCACTCCTAAGGGAATCTGATAACTTGCATAATTACATTTTTTAACATAACAGTCCTCTGGTAGGGTGGGCCTTAGCGCGCTCATACCACCGAGGCCACTACACACACCACTGTAAATACTCACACACACTGGTCCTGATGAATGCCTGATAGATCTTGTCACATAGGCTGAAACATGTTGACCACTCTCTTCACCGGGATAACAGTGGACCTTTAATTTATGTCCGTTATCCTCCACACCTTTTTTAACCTGACCACTTGGCGAAACCAATAAAATAATTTTTTTCGACTCAATTGGCCATTTTATTCATCACTTCACAATCACGATACCAGCTCCGCAGTAATTCTGGCGTTGCAGCACACCGGGGTGGCATTCGGCCATTCCTGGTAGGCCCGATGATGAAGCATGTCACCGACCAGGTCGGTGAGTGAGGGCTTTTATTAAAACCCACTAGGGTTTTGCTTCAAACAACAGAAGTAAATTCACTTTGTGTTGCTTCAAACCAGTAGTCATTCTTCTTTTTTACACAACGCTCCTTTGTTGTTTTTGAGTATTTACCTCCGAGGGGAGTAGGAGCGTCTCTGTCTCCCTTCCTCTCTTGTTGTTATTAAGCATTATCTATGCATGACACTGTCTCTGGGCCGTACTATATTATGTTGTGCTGTGGACAGCGTATGCAACCATGTTACCTCTTGTATTGGAGAGTAACTTTTAGGTGTATGGCTATCACAGGTGGAAGGCTACTTTACAGAGCATGAATATTGATGAAAATGATGGTTGCATGTATTATAACTTTGTTTTTGAATGCTTGCTCTTAAGTTGGTAACCTGCAGATGTTTGTCTTTGCCAAACAAAAAAAAAAATTGCTCATAACTGTACCTGCTGTGAAGCGCTCTGATACCCTTGGGTCCAGCTAGCACTATACAAAACTTCTAAATAAATAAATAAATAAATGCAGTACAGATATTGACTACAATGGGTGGCGTTGTCGAACTGTTACAATGGTAAATATTATGAACTAATGAAATGGTTTTTTTATGGTCACATGGCAATCGCGCAGCCAGTGCTCAATGAGATCGCACCCGATGTGATTTTGAGAAAATATATTTACTATAATATAAGCTTCTTACAGTTAGAAATATATAACTGTTTAAAATATTTTCAATTATCGCTTGCTCTCATATACACTTTAAAGTTATTTAGATATAGTTTTGAGACAAAAAAAATGAGGGAATGGCATATGCGGCGCGATATCGTATGTCTATGACGTAACACAGGGCGTGGCAGCGTGCATTCGTCGCATTGGGAATGTGCAGCGGGTGCCACCCCATACGTACATGACGTAACGCGCCGCTTGGTAGTGTGTAACGGTCGCATACCACAGTAGCAGCTGGCACGACCTCATATGTACATGTTGTTACGCGGGATGTAGTGTCACAAACCCGTCGGATATGAAATGCGCATCATTTAAATTTGGTGGATAGAATTCACGTGCTGATCGAGGTTGGTAGACTACCGGTACAGGACTGTAGTTTTCTCCCCCCCCCAAAAAGTTTGAAATGCATATTTTTTTGGGAAGATATAAAACATTACATCATTTTTAAAGTTAAAAAAAGGATAATAGAGTTGCAAAATATTAAAAAACAATAAGAAAAAATATAGGTTTTATAAATATTAAAATATGAAATTAACATTTAAAAAACCTTTGAAATTCACTGAAAAACCATAGGTTTTACAGACGTTATAATTAGGAATGAGCATTTAAAAAACCTTAAAAATTCACTGAAAAAACAATAGGTTTCAGGGACGTTATAGTTAGTTGGACATTTGACTCATATAAAACCAGAGAAATTCGCCAGTTATAGTTAGTTGAGCTAACTATTACTTGCGCGCCCGCAATGCACTGCTGATGACGTCACATATTACATCCCTCATGACATGGTCAGTGACATCACTGATGACATCACTGATGACATCTCAAATGACATCACTGATGACATCATCCATGTGATAATCTGATGCACATACTGATGCTCTAATATAAACTATGATACACGCACTCTAAAATACAGACTACTATTTTTGAAACCATACACACAAGAATGCCAGATACCACATACCACAGACTATTTCCTAGGCCTATACACACATCCAGTGTCTTATACATACAGTTACTCATCAATACAGTACTATAATATGTACTGATACACGTATACATACAGTCACACTCTACCACTCCTCCGTAGAGTTAGTCACACACCTAGTCAGTCATGCAAAGAATGAACATACTAATCTACTCATGTATACCGTTATATACACCAACTGAGTTATTTATACACACACCACATCACTTATTTATGCAGATACTAAGACATACTTATTGTCTTATACAATCACTGATACAAGCAGGCAGTGATTTATACACCCACTCTTCAAATAGCTTACTCTCATGTATACTCATTTATATACTCCAACACTGACATATACTGCCTTAAAACATATATAACAATTTCAGTGCTTAATTTGTAAAATATTAAGTCCAGGTGCTCACATTTTTTGGGGAGGCCACACGTACTTCCCCAGGCTCCACCCACTTTCTCAATTGGCTCCAGCCACCTACGTTATCAGCTCCACTCACATCCTCAACTGGGACTGCTAAAAGCCAGATGTAATACCACGGCACAGATAGAGTTCCTTGAGCCAAATCTAGTGCTTCAACACCAGTCTGTCTGATGGACAGTAAGTATCACTTTACTACGCATGAAACACACTTTTACAAAGTGGGATCGTACAACAAAAGGGGGACCTTTTATCCACATGAACATTTACCACATGGAAGGAACCATGCATCACACACATTTTTAATACACAGTACTCTGCCGTTTAACACACAATCACAAAGCAGGATCATCTTAACCTAGTGACTTACTTTACCACACAGACATTTGCCACACATCGGGCAATTTACCACACAAATGGAACTTAATCCTTCCACTGGGAACTTTACCACTCTGGCATTTGTCAGCTTTTACCATGTGTGTGTCTTACCACAAGACCTTTACCCGAGGGATTAATCACGCGGTCCTCCGCCCTGTGGGATCATACACACCATGCAACAGCCATCAAGTTTCTTTTAGATCAAAACAAGACCTCACATATTCAAAGCATGAAAGAGTCACTGAGATTATTTACAATAATATTCTTCAGCTGCTGCATTAAAATATTGAAAACCCACCTCACTATCCCTGAATATTAGATGAAAGCACATTTAGAATTTGGAGAGTAGGCCTGTGCGCTGTCAGTGACCTTGCCAAGGAGGGCATAAAAGAAGTGAAACTGGATCATACCCTCAAACCTGTTCCGAACAGGAGCCCACAAAATACATTCAGCCTGGGGCCCCCAAAATCCTTAAGATGTCTGATCTGGCCTTACTAAAACTAAAGCCTTCTCCCATCATTTGTATAAGTAGTGGAAGTGTCAATTTGAACGCAGCTAGGAGGCTCGATGTTTTGTCTGACAGATTCACTCCTGGCTTTGTACACAACATCACTTTACATCACGTGGCCTGGCCCTGTAGTTTTGTGTAATACACGTGTTTAAAAAAAAAACCAATATAAAAAGTAATGTTGATTGCAAAGCTAGTACTGGCTAAAGCTGCAACTTGCTACATACCCCCAAGTCTTTATAACACCCGCCACACAACCTTAGATAAAGAGGTTATCTGACTTTTGTCATTTAAGTAACCTGAACGTTAACAGCTGCTCCTTGCAACCATGAAACGCGCTAGAATACACGTCTGTCAAACAGATTACATTTACAACTGAAATGCTTAGGGATATAATATACACACAGAGTTTTGTCACCTTTTAACGTCACAAATAAAAACAACTTTGGCATTAAAATGCACCAGTCATTGAAAAGAAATAATGTGTACTGTCTTTTACATATCAGTGGTAGGTCATGGCCAAATTACAGATTAAATACAGGAAAGAATTATGAAGTTTGGAGCCTTCTTCAAAACAGAAATTGATGGCAGCCATCTTGTGCCTCAGTAGACTGAGGCACAAGAAAGCAGAAAAAAAAGTGTAGAACTCAAAAAGGGGGCAGGGTAGAAGCACCCTGACCCCCTAGGCCTGCTCAGGGGGTTCCACAGGGGACCCCCAAGGCGAAACAAAAAAAAAATTCGAAAAATCGCGGGGTGCGCGCACAGTGCGCGCACCCCATGATTTTCCCCCCAAAGAAATATTATTTTTTTTGTCTTGGGGGTCCTTGTGGAAACCCCTGAGCAGGTCTAGAGGGTCAGGGTTCTAGATCTAGTGTTGGCAGCCATCTTGTGCTCGGTAGACCGAGGCACAAGAAAGCAGAAAAACAAACGTGTAGAACACAAAAAGGGGGCAGGGTAGAAGCACCCTGACCCCCTAGGCCTGCTCATGGGGTCCCACAAGGACCCCCAAGGCCAAAAATGTTTTTTTTTTAAAACCCGGTATGTTTATTTAAAAATTACCCCCCAGGGGGACCAAATTGTGGGGGCATAGTGATAAAGAAGTGTGGGGGGTGCCCAATCCCCCCCACACTGCCCCGGGGACCGCTGCCCTCCGGGGCAAAGCAACGCATCCCCCTGGCGCATACTGGAGGCTCCTGGTGGGCTAGTTGCCTCCAAGGGACCCCCAGTATGCAAGGGGAATTAGTTCCCCCTCTGCAAACGCACCCGTGGGCTGCGCTGCAGAGAGGTGTAAAAAAGGGTTTGGCCTCATTACACCTCTCTGCAATGCAGCCCCCTGGGGAATACTGGAGGTTCCTGGTGGGCTAGTTGGCCCCCAGGGACCCCCAGTATGCAAGGGGAATTAGTTCCCCCTCTGCAAACGCGTCAGGGAGCTGCATTGCAGAGAGGTGTACAAACATTTTTTATCAATTTATATTAAAAATATGTAATGTCATTTAAAAAATAATATATCTAAAAATAAAAAATGTATAATAATATAGTAAATCAGTATAAAAAATATAACAATTATTAAATTTAAACTTTTTCATTTACAAAACCATTGAAATTCACTGAAAAAACCATAGGTTACAGCCACGTTATAGTTAGGAATTAGCATTTAAAAAACCTTTGAAATTCACTGAAAAAAACGTAGGTTTTACACACGTTATAGTTAGGAAGTAGCATTTACAAAACCTTTGAAATTCACTGAAAAAAACGTAGGTTTGACACATGTTATAGTTCGCTGGACATTTCACTCATATAAAACCATTGAAATTCCCCCGTTATAGTTAGTTCAGCTAACTATAACTCGCGCGCCCGCAATGCACTGCTGATGACATCACTTATTACATCACTCATGACATGGTCAGTGACATCACTCATGACATCACTGATGACATCTCAAATGACATCACTGATGACATCACTGATGAAATCATCCAGTGAATGGGTGTTTTTCTGAAAATTAAATATGTTTTATATATGTATATCTGAAGGTTGATGGAAGAAGAAATGGGTATATAAGTGTATAAATGGCTGCTTTTTTGGTGAAAAAAAGATTGTATAACTGACTGATTAAGTGTATCTTAATGAATACATGAGTAATGTTTAAATATATACATTTCTGTATCAGTCTCTCACTTTCTGTATAAGTGGCTGCATGTGTTGGTGAGTAGCTATATGAGTGATACATGAGTGTCTATATAGGTTATTGTTTGTTTGATTATCAGTAGGAGTGTCTGAGTGTTTGAGTGTCTGTATGCTTCATTGGGAGGTCTTACGTAGTGCATAGATGCATGAATGAGTGACTTACTGCTTGTATGTGTTGAAGGCAGCATATGTGCAGGACTGTATGGGTGGATGAGTGTGTGTGGTGAGTAGCTATATAGGTAATTATTATTTTTTTTCTGTATGGGTGGATGATTGTATATATGAGTGTGTTAGTGAATGAATGACTGTTTTAATAGTGTATTTGTGAGTAAGTACATATGTTTTAAACTAGTACATATGAGTTATGTGTGAGTAACTCTATGGATGAGTGTCGGTGTGTAACAGGATGATCAGGATGTATCAGTGTATGAGTACATATGATGAGTGAGTACATGTATGAGTGACTGTATATGTCTGTTGATGAATGAGTGGATGTGTGTATAGATCTTGGAATTACTAAATAGGTGTGTTGTAAGTGGCATTGGTATGTCTATTGTATTGAAAATGTTATTTTCTATTTTTGAATGTGTGCAATAAAGGTTATATTAGGGTCATAGAAGGTCTGCCACTCTTCCACAAGGATGATGTCATCAGTGATGTCATCAGTGATGTCATTTGAGATGTCATCAGTGATGTCATGAGTAATGTCACTGACCACGTCATGAGTGATGTAATATGTGACATCATCAGCAGTGCATTGCGGGCGGGCGAGTTATAGTTAGCTGTACTAACTATAACGGGGGAATTTCAATGGTTTTATATGAGTGAAATGTCCAGCTAACTATAACATGTGTCAAACCTACGTTTTTTTCAGTGAATATATATATATTTATATATATATATACACATGTACATACACATATATACACATGTATTATTATTATTGAAATTAATGTTATTGTTGTTATTCTTATTAAGGTATATTTTAAAATAAGTATTAGAAAAACATAATTAAATAATTAATAAATAAATATGAATAACAAAACCTATGTGAAATATAAACACATATCTACACACTATTTGACAAATCCATTGCCTTCACCAGGTATAGGAAGCTGGTGCTAAAACTATCCTGTATAGCACACCTCCAGGCAGCCATGGGCAGGGAGACGCCAGAGTAGTTTAGGAGCCATGAATGCTGAATAACCCATTGGGTGCAGCATCCACAGATATGCTTCTCATGGCTGTGAGCCATGTTTCTTCCTTTATAAGTCGTGGAAAGTGAAAGGCCCCTGGTTGTTTCCATCTGCTGGATCAGTGCAGTTACAATAGTATGACCCCTGTTGAAGCTTCAGGATTATGTTATGTTATATGATATAGGGGTATTTGTAAAGCGCACGGCTACTCCTAAGAGTGTCCCGGCGCTAACTTAACCCTGTTGACAGAACAATTAGGAGCGGCTGTGGGTGACTCCTCTCATTGAAACAACCAAGTTTTTAACTTTCTTTTAAAACTGAGAAGAACTTGTTCCTGTCTCAGAAGCGGCGGTAAGCTATTTTTCCTGAGAGATGAAAGTTCCAACGTCAGGATTGAGAGGTGGAGTTCTATGTTGAGACGTGACTGGGATAAGAGCGAGGAGGATAAGGAGGCAAGGAGGTTGGGGGGAAGGGGCAGGTTCAAAGTAAGACGGGGATGGAGGTCTAGGCGAAGAATGTGAAGGGAACCCCGGTGGCGGGGTGTGTATCACTTACAACGCAACTTTTACGTCGTAATGCTGTTACAACGCAGCTATTACAACGTAGGATCCATTACATCGGATGCCATTACAACGCATGGCATTACATAGCAGATGGTATTACAACGCATACCATTACATCGTAAATATTGGTAAGTATATAATTTTTTTTAATTTTATTTAATATTATATAATTGATTTAATTATTATTAATTATAAATAAAAATAAATAAAAATATTTATTAATGTATTTAAATATTATAAATTAAATTTATTAATTTAAGTAATTTTTAAAATAAGTATGAGTATAGGAGTATATGTTTTGGGGTACTGAGGTATATGTTTTGGGGTGTTTGGGTATTTTTAGGTTTTAGGGCAGGGTTTGGGTTTTGGGGTACAGGGGTGTTTTTAGGTTTTAGGGCAGGGTTTGGGTTTTGGGGTACATGGGTGTTTTTAGGTTTTAGGGCAGGGTTTGGGTTTTGGGGTACAGGGGTGTTTTTAGGTTTCAGGGTAGGGTTTGGGTTTTCGGGTACAGGGGTGTTTTTAGGTTTTAGGGCAAGGTTTGGGTTTTGGGGTACAGGGGTGTTTTTAGGTTTCAGGGTAGGGTTTGGGTTTTGGGGTACAGGGGTGTTTTTAGGTTTCAGGGTAGGGTTTGGGTTTTGGGATACAGGGGTGTTTTTAGGTTTCAGGGTAGGGTTTGGGTTTTGGGGTACAGGGGTGTTTTTAGGTTTCAGGGTAGGGTTTGGGTTTTGGGGTACAGGGGTGTTTTTAGGTTTCAGGGCAGGGTTTGGGTTTTGGGGTACATGGGTGTTTTTAGGTTTTAGGGCAGGGTTTGGGTTTTGGGGTACAGGGGTGTTTTTAGGTTTCAGGGTAGGGTTTGGGTTTTGGGGTACAGGGGTGTTTTTAGGTTTCAGGGTAGGGTTTGGGTTTTGGGGTACAGGGGTGTTTTTAGGTTTCAGGGTAGGGTTTGGGTTTTGGGGTACAGGGGTGTTTTTAGGTTTCAGGGTAGGGTTTGGGTTTTGGGGTACAGGGGTGTTTTTAGGTTTCAGGGCAGGGTTTGGGTTTTAGGGTACAGGGGTGTTTTTAGGTTAATTTAAATTAATTATATTATATTAATTACATTTCTTAATTAAAATAATTAAATTAAATACATTATTTTAAATAATTTAATTTAATTACAATCAAAAAAATATTTAAATTAAATTAATTTAATTATATTAATTAAATAAAATTAATTACAATTTTTATTAAAATTAATTTAAATAAATAAATTTAAATTTATTAAATAAAAATAATTACTATTTTAAAATGTATTTTAATTAAATTAATTTAATTAAATTAACTTAATTACATTTTTTTTAAAAAGGTATACTTACCTATACTTACGATGTAATGCCATGCGTTGTAATAGCATCTGCTATGTAATGACATGCGTTGTAAAGGTTTGCATTGTAATGGTTCCTGCGTTGTAAAAATTGCGATGTAACGGTCTGCGTTGTAAAATAACGCGTTGTAACATCATAGATCCCGGTGGCGGGTAGTGAGGAGTATTCCGGTTGCTAGAATGATGGTACAAAGTAGAGTCAGAGCCTGCAACCCCAGGGACCTGATGGGTGCTATGAGACGATCAAGGGGGATAGGGAGAGTGAGGAGGGGTGCCATCTTGTCTATGTGGGTAGGGGTCATTTAGAAAACAAGAGATTGGAGTCATCAGTGGAGCCGTTGGGGGATCAGTGTGAGGGGGCTCGTGCTAAGGAGGGACAGTGTAGGTGGATCAGTGTCAGTGGGCTGGGGGAATTAGCGGGAAAAGTCAAGAGGAAGAGAGAGGTTTTGGGTGGCAGAGTAGGTTGTAGAAATAACCATAGGTTACAGCCGGGGGAAGGAGAAGAAGCAGACGAGGCTATGGGAGAGAGGGTTAGAGTAGCTGAGGATGGTGTGGGAAAGTCAAATGGCGGAGAGGGGGCTGAGGGGGCGGGTGGCAAGAAATTATGGGGTTGGGCGACTTCCCAGGTAGTTGTAGGATCAGGGAGCTGGGGGGTTGGCAACATAAGGAGCGAGGCCAAAATGTCTTCCTGTGATTGAGAGGCTTACGTGATATGGGTAAGTGTAGCTAGTAGGTAGGATAAGATGCTGAAGTGGTGCTCAAAGATGGTGAGATGGGTTTCAGAGGCTTGTATGAGGATATTACCAGATTTGAAAATGGAGATGTCGATTTCGCCAAGAAAAGTGGGGGGAGGGGTAGTTGACAGTTTCACACCATATGGGATTTTGCAAGATTTAGTAATGGGGAGGTGGTGCAGGAAGATATTTTTCCATTTAGAGGGACGTTTGGAGTAAAATATGTAGTTGGTTTTAATAATGGAGGTGAGGCTAAGGTAGTTATCAACAAATAAGGTTTCTTGGTGATGTATTAGTAGTTTGCGCTTAAAGTTCTTCTTAGCATTTTTAGAGAGATTGGGTGGGTAAAGGATAGTCCAAGAATTTGAGCCATGTCTAGTGATGAGGGAGTCCGGTGTTGCAAGGGTATGATTGAGGGGAGGCATGGTAATTCGGTTAGGATGATCCAGGTGTTTGAGCAAGTTGTGAGGGAGGGAGATAGGAAGGCGGCACAGGGAGGGGGAGAATGGGGTGGCGGAAGAAAAATCTGTAAAAGGGAAAATTTGGCCCAAAACAAAGGCGAGGGTCTTGTTATGAAGTGGCTCGAGACAGGGTCAGGAGAAAAGTCTGTGAAAGGGAAAGAAGCCCAAAACAAGGGTGTGGGCCTCGTTTTGAGGTAGCTAGAGATGGAGAGGCGTTGGGGAGAAGGTAGATGGGAAAACAGGGGGGAATCCAGAAGTTGAGACCATTCTGTAAGGCTGCACAATGAGGTAGGAGCGAATTAAATGGTGGTCAATCAGTTGGGGAGAACAAACAATAGAGCTAAATGGGAGAAGGAAGAGAAAAGTAGGAGGAAGGGGAACAATGATAGAAAAACAGATCAGATTAATACTAAGAGGCAAAGTACAGTGAGCTATTGTATGGCTAAATAAGTAGGCAGGACGGCAACATTGAAGGCAATTAAAAGATCAAGCTGAGGTAGATCAGTTTGGGAACATGCAGCACATTGGGTTACAATATCAAGTTGCAGTTCCGAATAAACTACAGATTAACTAATAACCAGTTAAGAAACATTTGAGATACAAATCATCCAAATGAGGAAGAAACCATTTAGGTGCATGTAGCATATAAATTAAAAATACCAATGTCTTAGCAGTAGGCAGCAAAAACATTAGAAATAAAAGCATCAAAAGTGAGGTAGATCAGTTTGGAAGCACATAGCGCATTAGATTAAAACATTTAAAAGCACATCACACATTAGGTTAAAGCAACTAGTGACAATTCGGAAGACAAATTACAGTTTGTCAAGCAGCTGGTAAGGAAAAACATTTAAAATGTGAAAAGCGTTGAAATGAGGTAGATCAATTTGGAAGCACATCGCGCATTAGGTTAAAACATTTTGAAGCACGCAGCGCATTAGGTTAAGGAAAACAAATTACAGATTGTCAGGCAATAGGTAAGGACAACATTTAAAACGGAAAAGCGTCGGAATGAGGTAGATAGTTTGGGGAGCACAAGGCATGTTAAGTTGAAAACATCATGGAACTTTTCCGAATAAAAATACAGATTGTTTAGCAGCAGGGTCAGTTGGGTGCACGTGGCACCTTAGATTTCAAACGTCAATGTCTGATCAGAGTAAGAAACAGATTGTCAAGCAGTTGGCGGATAAAGCCTTAACAAGTAAGGTAGAATGTGAAATTTCTCAACAGTTACTGAACAAATTTGCACCAAATAACAAAAATTACAATATGCGTACCAAAAGTTAACTTTCTGCTAATTTTGATCTAATTCCGTCCAGCGGTTCGGGCTGCTGTTGTGTCCAAAGCTCCTTAGGAATGAATATGGGAAACACACTTTTTTTACCCCCCTTTTTTTCGGCCCCCGCTTGACAGATCACCCCCAAACTTTCAATTCACAACCAGAATCACCAGTGCACTTTCTTGGCAAAATGTTGTGTAGATTCCTCAAATGGCGCCAACAATACAAGCCATTCAAAAAACGCATTTTCAATGGGAACATGGATTTTCACTAGAACTACCAATATGTATGTCAGTATGGGGCACATGTATCAAAGGAAATTGCATTCGGAAATGGTGCGAATCGCAAAATTCGGCCGTTTGCGAATGCAATTCCCATTTTTGGGATGCATTATCATTTTTGTAATTTTCACAATTTAAGAAATCGCTAAATTGTGATTTCTTAAAGTGCGATTGCATTTAAGGAATCCCAAATTGAGATTCCTTAAATGCAATGCATCAAACTTTTAAAAATTGCGAATTCGCAAATAAGGGGAGCAAATTACCATGAAGTTGACCTTCATGGTAATTTGCGAAAACTTTGAAAAATGCACTAAAGTGCATTTTTCAAAGTTCCATTTTACACACACACATGCCCTTGGGGCATGTGAGTGTGCAACATTTACTTCTAAGCAAATTTCAGGGGTGCAACAGGGTGTCCTTTGGACACCCCTGCACCCTTGAAATTGCATACTTAATTTGCGAATTTCTAATGGTGAATTTCAAATTAAGAATGTCTTTCCATTCATTCCTATGGGACTCTAGGCCCATAGGAATGGATGGGGAGGTATTCCTTAATTGCGATTCTCAATTAGAGAATCGCAATTAAGAAATTTTAAGAAATCGCTATTTTTTTTTAGCAATTTCTTGATGCATTGCAGTTTGCAATTCCTTAATTGCGATTCCTTATTTTTCGCATTTTAGGAATCGCAAAATGCAATATTGATGCATGTGCCAGTATATGGGTAAATGTCTAAATGTATGTGTATGTGGAGTGACAAAAGGCACGTCTTGGACAGTCTTAAGGTTTGTTGATTTCAGCATTTTCATTACTATGTAGAGCCAATGCAGAACTTATTTTTTCATATCTTTTTGTTACCAGTTCATATGCTCTGAATCAATGGATGTTGTCTCCAATGTCCCATTCTCACTGTTTAGCCAGTAATTGACAGTTTTGCTTATTAAGAGTCACCTTTGTTGTCCAAACCTTCTTATCTGATAATTTTTCATATATATTTTCTAATTGCTTGTTATGTGTTCCTCACCATGAAGAAATTTAACAGGTGCACCTCCTCCCAGTTTGTACATGCAGAGCTGGCCAAAACACAAGGACTCGCCTGTCTGCTTGTGTTTCCTCTCGTTACATGTTCAAAAGACAATCAATCAATCAATCATAGTACTTGTAAAGCGCGCTACTCACCCGTGAGGGTCTCAAGGCGATGCTGGGGGAGGGGGAGCCGCTACTGCTCGAAGAGCCAGGTCTTGAGGAGTCTTCTGAAGGCGAGCAGGTCTTGGGTCTACCGTAGGTGGGTAGGGAGGGTATTCCAGGTCTTGGCGGCGAGGTAGGAGAAGGATCTGCCGCCGGAGGTCGTTCGTTGGATGCGGGGGACAGCGGCGAGGGCGAGGCTTGTGGAGCGGAGCTGTCGGGTGGGGGAGTAGAAGCTGAGTCTGCTATTCAGGTAGGCTGGTCTGGTGTTGTGGAGTGCCTTGTGTGCGTGGGTGAGGAGCTTGAAGGTGATCCTCTTGTCGACGGGGAGACAGTGTAGGTCTCTCAGGTGGGGGGATGTGGCTGCGGCGGGGGACATTGACGATCAGTCGGGCGGAGGCGTTTTGGATGCGTTGTAGTCATCGTATGTGTTTGACTGGGATTCCTGCATAGAGTGCGTTGCCGTAGTCCAGTTTGCTGCTGACGAGGGCCTGTGTCACCGTTTTTCTTGTTTCGGTTGGGAACCACTTGTAGATCCTGCGGAGCATGCGGAGGAGGAGACGGCATTGACCTGTTTAGACATGGAGTGGGAGGAGTCGAGGATGAATCCTAGGTTGCGTGCATGGTCGGTGGGCGTCCGTGCAGTTCCCAGTGTGGTCGGCCACCAGGAGTCGTCCCAGGCTGAGGGGGTGGGGCCGAGGATGAGTACCTCCGTCTTGTCCGAGTTCAGCTTCAGTCGGCTGTTCTTCATCCAGTCGGCGACAGCCTTCATTCCGTCATGGAGGTTGGTTTTGGTGGTGTGCCGGTCATTGGTGAGGGAGAGGATGAGCTGGGTGTCGTCGGCGTAGGAGATGATGTTGAGGTCGTGTTGGCAGGCCACTTGTGCGAGGGGGGCCATGTAGATGTTAAACAGCGTCGGGCTGAGGGATGAGCCCTGGGGGACGCCGCAGATGATGTCTGAAGCCTCGGATCGGAAGGGCGGGAGGCGGACGCTCTGGGTTCTGCCGGAGAGGAAGGACGTGGTCCAGTCAAGGGCCTTCTCTTGGATTCCAGCTTCTAGGAGGCGTGTCTTTAGAATGCGATGGCAGACCATGTCGAAGGCGGCTGACAGGTCCAGGAGGATGAGGGCTGATGTTTCGCCATTGTCTAGTTGGCGCCTGATGTCGTCTGTGGCTGCGATGAGGGCTGTCTCGGTGCTGTGGTTTCGTCTGAATCCGGACTGAGACGGGTCCAAGATGTTGTTGTCTTCCAGGTGGCGGGCCAGTTGCATGTTGACTATTTTCTAGATGACCTTCGCTGGGAATGGGAGCAGGGAGATGGGCCTGAAGTTCTTGAGGTCCTTGGGGTCCGCCTTGGGCTTCTTGAGGAGGCCGTTGATTTCGGCGTGTTTCCAGCTTTCTGGGACTGTCGCTGTTTCGAAGGAGATGTTGATGACCTTACGTAGTTGGGGTGCGATGGCCGCATCTGCTTTGTTGAATACGTGGTGTGGGCGCGGGTCTGACGGAGATCCTGAGTGGATGGAGTTCATGACCTTGCGTGTCTCGTCGTTGTTGACGTTGGACCAGGAGGTCAGACGGTTGGCGCCGGTGGTGTACACAGGGGGGGTTGGGTCTGGCGTAGACGGGGCGGTCCTGGTGTTGAAGCTGTCATGGATGTCAGCGATCTTGCGGTGGAAGAAGATGGCTAGTGAGTTGCACAGTTCTTGTGAGGGCTGTATGTCGTTGCCGTTGGCGCTGGGGTTGGAGAGTTCCTTTACGATGCTGAAAAGCTCTTTGCTGTCGTGTGCGTTGTTATCCAGGCGGTCTTTGAAGGAGGATCTCTTGGCTAATCTGATGAGGCGGAGTACAGCCGTGGAGCCATATCTTCTCCAGTTTCCGGCATGCGCGTATGGAGGTCTGCAGCTCGTCAGTGAACCAGGTGGCTCTCTTGCTGGCGTGGTTGTTGGAGCGTTTCTTGTGTGGGGCGAGGGTGTTGGCGCAGCCGTCGATCCACTGTCTGAGGTTGCGGGCTGCGGCGTCTGGGTTGGTGGGGTCGGTGGGTGGGTTCTGGGCGAGGGTGGTGATCAGCTGGTCTTCGGTGACTTTGCTCCAGGAGCGGCGAGGCAGCTGTTGGGTGCGGTGGTGCGTGGTTGGTTTGTTGAAGGTGAAATGGATGCAGCGGTGGTTGGCCCAGTGGAGTTCGGTGGTGTGGTTGAAGGCGACGTGGGTGCCTGTGGAGAAGATGGGGTCCAGTGTGTGGCCAGGGACGTGGGTGGGTGCGGTGACGAGTTGTCAGAGGCCGAGGTTGGCGAGGGTCTCGATGAGGGTGGTGGAGTTTGTGTTGTTGTTGTTCTCGAGGTGGAAATTCAGGTCCCCGTGGAGATTTTTAGTCCATGGAGGCGAGTGCGTGGGTGCTGGCGAGGTCGGTGATGGAGTCGTTGAATTGTGCTTGGGGTCCGGGTGGTCTGTAGATGAGTGTTCCCCCGAGGGTGGTGGTGGGGTCAGTGTGGATCCGGAAGTGCAGGTGTTCGGCGGTGTTGAGGGTGTTGTCGGCGTGGGTGGCGACCTTGAGGGTGGACTTGTGAACGATGGCTATTCCTCCTCCGATTCAGTTGGCCCGATCCCTATGGGTGATCTTGTAGCCGTCCGGGATGGCTATGGCGATGTCGGGCGCAGAGGAGTCGTTCCACCAGGTCTCTGTCAGGAAGGCCACGTCTGGGGCAGAGGTATCGAGCAGATCTCAGAGCTCGACGGCGTGTTTGCGTGCGGAGCGGGTGTTGAGGAGTATGCAGCGGAGGTGGTTGGGTCTGGTCCTTGGAGGTTTGGTGGTTCTGCCACAGGTGAAGCTGCAGGTGCGGCAGGAGAAATGTCCGTGAGTCTGTTTCGGGGCGGCTTGGAAGCAGGTGTGGTTTCGGCCGGCGTTGAGTGCATGGAGGGTGTTGGCGTCATAGTGGAGTCTGGTGTTGTGGCGTTCGCGGGGTCCAGGGGTTCTGGTGCTGGGCGTAGTCCAGGTGTGAACGGGCACAGACGGGCTTGCCTTTGGCACGCCTTCGGCACGCCAGTGGCGATGTGGGAGGGAGGAGCAGCTGGGAGGCGGGAGCAGGGTGGCGAATGGGATAGCAGGGGGCGGGCCGCAGGGGAGGCAGCGGCAGGGAAATCGGCAGTGGCGGGGGTCACAGCAGGCAAGGGACAGGGACTCAAAGAAGGGGGCACAAGGAGAGACAGCGGGCACAGAAGCAGATGGAAGGGGCAGGCAGGCGCTAATTACCGAACGAGGCAGAAACAATGCACAGAGCGCAGAGCAGTTAGTCCGGGCAAGCAATCAATGGGCAGCAGTGGCAGAGGGGCACCGGCCACACGGGGGGCTGCGTGGCGGTGAGGGGAGCGACCTGCCTCTTGACAGGGTTGAAGGACGCTCTTTCTACTGCTTCGCGGCCTCCATATGAGGGGATGTGGGAGGGAGGTGCAGCTGGGAGGTGGGAGCGGGGTGGCGAATGGGATAGCACTGGGCGGGGCCGCAGGGGAGGCAGCGGCGGGGAAATTGGCAGCGGCGGGGGTCACAGCAGGCAAGGGACAGGGACACAGAGAAGGGGGCACAAGGAGAGACAGCCGGCACGGAAGCAGATGGAGGGGGCAGGCAGGCGCTAATTACCAAACGAGGCAGAAACAATGCACAGAGCGCAGAGCAGCAAGTCCGGGCGAGCAATCAATGGGCAGCAGTGGCAGCGGAGCACCGGCCACACAGGGGGCTGTGAGGCGGTGAGGGGAGCGACCTGCCTCTTGACAGGGTTGAAGGTCGCTCTCTCTACTGCTTCGCGGCCTCCATATGAGGGGATGTAGGGGGTGGGAGCGGGGTGGCGAATGGGATAGCAGTGGGCGGGGCCGCGGGGGAGGCAGCGGCGGGGAAATTGGCAGCGGCGGGGGTCACAGCAGGCAAGGGACAGGGACACAGAGAAGGGGGCACAACGAGAGACAGCAGGCACGGAAGCAGATGGAGGGGGCAGGCAGGCGCTAATTATCAAATGAGGTAGAAACAATGCACAGAGCGCAGAGCAGCAGGTCCGGGCGAGCAATCAATGGGCGGCAGTGGCAGCGGGGCACCGGTCACACAGGGGGCTGCGTGGCGGTGAGGGGAGCGACCTGCCTGTTGACAGGGTCGAAGGTCGCTCTCTCTACTGCTTCGCGGCCTCCATATGAGAGGATGTGGGAGGGAGGAGCAGCTGGGAGGCGGGAGCATGGTGGCGAATGAGATAGCAGTGGGCGGGGCCGCAGGGGAGGCAGCGGCAAGGAAATCGGCGGGGGTCACAGCAGGCAAGGGACAGGGACACAGAGAAGGGGGCACAAGGAGAGACAGCGGGCACAGAAGCAGATGGAGGGGGCAGGCAGGCGCTAATTACCAAACAAGGCAGAAACAATGCACAGAGCGCAGAGCAGCAGGTCCGGGCGAGCAATCAATGGGCGGCAGTGGCAGCGGGGCACCGGTCACACAGGGGGCTGCGTGGCGGTGAGGGGAGCGACCTGCCTGGTAAAGAGAGTTTAAATGTGAAAATGCACAACTTTTCAACTGCCACGTGATCATCAAGAGGATGTAAGGCGCTACTAATTAAGGATTCTGAAAAGATTATCAGGCCAACCAAAGTTGTGAACAAAGGAAAAGTGAAGGGTATTTAAAATGCCTGATCAAAATTCACTTTTGAACTTGCTGCAGCTCAGACCTACAAGGCCTGAAATTTATATGAACTGCACGTGTATCTTAAAATTCAAATATATGAGAAGAAAGCCATAATGCATGTCTGACCCAGATTTCCCTTTCTGCATCCTGAAGGGCTCTGTCGTTTCTGTGACTAATTGGAATTTTGGGATAGGATTGGTGGCATTTCACAGATGATTAAAAGATGAGAGCGCTTATTCAAATGGCACGCTTTTCTCTCTGAATTCCACAGACTTGAAAGCTGACGGGAAGTATTGAAAGAATATAAAGGTTAAAACGTTTACAGTTTCGGTTTTTAGTGTCGGGAGGCTGTTGCTCTCTGTGGGGTTGCGTTTACTGTCACCACTTTCAGCCAACTCTTTGAGCTTTCAGTATAGCTCAGGGTGTTAAAGCGCCCTCTGAAGGCATTTCTTGCAAGATAGAGTACAAGTTTCAAACCATGAGGGTCCCAATTAAAGTGGCATTTACGAAACATCCCTGGGACAAATTATATTTGTGGAAGAAGTTTTATGCCTGCTTTTTACATCAGCATGAAAAATGGGGTAAAATATGCAAACGACATTTGCACACATTTTGTACTTGTTACTTCTGCATTTTTTTTATTTTGCGCTTGCACTTATCATCTGCTATAATGTGGTAGCACCTGTGAGTTCTAAACAGCAATCTTCCACATGTTTCACTAATGTGGCATCACGGTTAGACCTGTTGCAAATATCATTTGCATATTTATTTGATGCATTCAGTTCCCTTGATTTGGAAATTGAAGTTAAACTACAAAATCTGTAGAATGGTCTGCAGTCCTGCTATACAGAAATGTTAGACTTAGCCAGAAAGTATTAGTGTGGGGTGGATAAGAGAGTGAATCCTGAGAGAGGTCTGTTAACAGAAGGCAGCTTATTGATGATGGTCTCTTTGATAGCTACACATGCATGCTGCAGAGGTTACATGTGTACATCTATCATACTGCAAATAAATTATAGGTTAACAGCATTATAAAACAATTACAATGCAAATCAATGAAGTTACCATGAATCAATCTCTTGGCTAATTAAGATAGCACCATTGAAACATCTCACTAGCTTCTGGCTGTCTAATTAAGCTGCCCAAGCCTCTGTTACTTCAATAGACTGAATTAATTAATTTAATTAATTATTCTAGCTGTGCTTACCCCTAGGCTACAATTGCTGTTGATATTTGCCAATGTTAATGAGGTTTCCTAGAGTGCCTCAATGCCGCACGTGGCCTCTTGGCGTGAAGGAACAATAGGCCCGATGTACAAACACAGGAATTTGTGATTCAGAAATAGAAGTCATTAGTAATTGCTTTTTTAAAATTGCAAACTAATATTCCGAAGCACTGCTGAAGCAAGTAGCGATTTCTTATGAGCCGATATTGCAAATTACTCAAATCATAAATGTGAATTGGTAAACACTGCAAAGTGCAAATTTGGATTCACAAATTGTGAATGTCATACAATTAGCGAGTGATAACATAACATTCATTGAAAGTCAGCCAGGAGCAGTATTAAAGAGTGAGGGAGAGGAGCAGAGATTCCAACCTCAGCAGTGCCAAGTAAAATCCACATAAAGTGGTGAGCCGGGAGCCACTTGAGGGGGCAAAGTGCAAGAAAAGAAATGGTAATGACCAGAAATTTTAGATATTGGTCCTGGAACTGTTTGTTAAGGCTTCTCTCACCAGTCATAGGGCAATTAGAACGAAGATGTAGAGAGAAATGCAAGATCTTGTCAATGCAGTGGGGATGACCAGCAGGCACGTCCAAGAAATAGGTAAGCATTTGCATAACCTTCACTCCAGGATCAAAAAGAAAGTTGCAATAAGAAGGTAGGCTCAACAGGTGAAGGACCCAGCATCAAACCACCATCAATACCAGTGGAAGTACTGAAAGAATCCTTCATCCTTCTGGAGGTAATGAATGAGTATTAAGTATTGACAACACCATATGCTGTATTTAAACCAGGAGGTTAGTGCCCTCAAACTCTAAAATAGCTTATTAGGCATATTGTGCGGGCTTAATAGCACAGTAGAAGCATAAGCATGGGGCTACAGAATCTGCTTGCAATTCAAAGGACCACACATTATTACACCAACATAGCCATCACAGCAGCGGTAGTCAAGGGCACTGTAATCTAAGCTGGATGGCATGCAAACCAAATGCAATGCATCATGGTTAATGTACTCCTTATACAAGGTGGCTGCCCTCATTAGACCAAGTATTTCAGTTATATTGGCCCACTCATTAATTTGATTTTCATTTCAACAGTCATCAAAGATTGGAACCGAGTAGTGACTGTTGCCTTTGTCACAATTATTTATATAGACCTCCATGTGGAAACATAACATGTATTCTTTGTACATAAAAGTGTACAATCTCATCCAAGCTAACTTCTTTGCACGCACAGATTTACAAATAGATATGATTTCCATTATTCTTGATAACAATGCTTTTCTCCTTAATGAGACATGGTATAGGCAGTTTTGTGGAACTATGGTGGGCTCCATTTATGCTACCTCCTATGCCAATCTTTTTATGGGCTTGTGCAATTGGAAGCAGGTTTGGGGTACACCATTGAAGAAGATACATAGATGATGTGAATATGATATGAACTGGCACAAAGTCTGAGCTATTGGAGTTCTATGGTTACTTTCACAATGGAATTTGACAAGAACAAAAAACCATTCAAGATGTGGAGAAATTTAGTTTCATGGGTAGGATCCAGCCATTTGTACAGGAAAAGACACTTTGTAATGTAATGGTACTTGCATCTATATCTCACTCTAAGAAACAACTTATGGCCATTCCATATGATGAAATGGTCAGAGCAAGATGAAACTAGAGCAGATATTTAGAATTTGAGGAAACCATTGACCATGTGGTGATGAGGTTTGAGTGGAAAGGTTATGATATGATGATAATTAGAAAAACAAAGAACGTGAGTAAATTGCTATAGAGACAACACTGATGTATATGGAGACCAAGGGAAAATAGAGAAGGGTCTAATACCAGGTTCATAGCTACATATAACAATAATACTCACAAACTAACTGCCAGATTCAGTTTGTGTCTGGCTTGCATTAGAATACCTTGAACTAGCTCCTGGAAAGTTTCTCCTTACTTTTGTACATTCTACTGTGTCCATAGGTGTACAATCGTTGCAAGAGGTATGTTCACAGCACGAACATGCTTGCTACTTATATTTTTTATTTGTACCTTCAATATGGTGACAAGGGCCAAATTAGATACTGTTCTAGAGTTTCCACTACGGACGCATTGAAGGCCACCCAGTACAAATGTAGTGTCCAGCGGCATTTTACATGAATGCCTAAAATGATGTGCATATAATGTCATGGACCCCGAAAGGATAGAATTCTTGGAGGTAAGACTTGATGTACATGAGGATATAATTTGTTTTCCATTTAGTAATTTTCCATGTTTTCTGTACTAATGTACACATGTTAAATATTTTATTAAATTCTTGTACTTGAGCATTATATTCGGCAAAATGTCAAAACATAACCCGGATTGTTAACACTTTAGAACAGATCCAGGTACTTTGGGAATGCTTTGTTACTGTTTTCTAGCTACAATTACATACGGTTATTGATTTTTATGGATGTTCATCATTAGACTTTCAGTAGCTAGACAAGTTGTTTGGCATATAAAATGACTTCTACATGACAATTAATTGTTTCTCTTTATTATCTTAACTTATATTCCCCTTTTCAGGGAGACACTATAAGGGACAGTTGATACATTTTCTACATTATATTTGCATGGATAGATTATGGGGAGCACTTGATGGTCTTTTTGTGTTGATAGCTAGTATTGTTTGAAGACCATAGAATATGATGACTATGCACACGGTCTGCAAAAAACGATATTATGTATACTGTAAGTTATAATCAAAATATATATATTGCATGATTTATTGACAAATTAAATGTTCATGTTACATTGGTTGGTGCATGACTTAAAGACACAGAGTGATTACTACACTATTATAAGCCAGCCCGGTTTTTCCCTTCTGTTCCCCTCGCTGGCCCGTGCCTCTCTGCCTGTTTCTCAGCTGTCCCTGTATTCTTGTGCCCTTTTTGCCTTCTGTGCCACTAGTTTTTTCCCTCGTTTTTTGTGCCCTTTTGCCTTCTGTTCCCTTCATCATCCCTCACCACCCCCGCCGCGGCGTCCCCTGAGTCCCCACCCCCCTGACTGCCCACTCGCTGCCCCCACCTCCCGCTTCCCAGCTGCTCCTCCCTCCCACCTCCCCATATATGCCGGCCACTGCGCGGCCGCGCCGCTGGCGTGCCGAAGGCACGCCTAAGGCAAGCCCGTCTACGCCCGTCCGCGCCTGGACCGTGCCTAGTGCCAGAACCTCTGGCCCCCGCCACGATGACCGCCGCCACTACGACGCCAGCACTCTGCATGCTCTCAACTCCGGAAAGACCCACACCTACTTCAAGGCCTCCCCGAAACGCATACACGGTCCCTTCACCTGCCGGAACTGCAGCTGCACCAGCCTCAGAACCGACGAACCACCCACCAAGAAAGACCTCAAACACCTCCGATGCATACTATTGAACACCCGCTCTGCACGCAAACACGCTGTCGAGCTCTGGGACCTGCTCAACAAAACATCCCCGGACGTCGCCTTCCTGACAGAGACCTGGTTGAATGACTCCTCTGCACCCATCGCCAGAGCCATCCCAGACGGCTACAAGATCAACCGCAGAGACCCCACCTACGGAGTTGAAGGAGGAATCGCCATTGTCCACAATAAAAGCATCAGGGTCTCGACTAGCACCGACGACGCGCTCAGCACCGCCGAACACATGCACTTCCAGATCCACACAGACCCTAACTCCACCCTCAGAGGCACCCTCGTCCACCGACCCCCCGGACCCAGTCCCCAGTTCAGCGACTCCATCACCGACTTCATCAGCACGCTCGCCCTGACCTCCACCCTCGGAGACCTGAACTTTCACCTTGAGAATAACAACAACAACAACGCCACAACCCTGATTGATAACCTCGCCAACCTTGGACTGAAGCAACTCGTCACAACGCCCACCCACTCCGCCAGCCACATGCTCGACCCCGTCTTTTCCTCAAGCCCACATGTCTCAGTCAGCTACACCACCGAACTCCTCTTGACCAACCACCGCTGCATCCACTTCGCCTTCCAGAAACCCACCGCGTCCGCCTCCCCCATTCTGTTCCAAAACCTCCGAGATCATCTGCGGCGTACCACAGGAATCCTCCCTCAGCCCAACCTCAACATTTACATGGCCCACTCACACACGTCGCCTGACAGCACGACCTCAACATAATCTCCTACGCCGACGACACTCAACTGATCTTCTTCGTCCCCAAGGACCCCATCACCGCCAAAGCCAACCTCCACGAAGGAATGAAGGTCGTCGCCGACTGGATGAAGATCAGCGGTCTGAAGCTGAACTCGGACAAGACGGAGGTTCTCATCCTCGGCTCCAACCCTTCAGCCTGGGATGACTCCTGGTGGCTGACGGCACTGGGGGCAGCCCTACACCCACCGACCATGCACGCAACCTGGGAAACAAGCAAGTCAATGCTGTCTCCTCCTCCTGCTTCAACACCCTCCATATGCTCCGTAAGATCTACAGATGGATCCCGACAGACACAAGAAACACAGTCACCCAGGCCCTCGTCAGCAGCAGACTCGACTACGGAAACGCCCTCTATGCGAGAGCCCGGCCAAGTTCATCAAATGACTACAATGCATGCAAAAGCATCGGCACGACTGATCCTTTACGTACCACGACACGGCCACATCACCACCCACTTCAGAAACCTGCACTGGCTCCCCGTCAACAAGAGGATATCCTTCAAGCTCCTCATCCATGCACACAAAGCACCCCACAAGACCGGCCCAGCCTACCTCAACAGACGGCTCTCCTTCTACATCCCCAACCGCCAGCTACACTCCGCCGACCTCTCACTCGCCACCGTCCCGCACATCCGAAGAACAACCACCGGCGGGAACACCCTCCCACTGAGCCTCAGACCCAAGACCTACTGACCTTCAGGAGGATACTCAAGACCTGGCTGTTCGATCAGTAGCAGCCCCCCTCCCCAGCGCCTTGAGACCCTCGCTGGTATGTAGTGCGCTTTACAAATGATTGATTGATTGATTTATCATATTGATGGTGAAGGTTTACTTTTTTTTGGCTGCCATGTGATAGCAAACTTTTGCATATTCCCCATCTGACTTTTAGATAATATGTTAATAATGTAATTATGTTGACCCTAGCTCTGAGGAAATTACTTGATTATTTGTCTTACTGATGAAACACATGTTGCCTGGACAGAACATAAATGGACTATGTAGCAAGAAAGTGTTATCAGGACTTGATTTGGATATGACTGTAGAGTCTAAAGCACACTTGGAAACGTGATTATAATACATGATGGACTCTTTGTAATATAACGTGTGAACATCACTGCATAATTTGTGCAAAGGAACACATTAGTGCTTTGGAGAACCAGGCTGACAGGTTATTCCTTGAACTTAGCACCCATAAGCAAAATAGTATATTGATTACAATGATTTGAAGCATTGTTCATGGTGTGTGTCTTTGTAACTTTATTCACCTACATAGAATCTGGACGTGTTTTTGCTGGAATGTCTATGGGTCTTCTCCTATATAACTGCTACTGTTCAACATGACCTCATTCTCTTCCATCTTCAGTTATTTTATTAATGGTTTCCGTCATAGCTCTACATTGTTTCTATAAAGTAAAGTATACTAAGATTGTATGGTATAGATGCCATATATAAACCTCCTAAATGCATAACACAAAATCCATAAGAGAATCCTTTCCTAGTGATATCTCTTGGACTAGTGATAACATTACCCACATTTTATGTCAACCTTATTGGTTTTATATCCCTCATATCTCTGTGTTTGTACTTTTAAAATGCAATCTCTTATGTTCCTTCTAATCATAGCTTGCTGTCAACCAGCAAGTATAACTGTGACAGAATTGCATGGATAGTTTTGTTATCATAACCGGATATAATTATCATCCAAATCAGTGTGAAATGATAACCTCTATTAGTGACAGCATACATATGTCAAAGAACACTTTTAATTAAGTTTATTTCCTTGGGGTCTCATATTGCACCTTTGAAGAGGAGACCTGGCACCTTCTAGCTCCCTCAAATGGATTGGACTACAAAGCAAAAAGCCCTCTACAATTGGCAAATCGATGTATTCACAAAATCAGGATTCCATGATCTACAGCGTCGAAGAGGTATTACAGTATACACACAAAGCTAACAGCGACGGACCTCAGGTGTTTCACCTCAATCCAGTCAAATACAATTAAGTGTCCTGTGCATGCACTTATGGCACTTGCCGCCTTTCAGCCCCACTGGATTCCAGAAAAGGAAGGCGCACCAGGAAAAATGTTCAATGCCACAAGTTTAAGTCCATCATCTTAATTTATTATTCCATTGTATTGCACAAATTCTACTAAATCAGCCAACGCATTTTCTTCCTGTTACACTAGGAACTTTATTGGGGCTTAAAGTATAGTGTATCGGGTTCACAGTACATTGGAGTATTAGTTGTTGTACCATCATAAGACAATCACCATATCATAGGGTTATATTCATCCCGTCCATAGATGGTACAAGTAACCTGTGGTCTGGATTCAGGTGATTGCCTTATGATGGTACAACAACTAATACTCTAAAGTACTGTAAAAACGATACACTATACTTTAAGCCCTGATGAAGTTCCTAGTGTAACAGGATTGAAACGTGTTGGCTGATTTTTACACATTTGTGCAATACTATGTAATAATAAAAGAAGATGATGGACTTAAACTTGCAACATTGAACTTTTTTCCTGGTGCACCTTCCTTTACAAGAAAGAGGAATTACAGCACCAACTAAAATTCCTCCAGTTTATTTTCTAAGCTTGTCAATATTTGAAACTACTACCAGTCCTATGCCACCTAGTGGAAAGAATTTGGCTTGGTTAGAGAGCAAGCTATTTCTTTTGACTTTTCTTATTGTTGCTATGCTATCCCATATCCCCTGTAAATTTTCATTTACTTGTTGCAGGATGTTAGCTATGAGGATGTAGTTTCAAAGACAGTCAGATGTTTGTATGATTTGATCCATTAAATAGGTGGTATTTGCTTATCTTAAATTACCACGAATATTGCCTGAGATAATATGCAATTTTGAGAAGCAGAGTCTATGTTTTATTCATATTGACTGGATACAGATATAACTGTTAGCATAACATTTACTTTGTTGGGCAAGAGCAATAAGCTAGTCAGTAGACAGTGAGTCGAGTTCTGTAAGAGCCAGCAATATTCTAAAATTGTCCTCTTTTAGGAAAATGTAAATTACCACATAATTTGTTGTTTTTTAGGTTTCGTTTCTAAATGTGAGAACTTTTCACTTAGAACTTGAGATAGAACAGTTGTTAATTATGTAGCATTTGAGTGTTAATATTGGATCCCAACACCTGCCGGGCCTACACCTCTGAGACAGGGCATGGTATTTATATGTGTTTGACCATTCCTGAATGTGAATGCTCTCCTGAGCTTCTTCTTTCCACCCGTATCTGGTTTCCCAGTAACCTTATAGTCTAATATCTAGTACTTTTTCAGGACTGCAACCCCATCCAGATTTAGATCAGCCATCCCGATCTGGTCTCCCAGTAGGCCTGCACACCACATCTGGGCTTTTGCTATGACTCAATCTGGTACTCCAGTAATCTTGCTTCCCCCACCTGACCAAAAGTATAAGAGACCTCACTGTACCTCACTTGTATTGCTTCCCCCATCTTGTTAACAATGTTAAGAAAAATGTTGTCGTACAGCTATTCAAATTTAAAAAAGGTTTAATAACCAAAAAATACATAAAATCAAAGGTTTAGCCAGCTAGAGTTCACCCGAGAAAGATGGAATGGAACATGCTAAGCAGGTTAAACAGTATTTCATAAATGGTTCTGCAATACTGATCATGTGATAGAGTTAAAGAAAAGAAGCATGTAGATATGCGAGGACTGAGCTTATTAGAAAGGAAGAAGTCAACCTTCGGTTTGTAATAATGTGAAGCTTCCGACTGAGTAAGCTAATCAACACTTTCCCATCGTGGGAACTAAGGGGCATATTATCAAGCTGAGCGTTAAAAATTATCACTGTTTTAGCGGCAGAAAACTGCCGCTAACGCGTTGATAATGGGCTTGATAATATGGCCTTGTTAATTCCAATAGAAACCCATGTTCTGGTGTGAACCCCGACGCAGCCACATCTCCAGCCACCTGAGGAACCTGCACTGGCTCCCCGTCAACAAGAGGATCACGTTCCGGCTCCTCACCCACGCACACAAGTCTCTCCACGACCTGGGCCCCAAGTACCTCAACGACCGCATGACCTTCTACACACCCACCCGCCAGCTACGGTCCACCAGCCTCGCCCTCGCCGCCGTACCACGCATTCGAAGAGCCACCACCGGAGGAAGATCCTTCTCTTACCTGGCTGCCAAGACATGGAACTCTCTCCCCATCCACCTTCGGCTGACCCAGGACCATCTCGCCTTCAGGAGACAACTCAAGACCTGGCTGTTCGAGCAGTAGCACACCCCTTCCCCTAAGCGCCTTGAGACCCTCCCGGGTGAGTAGCGCGCTATACAAATGATATGATTGATTGATTGATTGAACCTTTCCCTTTGCCCACATCTGACCCCATGATTGTTCTTCCGCCATCCTTTCCACTTGTAGCTCTCCATTACTGTTCTCGTTTTTCAAAATACCCGATTTTACATCTCAACACACTCTTAGTTCTCATGTGGACTCACATGTCATGCAGCACCCCCGCATCATCCTAAAATCCTAGGAAGTCACTGAGCAATCACCATTTCACCATTCCAGAAACTTGCTAAGACACCAATCAAACCATTTGGCTCCTTGTAATGCTCCATCTAGTCACCTTTTGAACCACACATCTTGCATTCATCCATCTATCAGCATCACACATCCTCTTGTAGTCTCCAGTCAGGACAAATCCCACACTCATTTCACAGATATTCAGTCTGGTTCACCAGGAGGATCCTAATATTCACCAAGTGCTCCAGTCTCCTCCCACAACTTAGGTTACATAATTACCTCATACCCTTTTGATGTTCAGCTCATCCCACACCTTTTGTAGTTTCCTGTTAGTTCACACTCATCCATCTAGTCTCCCAGAAACCTCTCCCCTCACAATTTAGTCCAATGGTATATATGCGTGTATATGTGTCCAAATGTGCATTTTTGTATGTCCAAATTACTGTAGACTTTATTCACCACTCTCTTTCTTTGTCTCTCTTCCCTCTCTCTCATTTGGTCATATACATTCACATAAACTGACAAAAACACACACATGCACACTAGTGAGTAAGGAAAGTATGTGATGTGGAGGGGTGAGTAAGTGACAAAAGAGTGTAATTGAGCACCATGAGTGCAAGGGTGAAATAAATTGGTGAATAAGGCCAGATAGATACGTTGGATAGATTGAATGTGTTGAGCGAGTGAGATGACAAGCAGAGTCACACACACTAACCAACAGCCACTCAATTAAACATACTCTTTACACACACTGTGACTCATTCACTCATTAGTACATGACTGCGGTGCGTGAATGAGTGGGTCAGCAAAAGATTAGGTAAGGAAATGAGCAAATTAGTAAATTAGTTGGAGAGGGAGTGAGTAGTTTTTGATTTATGATCTTATCTAGTCTCATTAATACAGTAAGATTTTGCATAAAGAGAATGATACAGAATGCAAATTCAACAATAGAATTAAATTGTGAGTACGTGAGTGTGAATGAGTGTATACATTTGTGAATGTGTGCCAGCATATGAGATGACATGTTAGGAGAGACCTCTAGGCTCAAGTCCTGTCTTCTTCATCACTTGTAGCAATGCAGACTAGGCTAAATTTAGAAAATCTTGAAATTCTTCATTCGTGGTTGAATGAACACCCTAGATTTTTTTCTCTCTGACTTACTCTCTTTACCTACAGTGCTATCTTACATCTCGCCAGGCCATTAGTTTTGTCATTCAATGTCCAATGGAAACCATGTGACAACCACCTTACAAGGAAATATTTAGTAGGAATTTGGGAAAGACTGATCTTTGATAGCTCCCATCAGCCCTGGAAACAATTCAGAACACTCCAATGCCCGATGCTGGTGCTGCACACTAATCTTATGTGTCCTGGATCTTGGATAATGTAGACAAAGCAGTCCCATTGATGTATCTACAAATCGTGTAAGATCAGCTGCATTGTATTTGACAAAAACGTAGATCTTGAAAAATATTGTGCCTTGAGTCTTGTCATGCACTTTGTTGGGTCAAATTTTGCATTTCAAGAACGTTTGCTTGGGATTGAGAAATCATTAGCTACCAAATAGTATTGCACAGTCAGTCAGTCAGATTTCTTTATTCGATTTAAAATTTGAACCATAAAAGTACAGATAGACATACATTAAAAGTGATAAAAGCTTCGAGACAACCACCACAGCACAGCACTACATGAAAAAGAAATCATTTAGTACTACATTGCGTATCTTTTCCTTATAGTTAAAACAGATTTTAAGAAGCTAAGAACAGATATACATATACGAGCAGTCGACAATGAACATAGAAAATTAAAACCCACTATGTGCGAGCGAATAAAATTTTCCTTTAGTATGGGTTTTAAAAAGCGTGCCCTCGGGTCTTTATATAGTGTGCAAAAAAGCATTAAGTGCACTGTGCACTGTTTTGACATATTATCACACATACAGGGGGGTAGCCACTCGCACCATCCCATCTGTTTCGGAAAAGCCACAATAAAGTGCAACGTGCCTAGGCATAATCTAGTTAGTAAAAAGTGTGCACGAATTTTTACTAAAAGAAAGATAAAATTGTTGCTGTTTTAAGACGGGATGTTCCGACAGGCCTATTTGACCATCGGCTGTGCTCAGCTTGGTTTCAAAAGTTTCTTTTATACTCTTTTTCAAGTTTGGTCCAATACTTTCTGGGTTATTAAACAGGCAATCATTCCTAATTTATTAAAGGTTTTCTTGACATAGCGGAGCCAGGGGATTGCCATAGCGTTATCCAGGTTCATACAATCCCTTAGAACCCTTTGCGAAAGGGAAAGTTCCCCTGTGGTCCAAATTTTTACCCAAAGGAGCAGTGGGGCCAGATGGATTTTGTCTATGAGATAATCCATGCCCACCTCCGTGTCACTAAAAGATGTTGGGGAACAGATTGGGATGCATAGGAGTCTCTTTAAGAATTTGTTCTCCAAAATTTGGAGCTGGGGTCCCTTTTGATATCCCCACACACCAGCTCCATAGATGGCTCCTGGCAAACACTTTGATTTATATAAGGTTAGCATTTGAGCGACTGGTTTATGTCCCAGTTTCGCTGCAAAGCGAAAGAGTCCCTCTATTGATTTGCTAGTCTGTTGGGTTCGACTCACCAACAGATGGTCCCAGTTCAGTCTACAATCAAAGGTATTGACAAAATAGTTAAACTCCATCACTTTCACAATTTCTTGGCCATTCAGCATGACTTTTCGGGATTTTGTTGCCTTAGGGCCACAGACCATCACAAAGGATTTTTTATAGTTTACCCTCAGGTCTAATGCGGACATGTGATCCATAAAGGCATCCAATGTGCCCTGAAGGCCGTTGGTTGTTAGGGCCATCAGGACAGTGTCGTCCGCGTACGACAACAGGGGTATTCTAACCCCATCTATTTTAGGTGAGTCAAGATTTTTACTTAGCAGGAACTGCTCCAGCCCATTCGAATAAAAACGGGGCCAGAATACAGTCCTGGCAAACCCCCTCGGTCGAGGCAATAGCTTCAGTCTTCTCTCCCCCAGGGCCATTGTGAATGACTACTGAGGAAGAGTCGTGAAGTCTACGGAGCAGCGTGACTAAAGTTTCTTCAAAGCCTAGGACTTTCTTCATAGACCACAGCTTACTCCTACAAACCGTATCAAAGGCGCTGGACAAGTCCATGAATGCCAGGTGAATCGCCGTTCCCTTTGCCTTCATGTACTTGCCCATAATCATCGAGAGGTTGAGGCACTGCTCTTCTGTTCCCATTCCTTTGCGAAAACCATATTGGGTACAAGATAATAACCCCGTAGTATTAGACCACGATTCCAGGCGTGCTAAAATGACCCTCCCCATTATCTTGCATGTCGCATCTATAAGTGAGATTGGCCTATAACAAGTCGGGTCGTTCCTGTTTCCTTTTTTAAATATCGGAACAACCACCGCCTTTTTCCATGATATTGGAATGTGGTCCTCTATAGAGGCTCTAAAAACATTTAAAAGTATGGGGGCCCATAGATCCGGATTTCTTTTAAAAAGATCTAACAAGACCCCATCTGGGCCACGGGCTTTGCAATTTATGCCCTTTTGAAGACCTGCCTCTATCTCATCCACCCTTAGGGAGGCACTTAATTGCCGTGCTGTGTCTACGTTAAAACCGATATCTGACCGGATACATTTAAGATTAATGTCATGTGGGTTAAAAATTTTAGAAAAATGGGACACCCAAGACGTAGCTGATATATTTGATTCTACCGACCTACTGTCATCTGAAAAAAGTGGGCGATTTATTACTTCCCAAAAAAATCTTGAATCCTTAATGCACTGGCTTTCTCTAGGTCATCCCATGCCTGTTCCCTCAATTCCTCTTTCCTACGCTCTAGCATCTGCTTATATGAGTGTCTGGCTTCCTTAATCAGGTTCTTTTCTCGGGGTACAGATTGAAGGGCCTTTCTAAGAACTTTGTTCGCCTTCGAACACTCTGAGTCAAACCACTTGTGTTCAGGTTGATGTAATTTTTTAGACGGTCTGGACAGGTTTTTATTTACCTCTTCACAAATGGTCTCGTAGCTCCTTATAATGGCATTTGGAGGGGCCTGGTAAGTTGTGCATATCTTAAATTCAGCTAGGTTACACTTGACAATATTCTCCTCAATTTTGACATGGTCCACCCTGTCCCATTTCAATCTAATCCCTTGGTTACGATTGTATTTAATGGGACATTCCACACCCAGGGATTTCGCTGTCTTTAAATTTAGGGAGGCAATTAGGGGGTTATGGTCACTGGCAGGGTTTGGTTGTACTGCCAATTCATTGATAAAATGTGAGTATCTATCAGTGATCCATTTAAAATCTATTGTGCTAGTACTGCCTCTCCCCTGGAACGTGGGAATGTCTATACCCGGCCTAATCAAAAAGTTATTTGCAAGGGATAAGTCATTTTTTAAAATGATAGCATTTAATGCATCCCCCTGTGGAGTATGTTTAAAATGTTCTAAAGGTAATTTGTTTGCATCATTCAATCCACAGACCTTATCGCCACTAAACCTACACAATGTACAGTTAAAATCACCTAACCAGATAATACATAGAGGAAAATATTTTAATGCAATATTATCAATTTCATCATTCAATTTGTTAATAATGTCAACACATCGATCATTAAAAATATTATAATACCAATTAATCAAAAACAAGTTTACTTCAAATAAATTAATACACATAATTAATTGATACCAAGCTTAATCAATTACCATCTCTATTTTGATTTTGTGACACCCAACTGTAACAAGCATTTGCAATGCAATAGGTCTCGCATTATGAAAGTTTGAGCTATTGGTCTTGTAAATGACAATATTTTTATTTATGTGTTGGTTTTGAAAATAGCTAAATTAATAGTTTTGTCATTTACAATGCCAATAGTTATAAATTTCGCAAATGTGACACCTATAGCATTTGTAATGCAACATGTTTTGTATTTACGTGACTCATATGTATTGAGATTACAAATAAAGACGGCTTTCAATTTTTTTTAAATAATTAATACTTAAATAAAAGTGATTGTAATTTATAATGGCAATAGCTTAAACTTCTGTAAATAACTTTTGTGAAGATTATGTTTAGTGTATTTTATTGTGATGAAAATCCAAGCACAGAAGTGAAATATTAACATCTTTTTGTGACATCTGTAATAAAGTTTGAAACATTGAGAGAACATATTTGACCCAGTTGTTGTTGAATTGTTGCACAGATTGATGCTGTGATGGCACGGAGTGATGTTGTGGTGGCGACGAGTGATGCTGTGGCGTTCAGTGATGCTGTGGTAGCGCATAGTGATGTTGTGGCGCCCCTGAGTGATGCTGTGTTGGCCCTGAGTGATGCTGTGGAGGCTGTAAGTGATGCTGTGGAGGCCGTGAGTGATGCTGTGGAGGCCGTGAGGGATGCTGTGGTGGTGCTGAGTGGTGCTGTGGTGGTGCTGAGTGGTGCTCTGGTGGTGCTGGGTGGTGCTAAGTGATGCTGTGGTTGTGCTGTGGGGGTGCTGTGGTGGTGCTGAGTGATGCTGTGGTGATGCTGAGTGGTGCTTGGTGGTGCTGAGTGATGCTGTGGTGGTGCTGAGTGGTGCTGTGGTGGTGCTGAGTGATAATGTGGTGGTGCTGAGTGATAATGTGGCGGTGCTGAGTGGTGCTGTGGTGGTGCTGTGGTGGTGCTGAATGATGCTGTGGTGGTGCTGAGTGGTGCTGTGGTGGTGCTGAGTGATAATGTGGTGGTGCTGAGTGATACTGTGGTGGTCCTGAGTGATAATGTAGTGGTGCTGTGGTGGTGCTGTGGTGGTGCTGAGTGACAATGTGGTGGTGCTGAGTGATAATGTGGTGGTGCTGAGTGGTGCTGTGGTGGTGCTGAGTGATATGGTGGTGCTGAGTGGTGCTGTGGTGGTGCTGAGTGATAATGTGGTGGTGCTGAATGATGCTGTGGTGGTGCTGAGTGGTGCTGTGGCGGTGTTGAGTGATAATGTGGTGGTGCTGAGTGATAATGTGGTGGTGCTGAGTGGCGCTGTGGTGGTGCTGAGTGGTGCTGTGGTGGTGGTGAGTGAGAATGTGGTGGTGCTGAGTGATGCTGTGGTGGTTCTGAGTGGTGCTGCGGTGCTGTTGAGTGATAATGTGGTGGTGCTGAGTGGTGCTGTGGTGGTGCTGAGTGGTGCTGTGGTGGTGCTGAGTGGTGCTGTGGTGGAGCTGAGTGGTGCTGTGGTGGTGCTGAGTGACGCTGTGGTGGTGATGAGCGACGCTGTGGTGGTGCTGAGTGATGCTGTGGTGGTGCTTAGTGATGCTGTGGTGGTGCTGAGTGATGCTGTGGTGGTGCTGAGTAATAATGTGGTGGTGCTGTGGTTGTGCTGAGTGATGCTGGTGTGGTGCTGAGTGATGCTGGGGTGATGCTGAGTGATGCTGTATGCTATGCTATGTTTTGTTTTGCTAGGCTTTGTTATGTTATGCTATGCTTTGTTATGTTCTGCTATGCTTTGTTTTGTTATGCTACATTTTGTTATACTATGCTATGTTTTTTTGTGTTTTGTTATGTTTTTCTATGCTATGTTTTGTTATGCTATGCTTTGTTTTGCTATCCTATGCTTTGTTTTGTTATGCTATGCTATGCTGTGTTTTGTTATGCTATGCTATGTTTTGTAATGCTATGCCGGTGAGAGTGTGTCAGGGTGAGTGAGGGTGAGTGAGGGTGAGTGAGGGTGAGTGAGGGTGAGTGAGGGTGAGTGAGGGTGGGTGAGGGTGTGTGAGGGTGAGAGGGTTGTGAGGGTGAGAGGGTTGTGAGGGTGAGTGGGTGTGAGGGTGAGGGTGTGAGGGTGAGGGTGGGTGAGTGAGGGTGAGTGAGGGTGAGAGTGTTGTGAGGGTGAGAGGGTTGTGAGGATGAGGGGGTGTGAGGGTGTGAGGGTGAGGGTGGGTGAGTGAGGGGGAGTGAGGGTGTGTGAGGGTAAGAGGTTTGTGAGGGTGAGGGGGTGAGAGGGTGAGGGGGTGTAAGGATGAGGGGTGTGAGGATGAGGGGATGTGAGGGTGAGGGGGTGTGAGGGTGAGGGTGTGTGTGGGGGTGTGAGGGTGAGGGGGTGTGAGCATGAGGGTCTGTGAGGGTGAGGATGTGTGAGGGGGTCTGAGTGTGAGGGTGAGACTCGCTTAAATGCGAGACCTTTTGCATATCTTTACTGGTGCAAAACGCATTGGTATCAGCATGATGCACAGAAGATGGATGGGGTTGGTTGTGATTGGTGTACAGGGGAGCTAGAGGGGGCTTCGAGACAACATGTTCTTTTTACCAATTCGGTCCATTTAAAAAGCCACCTCTTTAAATAGCAGCAACCGAAATAAAAAATAAAATCTCGAAGTCGCACATGTATTATAGCTACAGCGTGACTCATGGCATTAGTAAAGCTGTTGCCAAGGGAGTCAGGCTACTAGCAGCCAACAAGCGCGTATTTTTCACTTTATGACTAAGAACAGAAATTCGGGAGAAAAAGTAATCACGTTTACAACTTTAACAGGATAACGAAACAGGCTGATTAAGACAGAAAGCATTTCCGAGGGCGGGACAGGGCTGCGGTCGGCAGGCGCCATTGTTGTGTGCACATGTCATGTTGATTTAAAATTTAAACTAGTCCTTTCTTTTACATATTTCATAAAACTATCATTTTTGTACAAGTGTGCTAAAGTGTCAAAAAACACCAAACATTAGCGACACACAAACTGGCGCATAACTTAATTGCATAGTATGGCCTTCCATGGCGAATAATTTAGTGAATATTGCCACATACCTTGAGCCCTTTACTGCTGCAGGATTCTAGTTTGCACACCATGTTACAAAAGCATTGGGGATGACCATGTGGGCACCTAACACCATATTGTTTTCATGTGAAAAGCTAACGCTACCTGAAATTGAGAACAGACCGGTTATGAGGTAAGATGTAGCACCTGACCCAGCGTGGAACAGTAAAAGAACTCGACTGCACCTAAACGTGCACAACTCAATCGAAAAAATAACGAGACAGAGGCGGGGCCTGACCAGAAGCAGGAAGTCGAGCGCGACCGGAGCTTCCCAGGAGGCAGGCTGCAGTGGCTGGCACAAGGCTCCGGTGCAGAGAGAGGAGAGCCCTGCGTGCAGCCGGCGTCCGCCCGGGAAGCCAAGGAGCGGAGTGCCGGTGTCCCTGTGCCCGTTGACGCCGGAGGGAGCAGCCCCGGAGCGGGACCTGACTGGGCACGCTGTCTCCCTGGAAGAGTCCAGCGGAGTAGAAGTCCCGGTGAGTGGGGCTCCGTGCTTGCGTTTCTGGGGACAGGAGGTACTCGGAGCATGTTGAGGGCCGCGGGGGCCATGGTATTTGGAGTCCCCAGTGTGGGACTCCAACGATAGTGCCGGCATCTCTCCAGAGCCCACGAGGCTCCCCAGGGGCACTGGCTCGAAAGCTAAACTGACGACGCACACACAGCAAGTAGCTAGGAGCGCGCTCCCGCGGTCAAAACTGGGAATAGCAAAGCGCGCGTCTGACTCTTGTCCACATTCCCAAATACGGCTCACAATAGGTTTCGAGCAGACAGCAAGCAAGCTTCGCTTGCTTGCATGTAGGCTCGACCTAAAAAAGGATATCAGCCCTCCTCTAGGCCTCCCAGCCGGGGACGGTTCTGCTAGGACATTAAAGGCAAAATAACTGTCAATGTCCACAGCCACTCTGCTCCAGGTTTCCTGGATGCAAATGATGTCAAAGCTTTTAATATACTGCACCCAAGCCTCGTCCGATAACTTAGGGGTGATTCCTGCCACATTCCAGGAGAGAAGACGTAATTGATGGTGATTCTTCCCGGGATGTACTGTGTGGGCAGCCAGCCCACTGGTAGTGGTAGGAATCACATTAGGTCCAGTGGTCTGATGACCTGAGGTCCCTACAATTCCCCTCCCAACACTGGGAACGAGGGGGATGACATTGTTTGAAGGGTCGCAGTGATCCGAGGTCCCTACCCTTCCCCTTCCAGGACATGACAGGGAATCGAGATGATTTAACCGGTCTGGGCTCCGTTCTACTCGTACAATCCCCTTGTTATTTCTTGGTGCCAAAATGCAATTGTCTATAAGGTGATCAGCAGTACCTTTTCCTAGCCCGTCCTTATGGGTTTGCTGTCAATCTATTTCTGCTAGATCACTCAATGGTGCAAATCTGTTATCATGCAACCATGGTTGGAAATGGCTGTCAGTAAAATACATATTAGTCGGGGTGTTTCTCACCCTCCCCATATTATATTATAACTCATGGGTTTAGAATTCGGAGGGGGGTAGAAAAAGCCCAAGGGTAGTATTTGGGGGGAATTGTCATCCCCGGTTTGGTTGGCTGCGAAGTCGAGAATTGCCTTTGCCAAACCCGGGGATCTAAAGGTCAGTAAAATGCAATCCCCCCTACATTTTTGTACCTTGCACCCATCCAACTTACTCTGCGGGCCATATTTAAATCGCCTAAAAGGCATTTATTGTCCAAACCTGTTTTGTGGTTTATAAATGAAGTGCCTTGTTTCTTAAGGAGGGCCAGTCTTCCCTTTGCCCTGGCTGAAGGCACGGGACGTTGGCTAGGACAGTGATATATGGTGTGGCCTGAGGAGGTAGGTGTAAACTAAATCCAATACTATAATCTCTCTGGTGGCCTTGATTAGGACCCCGATCAGATTGGCTAGCGGTAAGGTTTACAAATTTTGGAGTTCCCCCGTCCTTACTAGGAAGTTTGTTTTGTACTGGATGCCCATTTCTAGAGTTATGGGCCCGGGCTGTTGTGTAAGGTGGCTATTGTTAGAGGGTGTACCACTCTGAGCTACATTTACCAATAAATGGGTGTCACCCTCATTATTCACAGGCATATTCCCCCGTGTGCTGTTTACACTAGTTCTCGAGGGTAAGGGCATGGGTGTCAGAGTTAACGATGGTAGGGGGGCGGTAGCTTTAGTTTCAAAACTACGTAGCATGCAGTCCATATGAGACAGTTTTTGAAGAATGGGGTCTAGGCTTGCTGTTAATAGTGCCTGTAATTTGCCCCAAAAGGACTCACACTCGCCTTCCCCCGGGAGTATTGGCTGAGCATATGGCGTCGCTGTTTGCATAACAGGACTGTTTGAGATCAGGTCAGGCTCCTCGCCTTCTAGGTTCTCCTGGGATTGGCTTAGACTGGTGTGGGCAACTAGCTGTGTGGAAGATTTTGTTGCAGCCTGGCCCCTTTCTTTCCTTGTCTGTAAGGGTTTGCTCCCTCCCCCCTTATTTTTAGTGGATTGTCCTCTAGTAACGACTTTTGTTGTTACAGTTTTGTGCAGCTTTTCTTTAACCGGAGATTGGCGTATTCCTGGGGCCCAATTGTAATGGGGCTGTTGTATGGCCCCTGCTGTGCCATCAATTCGTCAGGGTTGGCAAATCCAGTACCCTCCGCCCTAGGCGTCAGGGCTGGTAGGAGGGGGGTGTCCAAGGACAAGGATAGCCTACGTTCGGTTAAATCGATTTTGTGAATTAGCGCCGATTCTGCTCTTATTAAGAAGGCATCCAGTGTACCGACCACCCCCTGCCCAGTTCTCGGTCTCGACATCCTTTCCCTCTCTTCCCCTTCTGTTCTCCTCAGGCGTAATAAAATGTAAGCATCGTTCCTCAATCAAACTGGGAGTGAGTAAAATGCTACGTACGTGATTATATCTACCCATCTAATTTTCGCCCCATTTCTTTGCTTTCATGTTTTTCCAAGATTTTGGAGAAACATGTTAACTCCCTGCTCAATTCATATGTTGAAACCTCCAATTTTTTACATGGTTCTCAATCCGGGTTCAGGGCTGGTTTTTCTACGGAAACCACTCTGCTTGGTGTGTCAGAGACCATCAGACGTCAGGTGGACAATGGGGAGACGGTGGCACTCATCTTGCTTGACTTGAGTGCCGCATTCGACACCGTCTCCCATTCCATCCTGTTGTCCACCCTGAAGGCTGTTGGCGTCGGAGGTTCCGCCCTGGCCTGGATTGCTAATTTTCTTTCTGATCGCACGTTCCAAGTTTTCTCTTCCACATCTGTTTCATCCATACTCCCCTCCACTCACGGTGTTCCCCAAGGGTCTATCCTTAGTCCCCTTTTTTTTAATCTGTATGTGAGACCTCTTGCTTTTTTGGCAGAACAGGCTGGTCTCACAATTTATTCCTATGCTGATGACACTCAAGTCATCTACTCACTGTCTACCAATAAAAACCTCCCCTCTTCTTCTCTTCAATCCGGGCTGAAACAAATATCAGACTGGATGTTGAAGCACAAATTAAAATTAAACGGGGACAAAACAGAACTGCTCCTGTTTGGCTCAGACACCTCGCTCTGGGGCCCACAACATTGGCCTCCAGAGATGGGCCCTTTACCTACTCCCACCGTGTCAGCTCGGAATTTAGGGGTTATCTTCGATAACCAACTATCATTTAAACAACACGTGGTGAAAGTCTCCGCCACCTGTACCACCATCATCAGGTGGCTGAGAAAAATCACGTGGATGCTGCCTGCCGACACCCTGAGAACTGTAGTCCAGGCTCTTGTCACCTCACGCCTGGACTATGGGAACATCATACTCCTGGGTGCCTGCAAGGAAGTGACCAGGAAGTTTCAGGTGGTACAGAATATGGCAGTCCGCCTTATCTGTCACCTTCCTGCTAGATCCTCGGTCACACAGCATAGGCGTAAACTGCACTGGTTATGCATCGAGAGTAGAACTAAATTCAAAGCACTTTGCTATATGCACAAGATTATGACAGGAAGAGCCCCTCATTACCTTTCTGCTTTGGTTCAGCAATACATTCCCCCCCGTACACTTAGGTCTTCCACTCAGAACAAATTCCGGACTCCCCGTGTCAACAGAGCCAAAATGGGAGGACGCTCGTTTTCCCTGTTGGCGCCCTCTTTATGGAATTCCCTACCTCAATCTTTGCGCTCTGAACTGTGCTTTCTGAAATTCCGTAATGGAATTAAAACTTGGCTTTTTGACGCCTAATCTCCTAGTCTGACATTCCTCGCATTCCTCATACTGTTCAGCTTGCTTTAGCGCCGGGAAACCTCCGGGTAGCTGCGCGCTCAATAAATGTAATTATAAATAAATAAATAAATAAATATCAAAGAAATAACAAAGGACAGGGCTGAGGGTAAGTATTGGTAGGTATCGACTATTACTGAAACATAAAAACTAGGACATTTATTTGGACAGAAAATGTAAAGTGCAAAGTGTTGTCTACTAGATTCAGACTAGAACAGCACCCTGGGTCACCTCAGCAAACCTAGTTAGGAGGGTATACAGTACTTTAGCAGCAATAAGGCGATACAAGCATGGACCAATAAAGTGCATAAAGTGCAATCCAACTATATTACTCCTACTAGACCAATTTATAAATAACAAATCATATATACTTGAAAGAAACAATTAATTAAATGTCACTTAATCACTTAATTTGTATCTGGAGGTCTATTGTCCTCACTAGGATGAAGTATATCAAGAATTGAGAGTGTTCCTGGGCACATAATACTGGTAGAGGTAGAGGTCGAGGGTCACAGTTGTTGCTTTAGGTGTAGGGCGATTGCAGCATATTAACAATGTATGCACACAGTACCTTAGCCTGTCGCCTCGTTTGTGAATTGAATGGATTGGATATGCGACTCCATATGGGGAATCTTGACGTTAGGGACCTGGCCCAGCCCTGCCTCTTCCTGGCGATGACGGGCAAGGACGGGCCCGCCCTTGGCCCGGGCTTTGCCCGCGCGCGTCCCGCATTGTGGGGGCGCGTGCAGCTACTTAAGCGCATCCGGGCCCGGGAAGGTAGGCAAAGGGGCGTCACTGGGAGCAGCGACAATGGTGAGAAGCGGTGCAAGTCAAATTCAGCAAATATACCTCTTGGCACACACATGCAGAAGCAGGTGCTGTCCTCATACTCTTAAACACCTGCAAAAACGTGTCTTCCTCCACAAAGTTAAAAAAAAATACCCCAAGTGCTGCGAATCAATATCAAGGACATGAAAAAATTGATCAATAGTGAAACGTCTGAATTATGGTAAATTAAAATCTTTCAAAAAATGTGTTTGATCAGTCCCCTGCCAAAGCACAACGGTCCAAGTTTCTTTTAAATGAAGATAAAAGATGTCCCTTTTCAAATCTATGTAGATTCCCATCAGTAGAGCAAATGGAAGAAAAGAAGGAATTGTGAAAGCCCTGTCTAAACTACTCCTTGAAGATATAACACTCCTGTAGCTTGGCTCCACAAAACAGTGCAAAAAAAAAAAGGTCAGGAGCTCCGCGCTCCCATACGTCTTTTGATGCTTTTTCAAGGCTGCAGATAAACTTGAAGAGGTGTGAACTAGTATGGAACAACTAATAAGTCTACACAAATGGCACTGGCAGAATTTATTAAAGATTTGCTAGGCTCAGCAGACACTGAAATGCATAATACATTAGATGAACTCCTTTTTGATTAACATGTTTGCCCAGGTTTAGTCTTTATATCAAAACCACAGCAGAAGTGGTTGAGCATACACCTCACCTCTGCAAGGTCTGGGAGATTCAGTGGCCACTCATCACATTCTGCAGGGGGTGTGTGTGCATCATCCAGCACCACTGTAAGACAGCATGAACTTGAGCCCCATTGGTCAGCTTCCAGTGCCAGCCCCGGCTCACAGCGGTGATGGAACCTGCCTACTGCAGCACCAGTCACAACCACCACGACTCTCTGACTCCAGCAGTACGCTGATCTGAAGCGATCACAATCGCCTCCGCAATAGTGCCAATCCATGGCATGAGACCTTTTGCTCTTCTATTGCCAGTAACCATGCACTAGCTGCATTCACAGAATTCATGGAGAATCTTGAAGAGAGCAAGAAAGGATGGAAGCAGTCATGTGGCACCTTGGGTAGGTGCCATGTATGCCACAAATCAGTTTACATTCGTCGTAAATTATCAAAAAAAATAATACTAATAGCATTGCCTTAAACCGTGTCCTACAACACGTTTTACCTCATCCCACTGTTAGTTGATATCACTTTGTTCCCATACTTTCGCTTTAAAATTTTGTCAATGGGTATTGTTCTTGGGAATTTTTTGTAACAAGCAAAATGCGAAATTCTCGAAATTATGCGGTTTTATGTCATCTTAATGGAAATTTCACCCAGTCCCAATTTACGCGTAATGAGAACGGTGGGAACTTAAAAGAGTACCAATATTACTGATGCATACAGAAGGAAGGTACGCACATGGTAGAGTTGTTGCAAACATATGTTTGCAATTTCGCATTATTTGCTCTACGCTCTGTCTCCCTTTTCAAATAATTCTGTTTTGCTCTCTCTGTCTTTCTCTCGTTACCTTTCCCTCCCACACATCGCTCCTCTCTCCCTACACCACTTTCTTTCGTTCATTCCATCACGCTAGCGCTTCCTTTCTCGGAATTTGCTGACCAGCTCACATTAAGTTAATGTATTGGGCCACAAAATGCTTTCTTGTAATTATCTGCCTGAATTATTATGTAAATTATTGATTACTTGTACATTAGTTTGTAGCTACTAACATCCGGAAGGTACTCTTCCAACGTGCAAATAGAAACGCGTTCCTTCGATTATGTAAAGTGCCGGACGACTTGATAAATGTGCCCATTTGAAAATCTTGTGGCTAATAGAAATGCATTTTGCAACATGATTTTATGTTCTGGAAGCTCTTGAGCACCAAGGAATGCTCTAACATTAAAAGCCAACTTGTATTTAAAAATATCCAAGTGTAGAACATTATCAAAGACAACGTGAGGCAGTGAATCGATGAACTATAATGTTCTTTAAAATATGAAAGTACCATATATTTACATTCTGAAATACAGGTCATCTACCCCTTAAAGATCTTACAAAGTTTCTAAATAAACATAGTTGATGTACATTTGCACACCTACAACTTTTATTAAGTTTGGTGTTGTTTTTTTTAGTAGTTGTATAGCTCACATAGTTCCATTAAAACAACAACACGGCGCCTTTCGATAATCCAGAGTATCATTCTCCATCGCATGTAGGTAGGTGTCTGTTGTAGTATTTTTGAAATATGCAAAATGTGCAAATTCTGTAATAAAGTTATTTTTTATAATTATAGTTTTTAATGACGCGTGGAGTCGCAACCTATGAATCAATAATGCTGCACTTGGAACGAGTTTCCTATGTTACTTAGAAGTGTAAATAATACTATGAAGAGTTATGCCCCATTTTCGTTTTAGATGCCAATATTTTAAACCCGGAAGTAGTTTCTGGTGTTCTACTCAATTTGCTCCTGTTAATTTTCCCCACCCAATTAGGGTCCCACTATGAGCCATTCTCCCTTTATTTCCGCTTTGCCCAAAGTGAATAGTCATATAAACCTTATGAGTTAGAGTGATTTGAAGGCAGTTACTGGACTATACAAATGGCTCCCCCCTTTGTTCTGTCATAAAACCCTACGAGCACAGACATTGCTACCACCTTTTTCCTTGCATTCATAACGGAATGAGTGACTCCAGAGTGCCAAACCTGTTGACCATATCCTGCATTTACTTTGAGATCTTAGCATAGGTTAGTTATACTTGAGTCTTATCTGGGTGGGAGGTGGGGCAAGGATTGTTCAGTCTAAGATGGCTATTACTATGTCAATGAGAAAGAAGTGAACTGCACTCAATATTTGTCTTTCTTGGTTGTTGAAACCAGTCTAGCCTTCTTTTCAACATCATCCCTAGGGGCCCGATTACAATGAGGTTAGGAAATCTTCCAGACCGAATCGGTTTGGAAATGGTTTCCGACTCACTCAGATCGTAGAGTCCAACCGACCGAGTATGATGCATCCGGATGCTCCCAGATATGATTTGGTTGGACTCCCCTTGACTTCAATGGGAGCCTACGTTCCTAAATGCATTGTAATCGGACCCTCGGTCGGGAAGACACATTCCCAATCCTATTCAGAAAGAGCAAATGCCATTAGGAGGCCTTCCTGACCCCATCGTAATCGGGCCCTTGGTGGGAATGCTTTCCTAACCACATCATAATTGGGTCCTTAGACGTAGAAGCAGCACTGGTGCAAACATCTGAACATGGTGTGCAGCCTGAGGCAGACATACAAAACAGCTTCTCCAAATCAAAATGCATCAACAGAACACCACACAAAAATTGGCACTAGCACAAGAAGCTTTAATAAAAGATGACCACTCTGGCAAAATGGTTTATGAAAAATGATGCATTCTAGTGACCTGCTTGCTCCTCATTATTTTCTAGAGCTCTGGTACAGTCAAGAAGACGTGTCAAGCATAATAATGCTCTTTTCTGAAGGAGCCCAACCAAAGATGGCAAAGGCTATGTCGCATCCTTCTAAGATGAGATGAGAAATTAGCATGCTTTTTCTGCATAATAATTATTATGTTAACGTTTTAGGGACTGTGATAAACTCTTCTTTTTTTACTTTCTGCATCAGATAGTTTTAGAAATTGTTATTATCATCAAAAAGATGTTCCTTCTGGTGTCAAGATGATCATAGCTTGGTGCTAGCAGTGGCTCCTCTCTGCACATGCTCCCCATTGATCATGTATTAGATAATACTGGTAGAATTCCGAACTTTTGAGGCCCGAAACAGGCATTAAAAGCATTCCAGGTCACAAGCGCCAAACCCTGGTAGAATCTGTGGAGGAGGTAAGGCTCGCACTGGAACAGAAAATAGGCCCTGGTACCATAATAAAAGTGGCCCCCATTTGCGAATCAGGTGGCTAAAATATTAGGCCAGGTTTGCAATAAAAAAATATAAAAAACGATGGATTTGATCTAGATCTGTGATTGAGGGTGAATGTTTGATTTGTTCAGCATTCTGTCCATCATCTATTCTTTTTGCATTTGCAGCCCTAAGTGGGAAGGGTATGGCCAGACGTGGGTCCCGTGCTCGCTATGCCACCAGATTCAAGCTAGCCTGGCTAATGAGAGGTGATACACTGAAACTGGTCCAGGGATGCTTGGTTCTGGTCCAGGGAGGACCTGGCCTGACAGTTCAGGCTGGACTGTTCCCACAGGGTGCAGGGTCAAGACTGATTTGCATATGGCTGGATCCAAACTAGAATGGCAAGGCGAGCAAAATAAACAGTGACTGGGGGTGAATGTTTGATTTGTTCAGCATTTTGTCCACCATCTGCTCTTTTTAGGTTTGCAAATAGAGCAGTTTTGAACTCGTAAAGAGACGATATATAGGTGTTTGCAAGGTGTGGGAGACTGAATGCATTTGTGCATGCTGCAGGCAATGTTTATGGTAATATTTGGGAAATCAACAGTAAAGACTGGCCCAGTAGACCATAAACCAGGCCCACAAACCCCCCAAAAACGGTCCCACACACTGATCTAACAAAACAGCCCCTTGGGCACTGACTGATTGCCCTATAGACGTGTTCGACCCTAGAGGAGGTATCCATTGGACTCCATGAAAGGCACGTTCTATTATCAAAATTGATATTGAACTGAAGTGGCCACCGTTATCTAGAAAGACTCCACTACTAATTGGTGAAACTGAGCTCCCCTCAAGGCAGGGGCAGAAACTGCCATCAAGATCTATATTCTGAGGAAGGTGAGGGATCTCAGAGATAAGTCAATGGGGAGTTGGAGGACGTCTGTCTGAGTCCGGGATATGGGAACCCAATACATCTGGATAACCTCACATTCCCAAATCATATGAGGAAAAACCTCCCACTGCAGTCTGTCATCTACAGCATTGCGGGGAAGAAACTCTATCCATCTTCCAAAAAGCATCCTGGCATAAAATACACTGTGAATAACTAAAGAAAACCTGGGAGTCTAACAAGGAAGAAAATTAATCCTAGAAAGTGATAAGACCAATGCCCAGCGCTTAGGTGCAGAAGAAAAATCCTTTCAAACATTAGCAAGGTGTTCATGTACCAACGCACATAGCCACTAGCAACAGTAGGTGTGTCCCAATGTCCAAAGATGGATTCCCATCAAAGTCTTGTTAATGATCAATATTATCATTTGGTCATCCAAAAGTAGGGATGGTAAGTCTCTAGATCATTGAGACAGGATCCATACCCTCCATGAGAGACAGGGTTGCAGCCCCCGAGTTGCTCGTAGACCATATGTTTGATCATTAGGTGGGAACTAGTGCAGTGCAGAAAGAAATATGTGAGAATAAAAATGAATAGAGAAAAACAGCGAGGTAAACTTTAATAGCTATCAGTCTCTTTCAGATTAAAACCAAGAACAGCGCAATCATAGCAGTTCAAACAAATAGCTGCTGAGGGGCCGACATGTTTCTGCCAAACAGGGAAAAACTCCCAAGGCTTTCTTCAGGGCCTCTGTTCTAAATAATTATTGCAACTGCATATGTGTAGTACATGTAAATCAATAAACCAAAACCAATCAGTGAAAAACCATAAAGGATATATGTAACTATTCCTCCATGTCACTTGGTGTGCTGTTCACCCATAATGACAGGGGATCGGACCTCACCTCACCTGGACCAAACTCAGGGTAGAGGAGGCCACGCGCTCTCCGTCATTGCCTCAGACTGATCCTAAGTCTGGGGGAGGCAGATACGTAAAATGAATTAGGTGGAGTCTTGCAGAGATCGCTGAATCTCTAGCCATCATTTTAGGCTTTCGACAATCACTGTCATCAAGGATGCCTAAATTCATCTCCAATGTGCTCTTCACTTCTAGCAACCTAACTTTTGCGTTTCTTACTAACGTACAATATCCCTTTGCGTTTTCTTGTTCCGAAATACATTAATTTTTTGTTTCTATGGCATCTCATTGTGTGGATCGGCTCAGCTTCGTCAGCCATAACCCATGCCAGAGTGGAGTCTCTTGGATCACCCAACCATCCCATCTCATCCATTTGATTGTCTTATGCAAACGTTAATGACCACCCTGATGATCTGTAGAAAATACAGAGTTGAAAATATTCCTTTATGCTAACAGTCAGTGACCACCTTGATGATTTGGAGCACAGCAAGCAGTATTAGGTCTCTCTACAGTAAACTGTGTAGAACTGGCTCCTCCAAATCAGCTAACTCTATCCCTATAGCTGGGTCACCCACTGTCCAAATAACAAGTCATTGAGCACTGGAAATTGAGCCGAGAGTAGTATAATTATACATCTGTCATAGCAAGGCCACCATCATACCAAGATAGGACACACTTATCACATTCCATCCTGGGACCAATATGTGTACATAGGAAAGTTCTGGAATATTGATATATCCTCAGGAAAAAAAGCCCGACGGATTTCAAAGAAATTGTTTTATGGGACATACTACAGGTTCAGAAGAAAGTCCATCATAAATAGGGCCTCCCTGCTCACAATTGTGATGGGAAGTGGTTCCCAGAGAAGTAGGTCTTCGTGTGTAGTCCTCAGGAGAGATGCCAGGTTTAGGCCCACACTTCTTGCATATCCCTACTAATGCATATCCCAAAGTGTTTAAAAGTGTCTCAGGCTATTTTCAATTGGGTTTGCCAATTCACTGCCAGATTCTGTTCCTGGAATGGGTACATTCTGATGAACTGCATAAGTCTCTGATCAGTCCATCTCAGGACCCTGGCATAAAGAAGTACGTCATCTATGTACAAGAGGCACATTCATCCCTCTGGAGAGAAAAGACAGCCCTGACGTGTACCTTTCCTTATGGGTTATGAGGGAAACTGCAATCCATTGACCCACATATGTTCTCACAGGTTCTTATATACATGTTCAGACCTTTGTACCTAGATTTTTGTGCTCAAGGACTCAGGAACGTTAGTCCCAATTAGGAAATCAAATGCTATTTAAAAGTCAACTAATGTGATCATTAAGGCCTGTATCAAAAACAGGGCCTTACAGGGAATTTAAACTTCTACTTTAACAGAGGCGTTGAATGGTAGGAACTGCCACTGTTGGGGTGTGACCAAGTTTTGGGCCTACTGTAATGGAAGCCATGTAGAGATCCCCTGGGAGGCTTTCAATGTTCAATGCCTTTACTACCACAGGTTATAGGTATTGCATTATGACCGAGGACAGTCCCTTGAAGAATTCCATTTGGGCATGGATATTTACCAGTGTTCATGGTCAACAACATCTATAACAGTTCAACCAGCTCATTTGTAGATCCAATTCTGCTTACACCTCATTAGTTATTCGGGGAATAGGTATGCCCACCACCAGTTAAGTCCAATCCACCACATCTGCTGATGGTTGTGCCGTACACAGGTTTCTATCATATTTTGCAAATGTCAGGGCAATGCGCCACAGTTTCGAAATCTTTTCTCATGATTTTGAATGCAGCTCTGGCAGAAGCTTGCATAGCTCTTCTCTAGATGCAAGCCAACAGTTGCTGTTCCATTTCATTCAGTGCTTGAAAAAAACACAGGTCACCAGTTGCGTTGCCTCCCCCATGGACATCAACAACTAGAGTACCACGTGAGTTGCCCGCTCCTCCCTACCCCTTCCCAAGAAGTCCTCAAAAGTTCGCACTAGGCTTCGTAGGTCAGGAATTGCCCCTGGGGCAAGTCATGTTGGGGCATCAGTTCCTTAAAGGGGACAAAGGTGTTCAGATGGTAACAGTCACCGACCGTCACGGGTCCAACCTCTGACCAACTCAAAAGTTTCTGGCCGTAAAAAGAGAGATAGGTTCCCCATGCAGTAAACCCACCAATGACAGTGCAGGGGCATCGAGTGGCACACCTCTAGTCTTCCTCGTACAATGCCGCCAGTTCTCAAAATTCACTCTTTTCCAATTATTTTTAATTCCTTGGGGGGGACACTCCCAATTGCTTTGGGAGGAAAAAAGCTTTGAGAGGCTCACCATGAAAACACTTGTAGATTTCATTAGTGCCCTATCAGCTGTATATTCTTTCAAAACTGTATCTGGTTTAATACCCCACCCTAAAAATTCCTATTGTAAAGTTGGGTGTGCACACACTCCTTGGCATAATTCATATAAGGAAGTGTTTCCCAAACTATGGGCCTTGATTCACGTCACAAGCAAATTTTGGGTGGGTTGTGAAAGCCCAAGCAATAAACAGATATGCCTTTAAATTCTGTATTTATCTTGTCACATTAACTGTGTTTCAAAGACAGAGGTCAAATGTCAGGCTTATTTATTTAACACTGGTACTGGTGTTTACAAGCTCCTCTCACTTTGCAGTCAGAGAAAGAATAGTAAAGTGAATTATGTAACAATCTTGCTGAAGTACAGTGAGTGTGAAAGGAAAGGCTATTGAATGTCATTGTATTTTAACACACAACAAGATGTAAATACCTGTAAATGAACTGTACAAATTCAGCAGTTAGTAAAACAAAGATGGAGCACATTTTTTACAATTCTGAAGTGTGATGGAAGCAAAGATTTCAGTTGGCTCATAACAAATCGAGACACTTTATTGAACAAATGATAACAATTCATTGAAACCTGATTTCCACACATTATCATTTTTGTACAATATAGTTTTATCAGTAAAACTATATGTCTGTGCAAATTTAGTGACCATTTCAATGGAATATCTAGTGTCTGTAAATGAGAGTGCGCTGCCACGCAATGCTTTAGTTACATTAAAAAAAATTCTGCTTCATGTCCATTAAAGTTAGGGGTTCTCGAAAGTTTGTTGCTCTAAAAAGTGGGTCGTGGGTCCAAAAAGTTTGGGCAACAGTGATATAAGGTATTTATGTCTCACCACTTACAAAGTTCACCAGCTGCCACTGAAAGATATTGTTCTTAAACACTCCTGTTTTTGGAGCACCGAGTTATGATTCTGTTTTTTAAAGGGATTAAGTCATTCAAGTTAAGTAATTGCTAACAGACAATAATAATCAACATAGAATATTCTTCTCCTACAAAAGCATTATTTTGTTTTCAAACAACATTTGGAGAAAACATCATAGATATTTTTCAGATTGTGACATGCCACATGGAATCAGAAAAAGTAGGTGTCATTTACGCCGAAAAAACATAACTTTATGTTAAAACTTTCTTGTTTCTTTCTCCACTGGCGTGCACTCTGACATAATGTTTCTTGGCTGAAGCTGGCCCTCCAGACGAGTTGGAAACGTCTTCCTTAATAACATCTTGAATGCTCAATCTCTCTTGCTTGATGTAGCTGTACTTTTTCTTGTGGTCAGGGACTATGAGTTGATGAGCTGGACTTTTCTTTCTCCTCCTGAATGTCAGCCAAAAATATACTTTGTTCACTGCCCTATTTTTCTAAAATAGGAGAGCAATGCGTAGAGGCGTGAGAGTTCCTCGTTAATAAAAAGGATGTCCCTCTCTTTGAAAACTATGAAGTAGAAAGGCAGTCACCGACTCCTGAAGCTCATGAGAAGAGCTCGAGTCTCTAGAGCAATGAATGTGACTTCGCCTTACTACCTCCTTTCACACACTTTTCTTCTTTGCAGCTACAAAGAGGTGTTGTATGACGGAACAACGCATGCATTTACCACGCATGCCGATTCAATGTGGTCTTTACCACACAAGTCTTAACCACGCAGATCCCTTTACCAAATATGCCATTACACCGAAATATACATCGTTCAGGCATGTATGGCAAAGACATATGTGTGGTAAAAACTTACAAGGTAAGTGCAACCCCAACATTTATATATATGAGCACTACAGTTAAAGACATTTGGGAAATAGCGCAGTGATGGGACACAGATATGATGAAAATACATTATTTTCAAGGAATTTTCCTGATGAAATTAAAGGGTACTTGCCAACACTGTGTAATAGAAAAGCAAATCACATTTATGTTTGAACACCTACTGCCACTTTAGATCGAACTGGTGGACCTTGGTCCTTCTTCAATGTTTGGAGCTACGTTTTAAAAATGCTAACGAACCCATCCATAGAAATGTTGCATATGATTAAGCCTCGAGGGAGGCAAAACGCGTCATGCTTGAATTGTCTCCAATAGAGAAAGGTAACAGCTCAGTTGGAGTGGCCTATCTCGAGTTACAAAGTGTAACTTGTGTTATGTGGAATATATATATATCCCTGCTACACAACTAACTTACTTGTGACCAGGGCGGTTCACCACCGAAACGCTTCGGGTTTTTGTTTTTGGCTTGATGTAATGAGGAATAAATAACTTTTCAAGCTTCAAAACATCTGTGTTTCCACGGTAGGATGCATTGCGTACGTGTACTGTAGTTCTAATAAAATATAAGTAATTATACCTCCGTGAGTGCTTCGTTTCTTCCTGCGGGAGACACGCTACTGGAAGGTGGAGCAGTATTTGATTTGCGAGTGCACCCTCGCAACGGAAGCACCCGCCTGGGAGTGCGGCGCTTTGGTGTTTGTTTGGAGCTGTAATATATATATATATATATATATATATATATATATTTCCTTTCTCCTTTGGCCCGAGATCAGGTTATTTTGGGCGCTCTTAGACGGTGCAAACAAGCCACGGCAGGGCCCCGCCGTAAAATTGCATTCCTGTTTTTCTCCGTAGAGAGATTTGCTCGTGCACTCCGGAATCAATTTTTCAACACAGTGATTACTCCCAAATCAGTGGTTTAGGTTTCTTTATTCATCACAGCTCAGCCAGCAGCAACTCTACGCGTTTCAGACTGAAACGCGTAGAGTTGCTGCTGGCTGAGCTGTGATGAATAAAGAAACCTAAACCACTGATTTGGGAGTAATCACTGTGTTGAAAAATTGATTCCGGAGTGCACGAGCAAATCTCTCTACGGAGAAAAACAGGAATGCATATATATATATATATATATATATATATATATATATATATATATATATATATATATATATATATATGTGTGTGTATATTACCTACTGGCGGTCGCCAGTAGGTATATAAAGTTAGGATTTTTTCTCTATGGGATTTTTGAAAATTCTATGTCTAATAACTTTGGCGTTTGTGGACGGAATTGGCTGAAATTTTCAGGAAAATGGCACATTTCGTTTCTGAGCAGCCCCTGAAAATTTTGGGGGGGTTCGTCAAGGGGGGGCCGAGAAAAAAGGGGGGTCCCAAAACACGTTTTTCCCATGTTAATTTCCATAGGGCGGTTGGCCTCACTTTTAGCCCGAACGGCTGAATGGATTTGCACGAAACTTGGCAAAATTGTAGGGACTGGTAGCCCGATGTGCCTTTTGTAGGTCTCAATATATGTGCTCCAGTGGATTTTGAGAAATTAACGTTTAAAAAAAGATATATATCTGTAACAGCGGACGGGGCAGCGGCCCAGGACGCGTACTTTTCGCGCAACGGAGCTTTGTGAAGCGAAGCTGATTGGTTCTCCGGCGTCTGTCAACATTCCAAACAGTCCGTAGCGGCCGCCATCTTGTCTCTCGGTAGGATCGAGAGACAAGAGGAGGCCAAAGCGAAGGGGCAAATGACCATAAGGGGGCATAGTAGATTGTCGCTGACCCCCTAGGTTTGATGTGGAGGTTTTAAAAGGGCCCCGCGGGGCAAAAAATAAATAAATAATAATAATCGAACAGCTGAATGGATTTGCACGAAACTTGGCAAAATTGTAGGGACTGGTAGCCCGATGTGCCTTTGCTAGATCTCAATATATGTGCTCCAGTGGATTTTGAGAAATTAACGTTCAAAAAAAGATATATATCTGTAACACCGCACCGCTTCGCGTACTTTTCGCGTTACGGAGCTTTGCGAAGCGAAGCTGATTGGCTCTCCGGTGTCTGTAAACATTCCAAACAGTCCGTAGCGGCCGCCATCTTGTCTCTCGGTAGGATCGAACAGCTGAATGGATTTGCACGAAACTTGGCAAAATTGTAGGGACTGGTAGCCCGATGTGCCTTTGCTAGGTCTCAATATATGTGCTTCAGTGCATTTTGAGAAATTAACGTTCAAAAACAAGATATATATCTGTAACAGCGCTCCGCTTCGCGGAGATAAAATTATATGTGTATTACCTAGCTGTTGCTAACACCAGTTAGCGACGGCTAGTAGAAGATAGCGACCATCTTGGGCCCCACTTTGCATGTGAGTGATATTTATCACTAATGACATGCAAAGTGGGCATGCCAAGATGTTAGCGACTGGAAACAGTCGCTAACATCGCTATCTCCTATTATCAACTTTTGGAAATATTCGAGATAAGCGCGAATATCTCCAAAAGCTACCACCTGCCCTGAGCAGTTCTTAGCCATGTTATCCAATGGGAGGTGGATAACATGGCTAAGAGCATTAGCTCGGTAATGCATGAATATCGCTGAGTTTTCAGCGATATTAATGCATTGCGGTCGTTTTTTATCGTATTTCCGAAAAACCTTGATAATAGCAAGGTTTATCTGCGATAATTTCTGACGGTAAAAAAATCGTTGCTAAGCATCGTTAGGGATAAATATCGCTTAACTTTGGTAATATGCCCCAACGTCTGTTAACGTCCGATTCGAAGGAAATCAGGAAGTGTTGAAAAACATTGTCTGCGCCTTCTTGTCTTTTTTCAAATGCCACACTTTTGTCGTGCACGGCAGCCATTTTAGATGCCTTGACCAGACCCACTCTGTGCACGCTGTCGATCCTTAGCATGGCTCCCCACCCTCGCAAGCATCTCCCCCAGGCAGTGGTCATCCCCGCTCTCTGTCTTATGCATGGGTAATAAACCTCCCCCCATCTGCGCTGCTCTTCCCTGAGAATCACACCCTGTGCCCGCCCGACACTTCCCTTTCGCCCTATTCACTACCGCACCCTCTGACACTCCTTTTCCTCTGTGTCCGATTGTCCAGGCTGGTCCTAGGGTATCAGCTAGCCCTGCAGATGTAGTTTATGGCCACAGCTGTAAAGAATCACCCCTCTTCAAAGGAGTTATAGTAGATCAAGGCCCACACTCGATGAGATCCGTCACAGCAGAAGCGTTGCTATTATCTGAAAACCATCCTGTATTGTGATTGGGGAGGGGACCGAGCCTGAAGCGGAAGATTCCAGGGATGACTCTTTGTACATCAAAGTTTTTACAATTATGTGTCACATTAAATATATATAGCACTCCGACAAAGTAGTAAGATTATAAAACTTTAATAATTTATAAATATATACAAGAAAACAAAAATACTAATAACATATAAACATTTATAGGGAAAAACAACGAAGTAGCGGTCGGCTGTGCGAATAGTCCCAACGCAGCACAACGTCCAGATTTCCGGCATGGGGCGTCGCGGGGGGTGGGTCATCAGTAGCAAACTGTTGTGCGAATAGTTCCAAGGCAGCAGAACGCGCCGAAATCTAGATGACACGAAAGTGATGTCTAGTAAGTTGCCACCCAGCAAATAACGGCATGGGGCGTCGCGGGGGGTGGGTCATCAGTAGCAAACTGTTGCGCGAATAGTTCCAAGGCAGCAGAACGATGGCACCAAGGTGATGTCCAGTAAGTTGCCGCACTGGTTTTGGTATCCTACAATGCTGCTCCGAATAACGGCGTGGGGCGCCCCGGGGGAGCCGGCGTGAACGGGCCTCTCCAGGTGGAGTGTCATCTGTTGTAGTGGGGCGCCCCTTTACCGTTTCAGTTGCCATTCCGTCCGTTTTTGGTCCACTGTGTCAAATGCCGCAATTCAGCTGAGTTGCGCCCACTCTTGCGGTGCAGCGATAGGCGGCTGTCACAGGACTCTCAAAATGGCGGCAGGCTGTTTCCTTTTTGGGCCTGGTCCACTGAAATGGCCCTGGGACACCTTGGAAATCGGACGCTTGTCTGCTAGGTCTTGGACCCCATTCTCGAAAGCGTCCCCTCCGCCTTGAGAATTCATCAAAAGTTTTGGGGGCTCCGACTCCTGCAGGCTTCTGGTGGGGAGCGGCTGCCATGATTGCTCGCGGAATGACCACGACTGAGCTACGAGATGGTGGTGCTCTCATGCTGACGCCAGCTTCAGTCTGAAACATCCAGAAACAAGGTGCGGCTTTCATCGTTTGGGAAAAAAAAAAAGTTTTCATCCAATGAAAAGTGTTGTTTTTAGGTCACATGATCAAGCCTTCCATCATTAGGAAACCAAAAGTAAAATGAACCAATGAAAAGTTTTATAAACAAGTCACATGACCTGTTATGCGGCATAGGGTGTAAAATGCGGAGAAAATACGTTGGCACGTGAGGCGGCGTCAGTAGCGGACCGATGTGCGAATAGGCCGAAGGCAATACAACGCGCCAAGATCCGGATGGCACCGAGGTGGTGTCCAGCAAATTGCAGCACTGGTGTGGCCATCCTACAATGCTGAAAGTCGGCGTGGGGCGCCCCGTTGGCCTGTGAGTTTGCGTCAGTAGCGGACCGATGTGCGAATAGGCCGAAGGCAGCACAACGCGCCAAGATCCGGATGGCACCGAGGTGGTGTCTAGTAAGTTGCCGCACTGGTGTGGCCATCCAACAATGCTGAAAGTCGGCGTGGGGCGCCCCGTTGGCCTGTGAGTTTGCGTCAGTAGCGGACCGATGTGCGAATAGGCCGAAGGCAGCACAACGCGCCAAGATCCGGATGGCGCCGAGGTGGTGTCTAGTAAGTTGCCGCACTGGTGTGGCCATCCTACAATGCTGAAAGTCGGCGTGGGGCGCCCCGTTGGCCTGTGAGATGGCGTCAGTAGCGGACCGATGTGTGAATGGGGCCGAAGGCAGCGCAACAATATTTTCGGAATAGAAGACACCACTAGGCGCTGAGATGCCAAGATCCGGATGGCACCGAGGTGGTGTGTAGCAAGTTGCCGCACTGGTGTGGCCATCCTACAATGCTGAAAGTCGGCGTGGGGCGCCCCGTTGGCCTGTGAGTTTGCGTCAGTAGCGGACCGATGTGCGAATAGGCCGAAGGCAGCACAACGCGCCAAGATCCGGATGGCACCGAGGTGGTGTCTAGTAAGTTGTCGCACTTCTGTGGCCATCCTACAATGTTGAAAGTCGGCGTGGGGCGCCCCGTTGGCCTGTGAGATGGCGTCAGTAGCGGACCGATGTGCGAATGGGGCCAAAGGCAGCGCAACAATATTTTCTGAATAGAAGACACCACAAGGCGCTGAGATTCCAAGATCCGGATGGCACCGAGGTGGTGTCTAGTAAGGTGCACTGGTGTGGCCATCCTACAATGCTGAAAGTCGGCGTGGGGCGCCCCGTTGGCCTGTGAGATGGCGTCAGTAGCGGACCGATGTGCGAATGGGGCCAAAGGCAGCGCAACAATATTTTCTGATTTGAAGACACCACAAGGCGCTGAGATGCCAAGATCCGGATGGCACCGAGGTGGTGTCTAGCAAGTTGTGGCACTGGTGTGGCCATCGTACAATGGTAAAAGTCGGCGTGGGGCGCCCTGTTGGCCTGTGAGATGGTGTCAGTAGCGGACTGATGTGTGAATGGGGCCAAAGGCAGCGCAACAATATTTTCTACTATATTTTCGGAGTAGAAGACACCACAAGGCGCTGAGATGCCAAGATCCGGATGGCACCGAGGTGATGTCTAAGTTGCGGACCGATGTGCGAATGGGGCCAAAGGTAGCGTAACAAGATTTTCTGTATGGAAGATACCACTAGGCGTTGAGATGCCAAGATTCGGATGGCACCGAGGTGATGTCTAGCAAGTTGTGCCACTGGTGTGGCCATCGTACAATGGTAAAAGTCGGCGTGGGGCGCCCTATTGGCCTGTGAGATGGTGTCAGTAGCGGACTGATGTGCGAATGGGGCCAAAGGCAGCGCAACAATATTTTCTGACTGACACCACAAGGCGCTGAGATGCCAAGATCCGGATGGCACCGAGGTGATGTCTAAGTTGCGGACTGATGTGCGAATGGGGCGAAAGGCAGCGTAACAATATTTTCTGTATGGAAGATACCACTAGGCGTTGAGATGCCAAGATTCGGATGGCACCGAGGTGATGTCTAGCAAGTTGGTGTGGTCATCCTACAATGCTGAAACTCGGCGTGGGTCACCCCATTAGCCTGTGAGATGGCGTCAGTAGTGGACCGATGTGCGAATAGGCCGAAGGCAGCACAACGCGCCAAGATCCGGATGTCACCGTGGTGGTTTCATAGTTGAGAGGCACTTCATCTGCAGTTGGGCGCCGAGATCCGGATGGCACCGAGGTGATGTCTAGCAAGTTGCTGTACTGGTGTGGTCATCCTACAATGCTGAAATGTAGTGGGGCGCCCATTTACCGTTTCAGTTGCCATTCAGCTGAGTTTCGGCTGCTCTTGATGCTATAGCGACAGGCGGCTGCAAGAGGACTCTCAAAATGGCGGCCTGTTCTTTGGATTTGGGCCTGGTCCACTAAAATGGCCCTGGGACACCTTAGAACTCGGACGCTCGATTTTTTTTTCCTTTCCTGTACATGCAAAAAAAGGTAAATGCCCGGTACGTTACACGCTTCATCTGCCACGATGAACTCTCCAGATGAACCGAAAAAATATATAGTTGTGGTAACTATACCATGCATCGTCATATGGAGAGGTGGCACCAATTAATTATAGTGCTGCATAAAAGAGAGATTTGGAGGAGAACCCCTGACCTGCTAGTACATTCATCAAAGAAGTGGCACTGAGAGCTTCAGAGGCAAGGGAAACGGTCCCAAATATTTAGAAGAACTTTGGAAAGATTAAAATGACATGTTTAGATTGTGGTAAATTAATTTCATGTGGACAGATGAGTGTTACTCTAATAAATACAGCATATGAACATCATCATAGTCGATGGTTGGTAGAGACATTTTGACTATATCCTGGACCTGCTCGTCCTCGCCCAAAATGGCGCCGGAATAAATGGGACTCGTAACTCCTTGTTGTGTACTGGTTGCAGAACCTTGAAATCACGAGATACGTATGCAGTTTTGAAGCACATGGCGGGCGGGGACGAGAATTGATTGAATATTTCGACATCCCTATTGATATTAAGTTCTGATGTGTTATTGATTACTGTACTGTTGAAAATTCGAATTAACGTCACCCATGGTACTTGCCCGCAAATGTATATCTAGATAATTTTATTGTAACTGGCCCTGTCGTATTTTAATTATAAAATGTACGTCCACCGATTCCGTAACTGTTACACACCTTAGTTCTTGCAACCTAATGGCCCGCCCGTTACGTTCCTCTACAGTGTAAATGTCTATTCATCATATACGATTACAGTTTGCTCCGTGGCAGGCCCACGTGGTTATAGGCTCGTATTTGTATAATGAAATTTTCACAATAAAGGTTTTTAAAAGAAAACATGGTAGTAGTATATACATTGGTAAAGTTTTTAATAATAGTCACTGTTTTAGAATCATTAAAAGGCAAGTGAAATAAAGCAGACCAATTACATGAAGGGTAAAAGGTATAATACGAAGGAACGCAGTAAAGATAAATGGTCAAGGGCTGTTGTGTTTTCTATTCCTGCAACATAAAGTGATCGATAAGAATCTCATATTCAGGCGTATCGGCGACTAAGACAGCAGGTCGACCCTCTTTTGCTCAACGGCTCCGTCATGGGACGAAGAAACGCTCTTTTTCTCGAAAAAAGAATATATTTTACTTGCAGGACAGTTGTAAAATTTCCGGGAAAGTACATTAGCCTGGAACATTATAACATATATTTAAGAAAAAATAATGTTCGGAAGTAATTAAAAGCGTAATTTTTAGGTGATATGACCAAGGCTTTCATCATTAGAATAAGAAAAGTAAAATGAACCAATGAAAAGTTTTATTAACAAGTCACATGACTTGTTATGCTTACGTTACGCGCTGCGCGCCCCGGATGACTTCCGGATGCGCTAACGCGGCGCGTCATATGACGCATTACGCGACAACGCAGGTCCAGAATATAGTCAAAATGTCTCCACCAACCAGCGGTCGAAACACAACCCCTTTCAGCAGGCTAAATAGTTCTGTTAAATGACAACAGAAGGGACAGGCAACAAGAACCATCAGTCAAAGAGGGGAGGGCTAGTTCTTGTCTACCGGGTTACATTGGGGCGCTACCGGAACTGATCGAATTGGTAGTCTACAGTGTTTCTGGATGTTTCAGACTGAAGCTGGGGTTAGCATGAGAGCACCACCATTTCGTAGCTCCGTTGTGGCCATTCCGCAACCAATCATGGCAGCCGCTCTTTATCGTTATTTTGGGCGGGGTGGGTGGCGTTCAGTTCATCTCACTAGTTTTGTATTTGTTATGAGGGGTTGTTCCTAATGTTTCTATTTTAGCGAGGTCAAAAAGAGATCCCATTAGTGGCCTACTGATTTTACTCGATTCTTTTTCTTTTTTTTTACACGATTTTTCGTTATCTGCAAAGACTAAACAGAGTATTGCGACTCTGTGTTTGTTTGTAAATAGAGAATGAACCAAAGAGAACTAATTCTAAAATAATAAATACTTGGATAACAATCAATCAAATGGAGAGAGAAGCAGGCACGACGGATTACAACGGGGGCAAAGGCCTGCGTTAACTACCTTTCACTATCTGCAAAGAGAGAGTACTCCTAATAGAAATGAGGGGGGGGGCACCATTCAAAGCAGATCAGTGTGCATAAACACGAAAATGTTTTCACTTACCACGTACTTGACATTCGACAGCTTATGATATTTGCTATTAAAAAACCATTGAAATTCACTGAAAAAACCATAGGTTATAGACCATATATAGTTAGGAATTAGCATTTACAAAACCTTGAAAATTCACTGAAAAAAACATAGGTTATAGACCATATATAGTTAGGAATTAGCATTTAAAAAACCTTATTTTACTCACACAAAACCATTGAAATTCCATATATAGTTAGTTGCACTAACTATATATCGCGCACCCGCAATCCACTGCTGATGATGTCACATATTACATCATTCATGACATGGTCAGTGACATCACTGATGGCATCACTGATGACATCTCAAATGACATCACTGATGACATCACTGATGACATCTCATTTGACATCAATGACCACATCACTGATGATATCATTCATGTGACAATACAATGCATCTCCTCACATTTTAATATAACCTCTGTTTCACGCAGTGTTAAATACAGAGTATAATTTTTGAAACCATTGACACACCAATACTAGTTACTACATACGCACTCACTGATTCCTACGTCTACACACACATTCACTCATTCACCCATACAATCATTCATACATACAATCACTCATCTTTACAACACTATCATATGCACTCATACACCTATACAGACACTCACACTCTGCCACTCATCCATGGAGTTACTCACACACCTAGTCAGTCCTGTAAAGAATCAATCACACTTCCATTTTCTTGTCTATACAGTTAAACATAGAGCACCTTACATTTTCAAACATATACTAACACATACTTACTTTCTTATACAATCATTGATACAAGTACACATTGATCTGCACAGAGTCACACACCTCCCAGCCAGCCACACACACACTCGGTCTCCCATACAAATACTTGGATAATCAATCAATAACCCATATAGTTAATCATATAGCTACTGATCAACACATGCAGCAGTTTACAGAACAACAGACATAATGATGCACAAATTAAGACAGTTTAGTCACTAACCCATGCACTCAGTGAGACACATTTAATCACTCACTCATACATTCAGTCATGCACCTACTAAATCCTTCGTCCAGACACTTATACATCTACTCATTCTTCAATATGTAAAACATATTTAAACTTTACAGAAACACACAGTCACTGGATGATGTCATCAGTGATGTCATCAGTGATGTCATTTGAGATGTCATCAGTGATGTCATTTGAGATGTCATCAGTGATGTCATCAGTGATGTCACTGACCATGTCATGAATGATGTAATATGTGACATCATCAGCAGTGGATTGCGGGTGCGCGATATATAGTTAGTGCAACTAACTATATATGGAATTTCAATGGTTTTGTGTGAGTAAAATAAGGTTTTTTAAATGCTAATTCCTAACTATATATGGTCTATAACCTATGGTTTTTTCAGTGAATATATATATATATATATATATATATACACACACACACACACACAAAAACACATACACACCCCGACTCGAGCCCTAAAATGCCCCCAGGCCAAAAAACTACCCCCACACCGGCCCCCACCCTGAGCCCTAAAACAGTCCCCTAAACTCAAAAATCTACCCTGATCCCTCCCCCCCGCCCTTAGCCCTAGAACGGACTCCAGGCCAAAAAAATAACCTAACCCCAGCCCCCCACCCTGAGTCCTAAAACCACGCTCAGTCTTGAAAACTGCCCTTCCTCCCTGCCCTGAGCACTAAAACTACCGGCTGAAAACCACCCCCTCCTCTCTGAAAACTAACCCCCTCTCCCCCAAGCCCTACTTACCAAGCCGCGTCCTCTACCGTCCATTCCTTCTGATACTTTTTGTAACTCTCCCCCCATCCGGTCTCTGGAACTAGACTACTGACTTCTGACTGCCTTAAACATGCATATGCGTGGTACAGCCTTAAACATGCATATGCGTGGTAGCATATGTGTCATTAAGGCAAGCAGTGCTTGTGTGGTTACGGAATGCATATCTTAGTCCATGTGGTTAATGCCATTTCCCAACAAAGAGGACCTGCTGTTCGCACTATCATCTGCCTCAATTGGACCTCTTTTCTTAAGACAGAGCAACAAACCAACATATGTTAATAAAAATATGACTGCTTGTTTTGGCGCATTATGTCCTGGAAGATAATGAATTATCTGGGTTTGCAAAACTGCTCCAAGTCATGCCATACAATCTTAGTATTGCTGGTTTTCTATACCTGTAGATCTGATACTGTTCATTGTTAGGGTATAGCATAGCAAGTGCTAAGTGCATAAATAAAAAGTATAATTTAATCCGTTTTTGGTGGCTCCAAAAATGGATTCCAGTGTGAACGATGCAATTAACCATTGATTTTTGCATCACCCTTTCATTCTTTTTAAGGTAGGCTAAATTCAAGTTGTCATACCCCTGAAATACAATCATCTAGTTTAAATCAGGCCTGGCTGGTAGAGATCAAAAGCCATTAACATCTGATTACCGTTTGGTTGATTATGCAAAATAACTTTGGTGTTATAAGCCCAATTCTTGGATAGGCACTAATACACTGCAAACACAAACATGTTAATTCAATAGATTTGACATGTCTATGTTGAATGCAGATGAAAGGATAGAAGAGTGACTGCATGGATGAATGAGTGACAGAGTTAATGGATTGTTGTCGTATTGTATTCTCGCCTGTTAGTGTTATCAGCAAAAAAGTAAAACGCTGGACATAGATTAAACTTCTCTAAGACGTAGATGACTGTTCACAGAGCCAGTATTTTTCCTACTTCACGTAAGCACCAAAAATGGATTGGATCACAAAGCTCCTGTCACAAGAACTCATTAGCCACAATAAATAGAATATTAAACTATGACATTGCTGTATAAAACATAGCTTTGATCATGTCATCTCCGCAAGAGAAGATACTTGACAATTTCCTACCTGAAGAGAAATATGTTCAGACATTACTCAACTCTTTGCCTTGATAGCAATGCTACGGTTAGATTTGAGTATCGAAAATTCAGACAACCGCACTAACAGATAAAGGAACCATTCAACACAGAGTGGGTGGTTGTTCACAAAGTGGTTGTTGCTGTCTGTGCTTCACTGATCTGAATAGGGAATCCATGTCTCAAGAGCAACAGAGAAACAAAGAACCAGCAAATAAAGTGCTTGCCATGAAGCCCCACGCCCTACTAACACATGGAAAACATTTCAGAATTTTCCAGGCCCGAAATTGGATGGGTGCAATGATCACATCCTTGGGCGACTTGACAACCAGGTTTGGCCTCCAACTGGACCTGAGCATTTTCAACAATTTCTAATACAAGGACCAACCGAGATGAACTGAGAACACTGAGACAAAGAGCTTAGAGACTCCACTGTACACCTTCAAGAAACAGCACTCACTTGACTAATGTTTGCTGAAAACGTTTCCTAGCATTAAAGAGAAGTTTTTTTCTGCTAGCTGATGCTCAGTGATATTCTAACAAAGTGGAATACATAAGTCAAGAATTGCCATGATGAGTTAAGTGAATTATACATGAAAGACTAGGGGCAGTTAGACCAAAAGTCTAACTTGGACCAAAAGTCTAACTTTATTACTTTTCAGGTATCACAAAGGTAAAATTAGACCAAAAGTCTACCTTAGATCAAATGTCTAACTATATAACTTTTTGGTATTCACAAAGGTAAAGTCTAATTTAGGCCAAAAGTCTAACTTTACTCATAGTAACTTGACTTTGTGAATACTGAAAAGTAGTAAAGTTAGACGTTTGGAATACTGAAAAGTAATAAAGTTAGACTTTTGCACTAAGTTAACCTTTTGGTCGAATTTTACTTTTGTGAAGCTGGCCCTAAATGTACAGAGTGCTGACTGTCAAATCAATTAAAAGAAGGTCACAAAACCGAGTCTTACCGGGAGCGCACACACTCTAAAATGCAGAAGGATGGTGGTTAGTTTAAGAGTGGTGACAACACCTTTTCATTGCCTCTAAGCTTCCAGGGAATGATGCAGACAAGGCATTATAATTACTAATACTAAGAGTAATAACAGGTGTTATTTACATCACCATAAAAGGGCAAATCTGCAGAAATGTACCAAGTAGGCCAAGCTAGTATTATTATATTTATTATGATCACCAAACAGGAGAACTTGGATGGGCAGGTTCACTTCTACGTTCTACTTCCCAACTTTGCCACTGAATCATCCATTACACCTCTTCCTCCTGTGTTCAGTCTAGTTTTCACTCTTTCTCTTTGCTCTCTTTTAAACATTGGAGTACATGTTATTTTCGGCGGTGATTGTAACATAATTATTGACCCGTGTTAGAAATGGGATTTCTGGTTGACTAAGGCTTGCGCCAAAGCCAGGCAGAAACCACCACTCTAGTTAGCGCAAGGGAGTTACACGCCAAGATAACCCCTGTTCACCCCCTTGGCAACGTGACACGAGCAGTAAGGCTGATCCTGGAGGCAATGTGTAAAGCATTTGCGCACGCACCCCCCAGCAACAACATCCAAGGCCCCCCACAAAAGGAACTCCACACAAGGTTATATCATAAATAGCCTTTGTATTCTCAAAACACATTAGAATAAAAATCACAAGATGTACAGTGTGCCAACTGGCATGGGCAATATTTACAAGGGACTATGTACACTGACAGGGTCACTTGGACCACTGCCAGCATCAGCACTTGGTAAAAGTGAACTAAATCATAAACATACAAGTAAAGTATGACATAGAACATACAGCCAGTAAACACTGATAATCACTGCACTGTGCTATGAAATCCATCATGCACAGTATCCCACAAGTCTAACTACATTAGACCCTCACCACCTAAGTAAACCTTACACTAGGGGCGTAAATCACACAGGGAAGTATAATCTTCCTAACATAAACCTAAACAGGTAAAACAACCTCCTAAGCATAAATCATATCTAGAGGCATCAAACAGGGTGTGCAAAACATACTATACACAGTCCATTTCCTAACACCCAAAGCATTAGCACATAAATCACCTTAGGGCCTGCACCCTATAAATGTAACAACCCCCCGGCCAACTGGCCATCTCAATTAAGGGGGCTCAAACGTCCTATGTCCAGAGAGTCAGGGCTGCTGCCTATGCAGTGAAGGTCAAGGTTGCACCACAGCGCCAAAACCTAAACGTGGCAGTTGCCCACTACTTGCTGGGCAGCTGAGAACAATGAACTGGGGCCTAAACACTGCAGCTGGTGCTAAGTGCTGCGCAGCTGTGGAGGCCAAGGTAGGGGCGAAGGGAGTGCGACTTACTCCCGGGTTCACAAAGAACATGTCCCCTAGAAAGAAATGCCTAAACGGTGCAGCTGCCCACTACTTGCTGGGCAGCTGGGAAATAAACTGCAGCATGGGCTCTCACTAGCCCTTTAGAACAAGCTGCGCCAAAATGTGGGAGCCCTCTGGCTCTGGAAATAAATCCTGCACAAAACGGTGGAGCCCTCTAGCTCTGGGAATAAATAGTGCACCGTATTGGAGCCTTCTAGGCTCTTACTACACACATGCCCCTCAGATCTGGTGCTTTAAAAGAACTGTGCCCCCTAGGAGCCATCTAGGCCCTAAAAATAACTGGGGTCCTCAGGGGCAAGAACATGAGCCCCTCCGGCCCTCGGGACCCCCACGGGGGCCTTTTAAATAATTATGGCCATCGCTGGAGCCACGCATGGCTCAGTAAAACGGTGGGGCGGCCCACTGCCATCCGGGGCCGCCCTAACTCTGTGCTCCACATGGGAGCGGGAACAGGAATGCCCCCCCGTGCCCAGACCCAACCCTAACTCACCGAGCTGCTCACTGGGGGACCGGTCTCCTTCCTGTGGCGGGGCTCCTCTCACTGGTGTCGGGCATCTGCGGGGCTCTCTCCACACTAGGAGAGCCCCACACACCAGCAGTGGCACTTGCGGCGCGGGGCTTCCCTTCGCTCCTGGGAGCCCAGCGCTGCCGTTGGTGGCCGCAGCCACCTTGGTTCTTCACCCGGGCTCCCTCTTGGGAGCCCCAGGACTTGGCACTCGAGGAGGCAGGGAGGGCTCCGGATCGCCTCTCTTGAAACGCCACTTCCGGCGGCGGGCGCGGGACTTCCTTTGGAAACCGGAAGTCCCGCCCGCCGTCAGGCACCGTAGTGCCTGACTTCCTATTTTGCCGCCGGCTGCGGCGGTGATTTCTCGGGCACAAATGAGGGGTAGGCTCCCTCGGTATAAAAAGTAAATAGCGGGGTGGGCACCCGCGGTGATAAATAATTAAATAAGCGGGGTGGCACCCACGCTAATTAAAGAAATAAAATGAAGACGCAGGGTGAGAACCTGCACACAGGGAAAAATCCCATAAAAGGCAGATGGCCATAAGGCAGGGTGGGCACCTGCACTAAATAACGAAAATAGCGGCCATGAGGGGTAGGCTCCCCCAATAAAAGGGCAAATTAGGATACAGTGCTTCCCAGGCGCTAGGGGGGCACAGAGACCACCAAGCCCCCAAGGAATGACCCCTAAAGAAGGAAAAGGGTCCCAGCAGTCCGGGGCATCAGGAGGGGCAATGCAGGGCCCAGGGGCCAGCATACAGGGCACTCCAGCAAGGAGACAGCCCCCATGGCGGTCCCTCCTGGGCCCCACTAGCAGCAAGCCCCCTCCTGTTAGAATCCAAGCAAGAACTCCAGGTATCCAGGCATCTAGGGGCAGGGCAGGACCCAGGGGCCAGCATACAGGGCCCTCCAGCAGGGAGGCAGACCCCATGGCGGTCTCTCCTGGGTCCCAGAAGCAGCACACCCCTGCTAGATTCAAGTAGCAAAGACAAGAACATTTACTTGGGGTCACAGCCCCTCTTTTATACACAGCAATCCTTTGTTGTCAAAGGTGCAGGCAAGGGGCGAACCAAGGGGCGAACCAGATGCAATTGGTTCTTGAGCACTTTGTTTTGCTCAGCCCCTCTGCATATTCACAGGATGGGTCAGGGACATCAGACACACCACAGGGGATGGAGCCAGCATTGTGGAGGGAAGGCCCAGCCCTATTCAGTTCCCAGATTCACCCCTCCCTTCCATCAACATGCAGATCTCTCCATTCACCACCGGGGCAGACCCATCCTGACTCCTGGAGCCAGGCACACCATCCAGCTCCAGCCAATCACAAGCCAGACTGCCAAATCACATTAACTGCACAGACATGGCACTTCCACACTAGACACAATACATCTGTGCACATAATCGCGCAGCATTTAATCACACGAGTCCGCACATACCAAACTTGACCCTGCACTCCCCACACATCAGGAACTACCATAGACACACATATCCCCCATGCATTCCTATGGGAGGGCAGGCCAATCTCACACACGCACTCAGAGAGCGCACGCACTTTACACTGGGACACTGTGTCAAAGTGCGCAAAGACCAGAACTCACTATAATTATGTCATATTAAAAGGCAAAAAGTTCAAGGGTGAACCTGCCATAAGGGCCAAGTCCAACAACCCATATATAGACTGTTCCTCCAAAGCAACTCTCATCCCCTCCCCGCTGCACCAACATTTGAATACTTTAATTTCCTAGAGATCTCTTGTTGATTCATGGAGATTCTGCAATCCGTGAATACACCTTTTTCTCTCCTACTCACCTCTCCCAATCTCGCATAGACTATTTATTTGTTTCTAAAGCACTTACACAATACATAATACATGCAGACATTGGTTCTATATTGATTTCAGATCATGCCCCAGTGATCTTAAGATTTGGAATTACTCCCTGATAATGAGTCTAACAGAAGATGGCGATTTAATACAACTTTATTAATTGGTCAGATCTTTACTTCCTCTTTTGTGTCCTTTATTACTGACTTCTTTAACCGTAATTTATCCTCTGATTCTTTGCTGTTGGATGGGATGCTTTTAACGCCTCAGCCAGAGATTTTATGATTTCTTATGTGCTAAAAAGAAAAAATTGAACTCCCAGAAAGCTTCTGAACTTCTTAAAAACATTAAGATGTTAAAAATACTTTATACTACCTCTAACTCTAAAGCTGACCGTAATAATCTTATTGTAGAAAAATGTAAATACAATAAACTATCTACAGAAAATGCCAGCTCCTATCTTCTTGAAGGTAGTGCTCGTTACTATGGCGGCCAGAAAAAAGCTAGCAAACTCCTTGCCTCTTATCTTAAAGTTAAGAAAGACCGTATAAATATTTAATATATTCAAAATGCTGATTCTTCCAGAGCAACCAAGAATCTAGATATTTTATAGGAATTCAAAAAATACTATACGTAGCTTTACACTCCTGAGGATACTCTAGACCGTACGCAAATACAACAATACCAAAGACTCGATTCCAAAACACTTTCTCACTGATATTGATATTTTATCCTTAGAAGATTACACCTCCATTAAAGATTTCTCTCATGCCCTATGTCTCATTAAAACAGGAAATGCTTCTGGTCCGGATGAATTTCCTGTGGAATTTTATTCTCACTTTTCTAAGTTGTTTCTACCACATCTCAACTCGCTGTTTACATTTTTCATTTCTTCTAAGGCCTTTTATGGTATCTTTCAGGATGCACTTATTTGTCTAATTCCCAAAGAATGTAAAAATGACAGACCAATATCTTTAAATAATTCGACTATAAATTATTCGCCAAAGTACTTGCTCTTCGTTTAGAACCACGTTTGCCATCTATCATTTGTCGAGAGCAATCTGGTTTCATTAAAGGTAGGTCCATCTTTGGGAAGAAGTTCCCAAACCTCCATAAACTTATTTTGCCTTTTTAGATATATTGTATTTCTTGCATTATTTGTCTTTTTCTTATTTTACAGTGATGTATATTTTAAGTCAAGTCAAATCAAAATAGTTTTATTCGGTGCATAATGTACAACTATAAAAAAGCATTCCAATAATATAATATGTATATTTAATTTACATCTATCATTCCCCAACTGTTTCACATCACTCTATATTGTATTAAGCTCTCTTATTCCCTCATTAGCCTATGGTCAGATTATTACCATCTTCTCCCCCCCCCCGTTTTTACCTTTCTCCCTCTATTTCTAATTATTGTATCCTTTTTACATATGCAACTGTTTGGTTTTTGCTGTTTATATATTACGCCATCATAGCATTTATGATTATATTAACATATTGCAGTTTTTGTTAAATATGTATGCTAAGTTGCATTTTTTCAATAAACTTCTTTTTCAAACTTAAAAAACATTAGAGTACTTTCCATTTCTCTCCATTCCATCACAAGTTCCTCAGGAATGCTGTTCTGTTATTCCCACTCCCAAAAGTACCAATAGCAACGGTATCAGTATTGTGGGATGCAGGAATACCACAGGATTCCAATTTGCCCATAGGGTCTATGATAATAAGCAACCTCTATGGTATTCGGAATACCACATATGATATCCGCAGTAATTTAACTTTTGTTTACCCCTTTCCATCCAGATTTTTCATTTTCCAGTTTTTTGTTGGTACTGGGTTCACTTGGAGTTGCGTGGCTGGTCGGGGGGGGGGAGGTGGGGAGAGGTCGAAGGGGGTAACAGTCCGCATTCCTTGTTATTCCCGGTTCGGCCAGAAACACATTTTTCGATAAAAGTGGGAACTGCACTTCATTTCTGTATTTAATAATATTTTACAGCACTCAGGAAAATCAATACATTTAATCGGTTCATTAAAATGAAATGTATGGAAATGGAGGTTATGAACTGTGCTTGGGTTGGATACCTAGAAGCCAGAAAAAGATAAAATCAACTCACATAAGGCATTTGTGAACTGTACCTCATGGACGGGCTTGCATGCATTAAGATGATGTATACATTCTAATGGCCGGACATAACATTTAAAAAAAAAAAAAGGTTAATATGCTAATGCATTTCACCACTTCTTAACGCTGAAAAAATCTGCTTATAGAAAAGTTTTTAATATTATCTTTGTTTCTTTGGAGAAATGCGCTTTTGGTGAAAAGGAACATTCTGTTATAGGCTTTAGCATTAATTAGGTAGGTCCAGCTTTGGTGGTGTGCAGCGTGCCCTGCTTTAATAGTCTCTCTGCTCTTTAACATTGGAGTTGGAACACTGGCTGTAAGCACTTCACTGCTGGGGGTTCAAAGAGAAAACAACTTAGTCTGTGAAGTTTGCAAAAGGCCAAGATGGTCGAACGATTTGCTGAATTCATACAAAGCTGCCCGGATCCAGATAGGAGTGAGTGCCCTCGGTGGACGATTGCCATGGTAATTAATCCCACCGAAGCTAATACGCATCAGCTCAGAAAATGCGTTCAACATTTTTATAACTCCTAAAATGTTACTTATTTCAATAATAAATGGGTGTCTGGGTTGTCTGGAGGAATAGATACAGGACTAAGATGTTTTCAAAATAATATTTTAACCTCTTTATTAAAGTTTTTTTTTTTTTTTTTTACTGGAGCAAGGCAGGTTCACAGTACATAAAAATTACACATTACATTAGATGCCCATTTCTAGACTGTAACTTCAATAAAAGATGTAAATACTCTATGTTTTTAGTTTTCTTTGTCACCTTCTACTCGTTTAGGGAAATGAGCAGTGTTTAGTTATTCAGGAGCAAATACTCCTCAATATGCTGTTTAGTATCACATTTCCTTTCTCTTATAATTCTGTATATCGCGCTTTCAAATTCTGGTTTAATCAACTTTTCTCTATGGTCATTGTTTTTTAATCAGAGGCTGTATATGTGAATGGGTTTATACCTGCTTTGTGGATCAGGTGGGGAGGGGGGAGCCAGCCTGTTGCAGGGTGCTTGTGTCTTTTACACATGTATGGTAGAGGGTCCATATCCTCCGGAAGTGGGAAGTTGTGTATCTGACTGTCGCCATCAGTCTTTCATTCACTTACAGGCCTCCTACTTAAGTCCACCATGTGTACTCTTAGCGGGTGGATCAGAAGCTTTCCATTTCTGGGCAATGGTGAACCTGGCAGCCACCAGCATGTGCGAAATAAGTTTGCCTGTGGAGGACATGAGAGGGTAAAGTTCATCCTCACCCACATCTCCAAGCAACGCTGTCAATGGGTCCAATGTTTTGAGAAAAGTCACTATTTATGTAGTAGTGACAGAAAGAATAAACGATTGGCACATTATTCCCGAAGCCTGTTGCACCTGGACACAGCTAGGTAGTGACAGAGATGAACAAACGTCTCCCCAAGGTATAATCTACTCATTGAATTACGGTTTTATAGAGATGTAAGGTTTCAACCCTGAAGGAGTTAGTGAGGATTGCAAGATACAGTACACAAGATACAGTACAACACAGCAACGTTTTAAACAGTTTATCAGACAATCCAAAGCGTATTAGAAACAAATATTAGCAACATCAGTAGGCCTGGCTTTATTGTGACAACGCACATAAACTCAGGCATGTACAGATGTTGTCTACTTGAGCGACTGGCACAAATGCTGTCTATCACATTAAGGTCTGCTCATATTGGAGAGGCCAATGCTGGTGAAAACAGTTGCAAAAAGAATTGCTTTCGGCATAAAATGCATACAAGAGATAAAGTATTGAATGTGGCAAACCAGGTGATGATAGCGTGTACATTCAGATGCAAAATAGGCAGAAGGAATCTCCAAATAACCGACAGCATGAGATGAGAGAGCTATGTTTATCTGGGTGGAGCCGCACCCCCCTTTCTGTATATTTTGAGGAACTGATAACAATGTGATTTGCAGACAGTAGCACTGTTAACTTAAAATTAAAAAGGGCAACAAAGCATTAACTAGTCGTTTTTTACATTATTATAGTCAATGCACAACACTAACACACTAGATTCAACATGCCTCAGGGTACCATGTCCAAAAAGAGTGCATGTCAAGAGAGAGTAGAAGGGTAAATACAGTCTAACAAGTTGTCAAAGTCACAGCAAGTCACCACCCAGCATTAAGCGGATGAGAAGATCATAGGACCAATCAATAAATCAATCAGAGGTTTATAGAGGGCGCTACTCACCCGTGAGGGTCTCAAGGCGCTGGGGGTTGGGGGAGCAGGGTCGGGTCAGTCAAAGAGCCAGGTCTTGAGGTCCTTCCTGAACGTGTGAAGTATTCGGGAGCGTCTGATGTTGACCGGTAGCTCATTCCAGGTCTTGGCTGCGATGTAGGGATAAGCTCTCCCACCGTTTCAGTTTCTGCGGATGCAGGGGACCTCTGTCAGGGCGAGGTCGGCGGAGAGAAGGTTCCTCTTGGGTACGTGGAAATATACTCGGTCATTGAGGTATTTGGGGCCGATGTTGTTGAGGGTCTTTTAGGCGTGAGTGAGGAGTTTGAAGGTGACCCTCTTCTCGACGGGGAGTCAGTGGAGGCTTCGTATGTGTTGGGTCATATGCTCGTGGCACGGAGTCCCTAGGATGTGAGACTGTGTCAAAAGCTGCGGAGAGGTCTAGGAGGATGAGGGCTGCGGTGTATCCCTGGTCTAGCAGCATGCGGATGTCATCGGTGGTTGCGAGGAGGGCTGTCTCAGTGCTGTGGTTGCTACGGAAGCCATACTGGGATGCGTCTAGGATGGAGTTCTCCTCGATGAAGGCAGCCAGTTGGGTGTTCACGAGTCTTTCTGTGACTTTGGCTGCGACGGGGAGGAGGGAGATGGGCCGGTAGTTCTTCAGGTCGGTTGGGTCGGCCGTAGGTTTCTTGAGGAGGGTTTTCACCTTTGCACGTTTCCAATCATCTGGGCAGATGCCGGATCTGGGGGAGGAGTTGATTGTCTGTCCTAGTTCGGGTGCGATGACAGCTGTGGCCCTGTGGAAGATATGAGGGAGGCAAGGGCCGGTTGGGGCTCCTGAATGGGTCTTCTTCATGGTTGAGGTGATGAGCTCGATGGACGCGGGGGCCCAGCCGGTGATGGTGGGCTTCTCGGCGTTGTTGGTGTTCACGAGTCTTTTGGTGACTTTGGCTGCAACGGGGAGGAGGGAGATGGGCCGGTAGTTCTTCAGGTCAGTTGGGTCGGCCGTAGGTTTCTTGAGGAGGGGTTTCACCTCCGCACGTATCCAGTCATCTGGGCAGATGCCGGATCTGAGGGAGGAGTTGATTGTCTGTCCTAGTTCGGGTGCGATGACAGCTGTGGCCCTGTGATGATGTGAGGGAGGCAGGGTTGGTTGGGGCTCCTGAATGGGTCTTCTTCAAGGTTGAGGTGATGAGCTTGATGGATGCGGGGGCCCAGCCAGTGATGGTGGGCTTCTCGGAGGTGTTGGGAGGTGTGGCACTGTCCTCTGCTGGCTCGCTGAAGTTGTCGTAGAGGGCCATGATCTTCAGGTGGAAGTAGGAGCTGAGTTTGTCGCAGAGTTCCTGAAAGGGTGTGATGTCCGTTACTTCGCAGGTGGGTTTTGCGAGCTGCTGAATGACGGTGAACAGTTCCTTGACGTTGGAGGCGTTGGTCTTGACTTTGTCTCTGATGAAAGTCCTTTTGGTGTCCCTTATATGGTGGAGGTAGTCCTTCAGGGCACTATTGTGGTTGTTCTGTGCTTCCGTGGTCTTCTGGTTCCGCCAGGTTTTCTCCAAGCGTCTGCAGGAGCGTCTGGCTTCATGGGGTTCGGTGGTAAACCAGGCGGCCTTCAGCGGGCGTTATCTGGCGGTGCGGCGGAGAGGTGTCAGCTTGTGGGCGCAGCAGGAGACCCAGCGGTGGAATTCCCTGGCTGCGGAGTTGGTGTCGGTCGTAGCGTTGGGGGAGTCTTGGAGGAGGGTGGAGTTTAGGTGTTCTTCGGTGACCTTATCCCAGTTCTGTTGCGGCAGGCGTGGGGCAGTCTTGGGTGCAGCGGAGGTGTTGAATGTGAAATGGACGCAGTGGTGGTCCGTCCAGGGGGGCTTTGTGGTGTGGCTGAAACGGATGTTTGATCCTCCCGCGGAGATGGGGTCGATGGTGTGACCCGCTCTGTGGGTGGGAGTGCTGACAAGCTATTTCAGTCCTAGGTTGGCAAGGTTCTCGAGGAGAGTGGTGGAGTCGGGGTCCTGGCTGTTCTCAAGGTGGAAGTTCAGGTCCCCAAGCAGAATGTAGTCCATGGAGGTGATGGCGTGGGGTGCGGCGAGCTTGGCGATGGTGATTGCGGGCTGGGCACGGGGTCCAGGTGGTCTGTAGATAAGGCTGCCGCGTAGCGTGGTCCTGGGGCTGGTCAGATCTGGAAATGCAGGTGTTCCGTGTTGGAGTGGGGGTCACCCGAGCTGGATATGGAGAGCCGGAGGCGGGTCCTGTGTGCGATGGTGAGGCCTCCTCCCGGGCGGTGTAGGCGGTCCTTTCTCTGGATCTTGTAGACCAACAAAGACAAGACTGTATTCTATGCTTTAGGGCCTCTGACTTCCCAAACTTCTTGAGCTCTCTTAGTTTCCAAGGAAGCCTTGAGCAGGTTGAGGCTGCATGAAGGCATGAGTTAAGACGCAGGAGTTCCCACAGTCCTCATCATCCTCTTTTGTCGGAACCTGAGGTTCTCCATTTGAAAATGCTTGAGTACAAGTATAAGGGAAATTGGAAATATGGTGTGCAGTTCCTCGTGATGGAAATCTAGAGTCAAAGGTTCCAGTGAAAGGAATATGCTCCAATATGAGCATGGGACCTCACACACCCAAATGAGTTTCATGCTTCATCATTAGGCTAGCTCCTTGGCGGGTTGGTGCTGCAATGCCCAAAGGGTACCCACAAGGGGCCCTGTGCTGGAGATCTTTTGGTTAACCGTCTGGTGAAGTGAGGGTGTGTGGGCTAGACAAGTCTATTCATATTTGTAAATCACAAATAAACTGTTTTTAGATGAAAACATGCACAATCACAAACAAAAAAACAAATATTTACAATTTGATTAAAGCAAGGAGCATGTGTGCTGGACCTGTATCGTTCCTGGTTCCCCTTCTTTATAGAGGTACAAGTATAAGGGGACATTCAAATTGCTGTTCGGTTCGATTTAAAGTCTTTATTCTGTGCAAATAAGTTGACCATATTGAACAATAATACAACATTAATAAAAAAAAGGCCTACATTAGGAAGTAAAATCAATTCCAGCAATTAAAAACATAGGGTCTGTTAACATATTCAAGAGCCATCATTTCGTGGTAAATAAATACAGCGCATACTTCAACCCTACTACAATTCTCAATAAGCATAACAATACAGGGGATACATACAACATACATAACACATATTGAGCAGATTTGGAGTACTCCGTGTACTCCAGTTTATGGACCCTAGAAAGACTATTCTCAACAGTGTGTCTTCAGTTCATCATATGCTTCCAAGATATAATAAAATAGGTAAAATGTGTGTGCTCCTTATTAAGATAGAAAAGAAATGCTTTTCCTAATTTATACAGCGCCCCATGTAAAAGAAGAAACACTAGTACGGAGCAAAGGGTCCGTCAAGGCATGTAGGAATGTTAGCGCAGCTTTGTGGTCCCTGACATTATTTGCAATGAAAAGTGGTTTCAGATAAAATCGCCGCAGTCCATCATAAAAACTACAAAAAAGAATAAGGTGCTTAGTGCTCTGCTTTGAAGTGCCATCACATGGGCATGAGATCACATCGCTAAGTCATTGTTTCATGACTGGGAAGGCAAATAAAAAGTACATTTGCCCAAGTCTCTTCCCTGAGTTCCTTCTTCCTACTGACTAAAGCAGAGTGGTAGTCTTTCCTACGTAACCTGATGACAGTATGGTCCGTTGTGATCTATGCAGTGCGGTCTGAGTGCATGAGAGATCAAACCAGACATGCTTCGCTGCGGGCCGGGGTCTAGGCTTTCCGGTCAGGAAAGCATTATGTGATCTAGTAATAGCTTCAAACACATAAACCAGTAACATATTATCTACCTTGTCACCCAGGTAATACTTCTCTGCTTCATTAGTAATTAACAGCTTCTGGATAATGGCTGAATTATCTACCCCATCCCACTTAATCCGGACACCATTGGGCCTAATGGCGTCCATGTTAGCAGTGTTGGCGCTAACCCTCTGTCTTTCAGTATATAATAACAAAGATAAAACTAGTGGGATATGGTCACTTACTGCAGTTGCTATTATTCAATGATTGATAACAAGGTTGGCTGAAAAGGAGACAAAAAAATGGTCAATAGTCATACTAACTCCTCTACCAATAAAAGACGGCATCTGGGCTTTATTTACTTCAGTATTATTCTTCAGTAATAATAGATTGTACTTAGGGAACTGAGAGACTGTAGAAAGGAATTATATACAAAGTGAGGGGCTCCGTCACCTGCTGAATTGGTTATACCACACACCAAATTAGCAGCAAGAGTACATTTCTGTATATTAACCTCTTCCATGCTCATGACGAGCTCAGCTCGTCATGAGGCACGGTTGAGCTGCACTCATGACGAGCTGAGCTCGTCATGACCGTTGGAAGGTTCACACGCGGGGATAATTTCCCCGCTGTGCTGAACGTTCCAGAAAGGGTGTGGCTGTGACGAGCTCCGCTTGTCATGAGTGCAGCTGCACTGTGCCTCATGACGAGCCGAGCTCGTCACAAGCACAGCGGCACCGCGCGTGCCCCCCTCCGCCCGCAAAGCGGGGGGAAAACACCCCGCAGCAAAGGGGTTAAAATCCGCAGTCCATAAAATAAAACAATTTGAAGATCTGGCTTATAAAAACGTATATCTAAAACCACCCCTAAAGCAACCGCACTTTGGGTCCCATTAGGATGGTGGGCGGATCGCCACCGCCGGGGGTAGTCAATGCCGGCCCGGCGGGGGCGATCCGCCCACCATCCTTGCAGGAAAGACCCCCTGCCATATTACAATGGCTGGAGGGTCCGCGGCGGACAGAAAGACCGTCCGCCGTTTTTCCGCCCGGTCGACAAGTCGATCGGGCGGAAAATGGTTCAATATGGTGGCGGTGTCTGTTAGACACCGCCAGCCATATTAGAATGTGGGCGGGAAGATGCCTTTCCATATGGTATGCGGAGTCTGCTTGCGGGGGCCCATTGCAGGCCCCCAGGGACTCCGGGGAGGTGGGCGGTGCGCATGGGGGGTACCTATGGTACCCCCTGCCTTTCAATGAACAAGGTGGCAGGCACCGCACGGTGCCTGTCATGTAGTGCATTGAAACGCACAACCTGCCTCAGTGGCATTGCGGCGTGCGGTGCTCTCTGCACCGCCCGTCGCAATGTTGCAGATGCTCCATGCGCCCACCAGTGTGGCGGGCACATACTAATCGGGAGTGTGGTACTGCCGCACCCTCCGCGGGCAGTCCCATTTCCCGAGGGTATGGCGGGCGGACGAAGTCCACCCGCCATACTAATGGGGCCCTATATGTGGGATCAAAAATATTATTATAAAAATGTATTAAAACTAGGTCTGATCTGCCTAAAACGGATATCCACACAAGCTGGTAATAGGGCAAGTCAGTAAAGGATCTCCTATTAACTGCGGGTAACGTATTTGCTATTAAAATTTGAAAACCACTCTTCGGTCGACCTGATAAAGATGGCGCAGCAGGCGTAAGAAATAGTGGAGAATCCTTCAACAGGTTTTCCGAAGACAAATCACATGTGATGTTGAGGTAATATGGACCTTGTCTGAGGCATCTAGCCTGTTTTTAAAACTAAATATATTCCATGATGTTAAAAAACATACTCCTTTATGTCCTAATGATGATGGTAGGGGGATGCAGCAGCTCGACGAGGAGTTCCTGATACCACAGTCTCAGCTAGCGGAATGGTAGAATTATAATTAGGTGCATCAGACCGATTTCTGGCCTTGACTGGAGCATAGAGGGTCACTAGATTGGTTACAGCATTCCCCCTGATTGGGTGAATCCTCAGTGATGTTATGTCAGTCTATTTCCAGTAACTCACTTAGTGGCATCAATCTATTGGATGTGGGAGCAGCAGGTTGACAATCAGCCATTGTAAATTGGGCAGGTGGAGCAGGGGCTGGCATCCTGCGAGATGGATGCAGGTTTCAATAGAAATACCCCGGGGGGAGAAGAGTCATGATGATACAACTCAGCCCAAGCGTGACAGATATAATGGTGGGACTGTTTGAGAGGTCAACATGATTTTTGTTCCTGTACTTTTACATTGGGAGAGATGGCTCAATGTGGCAGCTGAGCCTACGTGTTGTGAATTGTGATCAATGGTACTGGTACTTTGCCGCATGAACATAGCAGCCGAATGAACAGGAAGTCCTGTTTCATTGGCGATTATTTTAATTCCACCAATGAGGAGGGTGCATATGTTATTTAAAGAAACGTAATACTGGGTGTTTCAGCTCTACATTTTGGGGCATCGAGGGAGGCATTATCTCCGAAACGTGTCTGCGAACAAATGTATTTTAAGTTATAGCCTGTGAGTGTTCCGTATTGGGAACTTTGAATGTTAACGTGAGTCCTACCCTCATGATTCAGGCAGGCACCCACAGCGAGTTCGGCAGCTGCAGGTGGGACTCTTTTGGACTCAAATTGTATTGCTGCCAGAGCCACAAATGAAAGATTACCCCAGCGACCAAATCTTTGTGAGGTATGCAAACTCACAGCATTTAGTAAAGTGACTGTTGCCCGCGGACACAACTTGGCTTTAAATTCATCGCAAGGCGAGAGGTAGGTGGCACACAGATACAACTCAGCCCAAGTGTGGCAGGATATAATGATGGGACTAATTGAGATGGCAACACGATTTTTTTGTCCGGTACTTACCCATTGGGAGAGATGATTAATTGTGGCAGTCGGACCTATATGTTGTGAATTGTGCTCATAGGTACTGGTACTTTGCCGCATGAACATAGTGGCCAAAATTAACACAAAGTGATCACAATCCTGTTTCATTGGCCACAATTTTAATTCCACCAATGAGGAGGGTGCATATGTTATTTAAACAACGGTAATACTGTGTGCTTCAGATATGCATTTTGGTGCATTGAGAAAGGTATTATCACCGAAACGCGTCTGCAAATAAATATATCTTAATTGATACCCCGTGCGTGCTTCGTATTTGGAACTTTGAAAGTTAACCTGAGTCCTACCCTCACGCTTCACTGAGGCACCCGCCGTGAATTGGGCATCTGCAGATGGGACTGTTTTGGACTGGCTAAAGTAAGAAGTTATACGGTTACAAATGGGTAGAAATACTTTAAGATTGTAGTGCCTGTAATGATTTAATCATTTTACCTGATGAATGGATGGCAGAAGGGTGAATTGCTGCTGGGATGATGTTGCCTGATGTCTGCTACGTGTTTCGTAGTGTTTTTGACATCAGAGGTTATTGGACCAAGGAAGCTGTTGAGATATAACCCATCATTATCATATTATTAGCGGACACATTATGTATCAGTGTATACTAAATAGCCTGTAATACACAAGTTATAATTAAGTTCATAAGGATCTAGTGGATCAAAGCATGTGGAAGAAGTTCTCATTAGAGGACACCAGCAGACAGAACATGCAAATTATTAATGTAGCAAGACATGAAAAACATTGATTACATGCTATCACTGTTGAAATGGATGACAAGAGAGGATAATTAGGTAAGTATATGTATACTTACAAACACACTTGAAAAACGAAGGATGCGTTTGGTGATATTACATAATAAAGGCAAGTCATATATCCTTACCTCTTCAAAAGTCACAAATAGCGATTGCAGCTCTCTCTAGTGAATTACAACTACGTATAAGGTAACTGAAAAAATATAGAGCTGTATACAGAGCTATATAATTATACATATTGTAAATGATATTGGTGAAGATTGCTAGTGTCTGCTATCTATCGTCTGTGGCCAATCCACATCTTGGTACACCAACTAGAGCCAAAGAAGAGGTGGTGGTAGCACTTAGCAAATGGGTAGACAGCAAAGGACTTGCAAAAATTAAAAGGACATTCTAAAATTCTTATCTCATTATAGGCCTCTGAATTATCAACGTATTACACGTTGAGTTCATTTAACTGAAAGATACATAATAATATTATCAGTGTTGGTGGAAATAAAATAAAATTAAATGAAACCCTAAAGTTTGAAATTATGATAGACATGTGGGAAACTAGGTTCTTGTTGCAGTATCTCCCCTTCCCTTATGCCTGGGTTTTGATGCAACTTTGACTGAGGTGTACTGGGTCCCTGCTAACCTTGTTCCTAGTACCAGTGTTATTTCCCTAAACAGTACACAATTTGCAAAACTTCAGCAACCCCTGTAAGTGCCTGAAAATGGAACACCTGGTACCTAGGGCATCGGGACTGAACAGGGTCCACTGGCGCTGCAGCACATATTGTGCCACCCCAGAGACTCCTCACCAAGACTGTGCAAACTGCCATTGTAGGCTGTGTGTCTTGGTTCAGAGAAAAGCGAAGATCATGGAGAATTTCTCCTTCACCCACCTACTCTCATCCTGTCACTTTTCCTGAGTTCCCCACATTGAGTATCTCCACCCTCAATCCATTGAGAGAGACTGTCAACTCCTGCCAAATGGAACGCTCATCTGCTGCATTGAGGGTGTGTGCAGGCAGACTATGTAGTTTACTCTAATGATCAACAGCAAAGTTAACTATTTGGTCTGCCTCCTGCTCAATTAAGTCCCTCTTTCTCTTGTGTATTGTGGTCTACTTCCTGGAGGATAGATGTGATCCTGTTGCCCACAGGGTCACATAGTCCAAGGTGAAGAGGGCAGCGCCTGGAGTATGAAATGTATTTATTTTCTTTATCTTAATGTGTGGCAGGTGTTTTTGACTGAGGTCAGGTTTATTGTGTTCTCTTACACTCTTCATTCAGAGGTATCCGCTCCAATAGCGGCAAATTTCCCAAACTGGTGAATAGGAGAAATCCAATCATGAAGTTACTTGTAATAGTAGCTGTAACTTTACAGTCTTAATTTCTGCAGTAGGAGAGCTTCCCCCTGATGTAATGGAGTGAGGACATGTAACTAGGTAGAGATTTCAACCCAAAATAGGTAAAAAACATCTTTTCAGAGTTCTCTTTGTAGGAGTATGCAGACATCAATGCATCAAGAGATCTCCGTATGAAAATGTCCCTTTGTGAGTAGGCATCATGGAGTTTAGAAGATCTTTGCCCTTACGGCAATGATCACCTCAAACATGTGAATAGTAGAAAGGTGACTGTAAAGTTACTAGTAGTATCTTTCCTGTCCTAATTTATGTTTTAGGGGGTCTTCACAAGCTCATATTAGGGAGTGGGGAATTGTAATTCTACTACTAGGCAGAGAATTACATTTGGAATTGGTGAATTCCATCAGTGTGTCTAGCTCCACCTAGTCGTAAGCAGAAATCTCCACATGTAGAGATCTGCACTTAAAGATTTTCCTTTGTGAATAGGCCCCCATGGGACTTATTATCAAGGGGCCATGGTAATCATTGCAAAGATTTGCATTATCGCCGTCTATCGCAGGTTCACATCGCCGTGTTAGTGGCGTATTTGCAACACTTTGCTGACAGGCGATATGAAACCCAGCGAAAGATGGCGATACACATCAATAGCGGCGGAATACAGCGGAATACAGCGAAATAAGAACAGCGCTAATGAGAATGTTGTAAATAGGGAGATGTGGACTTAACCGTGCAATCCACCGCCCATTTAACCCATAGCTAAGTGGGGATTTTGGCAGACGTAGGAATCCGGCGAAATCCGCGGTTAGCGTGGCTTTAGTTATTGCTTCGTGTGTTTGGGGCCGGTTGTAAATACCGCTGTGTTTCCTTAGCGACTTTTTTCAGGTTGGTTTTCGAAGGAACGCCTATTTTGCATCTGATTAGCGATGTATATCGCTAAGATGCGAGGCGTCTCGTAAACGGCAGCTAACATGCGCTAACGCATGTTAGTGCCGCCTTGATGATTGTGCGATGTGTAAATCGTCGCTTTTCCAACGCTATGTGCCCGGAAAGCAGCGATATGGCCCTTGTTAATGTGGCCTATATTTGTATGGCATATACTCCTGCTCAGCATAACCCAAGGAAAAACCCAGTTTGAGGGACAATTAGCACGTAACCTATAATATCCATAATCTATAAAATAGGGTGAAAATTCCATTTGCACTGGATTTCACTTTGAGCCTCCATTGTAATGAGTTTGAGGAGGGCAAACTCTTCCATTTTGTTATTATCATATCAGGAAAAGAAGTAAAAGTATACCTGGTCCTATAAAATCAATATCCTTGTTGAACTAAGATATGAAGCATTTTACTAGCAGTACAACCAATAAAGTAATGCTGATCAGCAATGCTTTACAGGATTTAGACCTCTTTCCTGTTTCGCACACTCTATATCAACCATGGGCATTACCATCCAGAAAGGCCTAAGCTTTGCTTGCGTGATGTTACATAATGTTACAGAATGCAAAGGTGGAAGATTTTATTTCTGCAAACATTGCTGAGCATATAGAAACTTCTCACAATTTCACAAAATTTGCAAACAATGTTTTTGTGGTGAAAGTTGAACATTTTGCATGAATTATAATGCACATTTAGCTCAGAGAAAATGATGTTGAAGTATGCATATTTAATAGCAAACATCAACTTTTTTTCTCTGTCCGGAATGATATGCAGGCTGCATATTGCTGCTGTCCCATAATAGATCTTCTTTTGAAGATCAATAGCTGACTCATTTTTCATGCAATCTTATTATTGCACTTAACCTAAAACACAGAGTGGGTATATTTACAAGCCCCTATCACCACAGGAACATCACTTTTTATGACGTTCCTGTGGCGACAGGGGTTTCACCTTATTTACAAGGCAGCCTTAAGCCACTTAACGCGGCTTAACACTGCCTTGCAAATAAGGCACCCTTTCATGCTATGCTTAGCGTGAAAGGGGAGGGCAATGGGTGTTGCTGTGAGAGTTCCACCGCAACACCCATTGATTCTGACGCTGCCCCCTATTTACAAGGGAGGCGTAAATAGGAGGCAACCCCAGAATTAAGACCAGGGAAAACCTGGTCTTACCCTGGCGCAACGAGGAGAAATGTTTCATTTCTCCTATTTTTTGCCTTTTTTGTGTGTGAAAACTGCAAAAGGTCAATGATTATTTATGTACAGGAAGGTCCCCCTTCCCGCACAAAATACAATATTTTTTTTAAATGCTGTTTTGATGCAGCACACATAGAAGTTACAAAACAGCATTTAAAAACTGTTTAGGTGCAGGAAGGGGAACCTTCCTGCACATAAACAATCTTCCCCTGCATGCAGACACCCTTGTACTATGGTGCAAGGGTGTCTGCATTGGCGCTAGGCTGCTAAATGTAGCACCAGCGCCGGGGAAATGCAGGGCTGCACCCTATTCTTGTAAATATGGTGCAGCACTATGTTTCTGAAGTGGCAGAGTAAGGCGTTAAGCCAGGCAGCTAACTCCTTACTCCGCCCCTTCCCTTGTAAATATGCCTGAGTGCTTTATAGCTGAGCAGACTCCACTATGGCGGTAACACCATCACCCACCCATTCGACACCATCTCCAATACCATAAATCTAGAGCCCTTAATCAGTATCAAATAAAAGTTTTCAAAATGGGCTCCATCACACCTGACATACTCTTTTTGTACTAAGACTATACCTCCAGGAGCAATACATGATGCTTTTTCTTCTCTACCTTAAAGGCCATAATTCTTATGAGGAAAAAACAATACAATCTCAAGTTTCCATAACAAGAAAGATGACCTACACACCAGTCTTCACGAACATTGGATTGTCATGATCTAATCTGCGAATTTCAACCTCTATATTTTCACCATATGCTTTGATAATACTCTGAAAGTCTTAAAAGTATTTTCCAAGCCTAGGTCATTTAGACTGATGCCATGTTTATTATGACTGTTTGGTACGGCACCACAAGCCCTCTCCCCCATCTTCGCAATATCACATAGACACACCCAAGGGAATTGAAGCAGACAACCAAATCCAAGTCCAAATCTGCATACTTCAGACCACAACCTGGAATAAAGATACTCCAACAATAACAACCACAGAAATACTTTTAAGAGACAAAGCCCAAACCCCTCCATGTAGCAACCACATTACCTCAAAACAGCACCTCATTGTCAACCAACCTCCAGGCCCAGTTCACAAATACAGCAGCACACAAACTGTTTCTACTTGACCACCAGCCGTTGTGATTTATGTGAGAGGTGTGATTACTCACCTTATAATTTATTAGTCACTTTCTACTCTGTACATACAGCACAGATCTCTTATACACCCCTAACCCTCTAAATGAACTGTTTAACATCAACATGAAGCTGGGTCACCTGTATGAGATGATAGACCTCTAACACACTGGTGGTTGACTGTGAATGACTGAATGCAATATGTGTGCCTGCCTGGCAGAGATCTCTGTGCATTCAGAGTAGCTGTCACAATTGTGGCTCCACTGAAGGCCCTTTAGCTTTGTTGAGTCTGCCATAGTTTTTGCAGGTATTTAGCAAAGTGTTTAGCATTTAAAAAAAACTCCCAAAATAGGACTTTGTTTTTGAAAATAAAAAAAACCTAATGGCCCTTAAACGCTGGGAGTATTTTCCCAGTGAGTGAGGTCAGTTTCATTTTTTCCACGTCTGGACTGACAGGTTTTTCCTGTCTGTCCCCAACAGGAAATAATTATGTCAGAATATGGGTGGAAGCTCTGAAATCTATTGATAGATGGTCCGATATCCAACAGCTATTGGTCAATGGGTTCCACCAGCAGAACCAGGGAGGCTCTGCCAGTGGACACATGGAGCTCTATTCAACTAATTGGGTGGACTGACGTTTTGGAGGACAGATTACTTTACCACTTTTGTTACATAGTACCTTGTCTGCCCTACTCTACGGAATACAGTCTGACAACCGTGTTCTCCATATGTCTCTCACAAGCATTCTCCTCCCACAGACTTTGTACCTGAGCCCTCACCTCCATTACACCTGCTCCTGTAAGGTCAACTGCACATGAACTTCAAGTTCTCATACAATGCCTCCTCTCACTTTTACCTATCAAGTAGCCAGAAGATTAAAATACCCCCCACTTTGAGCCAAAGCTTTTATATCACCAAGCAAGAGAAGCAAGCCATCGTGACCCTCCCCAGAAGAGCCCTTTTCTCTCTTCCATTCAAGCATTTATCCACTCATTCTATCTTACCATTTCACCTTTATGTTCTGCCATCCATTCATTCTTTCATCCATACTTTCACTCACCCATCCACCTTTCTGCCAGTCCATCCATCTGTCCACCAATCCATAGCAAAAACTATCCATCTCCAAACCCATCCATCCTCTCAGTCATCCATCTCTTTATCCACCCTTTTGGTCATCATCCACCATGTCACTCATCCATCCATACTTTCACTCATCCATCCACTCACCCGTATCCGTACATTCTCTACTTCACTCAGCCGTCAATCCTTTCACTCTCATCCATCCTTTCACCTATCCATCCATCCATTTATCCTTTCAATCATCCATCCTTTCACTCACACATCCATCCACCCTTCCACCCATCCATCCATTCATTTACTCTTTCACTCACCAATCCATCCGTCTGTCTATCTAACATCCCTTCCACCCAACCATCCATCCATCCGCCCATCCACCCTTCCACCCCTTTACTCAGCCATCCACCCTTTCACTCACCCATCCACTCTTTCACCCATCCCTCCATCCACTTATCCATCCATTCACCCTTGAATTCGTCCATCCTTGTGTTCACCCATCCATCCATCCATTTATTAATCTCCCCACCCTTTCACTCAGCCATCCATCCACCCTTTCACTTAACCATCTATCCTTTCACTCAGCCATCCACCCTGTCACCTGTCCACGCACCCATCCACCATTCATCCAGCCATCCAGCCTACCTTGCATTCATCCTTTCTCTCATTCATCCAGCCATCTCTCCATCCACCCTTTCACTCACCTGTCCATCTCCCCTTCACTCACACATCCATTCTTTCTTTCACTCACGTAATCACCCACCTACCCTTCCACATTAATTATGAGCCTTGTTCTGCCGAGCTGCAGACAGAAGAGGCCCATCAAGAACTCCACCCCCGCAGTAGCTGCTAATAGAGGGGTTTCACTGTGCCCCTGTTACCTATACCACATCACCACCAATTTTCGTGGACCAGCCTCCTGGGGAAGCACTGCCTGGCCACAGGAGTCTGGAATCGCTTTCCTGCTGCTTTTGTTACTGGTGTTCGATATTGCAGCACCACTGCAAAACCTGCCCCCAGTAACAAATCCTGCCCCCACTGCTACAAAACCGGCCCCACCCTTCTATCCTCCTGGGGAAATGCCTGATACATGCTATGGCCAGTCCAACCCTGATCCCCACACCCAAATACTCTATTGTCTGAGATCCCACAACAGATCTTTCTTCCACAACCACAAGAGCTAGACGCTCAGAACTTAATAAAAGGACTATCTGCGGAAGACGTCTCAGAAGACTCATCTCCTTTCAACCCAGTGGTGCATCCCATCCATATCCTACCAAACTGCCCTTCTGAATGGTAATTCTGTAGTCTCTACTGTAACTTCCTAATCTGTCCGCACGCAAGGGCAGCCTTTGACGTTTTGCCACAGTATAATTCACCACAGGCAGGATTACGGGTGTGAAAGGCCAAAACAATAGTGCTGCAACAAACAAGAAGATCACAAGCAGTTCAATTTTTGTGTACCCCCACCCCCAATTCATTCACAGATTTTGACAACTCCTGCCACATTGCACACATATCCATATAGTGGATAACATGAATATACAATGTTGGAAACGTTAATGCACAGTCAGCAGAAGGCCCAAGGGGCATATCAGCAAGGAACGGAGATGAATAACACAAGGAATTTATCGCACTGGTAGCGAGTTATCAATAATGCATTACTCCAGGGCGATAAAAATTCCAGAGATAGTGGGGGAAATCGCAGTTTTGCAGAGAACATCGCTGGTTTTCCAGCGATGTTCCCTGCAAAAGGGCGATAACCTTGCTGATAGGACCCTGTAGACGTAGCAGCATAATCCACCCCCTATGTTAGGGATGGGTAAGTCAGGATATTAGCAGATATTCGTTTTTGGAGAAAACAGCAGTTTTCTCCAAAAACTAACGTCAGCTAAAATGCTGGGGCAGCCTTGTAAATATCGCGATGTGCACATCAGCGATATTTGCAAGGCTGTACTGCCCAGTGACGCCCACTTTGCATTTCATTAGAGATGCAAAGGTAGGTGTTGGGAAAAAGGGTGCTAACATGCGATTACGCATGTTAGCACCCTCTTGTAAATAGGGTAGATAGTTTTATCTCTGCTTTTTTGCTTTTAAAGCCAAATAAGCAGAGATAAAGCCCTTGTTAATATGCCCCAAAATTAGTTTTATAAGAGTCCATGGCAAGTCATTTTCATTGCGGTATGTCTGAATCAAATGTGTCACTAATTCGGTTTTTAATGTTGTATCCCTCGTGCTACTTTGCGTCTTCTGTTTTTTACTCTCCTCAGCGTCATGGCTTTGTAAATGCATGCTACAAGAAAAAGTTGTGTGCTGTAGCTGCCCATCTATCCTACTAATGGAAACGACAGGCAGCTCACAATTTCATAGGGCTTACTAAGATTGCACAGTACGCACATTGTGGACACTGTACACCACTGAGGAAAGAACTCAATGAAGAAGCATGGTACGTAGTGTGGGTGAGAGTTCATTGTCTTTTTAAACAAAACCTATCTAGTTTTAGCTAATAAAGCTATTTCATATATTTCATATATGAGCACCAGACGTTTTGAAAGTTTTCACTGTCTCATAGAATCAGGAAATAAATTCTCGTCTATGCATAGGACCATAGTACCTACCTGTTTATTGAAGCACAGTTGCTACAACATGCAAGTGAACAGAAGCTCAGCAACAGGGCCGGACTGGGAACCACAACCGGCCCTGGCAAAGTGCCACTCAGGGTGGGGTCGGGGTTGGCGGTGTCACCGAGCTCTTTGTCGGGGCTTTGTCTTTTTCAGCCGATTTTGGTACAGGGCCGATTTTGCAGCTATGCTGCAAAAACGGCCCTGTAACAAAAACGCCCCCCGGGGGCCCAAAACCGGCCCTCACCCGTGCTGCGCACCGGGGGATTGCCCGGTGCCTGCTATGGCCAGTCTGGCCCTGCCCAGCAAGTCACAGGACACAAACGATGGAAGGTGATTGACTGCAAACACCCTTAGCAGGAGCCCGGTATTCCCCCTTTCCCACGCAGACCTGAACTCAATACAGTAACACTTTCAAGCGCAGACCAAAAATCTTCAGGATCATAGTCACGACCAACCAGGATCAGCCTTGTACAATCAAAAAAGCCTGAGCTCCATCGTTCCCAAGCATTGGCTCAGCTTTGAACAGATCTGAACTTCTTTTAAGCCCAGGCCTGTAGCCATAAGTATATTTTTAGGGGGGCATGAACCTCAGTTATGATCAAACATTAAAGCTGTGCTCTATAGGTGCGTTATTTCCCAAATACTGGTTGTACTACTAAATATCAAACCCCTCAGCACATCGAGGTACAAGAATATGCAGGACAGAATATTTAAAGGTAAGTGCATATAGGGAAGTATAGATTTACTATTCCTAACTATTCCCCATCTTAATACCTGGAAAGTATATACATTTTGTAGGTACATATAATTTGGAGTAAGGAATAGAAAAACTATGCTTACTCGATATGTCAATATTTTTGATTCGATATGCTGTCGTCGATATTCTGGTTTTGATACTAAGGTTTTTTTTTCAGGGTGCACACAATGTGATTATATGTGAAGGAATACATGGATTTAGTGAGGTATATAGTAAAGGACACTCAATCAGCATTTTACAATCCAACATTAAATCCTGTCAATTAGATGGGATTTAAGATAGGAGGCTGTAAAATAAAGTAGGCTGACTGGCAGCTTAGTGTATTTTCTAAACTGTTCAAGCTTTGTGTGATATATATATATATTTTTAAAATAAGCTCAGCTCAGAGCCTCCACTCTCACACTCTTACCTGAAGTGCTGGATGTACAACCTCAACACTCACATTTGTTTGCCGGAGGATGTCATAGCCGGGACGTTCTGCATCAGGAAATCATCACACCCGGAAGGCCCAAAAGGATAAATCTCACATCAAGTAAATTTAGGAAACTTCATCTGCTTCATAAAGTGTGGAGTCTTCTAATTCTGACCAACTTTTTAAGTGAAGTTTTAATCTAACTTGTCACTAATTTATAATAACTTTACAAAGACCTTGGAATATATCCATCAAGAACATATTAGGAAATTAGTAGCGAACAGTGTATTTTGAACTTTTTAGGGATGTAACAATGGTGAAAACTAAATAGAAATTTGATGTCACTTTACAACTTGTCACTAATTTAAAATAACTTTACAAAGACCTTGGAATATATCCATCAAGAACATATTAGGAAATTAGTAGAAAACAGTGTATTTTAAACTTTTTAGGGATGCAACAATGGTGAAAACTAAATAGAAATTAGATGTCACTTTGCAGGGGAAGTTGGGAAGTCCCATAATTAATTTCACTGTAAGGTGGTGACAAAAGATGGATACCTCAATTAGATTTCATTAAAGCGCCAAAAAAACTGCATGGACTTGTAGCAGGCTGACATTTGCATATACCCCTAATAGTTACAGACAGATTGTGCCAAAGGTGCTGTACAAAAGAAAATCTTTGTAAGACATCGACCAGCAAGAAAGGTAGGCATGGTAAGGGATAGGTGATTGTGTGAGCCCATGATGGGTCCACTAGCAGTCTGTAGCCTGGCTGAGGTCACCGGCAGCAGCACTGCCTGAAGACTCTGGGCCAAATGTACGACCATTTTTTGCATCCGCAAACAGGCAATCTCCCATTTGCGACCGCAATCAAGGGTAATGGCATGTACAAATGCTATTTTTCAAGTCACTGACTCGCAAAACAGCATTTGCAACTTCCATTATTAGGAAGGGGTATCCCTTCCTAATAGCAAGACTCACTGCCATGTACAATGGTTTTGAGACTGTATTTGTGGCTGCAAAACACTCGCAGTTTAGTACCTACTTCAAGTAGGTGGTAAACCACTCGCAAACTGGAAGGGACCCTTAGGGGACCCCGTCCCCCTTCCCCTTTGTGAGTATGTGAGAAAATATTTTTAAGAGCAGTCAGTGGTCCCAGTGACCATTGCCTGCCCTTAAAAAAATTAAAAGTTTCATTTTTCTTTTCTAAATGCATCCCGTTTTCCTTTGAGAAAAATGGGCTGCATTTAAAAAAAAGACTGCTTTATTTAAAAGCAGTCCCAGACATGGTGGTCTGCTGACCCCAGCAGGCCACCATCCGTGGGAGTGCTAGCCATTCTTAATGTGGTCGTAAATTGCGACAGCCTCATTAATATTCATGAGGCATGCAGTTTGCAACCCCATTAGGAATCGCGAACAGTGTCTGAGACACTGTTATACATCCCAATTTGCGAGTCGCAAATCGAAAGTTGCAAATTGGTAGGTCTTACATCTGGCCCTCCGAGTGGTGGTTTCACAGTTTGCAACTAGGATCCTGCTCTGTAATAACTTCTCTCTTTGATGGTACTGCCATGGTACCTCTCATTTGGATTCTACAGAGTCCTCTACTTCAAGAATTATGGACCTTCTCTACTCCTTGCAAAAGAACCCAATATGTGGCAAACGTTAGTTGGACGAGAATGCACTTTCTGAGTGGTGAATGCAGAAAGCATGGAAGCCTGCAATGTTTACTAGAAATTTAAAATAATTACTTTCAGAGGGATTTTTTGCCATTACTACAAGTCCAGATAAAAGTCAAGTTTCATGTTATGAAACAGTTAAAAGACATTTAAATTAGACTATAATGTGAAATCACCTCCTTAACAGAACTTTAACTTCTCAGCCAGTAGGTTGTACTTTTTAGCGACTTTACCACCAATTTGAGACATAGCAGAAATGCATTAAAAGAGGAGGTGTGAGCACTTCTCCCAAAGAGCAAATAGTCACAAATAGACAAGAGGTATTAAACTCTGCGCAAAAACCAGCGTGGATCAAGTAACAATGGTTAGAGTTTATCAGAATTTTAAAGATCAATATGCAAAGTGGTTAGTGGGTCTTACACTAGTGTCCCTTTTAGAAAATAATAAAAAATTGTGCTTTGAAATCTCATTGGGCCAGGTGTATTTGCCAAACCCCAATAAGCTATAAATGTCACTTATAATCGTCAATCACTATTTGTCTACATGTACATATCATTTAATTTCTTTGGGCTCTCTTCTACTTTCTCTATTCACTCCCAATCTCTGCCCTGCAACCTCTCTCATCCTTTTCCCCACTATACTTTTCTGTTTGATGCTGCATCTATCTTTCCATTCCTGTCTCTCCAGCCCTATCTTGCTTTTTATATTTACTCTCCTTTCTTTCTCTTAATCTTCTTTCCTTTTTTAGAACTTCTCCTCTCTAATTTCTCTTCTATTTTCTTTCTACTTCTCAATATTTTTTATTCTCTCTCTAGTCCTTCTCTCCATAGACCAAGTAGGGCAACTGAGACTTTCTCCTGGCTGTGCATGGCTATTAGCAGCACCATGCACTTTTTTTTTTACCACTATGCTATTTGCTGTTCCCCAATCCTAGAAGCATACCATACTGTGGGTTTCCTAGAACTGGAGAAGTCCCCTATGATCATGGAGCTTGTCGTCAATTCTTGTTGGACATGACATCAAGCTGCATGAATTTGGAGGATTTTAACTGCTTTGAAATCCACCACACTACTTTCACAGTGAGGTGGGTTTCAATGGGTCATTGACAGCACTGGAAAAAAAATGTTTCTGAGAAAACACGGGAAATGTTTTCTTTTCCAAAATCAAAGTTGGTATACAAGGAAAATACATCCCACAAGTCCCAAGTTAATTGCGTACACTGCGCGCACTGATGTTACAGAGCAAAACAAAAGTGAAAGCAAATCACTCTAATAGAATAAGCGGGGATCCACAAATGTCTGACCACCCAGCATTCCTACACTTCTCCTGATAATAGTAGTACCCCGCTTGTGTGACTGAGCTATGGGGGTGAAATGAACAGCTCTCTAATGCTCTTAAAACACGAGGTAAGATTAAGATTTTGCCCTTGAAATTGACCAGTTCTGACGATGTGGGTAGCTGTGGTATTTTAGCCAGGACTCGGTCAACACCCAGAGAAACCTTCCAGGCCCAAACATTTTGGAAAACAAGGTACCCAGGAAAGTCTGGTGTGGTGTAGTTTGAATAGATTTTCTTACCTAGAATAACCTGCAAAATCTAAACTTTGGCTATTTTTTTTTTTAGTATTTTTGTGAAGAAAAATAAAAAAATCTGTGAGGATTCATAAAATTCCTATCACCCAGCATTCCCACACTTCTCTCAATAAAAACACTACCCCAGATGTTCACCAAATATTTTGCATTTAGTACATTAATTACATTGGACCTCAAAACAGCAAAATATCTGCTTTGACTAAACGTTAGATGAGGATAAAGCAGAATGTAAATAAAGTTAAAAAACCAGATTCAAACTACACAGGTCATAAATTATGTTATACAAAAATCAGAAAATGTTAGTTGATATACTGCAGATATGTCTAGAGAGGGCAAATATAATACAAATGTTTTCAGCCTCAAATGCTCTGATTATGGTTTCCACATTATTTTATTCAAGGAGATGAGTCTTTAATGTGTTGACTGTGTAAGGGTTATCCAGATTGTAAACTATTTTTGAAAGATAGTCTGTTATATCAGTCCTTTTTAACATTGCAGGCTGCATGCCGGTAATTTCAGATTCAAGATACCTCTAGTTAGGGTATTTGAACCCCTCTTCAGCAGGTACATTAACCTACCAAACTATGTGGCTCCTGAAAACAAAATAGCAATCTGCTGAGCAGATACCCAATCTCACTAGGCAATATATCACAAAAGGCTAGTGTACATTGGTGCAATGTCAGTCAAGTACGTCTAGCCTGACATGTGATAAATCTGCCCCAGCACAATAGGCTAATCAACGCAGCATGCCATATTGGAATCTGGAGTTTCCTGACTGAACATTGCTTCTGAATGACAGGGAGCTTTGGGTTTCCTATCTGCCCTCACATACAACAGTGTGGTGTCCCACAGAGGTCCATCATATCCCCTCTGCAATTCAACCTCTACCAAACTGACTTACCCACCCTGGTTAAATCATTCAAATTCACCAGTTACAACTATGTGAATGCACCCAAATGATTTCTAAATATAGATGGTCTGAAAGACCTCTGCAATTTAAAACTTGATGACATATGTATCATGAATGACCATCTAAAGTTAACTATCGCAAAGACAGAGCGTATTACCTGCGGACAATGAAAAAAATACCAGCCTACTGTCATAAAGAACATGAGGCCCATCCAACAATATAAAGAGAAGTCAGAAACCTAGGGGTAACCATTGACTCAGACCAATATTTGATGGTTTAACAACATGAAACCAAATGCCTTCTACACAATGAAAACAATACATTGCATACTCCCATTCCTTGGATACCAGCAGAAACTGCAAGCCATCCTCACACTTGTAATCTCCAAATTTGACTGTGCCGACAGCCTATACCTTGGCACACCCACATTCATGATACGAAAATACAGCTCATCTAAAATACTGCTGCAATATTTCTTCTCTGCCTTCACCCAAAGGAACACATAACTACATTCTAGCGCACACTCCATCTATAGCAAAAAGGGCAATGTACAAGGGACTTTGCATTGATGATAGAACCTCCAGGAAGAAGGACTGCTATACTTTAAAGCTAAATTCAAGCAATACAAACAAATCATTGCACTCAACTCTAGCCTTCCACCACTTATCATATCACCTTACCATAAGCAATCTGTAGGAGGCTCTGCTTTCTCAGTACAAGGAGCCAAGCTGTGGCACACCCAACCAGCCTCCAGTCAAAGCATCGAAGAGTCTATACACTTCAGAAGACAGTTGAAAACATGGCTATTTTCAAGACAACTACACCAGTACACATTTCTGCAACAGAACCTTGAAAGACAGTTGCACCCTAAAGCTCAATCTTCAACTTACGATCCACAGACTGAAAACCAGCTAACTACGTTTGGTAGGCAGGTAACTTAAGGAGAGCTGGCCTATGCTTCATCAGGGTATTACATAGGTATGTGAGTTCATACATAACCTTTCTGTCCCACACTAATACTAATACCATGACACTCAGAGGTCTAAAGCCAACTGGAAATTACACCTCTTACATTCATCTAAGACATAGGTGCTAAGAGAGCTGCCCATAACCAGGACTGTGCAGCCAATAAACTAGACATAACTAAAGGGATTGGCATGGAATAATTAAAGAAGTCTGGCATATGCTGTGGGTCAATTGAGGAACTGTAATCTAGTTCATGCCTGAAGGTCCCAAATATCTATACACAATGGCCACTTATGTACATCTCACAATGGCTTTCAGATATAAGATGATGTTAACAACGTACATCCCAACAGATCTCTGCACTTTTCTCTTGTACCAACACTGCCTGCCCCGGGCCAGACCTTTACACTAGGGGGCAGATTTACTAAGAATTTGCGTCAGGCTTGCGTCACTTTCGAGGTGCGTTTTTGGTATTTACTCAATACAAAGCCACCATGCTTGGCCTTGTGTAGTTTATTAAATACAAAGTAACGCAAGGCAGCGCATATTGCTGCGTTGAGTTACATTGCATTGGGAAGGAGTTCTATGGGTGGAGCAAGGGAGTTCTCATACATTCACCGATGGAATTTGGTGCATTGACAGATTTACTAAAGCTAGTAAACTTGGGAATGCATCAAAATGCTACGCCTTCCCCAGTGAGGCATAAGAAGAAATGTCTTTATTTCTTTTAGTTACTTTCTCATTCAATGTGTGCTCCATTCTGCAGCACACATAGAAAGATGAAGGTGCCTCAATGGATAGTTTTATGCAAGGGTGCCTGGACTGGCGCTAGGCAGCAGACAGTACACTAATGCTAGGAGACAGCAGAAGTTCCATATCTTTGTAAAAATGGCGATTTCTGCCATCTGCCTTTTACGCAGTTGTTTTTCTGCGTTGTGTTATGTGAAATTTAAGTAAGTCTGACCCAAAATTTCTGAATGGTCAACCCAGTGCAGTAATCAGCTAAACAGACTATAATCATAAGAAATAAGAAATAAAATAATGGTGCCCACAGAGCTGTTCAACACTGCCAGCGTACTGAAAAAACTTAAATTCCGTACCTGTTTTCTCACACCTCATCGTCCACCGCACTGCTATGTGCTGAGTCTCATGACATGATAAGCGCACCTCAGTGGTCATCACGCAAGACATGGAACCACTTCCCACATTGGATCACAAAACAAAAACAACACCCTTCTAACCACATGACACCCTATCTGGCTTAGCTTGATGCCCATATAGGTAAGCACTTCAGTGTTACAGGTATGGGTAGTAAGTGCTATACAAATGTCCAATACAATACAATATTTCTCACTTGTGAATCAAGAAGATTTGTTTTCGTCCTGTGAAAATCTTTGTTTTCATTGAACTTAAGAATTATGAAACAAAATGTGCTTCAGTAGTGCTTTTGTAACTGTTGGTATATGTTAAATATTTGTACAGTTCATTTACAGGTGTTTACATTTTATGTGGATATGAAAAAAATTGACATTGTACATTATTTCTTTTCACACTCCCTGTACACAAGGCCACTGGAATTATGCAATTCTGTGGCCGTGGAATTTTGTGATTCTGCGGCTGCAGAGTTTAATGCATGATTATGAATTTATCATATTTGCCAAATAATACATAATTTGCTGCCTAATCTGCAGATTTTAACAAAAAAACACAATTTGTTTTTAGCTCATACAGATCAAAAGTTACTAAAAATGCTGCACACGTGCTTGCCATGCAGTGGGAGGTCATTCGCAAAGATTGACTGGTCACCTTTCAGTTACTTAAAACATGCGATATTTGGATTTGAAACTGGCACTAATAAAGTGAGATCTTTCCCCAGACAGTGCTAACGTACAAAATAATAAAGTGATACTATTAAATGTGTTGCATCAAACAGAGTGATTTGTGCTTTCTTGCCACATAATTTAGTCAATATTGCTGCTTTTTTTGTGCCTCCACTGCTGAATTCCAGTGGCCCTGCTTGTCTGTACCACAGAGAGACTGTCACATAGCTCACTTTGCAGACAAAGGAAGACAAGTAAACAACATCTCCACAATGAAAGTATAAGCATCCATTTGTCAGAGGACAGCCTGACATTTATTTAACGTGTCTTGCAACACGCAGCAAATGTAACAAGATAAAACCAAATTTGAAATGCATTTTTATTGCTCATTCACCTTCTGAAATCGCACTTCTATGTTGTACCAGGTGCCTCGGTCGTTTGGGGGAGGAGGGGGGCCAAAGATTGTTATGGGCTGGCCCAGTCCTCAAATGCCTCCCGAGGCCTCAGATCTGTGCATATAACATATGCTGAAGTATGCATTATTCACTAAATAATGCTTGTGACTCTTTATTGATGGCAATAATGAGAAATGTATGAGGGCAAACTAGAACACAGCACAATTGTTGGGTTGTACTGTATGACTACATTCTTTGAAAACTTTTCAAGAATAAGAAACAACGACACTTATTTAAAACTGAGTTACGCTATTCTCTCTGTGTTTTTGGCATAATCAGCATGTGCAATATCCCCAGGCTGGTGTTGCAGCACTTTGCGTAGGAGTAGGAGGTTTGTCACATTTTGCGTGAGAGAGAATTACTTAGCACTTCATTCCCAAGTTTGCCAAGTTCCTGATGAACAGCTTTACAGAGCCTAAGGGCAGGAAGTTGCTCTTTGCAAAGAATAATACATCATTAATATATATATATATATATATATATATTAAAAAAAGAGGCCGGATAACGAAGAGCATATTTGGAAAACTCGCAGCTGTGTTCTGCCATCACAGAGCATGTCATTCAGTCAGAGAGATTGCAACAGTAAACTGGCTAATTGTCAGTTCCTCAATTTGTAAAGAAGGGGGACCCCTACTAATGATGCATTCACTACTTGTAGGGAAACATATAAGAAATTTCTTGCAAAACAATAAGTAGTGAGATATATTATTAAGCCAGAAACCCAAGAAGAAGACTGAATAACTACAAAGTTAATATGACATGTAGTAAAGAACTGATGAAGACAACAATTATTTTTATAGTATAAATTGATATATTTGTTTTATTTCAATATTTTTTAGCATTTTTTTTAGAACATATTTAGTTTATAAAAATATACATTTCTAAGTTAAAAAGTATGTGATAAACATATTGATTTACCAAGTGAAAAAATACAAAAAAGGAAGATACAAGGTGGACAACAAAGATGACTCCGATGTTAAATAGGGCTTGAGTGTAATAAGCAAAGCGGTAGATGGGACTCTACCTCACGCACTCCCATTCTTCCCCACTAAATGCTAATGAAGCATTCATTTTTTCTTTGAATCTTTACCCTTTTAAATTAAAGCAAATGAAAATGTTTGGTTCTTTAAGCATTCATTGTACACTTTGGGCCAGATGTAGGTAGGGTTTTACCGGTCGGTAACGGCCGAATTCGGCCGTTACCGACCGGTATTTGGCATTTGATATGTAGGGGCAGGTAAACAGGGAAAATCGGTAATTTTACCGATTCGGTAAATATACCGGTCGGTAAATTTACCGACCGGTATATTTACCGAATCGGTAAAATTGATATGTAGGTGGGACTCTTCTGAGTCCCACAAGGCCTACACAATCGGTATTTTACCATCAAATTGTATTTGATGTTAAAATACCGATTCAGGTGTGCATGCACATGTGTGCATGCACACCTGTGCCATATGACAGGCAGACCTGCCCTTAGGGCAGGTATGCCTGCCATATGGCCCCCGAACCTTTTGTGGGGGTGCTAGAGGGTGTCAAAGTGACACCCCCTGCACCCTTGTCAAAATCGGTATTTACCGAATCGGTAAATACCGACCGGTAATGCCCCATTCATTCCTATGGGCTTCAAAGCCCATAGGAATGAATGGAGCATTACCGGTCGGTATTTACCGAATCGGTAAATACCGATTCTTAACGATTCGGTAAATGGAACATCTGGATGTTCCTACATACCCCCACTTCTTATTTACCAATTCTTAATTACCGAATCGGTAAAATTCGGTAATTAAGAATCGGTAAATAAGTTTTACCTACATCTGGCCCCGAGTTCTTTCCTTGGTTGGAAAAAATATATTCCTTTTTTTTAGACAGAGGGCCAACACACATGCATAAAGATTTCTTAATGAGTTACAAACAAGCACTGGCAAAGCCAATCGGACTGGCGTTGGCTGTCAGCCGTTTGGCTTTGTCAATGCTTGTTTTGTTTTGTTTTTGCAACAAAAAAAGTATATTGGCTGAAAACAAAAATATGTTTTGGATCACAAAATGAATACATTGCCACTGAAGGGAGCAAGGGCGGCACCTCAGCTAAGGCGGAGGAGCTTCGCCCCATTGCTCTGTGAGCAGTAGGTAAAGGAAAAGTAAAATAACCATTGTTGCTATCATTTTAGCTTTCCGTTTCCTGGCGTGGGCAGGCTGTACTGCCAGGGCAGGGGCCAGGAAGAGGAGTTGTTGCCCACTCTAACGTGTGCATAACTGTTTGGCCAGCCCTCTCGGGCTGACCGTAACAGTCATGTGTACTTTTTTTTTTATTTCAGTAATTTGTTATTGAAAAAGAGATTTATATGTACAAGGTACAGCGTACAGGGGTACAAATAGCAAAAGCCCCCGGGGTGGGGGAAGCTTGACATATCGAAGAACAACAAGAACTCGTGGGCCGGTTTGGTTACATGCGGCCATTTGTGTGAGCCTGGCAGCCACTGTATGTACCCCCCGACGGTGAGAAAGGAAAATATAGACAGGAGGAAGAAGAAGGTCTTGCGCTGGGTCTGTCACACAGTTTGTATGGGTTCGTGGGCATTAGTCAGGTCTAGGTCTGCTTCGCCTACAGCACGGGAGGGTGTGATTGGCCTCGTGTTTGCCATCCTAGGGTGGTTTGTGTGAGTTGTCTAGGGTGAGCCACATTGTGCTCTTTGTGTGCGTTTTGGGTGTATGGTTGGAAGTTATAGTGTCAGCCCCCCGTAGGAAGGTGATCCAGTTAAACCAGGCCTTGAAGGACGCTTTCCCCGTGTCTTTCCAGTTGTTTAGGACCGTTTTGACTGCCGCCGTTAGTAGGAGGTCGATGAGGTCTCTGTCTTCCTTAGACTGGATAGTCGGTGTCATGAAGGCCGTGGCTAGGCTGTGGAAGTCTAGTTGTAGGGTAGTGTCTAGTATGTTGTTTATGGAGTCGTTTTTCCTATTCCAAATTTTTTTAACTCGGGGGCAGTGGAATATTAGGTGGGCTAGGTCTCCTTTCTGTTTATTGCAGTTCCAGCATATATCGCTGTCCCTTATTCCTATCGTCGCCAGGCGTGAGGGTGTCCAGTATGTTTTGTGTATGAGCCAGAATTTCGTTTGTGCTAGGGTGGTGGTTACTTTTTTACGTGTTGTTGATGTCCAGAGGTCGGATCTCTCTCTTTCCGTTTGCCATCTATCCAGGAGGGACTCCCAATACTCTACAGCTTTATTGTTTAGTCTGGACGCTCCTGGGCTCAGTAGCTTGTATAGGTGAGATGTTTGGTGTCCTACTCTGTTTATGTTGGCGGCGTATTGTAGTATTGACGGGGTCAGCTTGCTGAGTTCAGCCCTGGTGATTGCCACTTTGATCTTGAGGAAGTTATATAGTTCAATGTTGTCTAGTTTGTGTTTGTCTTTATGTGTGTCAAAGGTGTGCTGTGTTCCCAGGGTGGTTAGGTGGTTCATTGTAGAAATGCTGTGTCTGTACCATGTATGCATGTTGAGTGTTTTTCCACGGTATTTGATCTTTGGGTTGAACCATATTGATTCCCATTAAGTGTTCTTAATACCGACGTCCATCTTCTTGTCGATCTTAAGGAGGGCATTCCTGGTGTTCTTGAGTATGGGATTGTTGGCGATCTCTGGGTGTCTGGGTGCTGTCAGGAGGGCTATGGGGTCGAGACCTTCCAGGATTCTTTTCTCTAGTGCTAGCCACGCTGGTGTATATTCCTGTTCTGAGGTTAGCCAGTACGGTCCCTGTTTAGCTATGCAGGCCTTGTGGAAGTTCTTGAAATTTGTTAAGTTTAGTCCCCCCAGGTTCTTGCTGAGTCTGAGTTTTTGTAAGCTTATTCTGGCCTTCTTGTCTTTCCATAGGAACTTATTTATTATGTTGTCTAGCTTTTTGTGGAAGTCCTCCGTGTTGTTTAGTGGGAGCATATCAAGCGTGTAGTTCACCATAGGTGTCAGCATCACTTTGATAGTCTGCCCCACCAGGTGGTGAATTTGGCCGACCATGTTTCTACTTTGGCTTTCACTTTATTAAGTCCAGCGTGGTCTTAAGATCCCTTTTGAAGAGTAGGCTCAGATATTTCAGTGACTTTTTCTGCCATGTCAGCCCCGAGTTACCTAGAACCTCTTGCATGGTATGTACGTTCATGGGTTTGCACTCCGATTTATCTCTGCTTAGTTTATAGCCTGAGGCGCATGCATACTGGTCTATGGTTGACATAAGTGCTGTTATCGATCTAGTGAGATTTTCGGTGGTAATGAGGATGTCGTCTGCATAGGCTGCTATTTTCACTGTGTCTCCGCCTATCGGTATGCATGTAATGTTTTTGTTGGTTCTTATCATGGTTAGGAGCGGCTCTAGGGCCAGTAGGAAGCAGGCTGGGGAGAGCGGGCATCCCTGTCTTGTGCCCCTTTCTAGGGTGAGTGGTTCTGATGTTCCTCCATTAACTACGATACGGGCCTTGGGCTCTCTATATAGTGCCATTACCATCCTCCTGTATTTGGATCCTAGTCCAAACTTCTGCATGCATCTCTCTAGAAATGGCCAGGACACCCTATCGAATGCCTTTTCCGCGTCCAAGGCGATCATGACAGCGGCGTTGTTGCTTTTAGAGGCATGATTTATCAGGTGGCACAGGAGTCTGGTGTTGTCATGCGACATCCTGTTCTTGAGGTAGCCTACTTGTGAGCAGTGTATGAGCTTTGGAAGGAAGGTGTTAAGTCTGGTCGTCAATATCTTCGCATAGATTTTACAGTCCACGTTTATTAGGGAAATTGGCCTGTAGCTCTTGGGGTGTTGTGGGTCTTTCCCTTCTTTTGGTATTACTATGATATTGGCTTCTGCCATAGTTGGTGTTATACTTCCTTTCTGGATGCAGCTTGTGAAGACTTCAACCATTGTGAGTTTGATTATGTGTAGGAATTGTTTGTAGAAGCCCGCTGTGTAGCCATCCGGGCCCGGTGCTTTGTTCACCCTGAGGTTTGTTACTGCCTTTTCTATTTCGTCGCCTGTAATTTCTAATTCTAATGTCTCTCTTTGTGTGTCTGTGAGCTTAGGCATTGACAATTTGTCTAAGAGAGCTGCTCCCCCGTCCTCATTTAGGGTCGGGTCTTCCTTGTATAGCTGTTCATAGAACTCTTTGAATACCCCGAGGATCTCTTTGTTCGCGGTTTGTGACTTGCCTTGGGAGTCTGTCACCGCTGCTACTCCGTGTTGCCTTTGTTTGCTTTTTAGATAGGAGGCGAGCGCTTTCCCTGCTTTGTTTGCCGTAAATAGATTAATGGCCTTATATTTGTTCAGCCATGTTCCTGCTCTCTCGCTAAGGATCTTGTTTAGCTCATATTTCTTTTTAGTTAGTGTTTTGAGCGTGTTCCTGTCTCTTAGGTTGGCTATGTGGCCTAACTCTAAGTTCTTTATCTCTTTTTCTAGCTCTGAGACCTTCTTGTTTCTCTCTCTGTTGTTGCGCCCTGTGACGGAGAGTATTTTCCCCCTGAGTGTGGCTTTGAGAGCATCCCAGAGGGTGCCCCTGTCTGTTTCTGGCTTGTTGTTTAGATCTAGGTACTCTTTTATGGAGTCTTCTATTTCCGCTGTGGTTGCCTTGTTGCTGAGGAGGAGATCATTAAACCTCCATCTGCGCTCGATCTTCTCGTTATATCTGCCTGAAAGCGTGAGGCTGATGTGAGAGTGGTCCGAGATTGATCTTTGGTCGATTTCTGTCTGATCTATGAGGTGGGTGTGTGTTTCCAAGATTAGTATGTAGTCAATCCTGCTATATGAGTTGTGGGGGTGCGAGTAGAAGGTGTAGTCCCTTCCATCTTGGGTTTGGAGTCTCCATGGGTCTTTTAACTTTAGCCTGGAGCACATGTTCTTGAGAATGTTCCCCCCTTGTATGTCATGGCTAGGTCTTTGTGGGTGTCTGTCTGTTGCCTGATCTAGTACTTGGTTTAGGTCGCCCGCCATTATTAGAAGGTCGTCCTGTGGGAGTACGCTCAGTTTCCCCTCTACTCTTGCCCAGAAGTCTTTGTCGTCTGTGTTTGGCCCATAGATGTTGGCTATATGAAATGTCTTCTCACCCCTGGTCAAGCTTGTTATAAGGACCCTCCCATCTTCATCCGCATATGAATCTTTTAGAGCTAGTTTGGCCTGCTTATTTATGAGTCCTCTTTTTTTGTTGCAAGCTGGCGAGCCTATAACCTGCTCTATCCAGTTAGCTTTGAGGCGCCCTATATCTTCGGCGGAAAGTTTGGTCTCTTGGAGGACACACACATCCGATTTTTGCTTGGCTAGGTATTCTAGGACTTTCCTTCTTTTTACCGGATGGTTGAGGCCTTTAACGTTGAAGGAGACTACTTTTAGGTTGGCCGCTAGGCTATTCTGCTGTTTATACGTTATTCTGAGTGTTGTAGGTCTTCACTGTCACGTAGTGTATGCTAATGATATACCTTCTGGTCGGTGTGTTGCTTAGCATCTTTGTTTGCCCTAGTTCGCCTCTCGACTATCGGCGGCCTAGTTCCATGTAGACAAGTAAAGTATGTTATTTATACTGATGGGTGAGATGAAGTCACAACGATTAAATTCTCCACCACCATGCATGAACAAGCGGGTTGAATCGGAATGCACCCTTGTAGCTATATCTGGTCTCTACTCTTTCTGTATAAGTTTACTGATGTGCTTTAATGACGTTTTTTATGACTTATTAAATCAATAAATTTATTTAATAATTGTTAATATTTTATATATTTTTTGACTAAAATAATTTTATTTAGTTGTATTCCCTGCTTTCATTTATTCTACGTGACTCCCTTAAGTACCCGTGAGTAGCTCTGTGCAGTGTGTGACTGATTCCTAGGCTTGGCTGAAGTACATTTGAGCCTATTTGTGCTGTAATACTACTTGATTAGATGTGTGTGTAACGTAGTAAATAGCAACTGACTTACAATGTTGAGACATGTTTTTGTATTTGCATGAAAGTACAATAACTTTATTTGACTAATCATATGAATATACAGCTTATGTGCAAATACTTTGTGTATGGGGGAGCAAAAAGAGTGCACAATTCAAATTAAAAAGAAACGTCAAATTCATATGTGATTATCACCCCAAAGGTAGGCATTTTTTGTCAGGCCATTTTACTTGACGTTTCATCCAAAAGATTAATCTTAACGGCACCATTTAGAGGTAAGTTTCAATTGAAAATCCTTTTCTTTGTGTATGAAGTACTAAATCCAGGGGAGAATTCGCTGGTATAATTTGATCCCCACCATGAAACAGCAGCACACCTGACTGATTATCTTGGGAAGGATGTCTACATAATCCGGCCAGGGTATATCTTGCTCTTAAAAGTAGCAAGGCCCTTCCTCCCTCCATCAGACTGATTTTATGAAAATACATTTGCTGCACAGCGTTGACCTACTATACATTAACCAGTTTTGCTACACTGATTAACATTTTTCATCCATATTCCCGTGTTTATCACCTCCCACCTGCCTGCCCCACCGGAACTCCCTCCATGGGCCACGGCTGCGTTCTAGTCTGGTCACAGATAAACAGTGATTGTCTTTGCAGTTAGCTGCCTAACAGAACTGTTGGCAGCAGACTTTGGTCCTAATCACCTCACAGTGTCGGAAAGACACCTTGGAGGTACATTGGACTGGGGACGTACAGTCCCAAAGTTGACATGGTTCAAGCTTGTTTGTTTCCTTTTTTTTTCTTTCTGACTCTGGTTGATGGGGATGATTCGGAGGGCTCTGAGGGGAGGAATAGGTTCAAGAGAAACATAGCTTGGCGACCCGAAGGGATACAGCTAAGACTTGACCACGAGAGGCTAACTTAATCGCCACCTCTAATATGGTGATCACCACATTGTCTTGGAATGTACAGGGTATGAACGCTCCCTTTAAGCGTCAAAAGATTTGGACATACCTCACAGACCAAAACTATCTATCGCCCTCACTCTATCTATATATCTATCTATATATAATATGCGTAATTAGTGCAATAACATGCGGAATAGCATATTTGAGGCGCAAGCACCTCCAACCATATTGTCACCTAGACCTTTTGGGATATTAGCCCTACCACTCGGGGAGTGGGGGAGTGTGCCCTTGTAGTCGCATCCGCTGCGCGACGGGAAGCACATGGACAGTTATAGCCAGAGACACAGCGCTAATCGCGGTGCTCCGCCCCCAACTGGCAGCGAGGAAAGACTGCCTTACTGCATGAGCCTGCACCGTCCACAACAATCGGGAGAGCCCCCGTAGTGGACCGGGGTGCAGGCGGAGAGTGCAGGAGGTACGGAAGTAGTTTAAAAAAAGTAACTGTGCAAATGAGCAAATGAGCAATTCAGAGCAAGTTTTAAAAATACGATTTTAAAAGACAAGTGAGCAGCGAAATGCTAGTGGCAATCAGGTGTGACTGCTGGGCCAAATATCGCCGAGCCTTACATTCCCAACAATGTTTTCCCCCAGCAAACGATCAGCGCATGTCCACCTGCTAATACTTTTTCGGCAGAATCACCAATCATCTACATGGCGATCTGCCAGCTCTATTTAAATGCTAGTGGTTCTACGCATGAAAGACTGTCTGCCGACTTATGTTCAGCAGTGTCAACGGTGCCATAGGCAAAAACATCTGTCTGAGGTAGGACAACCAGTTTGTCTGCCGCACCAATCACAATGTGCCTTCCCGCCGACGTGACTGTGGCTGCCAAACAGGGCCAGAGTGGCCCCAGCGGGCACCGGGCATTTCCCCAGTGGGCCGCAAGGATGGGGGCAGGTTTTGGGCCCCAGGGGGCTGTTTTTGTTACCAGGGTCCGGGAATAGCGGCCCAGTAATAAAAGCGTCCGAAACCGGCCCTAAAAAACTTCTCAGCCGCACCCCCACTTCCCTGGAGGGAGAGCAGGCTGAGCAGTTTGCCAGGGCCGGTTTCGGTTCCCAGTCCGGCCCTGCTGCCAAACCTCCACACCTGAGTTGGCGGTTTGGAACAGATATAAGACAGAAACTCACCTTTTCTCACTTTCACACTTCCTTTTCCGCCATGGACTGGATCGTCCAAGTTTTACCTCTGCTGCTTGATGACGAACAAAATCAACACTGTCATGGACAAATCAACGGTACGCTCCACTTTTACCTGTTACCTTTTGACTTTTCTGTTAACATTTGAACTGGACTTGTGCATTTTTAAATCTCTTTTACAAGCAATAGCATACCAATGTGCAATGTATATGTTTGTAATGTTGACATTTAAGAAATTTAAAGAAACACACCTGTATGATTACATTGTATTTCTATATCTGGTGCAAGGTGCCTTAAAAAAATGGACATGGATCAAAACGCCACCATACAGGTGTGTTTAAATAAATTTCGAAAATTGTCAAATCAAAAATATATGCCTTACACATCACTGGGATAAGTGCAATGTAAGAATTTGCACTAGACAAGGTGTAACCTTTACCTTATTAATTACCTGTCAAATCAATGTCAGTCTCACATTTTAATCATTCAACATGTTCATCCATGTAACATTTCCCCTTTGTCTAGTGCAAGTCCTGTGTTTTATCCAATTTCAATTGTAACAATATTTTACAGGAGTGTGTTCATTCTTATCAGTGATCAAGGTGAAACAAGCACACCTGTAGTAACACTTCAAACAATAAATGTAAACATGTATTTGTTGGTGCGACTGTCCATTATCCTGATATATGCCTGTACCTAAGTTCAAATGACCATCACATACTATTTTAACCAGTGTATGAACCTTACAAAGTTGACATTAAAAAAATATGTTGTATTTCCTGCCAAAATGGTAAATAAAAATATGTTCCCATCATATTTTAGTCAGAAACATTTCTAGGACTCAAGCAATTGCAAAAGAAAATTAATGCCAGGACAAACTTAGTGAAAACAAAATTGAGATTTATTCAAACAATGAGATATGTCTCTCAAAATTAGAACCAAATGGCAGTCCATGACCAATTACAAAAGTCCAGTGCACTGTTGTGCTGCGGAACTGAGATTGCCTCCTAATTCACTGCTAAGGGGAACCTCCTCAGGAAGGGGCATCTAGTGGGCACAGAGCAGGCACCTCAATGATCTTACTTGGGAGAGGGTGGTTTGGGAGGGGTGGTTTTCAGTTTGGGAGGGGGTCGTTTTGGATTTGGGAGTGGTGGTTTTCGGTTTGGGAGGGGTGATCTTGGGTATGGATGGAGTGATCTTGGGTATGGGAGGGGTGGATTGGGCTTTGGAAGGGGTGGCTTGGTGTTTGGGAGGTTGTGAGATGGGGTTTGGAAGGGGTCAATGCAAGGGCAAAAACGGCATCTTCAGCGGGAAAACGGATAGGATGGTCGACATGGAGTTGGGTTTGGGAGGTAGTTGGAGTGGCAGTGGGTCGTGTGCATGTGTATGTTGAGGTTGCAGGTACCTGTGGGTCTAGTGTACATGGTGTACATTTGGGGGGGGGGGGGGTTTCTTCCTAGGTGTATGTTGTCCGGGTGAGTGTGGACGTTTGTGGCTTGTTGTGCATGTGGATGTTGTGGTGGATGTGGCTGGGGTGATAGGTGTGTTTTCTGTGGTTGTGCTGGTGTTGGTGCATGTGGGTGTGGTGGTGGTGGTATCTGTGGGTGTGCTAGTGGTGGTGGTGCATGTGGATGTGGTGGTGGGGGTGTGTGTAGGTGTACTGGTCGTGGTAAATGTGGGTTTGATAGTATGGGTATCTGTGGGTGTGCTAGTAGTGGTGATGTATGTGAGGTTGGTGATGGGGTGTCTATGGGTGTTCTGGTGGTGGTGCATATGAGTATGTGGGTGGGTGGTGTTGGTGGGTGTGAGTGTAGTGTTTTGTATGCTGTTTCTGCGTGTGCCTGTTTTTTTGGTGTGTGTGTTTATGTGTGGGTGTGCTGCTTGTGTGTGCTGAAGTGGGTACGTGCAAAGGTGTGAGTGAGCTTGGACAGGGCTGGGAATAGGGAATTAGGATGGGGAAGGGGTGGTATGTTGGGCCCAAGGTTCGGGTGGTTGGAAGGCTGTGGTCTGTGAGGAGGCTAGACCTTGAAAAGACCTCTGCAGGGCAGATATAACACTTTGAATGCCTTCCAGGTAAGCTACCATTTGTTGTATGTGGCAACTAAGCTCCCGGATGGCATTCAAGAGTGCAGTCTGACCTAGAGAGATGTTCTGTAAGAGGTCAATAGTCTCTTCACTCAGTGCATCTGGGGGGACAGGGTCAGGGTTTGAGTTGTTTACAGTGAAGGATATGCCACCCATTGTAGGGGGGCAGGTTTGACCAACTGAGGGGGGAGCAAGAGGGAGGGTGGAGATGGTTCTCTGGGTTTTCGGACAAGGATGCATTTGGTAGAGTTCCGGTAAGGTCCAACAACATTAGGGACTGCTTGCTTGTGCAGGCTTCCAAAGATGATGATGATGGACTGGAGGCCTCTGTCGCAGTCCCCTCACCCTCCGTACCACTGGGTCCCTAAGTGTCTGTGGTCTCAGCACCTGAACTGCAATAACCAGTCACTTCTCCACCTACATGCCCAAGGTCTGCTTTGCCTGCTGCTGAAGATGCTGTAAAGAAATATACAATATTTTTATTACCTCTGTGTAAATAGTACTGATCACAAAACATTTTCCAAGTTTTCTTTTTTCACCTGCTCCAAAGCTCCCAAACTTTAGTTCTACAGTATCATAAGCTCATGCATGTTGTCAACATTTTCAGAAACCATTTGGTTACAGTTTTGTTATTCCCCATGATAGCTCTTATATTATGTATGATCTTGTCTCTTATACATTTTAAATCTCTCCAGGAACTGTTTAACACCATTGAATGGTCGGGCTTTGTTGTTTACAATAATTAAACTTATGTCACCAAAAAGGATATCAACCAAAAATACCTTTGTGCAGTGTGTCTACAAGGCCAAAAAATCTGCATTATTTTCATTCACAAAAAGTGATATATGAATCATTGTGTGTCAGCAAATACTGCAAGTTGTACCAATATTTGTATAAACTGAAAGGCAATTTCCTTTGTTTGGGCATTTCACAATGGTAAAACCAGTATTTTCGAGTAACTACAGTATATTTCAAATATAAAAAATATATGGATTCTGTAGCTTATCAGTGAATCATGCACTATGTAGATACCTACGCAGTTGAAGAAATGTAGAAAAATATTTTTGGAGGGACTGACAAATGTCTTCTACAGCACGAGTAAATACATAGGCCTTGATACATTTCTAATCTACTTCCGTACAGAGCAAATACATTTTCACATTTGACTCTTAAATATCTCTAGTTGTATGAAGTTTGTTTTACCATTGTGAAATTGTTTTATAAAATAGGCTGGCTTTCCCTATAGGCAAGCATTGGTACAAAATCACAGTAAATATTACAAACACTCATTCATATATAATTTTAACTCCAAGTTCAACTGTAATTCACAATATGCAACATATCACACCTTGATGCATTTATACATTTACCTAATGAGTGATGAGTTGGCCTGATTTTGAGTTTTTCAGATGTTATGCTCCTACATATATGTGGTGGAACATTCTATCTGCAAAAGTCTCTTTAAGTATCCCATTTTTCTCCACCATGGATTTATCATATGGCCTTAACAAAGGACATTGAAAAATGGTTTTGGGTATGTGTAACTCTGTCACCAATATGTACACATTCCTGTCTGTGTTATTCCAAACATTGTCTGCCTCCCACAAATGTTTTCCACAAAACAGCCTGCTTTACATGCACACTTGTGCAGGAATAAGACGACATGGAAATCTGTCACTTTTAACTGAATTAAATAGTATTTGTAAGTAAAACACATTTGGGATATGTTTTTATTCTTTAATGTAGCCATTGAATCTGATGTTAGTAGACATTGTGGCTCACTTGTTCACTCTTGTTTGTGTATAAAACCAACTTGCCAATGTGACTTTTGGAACATCCACTGTATCATAAGTACATTTAATGTTATGTCACCTGTAAAAGGGTTAACCTTACATCATTCACAGTGAAGGAGCATCCCACCTGACAAAATAAAGACAAGTGGCCTGCTTCGTACAAAAGTCTCTAAATCCATTAAAAAACTCATATTTATGTGTTGTTTAGGCAGGTATGTGTCTGCTGAAACCAGTCCTTTGTTAGTGAACGGAAATCAGGTGGTATCCTTTTCCACAAATTCATATACAAAACACATCATCATGCACCTTTTGCAAAACGTACACATTCAAAAACTCTTCTTCTGCGTCTGACATGTGTCAACCATAATGTTGAAGGAATAATTTGTTGCTGTAACAAAAAATAGTTATTTAACATGTTGAACTCACACTAGAACTAACCCCCTTTATGCTGCTGTTGGGCTGCAACTACCCGTCAAGGTCTGGATAGACCACTGAAAGTATGAGGACTATTAGGGGCTCAGAATGTGGCACACGTGCTTCCCACATTGGAGGACTTGCCGAGCTGGCCTTCTGATGACTCCAGCGTCGTAAGTCCTCCCACCTCTTCCTGCTGTGAATGCTGTGCCGCTTGTAGACCCCCAGGGTCCACACCATATTGGCGATGGCCTTTCACATCTTTTTTTCTGATGGGCGTTGACTTGTATGGATACAAGAAATGAACGAAAAAAGACTTGTTTTGTGACTTGTAATTTGTTTATATTGATGTAACACAATGTCACTACATCAATCACAAGCTACTTCTCATCAGTGAATATCATTGTACATATCTGAAGGCTAAACAACTTGCACATTAGATCCAGAGAACCCCACGACACGCTACATCGACTTGAAACCTAATGTCCATTAAGCCACATACTATGGTTTGAACTAAATTCCAAGACTAAGGGGACTATGAAAGGGCTGCCTTGTGTGTCAGTGAGAGCGCACTCTTTGTGGATGTATTGGCACATGTGCTTGTGAAGGGGATATATTTATAGGGGTGACTAAGACCCTGGGAAATTTCAACTGTTTGGGAAATTGAAAACTCTCCATTTCATTTTTCTTCCATTTAAAAACATTCAAAATCATTATTTTGTCCACAACTCCAATTTTTAGTTGACAAGGATTTTTTTCTTAGAGTCAAATGCCTCATTGCTTCAGTTGTTCGGCTCTGTGACTCAGCCCCATTACTTGCCTTGATTGTTATGTCCAGAAAAGACTCTGTCTGTTAGTCTGAAATTATTTTACATTCATATAAAAACCTTAAGAAAAGAACAGTCTGCTACACTTTAACTGTGCACACCCTCGTTCTCTTGGAGAACACCTCCCAGTAGGACTGTTCTTGCGGAACAGAGAAATTGCTCAGAGCTGAATAATTTCAAACAGGAAGCTTAAGTTCTCACAAAGAAATTACGTGACAGGGAGTACCATAGTGTCATTAACAAAGCTAAGAAATGGACCCGCAATATCCCAAGAGATTCACTCAGTGCTTAATTTGAGTCTGTGGTTTCCGGTACTCAGCACCAGCATTTACTTGGCAGCACTGGCACTTATAACAGTCTGTCATCTGGTGGTTTTGTTTGTCTAATGTAGAAATGAGCACAAACGTCATGTAATAATCCCATATACAGTAAAAACAATGAATACCTGCTGCTTAAGCCATTCTTATAGCTTAGGGGGCCTGGAATGATCTGAATTGCCAGACTTATAGGAATATGATGGCAAGTAGTTGTGCTGTTACTGTCACTGGGGCACAAGCAGGGACAATGGGTGGTTTAAGTTGCAATGACTCATGAAGAGGGCCATGGCACTTATATTTTTTCAGATTAAGCACTGGATTCACTTCTTGAAACAAGTAGCAAAAAAGGAACAAAATTGCATACCTTTGTGATCAGGTACAACAACTCCTCCAATGCGTTTAAGAAAGTCATAAACAGACATTGGTGTATCCTGACCTCTAATCAACTGTCCTTTGACAAACTCCTATTTTCATTCAAGAAGAATTGAGGTATTGGGACATTTTCATCCACACCAGACCCAAAGGACACAAGCCACCAAGACCCAGTACCCTGTGGAAGCTCCCGCCTGCAAATTGCCACGTCCCATGCAGCCAGTTTGCCATTTGTCCGCTGACTAAACATTCCAAGACCCTGGGCTTGGGTTTCCCCACCCTCTAGGAGCGGCATACACATACCAATTGTAATTAAGAGAAAGTGGCCTACCTTATCGAGTGCCCTTGCAGGCTACGATATATAGGTATGACAACCAGAAAAATTAAGATAAGGATTGGAGAACATAGGAGCACCATCTGCTGCAAGAAGGCTTCCACAAAACTAACAGCTCATTCCCTTGAGAAAAGTCATAGTAAGAATAGGATGTACTGGACAATCATAGAGAAAATGCCCCACCAGACAGTAATCACAAAACCACTCCTGGAAAAAGAACAACGCTGGGTGAACAGGTTGTAGACACACCAGACAGGACTCGATGAGTAGATCCCATGGAACCAACTGAACTCATTTTACTAGTAGTGGCAGTGGAAGGTGTAGGTCTGAGGTCAAATCACCAATTTAGAGCTTAAGTGCACATCCACCCTTCCTCCACTACAGTATTTCCACAGATGAGTTCATTTTCCAAGGGTACATTTTGTTTTCCTCCTTTTTTTTTGTCTTTTTCACTTTCAACACTGAAAAAGTATTTTTTCATGTTCAACAGTGAAAAAGTTGATCATAATTCTCTCGCAGCACAGCATCAGCATTACACGCATGTTCGTGTCGGTGGGAATACTCCTTCGCATGAGCTCCACTGCTCACAAGTGATGGGGTGATGACACTTTGCTTCATCAATTGACCAATGCGATCAGCTGCCAGAACAGCCAGAGAGCGTCTTTAAAGCCAGCTCTTGCACATACAGAGCTAAGACAAGCCGGGAGTGTGTGGGCACTGAATTGGGTGTTGTTTGAGAACATGAGTAGGGGACAAAGGGCCTTATTATGAGTACGGCGGTCCTCAGGACCTCTGTAGCCGTAATGGCAGTCCAACCACCATGACACTGCAGGTCCACCCGCAGTATTCTGAATGTGGGGGGCGGACCGCCACAAGACCTCCGACTCTGCCGGGAACAAGGATTCCGCTGGGCTGGCGGTCAGCAACCGGCCTGAATATATACTGGTGCTGCTGCTGCCGGCACTGCCAAACATATTACGAGTTGCTTTTTCACCACCCTTTTCATGGCAGTGAGCCTGCCATGAAATAGGTCACTGTTATTTACAGGGGAACCCTACTCACAGAGAACCAGGGAATTCGTTTTATACTGGAACACAGCGGTTCTAGCGGAAAAAAATAACGAATATTTCAAGTAGTATACATCCACAATGGCGATACATTTGTAAGGAACAAAATAATGTTTGTGGACAAATGGAGTTCTCTACACAGTTAGATCTGATAGTTATTTATATATACACAGTTGAAGTATAAATCACTTTCTTAACTTAAAAAAGCAGTATACTTTGTGCAGTGTATCCCCAAGTGAAACATGGAACCATAAGTGAATATATACAGTGAATAGTGTTGCAAAGGTTTCCATATGTACATGAAGTGACCATTCAATTATGCATGGTGACAGCCTGAGTGTATAGTAACACTGGCTGTTTAAAGGTCCTTTCTGTACTCGTGTCGACGACGTTTCAACCCTCTATTGGATGTGGGGGTCTCCTCAGGACAGGTGGCAGAGAGGCAACTAAAGGGGCTCTAACATGGCCCCCATCCAGATCTGGGCCTAGGGGTGCATGTGGGGTGGGCACATACTGTGCCCCCTGCAATTGCACCCCTGTTTCTGCACAGTGTGGCGTTCATTCAACACTGTGTAGGAACATGCTGCAGGTGCTGTCACGGCGGCAGGTTCCATGTTAGGCTCTCCTATGAGTCTAACAGCCCACCGCTGTGAGACAGTCGCAGCACCGACTGCCCACCATGGATTACACTTGTAATCGGGGAGACGGGCCCTCTACGGGCTTGGTGGTCCTCCTGTTGGCACATCGGGGGGTGCCAAACTCATAATAAGGCCCTTAGTCCCCACATTTCTTGGCTACTATGCACTTTTCTTTGATTGTCTCTGTTACCAGTTGTTTACTACTTGTTTAGAACTTTCGTTCCACTTTTTACTTCCGGGCAGTGATTTTAAAACACTGACAGTGTGTGACTACAGGAACATGTGCCCTCACCCTTCGAATGGTGGTGACAGTATAGTTGTAGGTGCTTGCACCTCACATATGTTATTCTTCACCTTATTTCACTGATGACGCATGGTTTGCCATTAAGGCATAGCAAACATAAAACCACAAAATTGTGTATAATCTATGATATGTGGATTGCAACAAATAAAGCACATGGTGCGTGATAGAATGGGGTGGCTTACATGAGCTTGACAACAAATGTAAACAAAGATTGATGGTGTGACACCATATGGTTCATGGTCACCAGTACCATCAAATACGTGCCCTGGGAAGAAGCAGACAAGGATTACTTCCGTTTCCTCTCTGCATTATGGTTCCCACATAATATGAAGATTGATTAGTAATTAATTATGTATTGCTGTTTGTCTTTTTCAGGAACAGTGATCCTACAATAAGACAAGTAGAATTGTTAACTTTGCATGCAATTGAGCTTTGCATGCCCTATATACATATAACAAAGTGTGAGTGTATAAAACACCAGGGAAATTAACAGAAAAACATCCTAGGATAGTCTGTAGAATAGGGGCTGAGACACGTTGATGGTCATGTGAAGGTCATAGCCTCATTATATCCTAAACCACAATTAGGATACATTTGTAATCTGTACCAACCCATACCACCAATAAAGGGATACCTAAATCTGTCTGAGGTAGTTTTAAAAATCCCTTGTCACTATAATATCAAAAGAACTCCCTGGATTATTGTTGAGCCCATCCTGGCTTTTAGGTGCCAGGGTAGACCCGAGGATGATACTCAAAAAAGAAAAATATTCATTTTTCTTCATTGACTACTGACTAGGTATCCACGTGAGATAGGAGCTACTCCAGATACGCAAGGGATACCCCAAAGTTGTTTTTGTGGTGTAACATTAGAGAGAGGGTATCCCTTGGGCCAATTCACTCAAATGTCTCCCCCTCTCCTCCATTAGGCAGGGCTCTGCTGGCCCCTCACCTATGTTTTATTTGTAGAAGTATTTCCTATCCTACCACCTTATATTACTTAATTTTCTTTACTTCAGCACAGGGGACTAAGTCCATTTACCCTGTAATGGCTGCCAGCAACATTTTTCTGATGTTCTTGCCAGGCAATCAGAGTGCTTGCTCCAGCAGGAGTCTGACTCCCATGAGATGAGAGCATGATGGTCCAAGGGAAAAAAAACACCATGGGCCAATCAGAATGCTCTATTTTTAAAGTGCCAGTCCGGCGAGAGTCTCTCGACCCAACTATCCAGATATGCAATTATTCTTAGGCTTAATTTCTAAAAATCTACTGAACACATTTACACCAGATCACACAGCAGAATCTGTATACCAAGATCTAGCTTCCTGCCAAATTTGGTGTAATTCCGTTCAGCAGTTTTTGTTGTAGTCATGCGTAAAGAAGTCTATTGAAAATGCATGAGGATTTTGTTCAGTCCCCGCTTGACAGATCACCCTGAAACTCTCAAAATGTAGCACCATTTTTGGTAAGTTTTGTGTAGATTCAACAAATGGTTCCAAAGTTATTAGCAATACAATAAAAGCTTTGAGTCTGCACTCAGATTTACTCTTAGACACAAAGATTTATAACATGTTCAATACCTCTATTCACCTATGGTGCATTAGGTGCATATCCATTTTGTAAACACTTACATGTCATCAGTGATGTCATAAATGGTGTCATAAACATGGCATGAGTGATGTAATATGTGAGATCATAAGCAGTGCATGGCAGGTGCGCAAGTTATAGTGAGCTCGGATTACTATAACTGGGAATTTATAGAACTTGTTTTTTTAGTTCAAAACTTTAATGTTATCACTAACATATTCACTTAATTACAACGTTACATTAACCTTTGTTTTTTTCAGGGATTTTTTCAGGTTTAAAAAAAAAAAAAAAAAAAAAAGATCTTTTGATCATACCTAACTGTAACGTTACTTTAACCACAGTTTTCTTTAGTGAATGTCTAAGGTTTTTTTCAACTTAAAGTAATATTTTATTACCATACATAAAGCCAACCAACTTCCCTGCCACGCATGGCCTTTTGGTTATGCTCGGTAGGGGATTTGCTACAGGGCTGTATGTTTTTTTGAAGAGGAGGGGGGACAAGTGGCCCCCTTCCCTGAGCCTTATCAAGGCCCTGGCACCCCATCACCCAGGACCTTATTTTTTGTAGAGGGGAGAGGGACCAAGTGGCCCTCTCTCTGAGCCTTATTAGGTCCTGGGGAAAGCCGCAGGCCCTGCTGCCCAAGCCTTAGCAGGTCCTGGGGACCCCATTCCCTCATAGCTGTTTTTTTAAGGGGAGGAGGCTTCATGGCCCCCATCACTGAGCCTTAGTAGGCCGTAGAGACCCCATCACTCAGGTCCTCATTTTTGTAACTAATGGAAGGAGGCCACATGGCTCACTGCCTGAGCCCTGTTAAGCCCTCGGGATCCAATCCCCAGACCTGTTTTTTTATTTATTTAAAGAGGAGGTGGGCACATGGCCTCCCTCCCATGCCTTCTTAGGCCCTGGGGGACAGCATTCTCCAAGACTGTACATATATGTTATAAGGGAGGGGCTGTTTATTTATATATCTAGCTTGAGATGGCACAGTGCTAATCCTATGCTTAAAAACATTGCTCGAGAAACAAATATTTCTGGTGAGCAGATTTAGAGTGCCTCTGGTGTTGTAGGAGCTGCTCTCCACCTACACTTGGAAAGTACTCAGAGTTCTCTGCTTCTTGTTTGCATAATTTATGCAGCACTCTAGGCCTGAAAGGGTATTGTTTGGACTTATACTGGGTACTCCCTTGTGTCTGGACAAAGCTAATTCTCTATGAACAGCTGCATTGATAGCAAAACATGTGTCAAGGGTTGCTTTTATTAATTCCAGGTTAGCCTTAAATTTATTTTCCAAGTCCAAACCTGTAATACAGTGCCTGAAGTGGTAAAAGGTAGGGGTGGCCGATATATTCTGCTAACTTGGCCCAATTGGCAGAATTTTAGCCACTCTGCGGAGTTCATGCCAAAGTCTGCCAACCGCACACAGCTCTCAAATTGTAAGCTGGTGAGCACAAGCGAGATTTGGCGGCCCATGGCGTGATTTTCAGTCCCTAGGGCGGCACCCGGTGAGAATTCTCCAGTGCTGGCCTAAGCAACCATTCACAGTCGGAAAGCTTCTGCACAAGTAGAAAATCTACTCGAGCTGCAGCAAAATCTATAAATATCCCCTAATAATCTCGAAGGTACTGAAAAAATCAGTCGTCTTGGCAGTACCAGGATGTCAAAATAGAGGAACTGCCTTGAGTCAAGCGTCAAAGAATTCCTGTAAGAAAATTCGTTAGGCAGGAGGCTGCAGGGTTGGAAGAGGTGCAGGGAAGCAAAAGACAGAAGAGAATGTAGAGGGAAACAACAAAGGTACAGGAACTGAAGTGGTACACAAACGAATGCCAGGAGAGAACACATACACCCATGAAATGTGTGAGGCAAAATGGTCCCGGTAATGTCCCTTCTAATGCTACCGCTGAAGTGTTGCCCTTGTGACTCTCCTATTTTGAGTGGCCTGTTTCTCCCTTTGCCCTTTAAGACCCTTCTCATACTCAGCCCCACCCTCCACAGACCTCATTTTACATTTTTCTGGCTTTCAGCTATTTTGTTGTTTCTGAGTGAGCCTAATTTTTGCATGATGTTTCTCATGACAGTGCTCCCCAGGGCCTGCCATCCTGGTGTTGTGACTTCAGAATTATCAAAATTATCTCTATCTAACTCTCGAAAAAACGTGGAGCATGCAGATTAGCGATCGGCCCCCATTATTATTCTTCAAGGCTGCCAACCTTCCAATCCACTAAATATTGTTCTTTCCTTCTAACAATGTGTGCATTTAAGGTGTTATGTATTTCACAATCACTTTCAGCATTCGCCTGAATAGAAGCAGCATTTGGAGCATGGCATAGCTTTGCTGAACAAGGTTTTACTAAAGATACATGAAACACAGAATCAACCTTTATAGGTGGTGGTATTTTTTACCACACTGTTACAATATTCCCAGAGTGTTTAATGGTAAATGTACTGATAAACTTGGGGTGTAACTAAAAAGCTTTTTTCAAATGCAATTTGTTTTGTGAATAATCAGACTTTTCACCTGCAGTATACTTAGGTGATGGAATATTTTTTATCAGCATAGACCTTGTAAGTAGCTCTGGTTTCCGCCAAAGGTACTTGTACAGACTTTTGGATTGCATAAAATGCAGTTAAATGTTCAATTACTGAAGGAACTAACGCAAACAAATGTGGATCTAATGCCAGTACTCTAGGTTGATATATATACATACAGAAAAAGGTGTATACCTGTAGCAGGGTGTTTTTATTACAGGTTAATTCCACTAGCCATGATTCTTACTCCTATCCTCTATTTGCAGTAATGTTTGATACCTCCAATGTTGTTCAACTCACTGATTCAAACAAGTTTGTCCATTTGAGGGTGACAGATGAACTTCCATATACGTTTCTTTTCTCGATATAGACCAAAGTTGTAGGTAAATAGAGAATTGCTATTTCTGATCAAAACTTGAAGTACACAATATAATTTAATGATCTTATGTGCAAAAATGTGTGCTAACCCTCTGGATGAGAGCAAGCCAGGCAGTGTGACAAGAAATCTAATGTTTGCCAAATAGACAACAACCACAAGTAAGTACAATTTTGACTCTTGATAATTCAATAATAAACTCCACTGATACGGAGTGCATTGGCCTGGAAGGTTTGGGTATTGGTCTTAAAAGGCAGCTAGGTTCCATGTGTGATCTCTTGTCATATACAGCAACGGTCATGACATTACTTAACATATGTGGATAAAGTAGAACACAAACAACATCTTTTAACTGCTGCTATTGCTTTACCAAACAGAAACTTTTCACTCTAAAATGGTTAATACACTTTGTAGTAAAGCCACTCCAAGGTGTAAGAGTAAATTTAGACATGAGTAAATCTCCACATGTACATTTGTGTTAGTAAAAAGGCCTCTTTGTGTTTACTTTCTAATATGCAAATGCACTTTACAACCAATGGATAAACCATATGAGTGATGGTAGTTGACCTCCCTGTTGTGCTATTGACAAAGGTAATTTACACTTATGAGTAATTTACATGTGTAATTTACTCTTTTCTGTAATATTATTACTTTTGGAAATTCACAAAATCCGAGTATGAAGTTACTCAAAAGTATAGACATACATGTCTCCACAACTGAAAAAGGGTGTGTAGCCAAATGTATGAGTGTAAGTTACTATTGCCAAAAAAGAAACAGTAGTAAGTCCAGCACGATACATGGTTAACCACTGTACTGCTACCAGTACCACAACACCCTCTCTTAGAAAATAATGGAGTTGGCACTAAAAATAAACACCATAAATTATTTAAGATAGTTAAAAATTAAAAATAAATATAATTTAATGTTAGAAAAAGCTAAACAATATTTATTATTTAATTGTATAATATTTTAACATACTTTTTTCAATTTAATAAGTAATATAAGTTTGTATTTAAATGAAATAAAATTAAATTACTATTAGTTAATTGTATACAACACATATTATCAATGCATGATATATTTTTTACTCTAGCTGAGAATTAATTTGTTTATTAAACTATATAAACATAATATTCATTTAATTAAATATATTTAAATTAATTAACGTTTTAATCCAAAATGAAGTAGTGTTAATACATTCTTTCATATATTCTACATTTTAAAATAAATGTATAAAAATAATTTGCAATTATAATTAATATAAAAATATATTTACTAACTTTGTTCAATTGTAATAAACTTTTTTTTAGCGTTTCATGTACTTTACCAAATGGAGATCAGTGCTCCAATTGCAGAGCCCATCAATGGTACAGTATAGGGAAAAGTTAACAAAAAATGTAACTCAAGAAAGTTAGTAAATATATTTTTTTTAGCAAATAATATTGTAAATGAATTGTACATATTTATTTTAATTGTAGGACAAAACAGTAAAACCCTCCAGCCACAATCCTCCCTCATCCCTTCCTTTAGTTGTAAATACTCCCCTTTTTCCAGCCACTCCCCTCTGTCCTTTCTACATTGTCTACTAAAACGTGTACTTATATGTGGGGATACCGCAGTCAGGCGGAAATCTCTGCACAGAAAAAGATAGGAGCGGCAGAGGCAGAGCCTCTGCATTTAAGATTGTGAATAGTATTTTGTAGCATGTTTGTAATACTGTTGTAGTACTACAAACATGCTTCAAAATTTTCTTTGTGAATAGGCCTGAGAGACGAGTATCCTTTCTTTGGAAAATACTGCTTCAGGTAAAGTAGCTAAAGTACGTGGATTTTAGTTTGCATGTTGACCAAGTAAAAGACCGGAAATATATTTGTTTCATTGCCTTTCTCACACATTACAACCTCTCTGTTGATTTGTCTAGACGATTGCACTTGAAATAAAGTGCTCTCCCAAAATTACTATTGATTTTATACCAAGGAAAAGAGATTGTTGTCCTTTGATCACATTCAGAGGAGGATTTGCAAAGTCCGCTGCAAGCTGTCGAAAAAAGGTAAATTTAGAACCGTAAAAACACAGTGGGAACCACATATCAGGAAAATATCACCGCAAAAGCTTTATAAAACCTAGAAAACTTGCAAAGGGTTGTTCAAGTAGGACAACAAGTCCACAAACCATCCGGCACTGCGTCTGTTTGTCGTCTTTCATACAGAGGACATAATGGCCAGAGTGTGGCGTCCATTGTGACTGAAAAAACAGGCAGTCACTAATTTGTCAGAACCTATTTGCATTAAGTGAAAGTGGAACTGTATGCTGTGGGGGGAGGCACATTTGCCCTATGAAAGAGGGATTGTCACTGCGGACATTACAAGGCCTAAACTTTTGAAAAGTTTCGATTCAAGCAATTCGTGTTCTTTCCCTCACCAGGGGTGTGCTATGTAATCTGTGATTTGCGATATTTTTCAAAACTTGAAATACGAATTTGGTGGGTAAAGGCAATCGCAGAGGAAGGATGCTGTGCGCCTACTTCATCAAAGATTTGGACATTTCCATTTAAGGTAACAACAAAGAAACTGCTTGTAACTAGTAGAGTTGTCATCTTGGGAGCAATAACTATCATTCTGTTTTGATTAGGAAAGCTGATGTATCTCTTTTTCAAGTTGCTACAAGATGATTGGGAAGATGTGTATCAGCAGATGGTGTGACATTTTGTATAGCAGCCTTCAATGTACACACCTATATATATAATCAATCACCAACTCGACATTCTCATTAGAGGCAGTGCAATGAATCTGTGGCATCTGTCCTTTTAACCTTCATGGGCCTTCAGTGCAAGATGTGTACTGGTATTTTCTTTAATTTAAGGTGGTTTATTTTGATATGTTATTACGGGTGGATGTAAAGACAAAAGTCCTCAGATGAATGAATGAATGACTGGACTAATACTATAGAGCGAACCTAGCGGAAAGGGTGTGTAATAGTGTAAAGGGTCAAAGGCAAAAATACAGTCAAAGAGTGTTTAAAGGGGCAACTGGGTTCCAAGAGTAGAAGTGGACTGACACTTTATCATGATCAAGTGTTGTTTAAGAAGTGTGTCTTCAGAAGTGTCATATATAGGAGCAGAGTGGGGGTGGTCCTAGTGAGTTCAGGAATGCTGGTCCAGATTCTGGGTGCATAGATGCAGATGGTCTGTGGCATTATTTTTAGGTCGAACCTACTAGACAGCATAAGTGCTCAGGCACGGCCGGTCCATTGGGGCTGAGGGGCCACACCCCTCCACCTTTCGTCCCTGTGTGCATGTGCGTGTGTGCGTGTGTGCATGTGTGTGTGTGTGTGTGTGTGTGTACCGCCCGCCCCCTCCCTCCAAAACGTACTGGCCGCCACTGTAAGCGCCGTCTGTTGTGTGGCATATTGTGGCTTACCAAGAACTTAGAGGGGCTTGGAGCTCGCCCATTGCTTATTATTCTTGGGTTTCTTAGCCACTATTCTTTCCCTGCTTCTTAGTCCTTCCCCAGCCTGTCAGTCTTGAGATTGTCCCACTCATAGTCATTGCGCATTTACCATTGCTTTAATTGGCTAGCGTCCCTGCTACCATTGCTCGCTAACCTAGCATTATTTGTTTCTTTGTCTTCAGCATTCAATGAGAGTGCATGTGTTTTCAAGCTGTCTCCCTCATGTTCTTTTCTACTCCTGTGTTGCTTTCCCCTTTCCTGTTGTATTTGCCCACAAGCTCTCCATTACCTCTTCCACTCTTGCCCTCTGTGTTGCTTCCCCATTTGCTTACCTGTCTGGCCGTTCCTTGTGCAGCTTTTGCATCGATCCCTTCTACCTTACCCCACCTTGCATCCATCCCCTCTACCCTGGTCTGTTTTGCTTCCGTGTTCGTAATCCCCCCCTCGCCCCCAAACTTGTGGCTTATGCGTTCCCCTGTGTTGCTTTGGCACCCAGTTGCTTCCGTTCAGCACTCCCGGCTCACTTAAAAAAATGCTTTTGCGTGTTTTCTTTTCTTTTGAGTTACTGATCTAACTCAGATTGGTAACTGAAAAGAAACAAAAAAGGCACCTATGTTATTTTGTAGGCGCGTGCATGCCTGCGCCTAAAAAACTGATGCAGGTGAACGCCTCAAAGGCGCTTTTTCATACTTGAAATGCAGCTGTGCCGAGTGCCATGCATCACGGGTTAACCTAACGCATTTCAGTGCTTGGCCCCTCATTACTGATTTGGCTGTTTCTTGGCCCCCACAATTAGTGGTGCCTCCTGCTGTACCGCAGAACAAATTCAATGCCTTTGGCAATCCATACTGTGTAACTCACATCTCTAGCACTCAAGCACTTTATTAACTTATTAGCAGAATATTTTGAGTAGATGACTTAACACTTTAGAATTCTATGTAACTTTTTTTGGTGTCCTTACTAGGTCTTTATTTGTAGACCATTATACCTGGCCGCTGTTTAAACAGCGGCGGCTCCTCCATTATGGCGGAGGAGCGTCGCCCTGCCTGCTGCCATCGTGCAGGTGCACACATTCATAAAATGATCAAAAATACAATTTTATCATGTGTGGCAGGATCGTGCTGCTACAGCGTGAGGACAGGGTGTGGGGCAGGGTGTGGAACTAATTAGTGCAGTTGCACTACTACGTCAGCCCTCTGCCAGTGCGCATGAAAGATTGGCTGTCTGTCTACAATCCCAGGGCTTTAAAACCAGCTGAGGGATTTCAACCACAAAATGAGTGCTGGGTTAGCCTGCTCCGACCAATCCTGGAACTGCAGCTCAAGGATTGGTCAGATTCTCATGGCGCAAGGGAGGAAGTCCCTCCCTTTCTGCCGAGTGCGCCAGAAGAAGCGAGAGAGGCCAACCGGACCCTGTGGCCATGAACATACTTATGGTAAGTTATTTGGGCATCACTGCTACTTTGTCTAAACGCTTTAGTGCTGGTGGATGCATGTATTTTTGTTTTGCCTGGATTCATACTCTAGTCTACATGGATCTCAAATGGTCTCTTCTTTTAGTGCTATAACTGTAGCTTGTAACTCACTCATTCTACTGTTCATCTTTACATTCTGGTGCTTACAGTTTTTAGGTCTCACCCATTGATGACTTTATCTGTGTGTTCTCCTTTTTGCCTCCTTAGGAGCACTAAAACACAGTGCTAGAATACTGCCAGCTCTGGCTGCATCACAGAGCTTTTTTCATTCATCCCCACCCATGTCCTTTTCTCCAGTGGAATAACAATGGCCCCTGCGGTGTGAAGGTCCCCGGACAGGCACCTGGCCTGAGAGCTTCAGACTGGTCTCTTCATTTAGTGCTATGACTGTAGCTTGTAGCTCACTCATTCTACTGTTTGTCTTTACAATCTGGTGCTAGTAGGGAAATAGCGATGTTTTAAACAATTTTCTGAAACGGGTCACATTCATTTTATTTCTGTGCTCAGCGGGCATAGCATTCCAAAGCTTGGGAGACAAATGAGAGACAAATCTACCCCCATCTGATACTTTGGATTCACCATACCTTTTAGTAGTCGTGCATTGGAGGATCTTAGGGTCCTGCTAAGTGTGTAGGGTATCAGAAGGGCCCATATCAAGTAGGGTCCTTTCTGGTTAATTCTCCTATGCACCACGTGGAGTGCCTTGAAGTTTATCCTTTCCTCCACTGCAAGCCAGTGCAAGGAGGCCCGTGTACATTTTGCTGAGGTGTGTTTAGGCAACTCGAGGATAGCTGGAGTCTCTTGATAACATATTTGGGTGAGCCCATATACAGGAAGCTCCTGTAGATAAACTGGGAAGAATCAGTGCTTGGACCACTATTCTCCTAGATTGTGTAGGTGGGAGGTCTGGGATTTTCTGTAGGGTTGTGAGCAGGCTAAAGCAAGATGCTGTCAACTTTTATTTACCTGGGCCTCCATAGATAAAGAGCTATCCAACCACATACCTAATCTCTTTATGGGGAGGAAGGGGTTGGGGAGCTTCCAGGTATTCTGGCCTTCCCAGCATTGTTGATGGTGTTGGCTTAGATCCCAAAATCATCAGCTCGGTTTTATCTCCATTCACTTTCAGTGAGCAGTTACCCATTCACCATGCAACATTCCTTAGACAAGGGCAAGCTGCTGTTTTTGTGAACCTGTCCAACCGGGGAAAGGGAGATGACCAGTTGGACGTTGTCAGCATAGGAGACAATCAACACCCTAAATTCCTGTACGATGTCTGACAATAGAGGCAAATCAATGTTAAAAAGTGTGGGGCTCAATGCAGAACCCTGTGGAACCCCTCACTTCCAAGGTAGGTCAGCTGAATAGCAGAGAGGTTCGCAATTTTGAAAGGACATTTCTTTAGTAAACAATGAAAGCCACTTCAGAGGGACAATTTTTATTCCTATTTCACTCATCCTAAACACTAGATTGTCGTGGTCAACCGTGTCAACCGATATGCTCAGATCAAGAAGGATAATGGCCATAGAACCTCCTTTGTCCAGTAGTATTTTCAGCTCTACGGTTATTGCTAATAATGCGGTTTCTATACTATGGGGTCAATTTCGATGTCATTAGGAATGGCTCTGAATTGGACTCGGGCTTGCCGAATCTGATTCGGCATTCAGATAGGTCGAGCCTTTTGGATCCGATTCGTACAACTCAATGGGCTTGTCTCCTGAGAGAGTGGGCACAATGATCAATTCGGACAGTTGTTTCGAATCGGCTTTGCCAAAACAAATTGGCTGCTGGAATCTGTCTTTGGGGGTCTTTAGCAGGCTCCCCTTCACCTGGGGCCCTCCGAATTGGGCCCATGGGGGTACCCAAGGAACCCCCCTTTCCAACAATGTACAGTGTGGCAGGCACCCCATAGTGAAAGGTTTTCCCCAGCTAACCCTTTCTTCAATGAGAGCCTGCGATCTCGTTCTGAACACAGGCTCCGATTGAAGTCAATGGGAGTCCGACGGAATCGTATCCGGAAGCATCTGTATGCATCCAAATCGCTTGGTCGGACTCCCCCGATCCAAGTCATCCGGAAACCATTCCGGAACCGATTTGGTAGGAATACTTTCCGAACTGGATCATAATCAGCCCCTATGTTGTGGATGGAAACCGGTTTGGGTGGGGTGGAGAAGAGAGTTCTCCAGGAGCAGGGAGAGGTTTGGATTGATATGTTTTTCTAATACCTTCCTCAAGGCTGGATGCAAGGAAATAGTTATCTAGTTCCCTGGGCATGTGGGGTCAAGGTTAGTTTTTTTTAGCAGAGGTTTGACCACTGCATGTTTCCAAGCTCGGGGAACTACTCCAGTAGAAAGGGATAGATTAAGGAGATCCAAAAGTATGGTGAAGATCTCCTGTGCTCCTAGTAGCAAAATGTGAAGTGGCGTCGGGTCCAAAGGGGATGCCTATTTAACTTTGCTAAATATTGCTGGGAGTTACTCCCTTGTGATAGTGGGGAAGTCTGAGATACATGTATCCTCGTGCAGAACATGTCTCCAGTTTAGTAAACAAGGTTTTAGTTTGTCGTTTGTAAGTTACAGAAGGTCACAGAAACTTTATCTTGGAAGTACACTACATTTCATTGCAGCGTGCTACTGTAGCTGGCATATTTTCAGCTTTTGGAATGGTGAGTGACTTAACAATACGGAAAAGCTCCATCGGGACATTGGCTGCATTCATCATTACAGCTTCATAATGTGATGCCTGTGCCTTTTCAATTCCTGATGCAAATGTCTGATAGCCATCCAGTAGGCGAATTTTAGGATTTCTTCATAATTTTTTCTCAATTTTCTATCTAGAATTTTTCAGCCTTTTTTTAGGGAGACCAGGTGAGCGGTGACCCACATATTTCAGCCTTTTTTTAGGGAGACCAGGTGAGCGGTGACCCATGGTGCTGATTTATCTTTATTTCCCTTCTTTATAGTAGTGAGAGGGATCGCTTCATCGTATGATTTCTTAATCCACTCTTCTACTATGGAATTTGCTGCTGAGGGATGTTTTCCTATGGCTGGTTTAGTTGTAGCTCAGGAGGGCATCCATATTTCTTTAATCAGTTTTGACCATCGTCGGCCTAGACTGGTTGTGTTCTTATGGTCTGAAAGGGATGGGACACACTTCAGTGTGAGAGAGATCAAGGCGTGGTCTGTCCATATCATCAGAGGTGGTTTTTCAATTTCTATGTTATGGCCAATACTAAACACCAGATCTAGAAGATGTTCTTCGACATGGGTGGGACATTCTGCTGTTTGGGTGAGCTGAAGACAGCTGGGATCGTGTAAGATGTGGCTGACACAGAGGGGTTGTTGATCTCATCGAAGTGAATGTTGAGATCCCCTAGAAAAGTGAAATTTGTTTTCTCGATGGTAATGCTGGCTACTATCTCAGGTAAGACTTATGCAAACTTAGTAGATGGACCTCTGTGTCTATATACTAAAAGTTCTGGGAAGGAAGCAGTGGGTGACAAGTTTATAGCAAAAGAGAGATTTTCACAGTCTGGGCTAGATAGGGGATTATATATACATCTATATGTGTCTTTTAGGATGATAGCGAAACCCCCACCGCTTTTGTGTGTGTGGTTTTTCCTACATATATAATATCCCAGGAGGAGAGCTTGATTGATGTCTGGAGTAGAGCTGTGATGTAGCCACATTTCTGTTAGAAACAGGACATCCAGTTTTTCATCCTCCATTAGTGTTAGTAGCTCAAACCTATGATGTGACAGAGATCTACAACTGATAAGTGTAGTGTGAGGTTCCATTTTATGGGCTCAGGTGTTTTATCTCTGACTTCCTCAGGATTGCAAATCATAAATCTACAGTGGGGGGCAGCACAGTTCTCCATTCTCTGGCCGTAATGGGGTGCAGGTGCGCAGGAGGATTTAGGCCTGAGCAAGAGTAGGTATTGAGCTTAATAGCTTACCTTCTTCATGTGAATTCAGGCAGGGTACCTGGCCCCTGGTCCCATACGGGCACGGGCAGACATAGGGGCTTACCTTTGGCGCACCAACGATGAGCCCCCTGCATGTATCTTCTGTGCACATATGCCCCAGACACCATTTAAGGCTATGCAATCAACCCTAGAGCGCCAAAATTGCTGGCGTCTCTATGATGAGGAAACAAAAAAGTGCAGGGGCAGTCTCTATGACTAGGTGAACAAAGTGCAAATGTAAAGATCTTCTACTTCTTCTAATCTCCCCTCAGTCTGAAATGTCCTCTTAGCAACTTCAATTTAATTCCCCTATTAAATTCATGTGTTTTCAAAACAGCCCTTCACAAATTTTAGAGCAACATTTTAAAACATTTAAAGGCATTTTAAAACAGTTCAGCAATTTGACAGTGGGGTCTTTATGACCAAGAGATTAAACCGTGCAAGTACATTCTCTATATTCGGTATATAGTTCTTATGCTTCTTCTAATCTCTCCATAGTGTGCATTTTCCCGTATTCACATATTACATTTCGGTATTTTTAAAACAATCCTTAACAAATGCTGTTTTTTTTCCATTTTCATGTCTCACTAGGATAAAAATTAAATATGTTCCACCGAGAGGATGAAGATTTTCACACGGTGTTCGGAATAAAGTCTACACATTCAAGGTTACCCTAGCTGTCCAAGTGAAAATCACACATCATTTAACTTTTTCTGTTCCATGTGCGAAGCTCTATGTAGTAGAATTATGTGAATCTTGTCGAATATATTCAGTTGTAAATGTTTCTCTTTTGCTTTGTTGATTACTCTTTATTCTGTTGATTAAGAGCCTGTGAACCATGCACTACTGCAGTGAATGCATGGAATTCTTTGCTTAGAACCCTATGTAGCAGTGTGATTTCTTGATGTATTAGAGAGCCCTTTCCTTACTTTAGAAGGTGAATCTCTGCCATATTTATTCCCTATTTTACGCCCTCTATTTTATTGATCTGAAATTTACTGAATTTTTGATTGATTCTGTACCTTAGTGGAGCTTTGCACTCTGATTTATTGACTAATTGATTTTACCTACATTTAATTATTTAATGCATGACTACAATCCCTAAATATAACGTTTAAGGTTGAAACTTCATCATCAGTCATTTTTGTAGGATCAAATGTGTTCTACCTTTCTGTCATTTCCAATTGCCACCCTTACCTTCTTAAATTGAGGCAGGTTCAGCGGTAAGCATCAAAGTCTGTCTAGGGACAGCATCGCTCCCTATCCAGAAGGGTGCCCTTTTCTGCAAAATTGGATGGGCTCTACACATCGTCAGATCTGATAACAGAATGGATGGCTGCGACTGGACCCATCTGGTACTGACTGGACCAGTATAGGTTAATTGGCTTTCAGAAACCGAGAACTGAACATTCATGGTTCAGTTGCTTTTGCTCCAAGATTTAAATTGACCCTGATCCAATCTGCATTTCACATTCCTGACAACTGTGGTGAGTTGAGGGAGCAGTCCTGAAGTGGCTTTGTATCAATAAGGAAAAGCATTGTGCATGCGTAACAGTGTGAGTGAGCACAAACCAAAGTAGTGCATGTTGGGTGCAGTGATTCGGATTTTGAGTTCACATATTCTGTGGCTTTGATTTGTGGACTTGTAAGGACTGTGATTATTGTCTTGAAGATGTTTTTCTTTGAGTTTTGAGGGCTTACCCTGTGTAATTTCACTTAGGATTGAGGCGCTTTATGTAGTTGTGATATAAAATGGTTTAGGTTGGTAGGACTTGTCAAATATCTGTGATCTTGAATATTTTTTTCTTTAGAGTTTTATATAGAGTGAACTAGACCCGAAGATATCAGGTATCAGAGCGCTTTACATGAGCATCAGTTTCGTTACAGACAGAAACATTACTTTTTGTTAGGCACAGGGAGATTAAGTGATTTGCTCAGAATCACAGGATGTCGACTTTGTCGAGCATCAATGCCGAGATTCAAACCCAGCTCCCCAGCTTCAAAGGTCCACCGCTCTAGCCGTAAGGCTACATCCTCGCAGATGTTTAGTTGAATCGTCTTCTAGGGTTGAGTTGTGCTGTGAACCGCTCTCAGTCACATCAAGATAGAGAAGTAATATCATAGGGTGTAAATGTATTAACTTGGAAAAGTATTTGTTTATTCCTTGTTCCACAGCAGTGAACGTAACAGTTAAAAGTAAGCTCACGCAGTATGAGAATTTGCTGCTCTATGATTTTGGGTGCTGTTAAAGGCACCATATGTATCTTTGAATTGGAATATGCGTTTCCATTTAGCAGAAGCAGACAATAGTAGTTTAGAGAAGTTTCTTAAGTGTTGTCCATTGAAAATGTTACTGTATGATGTGATGATTGCATCATAAGGTACAACGCTGGAAAAAGTCGGTTGGTGTAGAGAGCCACGATGTGATTGGATGACCTTTCCCTATTCATGCTGGGATTGGCGAAATTGTAGTAGAGACCGCGTTGTGATTGAATTACTTGTAAAACAGGCTTGTGCAAGAATTTTAGTGACTTGAGTTTTTATTGACGATTGAGGAAACATGAGAATCTTTCTTTGGAAGTCCCACAATCTTTGACCAAGAAAGAGAAATTACCACCAGAATGAACACCTGTCAGGAGCAAAGAAAGGCTTAAATATGTGTGTAACGAGGCGGAACGGCGCCCCCCCTGAAACAGGACTTTGGGACCATCAAGGGGTTTTCACAACCCCCCCCCACCTCTTCTCTGCCCTCCACAGGACGACATTCCTGAGGCTGACTACGGAGTCGGATCACCGGACGCTGACGGGCTACACTGGCCCTTTGACTCTCAGCTGAATGCAGAGTGGGCGGGCCTGACTGAGGACGCATCGGCGTCAAATGCGGAAGGAGCGCCGGACCAGGTGTGCTTGTTCACCCTGAGTGTTGGCGTTTGGAGAGAGACGGAAACGCAGCAGAGCGACGAGAGGAGTGCGGTGGAGTCAGGACGAAGAACGGAGGAAGCTGTGACGAGGGGAGCAGCAGCGCACAAGACGGAGTGTACGCCCGGAGGCCAACGTCCCCACGAGCCGCCCTGCCACTCACCCGGGGGAGGTGTATGGCTAGCCCAGGTACAGAGCAAGATCAGGGGCTGGGTTGGTAGAAAGGGCGGGACTACCGCGTAATCCTTGGTATTCCCTATCCCGGTTCCCCGATCCTTTGTCACTGATTCCCTTCACAAGACGGACGTCCAGAGTTTGTGACACAGGTTTGCTTCCTCACTCCCTTCCCCTTGGCACATGTATATAGTTCGAGCACCCCCCTGACAACCTGACTTGTTTGTTTACACCGAGAGGCAAGACGAAAGTCGACGAGGCTACACCTCGGAGAAGTCTCGAAGGGTATAGGAGGAGTGAAACGCTCCAGCCAGTACGAAGAAGGTTGGATAGAAGCCGGTCCCCTCGAAGAACTGTCCCTTCCAGGAAGACTTGTTCCGAAGATTTGTTTGCTTCAATAAAACCCTCTTTAACGAGAACTCGCCTCCTGCCCATCCCTCCCGCATCTGTAACAATGTGTTTATGGCTCAAAAAATTGTACCAGTATAGACGGGGATTTACAATTTCCACTATGCAGCACTTTCCACATAGCAAAACTTGAGAATCTGAGACCACATATATTGGAGGGATTGAACCTTTGGAAACAGGTAGCAAACAAAAAGAACTGTGAAAAATACAAGATTCATACCGGAGGCAAAATCTGTACATGGTTAGACTTTCAGGACAATCATGGGCAAACGTTCTGGTTTGAAAACATAATTGAGGCAGTGGACACTTACCCTGCAATAGCCAGTGAAGCCCCAGAAAAGGAGCAATCCCCCACCAGAAAAAGCATGAGAAGCTGAGAGCAATGATGATGATAGCTTGCTTGTTGAGCTGTTAAGGAAAGACCACCCCGTAAAACTCAGGGCCTCATTACGATGTCGGGCGGAAAGCCTCTGCCCGACAGTTGGTATGTCCTAGACCGCGTCAGAACCCTTCCAACCAACTTGGTCAGTTAACAATTTGCCAGACCAAGTACGATGTTCGCAGTCGGATTGTAAACCTCGTTGTTCTTCTGAATTGGTTCCGACTGGCTCTCAGGGAAGACGTGTCGGCCGTACCCACATCATGCAGCTCTGCAGACAGCGTTTCCGACTGACCTATTACGATATCTATTTCCAACAGCGTTTATGAGTCGGCCAGTCCGACTCAAAAAGACTGTCGTAAAGGTACATTAGGGACCCCTAGCGGGCCCCTTCATCCTGCAGCCTACGGTTGGGGACCGAAGGGGCACATTGACTACTTACCATTAATATCCTGTAGATGAGATGAGATGTGGAAAGCAGTCACACAGGAGTGTAGCACTTGATATACACAGGAAGACTCTTTGCATCACTTCTTTTATGACTTCTTTTTAGTGCACAAGCAGATGCATCTTGCATAAAAAAGATGGTCTAGTATCATGTAATGCACTTTTCGATTTTCACCTTCTGTTTATTTTGAACTTAGTCACTTTCTCCCAATAATGCTTTGATAGATGGTTCTGCTCACAAATGAGGACTTCACAGATGGTACATATTTGAACCTCACCGCCTCCAGACATTAATTACGTGCATGTGGTAGTGGAAAATGTACAAGGAGGAATGTCTGGAAAGAGTAATTGCTTCATTTTAAAGGAAAGTAGGACAAGGCCATATGGTTTTCATTTCAGAAATAAGTTGCGATTGCACAGTCCAAGAATTCGTTTATGAATCGAACATTCAATGTAATGTACAGTTACAACACATTCATCCAAGGCAACTAAAAACAGTGTGGCTCTTGTTACACACACATATGGTTGGCTAATTTTATGAATCACCGTCATCATAACCTGCCTCACCCTGTCCGGTTTTATGTAATAGTGTTTTGAACATAGTTGAACACATCATAAAATAAACCAAAACCATATGTTTGCTCTGTAAATTATGTTTGCTGTCTTTCTTTCTATGTCCCCTTTTCATCCACCACACTCGCATACACAAAGACATATGCATATCAATTGCATGAATATGAATGTATGCACTGACACAACTACTCACAAACCACACACAAAAATATGCACACTCAAACATACACCCATCACTGTGTACAAACCTGCACAGGCATCCCCAGACAAGCACATACACTCATAAATCGAACACTAAAATGATGCACATATATACAAGTGCCCACTCCCCCCTCAATTTCTCTGGTTTTGAGTGTGTAAAATCTGAATCTAACTATAACGTCCCTGTAACCTTTGTTTTTTTTCAGTGAAAAAAACCCATATATCTATCTATCTATCTATCTATCTATCTATCTATCTATCTATCTATCTATCTATCTATCTATCTATCTATCTATCTATCTATCTATCTATCTATCTATCTATCTATCTATCTATCTATCTATCTTTCTATCTATCTATCTATCTATCTATATACACACACACACCTATATATCTATATATAGAGACGGATAGATAGATAGATAGATAGATATATAGATAGATAGATAGATAGATAGATAGATAGATAGATAGATAGATAGATAGATAGATAGATAGATATACACACATATATACATTGGTTTTCTGAGGCTTGTGGGCTTTCAAGGCAAGCTAGCATCACTTGGTAATCCTTGAAGGGGGTTCTATTCTGCATTTCAGGATGGACAGTAAATCTGTTAATACACCTGCTAAAGATGCACAGTTACATTCAATGAGTCTCTGTTCTTGTTAGAACAAACTTCATCAAACAAACTACATCACCTTACAAGGGCAGGAGATGAATGGGCTGCTCAACATGACTATCATTGTTCCCCATTCACAAAATAAAAACAAGCATTGCAAATGTCTGCATATATAAAGATACGCCTGCGCATGTATCCAAAATATAATTTTTTACAAGGTTCATAAATAATTTATTCACATATTTAGGGATGCGTACACATAAGGTTAGCTTAAAAATAACATGTAATTTATGTGCAATATATGGTGCTTTGCGTTCTGGACACTTGTAAATGAAATGCAGAGAACTGGGTTTCAAATTCTAGGGGCATATTTACAAGGGGAATGCTCCACCGGAGCGTCACTTTTACCAACGTTCCGGTGGCGCGATGCCCTGCACCATATTTACAAAGTGGTGTTAAGCCACTTATTGTGGCTTAATGACGCTTTGTATATATGGTGCAATTTTACGCAGGTATCTGCGTGAAAGGGGCATGCAATTGGTATTACTATGGGCATTCCAATGCAACACCCATTGCTTTTTGACGCTGGTCAGATTTACAAGGATCTGTAAATCTGAGGTGGCAGCAAAAACGAATGCCACGCTATAGCAGGCATTAGAATGGCACAACGAGGTGAAATACATGTATTTCTCCTCACTTTTGCTTTTTCTATCTGTGCTGCATTCTGTAACACACATAGATAGAGCAAAACACCATCAAGGATTATTTATGTGCAGGAAGGTGTCCTTTCCTGCACTAAACAATCATTAAATAATGGCTATTTCCTACTTCTATGTGTGCTGCACAATGCAGCAAACATAGAAGTAGCAAATAACCATTATTGATGGTTTATGTGCAACATGGGCACCTTCCTGCACATAAACAATCATTCTCTGCTATGCAGGCAACCTTGCACTATGGCGTAAGGTAGCCTGTTTTGGGGTTAGGCAGCGCTAGCTAAAACACTGCGGTGCGCAGTCTTCCTGTAAATACGGTGCATCCCTCCTTTTTGGAAGTGGCAAAGCACGGCACTGAGCAATTTGGTGCAGCTCCAGGCTCTGCCATTTCCTTGTAAATATGGCCCCTAATGGCCAGAAGACCATTTACGTGCAATCCTTAAATCCATCCGAAACCACTATGCAACTCAACAAACAGGACAATGAGCAGGCTTGATGATTATGAGTTTAGACTGAAGACCCACACTTACAAGTACATGACTATACTGCTTGTGGCACAAAAGCTAACGGCAGCTGACCATAGGTTCCACACCACACTCCCCTTCACATAAATTATAGTAAACAGTCCTGTGCATCAACTTCCTACACTTGCTGCTGTTCAGTGCCTCTGGAAACCAGATATACGCCAAGAGGAAGGTGCACCAGAGTCAATATTCCCAGTGTCAGTTCATCATCTTCTTTATTGAAAATTATTGATCATAAAAATCAGTAATCAGCCAACGCGTTGCATTCCTTTTCACAGTAGGAACTTCGTCAGAGCTCCAAATAACAAATAGCATGGTCACGCTTGTAGAAAAGAGTGGTGGTAGCAGTATCAGGATATTCACCCCATTGGTGATCCTCCTCAGACCGTCTATCTCGTGGACTCAGAATACGAGCCGGGAAAATAACTTACCTCACACCTTGATCCTGGGGTGAATATCCTGATACTGCTACCACAACTCTTTCCTACGAAACGCGTTGGCTGATGGTTGATTTTTAGGATCAATAATTTTCAATAAAAAATGATGATGTACTGACACTGGCAATATTGACTCTATTTCTGGTGCACCTTTCTCTTGGCGTATGACTATACAGCTTGTCAAGAAATTGTGCATGCCTTGCCTGATCCTACGATGGACAAGTAACAAATGACTCTGAGCACCACACTATGCTGTCATTTCATTTGTTTTATGTTATATAAAAGCTTCATAACCCGAAGTAATAATGGTCCCTACCTCGTTTACCATCGTGTCGCCTAACAATCTAACTCCAAGAGTTATTCTTTGCTCTTGTGAATACAACCTTGCCTTATACTGTAACCTAGTATGGACTCCACAGTTACTACTGCACAGTAATTTATAATACCAGAAAAAGTTGCAAAAATGCTGCCTGTTGCTGAACACCACAGTGAGTTCTGGGAAAATAATCAACCTAGAGGGACTTGTGGTTCTATTTCTAGAATATTTCAACAGTTCATTTTGCAGAATGCATACACCACTCAACCATGAATTTATGCAGTGGCAGCTGGCATGTTCTGAGGGTGGTGGGGTAGGTGAGACATAAAAAATTATTATAATATTAAATTAAAAGCACTTAACAGTGAGCGCTACATCCACCTCGATGGCCTTCAGTCCTCAAGGCAGGCAGGCAGGCTCCAAACTCCAAAGCCAATCCTTGTGCTGCTCTCACCAGCATGAGAGCAGTTCCAGCATTGGTAGGAGTGGCCTCCATCAGTGCTCAGAGGCACACTGGAGACTTTTGCGTTCTCTAACCCAGATGTCTTAAGACAGCTGGGTTAGAGAGGATTAAAGAGTACATGTGCGCTGCCCTTCTCAAGATGGCCGACGAAAAAGTTATGCGCACTATAAACTGAAAGTGCCCTGCGCTCTCTGTTACTGCCAGTCAGCTGCTGCCCCACTCCTGTCCTGATGCTCCGTTCGGGACGTGGTGAAAAAAAATAAAATGGTAATTAACTTAATTACCATTTTATGTTTTGTCCCTGGGGCCATTTCAGTGGGGCGGCGCTCCTCCGCTCAAATGGAGGAGCCGCCCCTGAATTTATGGTGTAGGGCCAGAATATTGTAGGAAAATACTTGGCAAAAATAGCAAGCATATTAACTACCAAAACATTTTCAAGATAAGCATCTATATAGGTAAGTACAAGTGTATTACAATAAACCCCATAATTCTAATTATTACAAGCAAATTCAGTGGGTGTACATGTTTTACAAAGGAACATTTTTACATGCATCACAATTTGATAGAAGTCAAGAAGAAGTAGAAGGCTAAGAAAAAGCTTGTGATGGTCACAATGATACAAGTGACATCTGCATATTCTGGAGGTGGACAAAGAAAACATAAGAGTGATGGATGAAAATGATTGAATTAATGGATAGAAATGCTTGACTTAACATTGGCCACCAATATTTAATCTGAATGCATTCCATACCTTTGCCGTTAGCTTATCCAATCCATTACAGAAACAGAACAACTGCATGCAAATCTTCAATAGGAACAATTGTGCTTGAACTTCTAAACCACATCCCCTCTGACTGGGAATACAAGCAAGCCTGACTCCTTTCATCTTGAGTCCCACGGACAGCGAGCAAAGGGACTATATTTAGGCATACACACAACATTCAAAGGGACTCAGTCAGCGTGAGAGGGATGGCTGCCCATACTGCTAGGCAGCGGGCAAAGTCAATTAAAAAAGTATGGCAACTGTGATGCTGCATGCAACAGGGCTGGGTCAGTGAGTGTGGGGGCGAGGTCAAAGGTGTGACTAAAAAAAAATATTCAGTACGTTATCATGGTCTACTACATATAAAAATAATGTGAAGCTAAAATTAGGAATAAATGCAAGTTAAGTTAATCAGTGGAAATGCACTTTAGCAAATATAAAACTCTATTAGCAAATGCACTGCAGAGGTCTGCATGTGTAACGAGAGAGCCACGGAACAGGATTGTGGTTGGTGCAGAGGATAATAGTGACTTCTGTATTATTAGTGCTACAAGAGCACCATAGGAAGTCCTCATAGATAGAAAAGCATTCTGTAGCCTGTACCTCACTCAGTCTTACCTTTGTGTCTTTTCTGTTTCCTCTGTGTCTCTGTCCTGTCCATGTACAAAATTGGATAACACTGTCCCAGTTTTCAGAGTTTTCTTGGGTGTAGTAAAAATACTCAACCCACTAATTTCCCGGTATTCCACGTTTTTTCTTTATTCCTTGTGGTGTTACCCACTAGTCCACCTCTGTCACTTGTCTCCTATTCTTCCTGTCTTTATTGTCTGCCTTATATCTTTATATTTTATCTTGCCCACTCCCTTATCCCACCTCTCTCATGTAATTTTCTCCCATTTCACCATTTGTTTTGTCCTACACGACCTCTTCTACCCTGTGTACTATGTGTACCCTCACTGACCAGCCTCCCTGTGGTCACACAAGGAAAAGTGAAAATTATTATTTAGCTTAAAAGAATTGTAGGAATATTTTAATGTTAAATGCTGTGAATATATTTTAATATATTTATTTTAAATGTAGAACAAAATAAAATTCTACTTCTCTATTAACTGAATTTTGAATCAAATCTTTACTTAATTTAAAAATATTAAATTAAATAAAAAATAGTTTTCTGATGTTTAAATTAAAATAATCCTACCTAAGGTACCAAACATATTTTCAATTATGCTTATTAATTATTAAAAGTGTTGTATATAATTAATTTAAAGTAATTACATTGTATTTCGATAAAAAAGTATGTTATACTAATTTTTACATTTCAAAATGTAATTATATATATATATATAAATATATATATATATTTATATATTACTAGATATTTTTAAACATCGAATTATTTTTATTTTTCAATTATTTTAAATAATCTAATTTAATTTAGCATTATTTCCTATGGCGTTTAATTTTAAATCCTTACCTCCATTTTATTTTCAATAGGAAGGTGTTGCAGTACTAGTAGTTGGCCATTAAGGTGCTGGATTTATTACAACTTTGACCAGGAGTAATTTTGAGTCCATTTTTGGTTATTGTAACTTGAGAAGTGCAGTTTGTGAATAGCAATGGGATTACTACATTGTGGATTTGTCATGTTCCTGCCGAAACCTTCCTAAAGCCCTAATCTCCTCCCCTTTAGTTGTAAGGATTTCCCATTTTTCAGCCACTCCCCTCTGTTCCGTCAACGTTTTCTACTAAAACATATTGTTATGTGTACTAAGACTTCACAGGAGTGGCAGATATCTCAGTACAGAAAAATATATGAATGAGAGGTGGGGTGGAACGTCCACATGTACATTTGTGAATAGCATTTTGTGTAAATAGGCTCTTAAACTCCGTAGTCTTCTCCTGACCTGCACTCCACAGGTATTTGGTATCTCAACTCTTCTTCAGAGTGCCGCAAGCCAGGACGTACCTGACAGAATTCATGTTCCTCTCCATTTAGTAGTTGACTCGATGTTGACCTAGTCTGCTATCTTCATTGATACCAGTCCTTTTGCTACTTCACCAATGCTGGCACCGCCTACTCCTCTACAAAGTTTAGACACAACATGAGTGGCTACAGGGTCATGAGTTGAAATACACAATTGGAGCAGAATGTTTTCAGATGCTGATGGCTGTGAGGAATTCCAACTGTGATATTCTTTAAAGACTGAATAACTTGTCAGGTGAATAGCAATCATGCTGGGGCAACATTACTGTGAAATGACTCAAGTGACAAAATGTATGTTAATGCAGCACTTTGGTGTGATGGAAGCCCTAGGGACACTTCTGCTGGTAGACAGCAATCTGAATCATAAAAATATTAAAAATGAATAAATGATTAAAAATAAATGTTAATATTAAATTATAAATACAGCATATTTATTGTACACATAAACCAATTCAAATAAAATACGTAATTGTAATATATTTTAAAGAACAAAATGACTCATTATTGTAAAACATAATTTTAGTTTGTTGTACTTTTTATAAATCATATTTAATGATGTATAAAAAAGACTAATTGTAAAATACCTAAAAATACCCACACGTTTTAGGGTGTAATATCTGACTTTTTGTTTTAAAATCAACAATTACAAGTATTTAAAAACGTTTTTTAAAATGAATAATTTTCCATTAAATATGCTCATAATATAATTTTGAAAATATAGGGTAAAGTAATGTATGATAACCAAACTCCAATCTAAAATTATTAGAAAAACAATAAACAAATCAAAAACAATTTAAATGCACAATTCTATCAAAATTGCTATATAAATTGGAGAAAATGCCTACATTGAGGAGGTTTAAATATAAGGTTCTAAATCTAGTCAAACAAAGTGCATAAATTGGGGTGGGTTTGGCCAATTTAATACTCTAACTCCGGTCTGGCACAAATTTCAGCAAGTACATACATTGCAGGTTTTAAATAGAACCCAGGTAAATGAAATAAATACAAATTAAAAAGGATTGTAAACAGGTATTTACATTGAAATAAAGCTTAAAAAATAACAGCAATGGTTAGGGCTAGGGCATTCGGCCTCGGACCTGGGAAACTGGGTTCGAGTCTCGGTAACGATGATGAACATCCTGTGATTCTGGGCACTAAATCTCCCTATGCCTAACAAAAATGAATGTGTCCCCTCATTTAACGTAACTGGTGCTATGTGAAGCGCTCTGATACCCGATTCGGTTGCGGGTCAAGTTCGCGCTATATAAAACTCTGCAAAATAAAAAGTAATTATCAATATATGATAAACAAAATAAACACTATACATTGATCGTCGAACAAAACACAAATATAAAAGAAAGGAAATTAAATTGGTTATGATAAAGAAATATTTACTTATAATCAAGCTACTTTTAAAGTGAAAACACTACCCACTCATTTCAACAACATAAACCACATAACAAAATCAAATTTATGAAATAATAAATTATATAAAAATATAACAAAAATAAAACCCTAAAATGTTACACATATAGCAATAAACATTTTAAAATACCAACATCCACCCAAATGTAATGAAATGTTATCAATAAAAAATAATAAGTAATTAACATAAGGATTACATTAGTTGAATATTATATATTTAAATTTATTTTAGGAAACCTGAAATTAATATGCATCAAATAAAATAAAAAAGTATTAATCATGCAAACACACGAATAATCGTTCAAAATAGTTAATTAACATTAATTAGTAAACAATTATAAAAAATGAAATTCTCCCACACCCCAATAAACCCCACAACCCAAAATCAATGCTTGAAGAAGTATTTAAAACTTAAACAATTAGATAACAAATAAAATACAATTACAGTACCCAAACACTAACAAATTAAACCCAGAAACCCAAGCAAATTATGCATTGCGATATTATTATTTAGAAATATTTCAAAATAGACTTCACAATAACATAATGAATAAAAGAATAAAATATATTATACAATAAACCAACTTAAAAACAATATTATAGTGAATTATATTTTAAACTTTGACATTATTGTACATCAGTAAGAAAAGATATGCTAGCCCACAATATTTTTGTCCACTCTATTTTTGTAGTCACTATATTGTACCCATGAGATAATGGTTAAATGTCACCTTTCAGTTATTATTTATGGGATTCAACCCTGTACTGCTTAGGACGCTGTGCCTAAAGCGTGTGTTAAAGCATTGAGTGATTTTGGTACTGAGAATGGCTAAGGCACAGATTTTAGCTGGCTGAGCAGCATGTTATGCCTGAAGTTACCTCCTGATGTCCTTGGAGTGAAGGAGAAAGGTGGGTGGTGTCCGGAGCAGCAGGCCAGAATGGTGTTAGTTGGAGCAGTGTAAGGATATGGCTATGTGGCATTATATTAAAGCCTGCCAGGAAGCATCCGGCTTTCAAAGAGTCATGGATAGTCATCCCCAATAAGTGATCCTGGGTCAGGCTTTACTCTAGGTACCAAATGTTCAATTTAATAGACTCCTGCTACATGACTAAAACTAAGACAATATAAAACCAAAATCCTTAATGCCCAGAAGTCAATATGTTTCTGTGCTTTCTAAAGCCCACCAGGGCCAAACACTTTCATCAGGACGGTTGGAAAAAGTCTCAAACAACTATTGTGTAGATTTAGCAAAGAGGACAAGTGTACACCTTGAGCACCATGCAGAGCTGACCTGCAACGCTCTTGCCCAGATCGAGGAAACTTGCAGCAATTTAATCTTTCTTCCAGATCCTCTGAGCCTACAAGCATTCTCAAGTACCTACTGTATATGCCAAGTGTCTCAATTCTCAAAGTGCCAGTCACAGAAGTGGAAGAATGACTTTTGAAGCATGCGCATATCTTTTTATTAAGTGTAAGGACTAGAGGCCTTGGCTCAATTAGTTGTTCCTTCATGTTAATGTCTTGTGAAGGTTTTTCGGAAGGAGGTCTGCTGTAGCAGAATGTAGAGTCCTACAAGGCATGTAGTGGGGCAGTACCCTTTGCACTTATTCTGGTCATTTATCACTGAATGCCTTTTGCGCAGCGCACTTGATTTAGAAATTGATATATGCATCACTGGGAAGCCAATGGAGACTTGTCAAGGTTAGTTTAATATGGTGACGGATCCTCATCCAAAAGCAAATGCTGGCTCCATGATTTTGGAGTGCTTATGACATACCAATTAGTTTTTGGTGTATACTTGTGTAAATGATGTTAGCGTAGTGTTAGTGTTAGAGTACTCTAAGCATGTCATCACCAGTCTTTCATAAACCCTACCTGATAATTTGTTCAAAGGAGTGGGAAGATTTTCTGAAGAAGTGCACCGTGAAGATTTTCTGCCTCAACGTGAGGGGAACTCAGAGTTAAATGCAAATTGCAAGTTCTCACTTTTGACACTGTGGACAATGGTGAGCCTAGTTTGAGCAGCCAAGCGAAGAGTGGTGGGTTTGTTTATTTACCACCCATTGAAAGGATCTCAGGGGAAAATCTCTCTCATCTATAGACAATGTCGGATAAGTTTGGTAGGTCATTTAACACTGTTCAGTGGAGCAGTGGCATTGGGTACAACAAGATATTGAAATGCAAACAGTTAAAGTGTTCTCCCTATTCTTTCTGCACACCACCTTGCATGTTGGTAATTCTAGAAATCAAATCCATACTTTTTGTCTATAGGAATAGAGAAAGGAGTGGGTCGAATTCAGGGTGAGTATCATCAGTCCAGATCACTCTTTAACACTGGTCCTTGTCTAGTATGGGACTAAACGTTGTGATGGCTCGCTGTTCCGAGAGCTGTGGCAATGTAGGAAACGTGTGACAAAGAAAAGAAAGAGGAATGGTTAGACCAAGTTGTGATGGCTTGCTGTTCCAAGAAATGGGGCAATATACCAAATTTTTGAGAAAGAAAAGACAGAATAATGGTTAGACCATGGCAGTTGTTGTGGAGTAACCTTGAAGGTTCAAAATTATGACAGAGCACTATGTCCAACACATAATTAGTTATTTGTGTTGAATTGAACACTACTCGGTGGATATTTAGGGTCTGCTTATTTTTGAGAATTAGCTGCTTTTTAGGTCGAGCCTAGGCAGCGCACATGCACTGTCTGCAAGACCTGTTGTATTTAATAACATACGTTTGTCCTAGCCTGTTGCTTACCCTAGATCGACTCCAGTGTTGCTCTTCTTTGCTGCCTTCTAACTGGTTCGCTCAGCTGATATCTCATTTCCTTTCAAGGTTGAGGAGCACCAGCCAAGTACAGTTTCCTTATGCTGTGATTCTTTAAATGTTGTCTGGGAGAACTTTTTATTTTGTTGCTTCCTGTTTGTGTGTGCCAAAGCGAAGATGACGGGGTGTGTATTGATGGGCCCAATGAAATCATTGTAGAAGGAAACTTTCCGCAGTTGTTTGAATTGGCAAACCACTGAGTTTAGAAGACACCAAGTATGCATCAAAATTTTAAAACTGCATGCTACAGTTAAAGCGCCAGTCATAAGCATCACACGACTTGAGAACATTTACTTCCACCATTTTTGCTTTTACTTAGATCAAAGGTTAAGATGAACTTATGTGTGACTACCGAGCCAGAGTGATGCAAATGCCTACAGTCATCTGCAGTTATCTACAAAAGAAGCTGCATTCCCTAGTGCTGACTCGTGCACAGGTCACTGCTGGCTTGGTGCCAAGAACAGTTCACTAGTGTTTAAGAATATATCATTCGGTGGTGCATCCTGCAATGTACTATTCGAGAGCCTCCTCTGTGTTTGTCATGTACAGTCTGTGAGAGTGGAGCCTCTAACTGTGCGTGGTGAACAGTCTGTGAATGTGCAGCTTCTGTGTCATGTACACTCCGTAAGAATGTTCTCTCTGCCTGTTTGTCATGTACAGTCTGTGAGAGTGCAGCCTCTGACACTGTGTCATGTAGCCTCAAAAGAAAAAAAAACTGTTAGTGCCGTATCAGCTTCTACCTGAGACCTCGGGCTCCGGTGCTCTGCAAATATTCACAGATTGTGTATTTGGGATCATTTTTGTTTCAGCCTTCGAAATGCCCGTGTAACTCAACTTTTGAATAATAAAAAGGATCTGCCTGTTCTGCTGACTCACTTAGTTTTTCTTTTTGCATTCAACTTTTTTCCTTTTAGGAAGCTATTTCGCTAGTTCAAGAACTGGAATGTGGTTGCAAAAGGCGGCATACTGTATATGTTTGGGACCTTAAAGTGACAGTTCCCACTGTGTTAATTTTAGTGCAACAAATGCCATATAATTGTAAGCTGGTACTTTGTTCCTTGGTGAATTTTTTGAGTTGTAGGGGGCCATTAGGATGACGGGCGGACTTTGTCCGCCCGCCATCCTATCGGATAACTGGACCGTCCGCCATAAGGGCGGTGGTCCCGTGGGGGTATTAGGATGCTCCCGCCACAGTGGCGGGCGCATCCTGCATTTTTAACATTGTGGTGGGCGGTGCTCTCAGCACCGCCCGCCACAATGCTAAAAATGAATGTCGTGCATGTGCATGCACAACGTGGCAGGCACCGCACAGTGCCTGCCATGTTGTGCATGCACATGTAGGGGGGTACCATAGGTACCCCCCATGTGCCTCCCCTACCCCCATCATCCTGGGGGCCCGCAACGGGCCCCCAAACTGAAAGACCGCACATTGCCGCCACGGAAAGGCACCCTCCCGCCTGCATCCTAATATAGATGGCGGTGTCTAGCAGACACCGCCACCATATAAACCCTTTTCTGCCCCGGTCGCAAGTGACCGGGGCAGAAAAGCTGCAGACAGTGTTTCCGGCCGCCGCGGTCCCCCCCGCCATAGTAATATGGCGGGGGGGGAAATGGGTGGCGGGCGGGCAAGGATGGTGATCCGCCTGACATCCTAATGGGCCCCATAGTGTGATAGATTATAAAAGAATAACACAATTTCCATGACTTCCCATAACTAAATATGTACCCGAAAATAATGCCTTGTTTACTAAGGTATGCATGAGATTTTCACTCCTCCCATATATGTAAGACTGTATGAAGCACGCGTAAAGGGCTGGGGCTGATCGGTGCTACTGGAAATTCAAAATCTGCATTACATTTTTTTTTCCCACCTTCTCCCACACCCTAGGTCTGGACCTTTTTCAGATTCCTTTTTCGGAATCACATTAGGCCACCCAGGACAACAGGTGGCAAAAGAGTAATGAAATATACCGAGTTTAAAAATGAGAAGCACGGTTCAAATGTCACTGTCAGCTCACCTTCATAAGATTCTGGGCACTGTGAAGGTTTCCTTGTTTACTGTAACGAGTACTTATGTAAAGCATGTACAGACTTTTGGGTCGTGCACACGCTATATAAAACTGCTGAAACATTTGATTAAAATGTCAATTTAGGCCCTCATTACGGTGCGGTTCGGACAGCATCCAACCGCTTGTCAGTTGTAGTCCGAACCGCATCTACTGCTGCGGTCTGATCAATGCATTAGGATGCCTGTGGTCAGAGGGAGCAGTGAGAGGGACCGAACAACGCATTCTGAAGGGCTCATGCAGCCTGTCGGTCAGTCGGAAGCTTCTCACAATCCCTAAGAGACATCGTTTCTGCTGGCGGGATTATGATGTCGGTTTCCGACAGCCTTTCCATGTCAGCCTTTCCGACATGGAAAGGCTGTTGGAAAGTGACATTGAGGGCCCCTAGCAGGACCCCCTTCCCCCCTGGCCCTCCTCATCTGGGCTTGGGGGGCACTAAAAATCCCTACACCGTGTGGCAGGCACCATAAGGTGCCTGCCACACAATGCAGGGATTTTCACAAACTACCATTTCTCAATGGGAGCTTCTGCTGCGGGAGGTTTCCACCCGCCGCACAAGCTCCCATTGAGAAATAGGAGGTTCCATCCGCACAGCTTTGTTTTGGTAGATCCTCTTCCGATTGTGGAGGAATCCTGTAAAGGCAGATAGGTGTTTCCCATGGGCTTGGATTGTGAGGTATCTTTGGTACAGAGAATGATTGGGAGTGTTGTATGGCACTCAGAGGTGAGTGGGGCATCAATATTTAGCGCTCTTTGGATATATGCACAGTTCAATATCAACGTCAATGCTACATGAACTGGCATCTTATCATAGATTGCGAAAAATGGCCTCCACATAACATCAATCACTCAGGTGTGATTTGCTTCACGCTTTTAAAGTTTCAATGTTTTTACATTATTCGGTTTGCATGCACGTATATACCTTTCCTTCAGCTGGAGAAAAAAATGAATACATTATCTAGTTCAAAATTTATACCTTATATTGACATTTCCTTTTTTTAACCAATCGTCTTTTTTTTGCAGGCAGACTCACTTTTCTTCATAGCTTCTTGACCACTTTTCGCATTAATTTAACATTACTATAGTTATAACTGTCTTTGAGTTGCTTATTATGATGCATGACTTCCACTAATTCACTAACATTGACTAAAGCTGGTGTTCATGGCTGGGTGTTTGGATTTGTAGCAAGAGAACACAGAGCGTTAATGAAAAGGGTAGTAGCAAGTATGTGTCTGCATCTGTGCTGATGACGTAATTAAGAGAAATAATCAGAATTACATCCAGGGTGATGGATGGCTCATCTCTCACGACATCTCTGTGGTTAAAGTCACTGCACCCAAAGGCTAAAGGCCCGTGAGATAATGTGTTTAGTGCGCTGAGAATTTGAGCACTCAGGGGTCCTACGTTTTTTAGTTCCAAACAACAGCCTAATTGTAAACAGAAGGCAGCCTTTGAGAAGCAGATTAAAGGATATTAATTAAAAATTAACGGTGGCAAAAAAGAAATAATGCAATACAAAATATGTTCGTTTTGGTAGCTGAAGGACATAAATGACAGCTCATAAGAGAGAGCGTTGGCATTTTAAGCAGATTTTATGATATGCATATGCACGAAAGACACATTGCCGCATTTATCATAACCAGCTTTCCTAACATGTTGGGAAACTATATTGCTTGAATAAACAATATTTTGCAGGATTGCAGATGCTTTTTGAGTGCTCGCGTATTCCTTTTATACAAATATAAATGGATTCTAGTGCTTAAAGGTCGAGTTTCTCAAAAGGGTGCAACCAATATATATGTGCCAATGCATGCGAAAATATTGAGTGCATTCATTACGTAAGGTCTGGCATGCTCTCGCGGGCAATGCACGTTATACCCAATGAGGCAGATGAGCATCAGCCAAGCCATGGGTAAGTCGCACGCTGTCCTTGAACCGCGAGACGACGCTTCAAGCGCCACTCCGCTGTTGCTCATTGGAGCACTGACTCCTCTTTCTTAGCGGTCGGTTTACTTATCGATTGCACCATGGTAGAGCATATACCCTCTTGAATTGGGGATGACATGGCACTAGATGACACATGTACCTTTGACCGCCCTCCCTTTGAGTAGTTTAGCTTTTTTACATTCCACGGTCCTTACGAACTGCCCAGATCTTTTATGACATTAACGGCAAGAAACATGTTGACCAATATCTGCACTTAGAGCTAATGTGGACCATTATATTCATTCTGGCCCACATTTGTTTTTAACATAATCTAGGGTCTTACACAATAAAAATTCGACTTAAAATTCCCTATGAGTTATTTTTAGACTCACCACTCTACTCATTCACTGCACCCTCACCTTCACACTCATACTACACAACGGCAGTTTAAAAGAACTCCGGCAAAGAGCCCCCGTGCGGGGCCCTTTGGGCATTGCAGCGCTGGCCCAACGAGAAGCTGCCCTATGATGAAGCATGACACCCCTTGGGGTGTGTGAGGGCTCTTGCTCCTGAAGGATCAGATCCCTCTGACTTCAGGCATTTCCTGACCCACCTTCCTACAGGAACTGCACACCTTTATGCATACATTTAACCCCTTCGGCGCGGATGACGAGCTCAGCTCGTCATCAGTCAAGCCACTCACACGCTGATGACGAGCTGAGCTCGTCATGTAACGCGGCTTTTGGAAAAAAGCCGCGTAGCGCAAAAATAGCCGCAGCGCGCATGCGGTTAAATGAGGTTTATTCATTGAAAAACAAGGCTATTTCAAATTTAGGGGCACATCATGATGCCAGTAAGACCCGCCACTGACAGGTCATCGGTGGCGGTCACACCGACAGACAGCCCATAGGGCTGAGTGCTGCATTAGGATGCAGGCAGTCAGGTCCTTGTCTGTCGGGGTCGGACCGCCGCCTCTGCCAGGATCTACTGAACCTGATGGCGTGGGGGTCGGAATTGTGATCCTGAATGGAGGTGGTGTCTGCTAAGGTACCGTAGTCAGGATCACGATGTCCATTTCCCACACCCTTTAATGGCGGTCCTACTGCCAATGTATAGGCTGTCATAATTGGACTTTGAGGGCCCCAAGCAGGGCCCCCATCCCCCCAAACATCCATGCACCATGTGCCAGGCACCACTTGGTGACTGGCACATGATGCATGGATGTTTGAAAAATGCCTTTTTCTACTGTAGCTTGTGCTTCAGCCCTTTTCCAGGCAGCAGCACAAGCTGCAGTAGAGGAAGGCATTTTACGACCGCCTACACAGCGGTCTGATTAAAATATGGCGGTTGGGACCGCCGACTCTTTGTCGGCCAGTCTCAATCACACTTCGATGGTGGTCCGTCACTCGTCCAACCACCATCGTAATGAGCACCTTGCTTTGAAATTTAGGAAGACCGTCTAAAGTCTAGAATTTGTGGTGTTTTACGTGTTTCCTGCGCGGTTTATTGTTTACTACCTGTACAAAGTAATGTCTGAATATATCGACAAGTGCAGATTCAATAATGGCTCCTTTCTATCATTGGCTTGTTGTGGTAGAGATAGGGGAGCTGCAATCGGTACTGTTGAACAGAACATTCCAATGACTTAACCTTTTAACAGAAAGGCTCTTTCTATGGAAGTTTAATGACAAGGCTGTATGGCAGAGACTACAAATTTCACTCTGCATTAAACTCCTCTACTCTCTATTGTGTTGATTGAAGAAGCTGTGAAATTAACTCTTTGTGTTTAAAGTACAGTGGTCATCTGCAGAAACTGAGAGGTGTGGCAAAGCACACACACTTCTTTCACTTTAGCTACTATGCTGAATGGGTGATGTCATGGCTTTTCCTCTCTACCAGGCCAGTAGGTGAAAGACATGCCTTATATAGAGATGTGCATTTGTCACCCATACACATAAAAGTGAGGCCTTAAGTAGAAAACTGTGGCAGAAGCTGACAAAGCCAGGTGAACCTATTATTCCCACTGGCAGTGTAGCGAATAAGGCTACCACCTTGGCACTGGTGTATGAAGCCCTACTGATCAATTGTATTCCCTACATTTTGGGCCCATCCATCACTGCATGAAAAAATGGAGAACAAACTTTAACAAACTATGTTCTTTTAACTTTTGCACGGTGAAAGGTTTTTTCTACTGCGCTGGTAAAGTTCTGACCCATGTGCACATTTCCACAACCCCATGATCTCTAGGGCCATTAGCGGTCAATCTGTTAACGTTTTAAATGTGCCCTGTTATAGAACTGTAGATCCAACTCTAGCTTTAAGCATTTCAACTAATGTATTGTTAAGATAAAAATGTTAAATACATATCTACATCTACGGTGCAGAGATGAGGTGTAGTAGCTATGCTGTCTTGAAATCCAGTCCGTATTGTCGCTTCAGTACGTATTTGTTAAAAATACAATTTATTATTTTCTAGAGGTGGGGCAACTACCTACATGTTGCTGAAATAGGAAACCCGCAGTAAGAACAACCATAAAAAAAATGCAATCACAAACACATGGCCTTGTACACAAACAGGGAGAAAATTCCCATCCTATGGGGCCATAGGAAGCAAGTGTCTCCTTGACAGTACCTACTAGTTGACATGTAAATGGCTCCTTTGGGGTCATTCAATCCATGTCCCAAGAAAGTTCAATGAGAACCGTGTTCTGCATTTCTGACAGGTCAATTGTTCCTTAAGTGCAGTGACGGTATTCAGCGTACCACACACTATAGTAGTCCATTCGTGCATTTCTTCTATTCAACTTGCAATGCTTGGAGAAAACGCTTACTTTAATGCTTAGAAGATCCTGTATCTACCCAATAATATGATTTGATCTATGAACATACTTGATTCAACCCATATGGCCACATTACTAAGCCCAATAGACTGGTTTATTCAGGAAAGACTTGTCAGTCAGATATGCCATTATTGGGCAAGACCAAACTATATACAGAAGGGTAGCATTTCCTGATGAATTTCGATTGATAGATTACATGGACTCACACCAGTCATATCTATAGCGAAGACAATTTTATGAAGTTTAGTCATACATTGCGTGAAATTGACAGATGATCTATCCATCCTCATTCCCCTCGATGAGATCCCTGCCAATATCCTTTAATCATTTGTCTCACAGGTAATCCAATTTGGGGCTCTTTCTTTTCCTCCATGCCGCATAATACTAATTATGCATGCATCTGCCATTTCCTGTTGTCTGTAAGGTGTGAAGGACCATGTAGATGGGTGATTCCAGCATGTTGGTCTACCCGGTCAGGCAGGCTGCACAGATTATATGCCCTTACAGCCTAAAATGCTCTACTGGGATACTGAATGTCTGTAAGGGTATACCATTTTCGGGGTTAATAAAGATCCCCCATGTGTGTGAACCCTGCACAGATCCCCAAGGAAACATTAGTTGAATGGATAATCATTGCAAAGCACCTATGCCCTGGGTACCTAGGGTACACTATACAGGGGCTCACAAGGGTGACCCAGTAACCAATCTGGTGTGTACCTAAAGTACATCGTATCAATTTAGAGAGAGAACAGCTAGGCTGTGGGCCTGATTAGCATGGCCACAGCCAGACTAAAGTCGAAAAACCAGAGAATCACAGCAAAAAGTGGGGGTAACCATAGGAAGCAGACCCTACTCTCCTACACCAATTGGCTAGTCTCCTGATCTGAAGCCTTAGGGACAGAACAGGCTTCCAACAACCTTGAACCTGCACCTGGACTCTGCCATCTGTGAGTCTTCCTTATCAAATGGTGCCACCCCAAACCTGGACCCTTGGATGTGGGCTTAAGGTGCTCTGTGAAGCTAGGGCAACCAATGCATCTCCTCTGCTGTGCAGTGCAACCCAACAAGAACTAACGCATTGCTGTTGCTGCGTGGATTAGACCCGCAACAACCTGCATTGCATCATAGCTCTTCAGAAACAACAAATCACCTGGACTGTGCGACGCATCCTCAGCACAGGCCATGCCATTGCTCGTTGACGACAGCCTCGACGACAGTACCGGACTACAAATCACAGCTCTTCAGATCCGACTCATCTGCACTACTGCACGCCACAACCTCGCTGTTGAACTGTGTATCGGAAGGCCATCAACGGGATCCTCGATGATGATAAAGGCCCTTGCATCATAGCCTCACCACATCTCGGAACCTACGCATTGCTTCAGTGCGAGGCATTTCTAACACAGATCCTCGCAACGCTCAGCAAAGCAAGATTTAAGATACTTTGTTCAGCTGGGCTAATGGGGTCCCTGTCGCAAGCCTCTGCTTCATTGCGGTCGGCTTGAACTTGTGACATGGTCCTGCCCAGCGCCTACAGATATCCACAGTTGGCACTTTGTGCTTTTTGGAGCTATTTGAACTAAAACCTTTCAAATTGAATATCTCTGGTTCCACTGATTGGATTTTTGTTATTTTTGGTCTTCTTTTACTTATTGAAGAAAGTACCATTTTTGCTAAGTTGGCATGGAATTCTTTTTGTGTATGTATAGTGCTTTCACTTTATTACAGTTTGAAGACTCCCATAAACAGTTTACACATTGCCTCTGAGTTAGACCTGGCTGCTCTGTTGCAAGCTACCAGAGGGTTAAGTACAGGTTAATTTACTATTGGATTGTGCCTCTTCCTGACCAGGATTGTGGTTGCTGCTTGCCCAGGGCTCATACCCCAGTCAACCAACAACCCAATTTCTCACTTTAAGGGTTTGATGACGTATGGGTGATCTTTGTTACTGTGAGTCATATTCTTGCTTGTCACAGTCCTTACCTTAATGGGGTGCTCTTTTGAGCCTTGCTGATATTGTTCCCCAAATCCAGTAGGTTTCTCTTCTCTGTGGATCTGCTCTTATTAAGCCATACAAATAACAGACTTGGTTGCAGGCTATTCCTCCCTAGTACCCATTATCCAGCTCGAGCAAGTAGCTGTGGTGAGAAAGGGAGGAGGAGGAAAATGTGTAACATGACACTACTTATTACCTTTGGGAAGTTAATGCATTGAACAGGGGTTAAGTAAATTATGGGGGTAGTGATGTTACATATACCAATGCCACAGCTAACCTGGATTTACAAGATGTCTGTTTGTAGCTTTGAATAGTATCAATCTTGTGATGCATACATTTTTAATTTAAATTTTAATAATATTACTATGTGAAAAAAGTCAGTAGCGTAGCTTGGGTTGAGCACCCAGTAAAGAGATGTTAGTGCAAACTGAAATGCTGTATTGAATCCTGCAAGGGAAAAATCTAAGGTTTTGTGCACTCTACATAGAAAATGTGTTAGATCTGTATTTGTGCATGTGCATATGTAATATTCAAACAATTGTACATATGCTCTAGCCTTAATGTTAGAAGCTAAAGAAGCCCTGCTGTAGTTCCTGCTTGTGTCTTTGTGGGAGCAAAAGGGTACACTCAATTCGAGGCACCTATATTGCCTTTCCCACAATTTACTGGATCAAAGAGAGTTTTAAACCTCAATTTCCTGAGATAATGTGTTCCTGCGTTAATGTATCGTCCATACATCAAAATCAGTAATACAATCCATTATTTAATTGAGATTGAATGAGTGGGCTTTTTGAATACCTGAGCTGTACAGCAATGGACAGTTAAAGAGTTGTATTACAAAATTAAAAAATAAGCAGTACAATGTCAATGCCATCAAGGTTCTCATACAGAGTATGTAAAAATCAAAAATATTCTAAGCTCACTGGGCAGGAACATTAGGAACGAATTGGACAGCATCCCTAGAAGAATAGGAAGGTCTTCTGGCTCACCCTCAAAATTGATGGTTTTATACAAAGCTCTTGCATGAGATATAAGAATTTCTGCAGATTCATCCTGATGTTAGCAAATGTATAATTTCTTTAGCAGATCAGCGCACATGTAAATTAAATGTCACATTCACTTCACACCTAAGCACTAACTCACTGCATGAATAATTATTCAGCACCTTCTATGCTAATATAATCTGGAGATGTTTGAACAGATCTAGATGCAGTAACAATAACATTTTATGTGAATGGATAAGTCTCAGTGAACAAGCGGAAGACATGGCAACATGGTGCAAGTTACTGCTGTACTAAGGAAGGTACACTGTGAGCTGAACAATAGTAACAGTGAAACTTAATCTTTTAATGTGTAATGTTTCTCATTATGTTTCATTTCTGTTCCTATTGTGAAGCGCTCTGACGCCTTCGGGTAAAGTCCGCGCTATATAAAAATGCATAAATAAATAAAACTGCCCCAATTCATTTCAGCTTGGCTGTGTGCTGCAGAGCTTGTGGGGGGGAGTATGTGTGCGGGGGTGGGGGAAGACTTCCATCCTGGTCAAGACGTAATTTATACTAAAATAAGGCCTAATTAAATACACATAAAAAACGAACTTCTACACTTCATAGAAAACTTGTTTCAAAGGCAATTTCACTACATCAGTCTGTACATGTGAATTCCAGCGTGAAATTTAATGTTGTCCATTATTAATAAGGCACAAAAATATATATATCCATAAAAATCCCATACCCTTTTTCCTTCCTGAGCTCCTAGAAGCCCTGATCTGGTAGCAATAAGTAATAATAAAAAAATCACATTTACCAATTTGTCTGTTCAACAAATATCAACCCCATAGCGGTTCATTAATTGTAGATAAAAGATTCAGTGACCATATTATACTGAGAACTAGCAACATTTTACCAGTTTAAAGGTATAGTTTTGTCTTTTAGGCAATGAGGGAGGAAGTCGTGCATTCAGTGGCCAAGTCATTAATCATTACAAATATGTACGTCAAACTTCACATTGCAGTCTTTGTTTCATTGGAAACCAGTGAAAGTTGAGAATAACCGGAGTGATCCCAAATGTGGGCACCAGTTGAAACTAAAGCCCCCCAAGACAACGATAAATCACATATGTTATGGGCGTCGTGCGTCATACAGTTCCCAAGTTTCAAGGACAAAATGGCTCTCTCTGAAGGCGCGTGCACCATGTTTTATTTCCTAGAAGCGTTGCACCAGTGCGAAAGGGAGAACAAATCAACGTGAAGCATTCGCTGCTTGTCTGTCTGCAAAATCTACAAATGTGAAAAAACACAATGCTACGTTTGAGGCAAAATCAGTGTGTTCCTTTTTTGCATCAGTATTAGAAATAGTATAAATTACACTCAGTCTTTCGTTACCTGCTATCTCCTGTTAGCAAAGCGTTTGAATCAGATCTTTCTGTGCTCCAGAGAATTCCTCTTTCCGCTGCTGCTGTGAGTTAGCGCGTTTCCGTCAGCTCGTGCTCACCATCACTTATAGAACCTTGACGTGTCCACGCTTTACTGCAGCTTTAGCCCCATTTCAACTGAAAAATCTTTAATTCACCGGAGAATGATTTCATGCAAATATAGAGCCTAATCGATGCAAATCTAGATGTTTGCTAGCTAAATCATGCAAAAAACATTGAGTAAAATATGATGAAGTATTTCAAAAATCCGAAAAAAATAAAAAAAATTTAACATGTGTAAGCTTTGGCTTTAACATTATGTTATGCTATGTAGATTTGGCGAGAACACTATCACCCAGGGTGGGGGTATCCTGCCACTGAGCAGATGTTCGTCTAGGCACACCTAGAACTTGATGGGACTACTCAGAAAGCCAGGTCTTCGGCTTCATGTAGAATTCATAGTGCCCACACCATCAGTGCTTGCTTCGCCCTGCGCACATTACACTTACATACCAAGGAAACTCATGAGACATCTTTGTGGGAAACCAGTGATGCAGGTTTATTTGCAGACAACACAGGTACTGATAGGTGGGTCATCTTACAGGCGATCCAATGCAGCAGCCTCTCGCTGACCCGCATGCCCAAGGAGCCATCTTGCACGGCGAGGCGATGCTCTGACGGTGCAGTACATTATCACTTTATTTCGTTAGACTCCCGCCCCCCCTGTCAGGACGGGAGATGAGGCACACCCCCGGTCGGTTCAGGCCCCCCGACCGCCCGAAGGACTAACGGGGCGCCAACGCTGTTTCCTGGAACCCCCTCGGCTCCAGGTTCTTGGCTCGGGCACCCTACTGTGCCAGGCAGAGGTATTTAGACTGTATCCTTCTGCCGCAGAGGTACCCCTACTGTCCATCTGCTTCCAGATCGCCCTGTACTCCGCCACAGCTCTGGAGGAGGCTTCCGTCGATGACAGAGCCCCCCCGAAAAAAATAAAATTTTTTTAACATGTGTAACCTTTGGCTTTATCATTATGTTATGCTATGTAGATTTGGCGAGTACACTATCACCCAGGGTGGGGGTATCCTGCCACTGAGCAGATGTTAGTCTAGGCACACCTAGAACTTAATGGGACTACTCAGAAAGCCAGGTCTTCGGCTTCATGTGGAATTCAGAAAGTGAGGAGGAGACTCCTATGTGTAGTGGGAGGTCGTTCTATGCTTTAAGAGTGATGTAGGACAAGGCTTGACCGCCAGTTCATGTCTCCCATATGCATCTGATTTGCAGCCACGGCCGGCAGTGGGAGTAACTACAGGGCGGTGATGTGGGGAGGGGGAGGGGCAGGGTGGGGGGTAGTAATGTATGGATTATGGAGTTTTACAGGTATGCACTGCATCGCATTTGGGGATGCAGTGCACTCAACGAAATTCGTTTTATTTATTTAAATGTTTATTTACCTGTAAAACTCCGTAATCCATACATTACTACCCCCACCCTGCCCCTCCCCCTCCCCCTCCGCACGTCACCGCCCTACAGTTAGTCCCACTGCCTGCCGCGGTTGGAGATTCGTGCAAGTAGAGTACAGACGAACAGAGGTTTCTAGAAGGTTTGAGATGCGATTGTTTAGGTATGCTGGGCCAATGTTATGTAGTGCCTTGAATGTGTGGTTGAGGAGTTTGAATTGTGCTCGTTAATGAATGGAGAGCCAGTGGAGCTCCTTCAGGTTTGGTGTGATGTGAGTGCGCATTGGGAGATTGAAAGTGATCCTGACCGCCGAGTTCTGAATGGATTGCAGCCTTCTGGTTAGTTTTTTGTTGATCCCAGCTTGCTTGTGACAAAGGAGGGCTTTACGGTTTTCCGGTGCTGATTGGGAGCCATTTCAAAATCTCCCTCAACCTCATCAGGGTATGGAAGCATGAGGTGGTGATGGCACTGACTGGGGCGGTCATGTCGAATTTGTTGTTGATGATGATACTAAGGTTCTTATCCTGGGTGATGGGGGTGGTGTCGGTCCTAACTCCCACAGTGATGTGCTCTTCCCAAAGAAGATGATTTTATTCTGGTCAGTGTTCAGCTTTAGACAGTTGGTCTTCATTCAGTGGATGCATTCAGTCATACAGGCATTGAAGTTTATCCGGGTACTGAGCATCTTATCCATGAGGAAGAGAATGGGTTGTGCATCATCGGTGTAGGAGAGGACGTTGATACCATGACAGCGGATGATGCTGATGTTGAAGAAGGTTCTGATTATCAAAAAGGAGAATAGCAAGGCTTGGCAATCAAGAGCATTTTAAGTTTAATTAAAGAAAACCCTCCGGGAATGACAGCCACATCTCTTACAGAGTGTGCTGGAATTCAATTTGCATTAGGTACATGGCATACTTTATACTGTTCAGTGGGTGCAAAAAAACGAAGTTTGTCCTACTTTGGGCAGGAAATACTGGTATCGAGGGTCATAAATTGCCTATCTAGGTGCTTGATCCCACTTCGATAGAAGGGTTCATAAATCCCAACTGGAGGTCACATTCTGTGGTGGTCCAGGTGGCCGGGTGTGTCATGTGCGTTATCTAGGTTGACACTCACTACTAGGCATTCTTTGGGCTTTATCTGATGAATGCGACTGACTGGCTGCTCTGGTATCATGTCCTCGGGCCGAATGCAGGCCCACTGCTGTGCATTTATTTATGTTTATAAGTGTGTGCATCTGAATAGTTTCTTTAGGTATTACATCCTGGGGTCAAATGTGATTTACTGCTTCAAACTTTCAAGTGTGTTGGAGGCTTGTTCAATGTCTGGTGTTTCTATCATGGGAAGTGCTAGGTGGGAACAGAGGGCAGTTGTGGTATGTTGATCTGATAATGGATCAGCCTGAAAACATCACAAGTTTTTTATGGTGAATTTGGGTAGTGCAGGCAACAGTTGCTCTGTCGTGTCCTGGACTCCTAATAGCGGGACCCTTCTATAAATTGATCAGATGCTAACACTGACTAAAGAGATCATGTATGCGTTGAAGAGGGTCAGGCTCAGGGAGGATCCTTGCAGAACTCCACAGATGAGGTCGCGAGCATCCGAAGTGTATGCTGCCAGGCTGACTGACTGGGTCCTTGCCGTCAGGAAGGAGCAGGTCTATTGGAGTGCATGTCTTTTGAGTTCCGATGTCGTTAAGGTACTGGATAAGGATGGGGTGAGGGACTGTGTACATTATAGATCTACACTGGGAAGTACTCATTAAAAGCTATAGGTTTTAGGTTTCGACTGCACATCGTTTGCGCTATGCTTCAGAAATCTATTGTTTTTAATATGAACTTAAAAGTGACTTACATCCCACCTCCTCTCTTTCCTGGCTTTGTATTGGTTCCTGTGCATACCACTTATCTTTCCTCCATTTGTACTGGCTGTAGCATATTTCCTGCATTTACAGATGCTTTTTTCTCATCTGCTTCTCTTATCAGTTTCCCACTGCCTAAATACTGTTAACATTCGCTTTGATGGAAATATATTTTCATAAAGTTTTGCCTTTTACTAATGTAGCATATTTATATAACAATTTATCACCCAAGATTAAGTGATTTCCATAGAATCACAGGATGTTGCGTGGTATTGCCAAGACTCAAACCATGATCCCAGCTCTTGATTCAGCAGCTCTGGCTGCTACACCACATCCTCTCCACTCCTGTGCTATCGTTCCTTCTCCCGGACGATGATTGATGTAAACAGCTCTTTATTCATTATAGCAGAAAATGATGCATTACCAATGCTTGTTAAACATGAACTTACAACCATTCCTGTCCCCATCCCCATGCTGGTGACAGTACCACTAGTGAAATAAGAAGCAAGACAATTGTCAAATTAACCCTGTATGTTGCCCAGGTCATTATTGAGCAACATTAGAGTCTATTAAATTAAACACAATACATGTTTGTACAGCTGGTATTCAAATGTCACAAATATGAAAGTGCTTTCATATCCAATTATGAAGAAAAATATGTTTTTTGTGAGATAAAGTATGTGCTTTAAATCCCACAATTTAGGTGCAAAGCCGCAATTTATTCAGGTTTTCTGACTACACTTTGAAAAAATCAGCCATTAAATGGAAATCTCTTTGTCTCTCCGTTTTATCCTAATGCTTTGTTTTTACCACTTACTTAATTTTTTACAGTGTGTATATAGTGTGAACTCAACCTGAAGGTATTGGAGCTCTTTAGGTCACATTAATTTTTTTAGGCACAGGAAGATTAAATAATATGTTCTATTATGTTTCCTTATTAAATGAGACTCCCTACACTCTTTTCCTGTATACTATAACAACTAACCATGTGAATTTCTGTTGCATCCTACCTGCGATCAAGGTTGTGGCTGCTAAGTGTCTGTGGAGGGTTTGGGTGAAATTAACAGTTCAGGAGAATATTCTTTGGAACTTATAGCGTGGTGTTGAATCTGAAAAACAAGAAGACACCATTAATTGGTTGCCTGAAGTTTTTTCACTACTAACCATCTAAGACACAGTGTTAAGCAAGGCCAGCTGGGAGACTAGCAGGCCTTGGCCCCTTTTCCAGGTCATAGGTAGAAGTCTTGTGGAGCTTCTCCTCCTTACACAGCCTGACTTGCTGCTTAACAGTTTCTGATCTTTGGTGTATCAAGCTCTCGTTCTTCTAGTCCATTTTCAGACACAAAATGTGACTTAGACTCTGAGTATCTGAAGTTTATGTTGAGGGACTGCTTCCTTTTGAAATGCCCACTATGTTGACCTCTCTTTCTACGGAAAGCAGTCTGCCACAGCAGGAGCGACTACAAAGCTGATAACCCCACAACACAGGCCATGTTAGTGACTAGAGTTCACTCCTGGATATCACCCCAGCTCTTTCTGATTCTCTTTTCAACTCAATCTCATCCTGAGGTGTGCTGAGGACCCTTACTTGTGACCTCTCTCCGAAACAAAGAGCAGCCTTTGAAGTGAAGCAGAGGAGTTTGGCGCTTCCTCACTCGAGTGTGCCCCAAATAGCTTACAGGAATGCATCAGCACACAAATGTGTCTGGGGGGGATTTCTCTACCTCACCCATGTTTCATCATACAGACCTTGGTCTCCCAAAATGGAACCCAGAATCAGCCATGTACTGAACCATTGCACTACATACTTCAAGTATTGTATTCCTCACAGGCATGCAATGATTAGTGACCGCTAATTGTGATGCCCAATAGTAACTCCTGAGTGCCCGGAGAGCGATCCCCCCATCATACCAGCTCTTCGTAAGCTTAGTCAAAGAGATACGGGGGTTTCCAGCATTCCATAGTAGGGTCCTGACCTCCAATTCTATAGTCTGAAAGTATTTAGACGGAACGGGAAAGGGCATATTTTGTAAGGCGTAAACAAATCAAGGCAGCACCATCATTTTATACAGAGTTAGGACACTATTAATGCTATTCCGAACTAGTGAGTCTAGAGTCGTTTGCCTATCGTCTTTGCCCCTCTGGTTGGTTCCTAACCAACCTATTATACCTTACCTTGGTAGGAACAAGTGGATGATCGAGATTGTCGGCTATATTCCTTTTGGGAAATAACACTATTATTCTTAAATTCTGACTCTTCACTTCTCCAATCCAAGCAAAGTCAAATCATGCCTACAGTTGATAGAGCATATAATTCACCTGACCACCTGTAACCAAGAATATGAAGGTCTCTAGGAGTAGATAGCCCAGCATTGTTCTCATACTCACAGACCCCTCCCCAAAGAATGGTTTAATTTTTTTAGCAGTCCCACCAAAGATGAGCCAGTTCACCCTATGGCCCACAATTCCTCTAGCAAAATGAGCTAACTCTAGGACAACATTTATGTAATTTGGTCAGGTATAGGTACCAGTCAAAGATGAGTTTGTAGTGTGCTTCCCTTCCCAGGATTCTTTTTGTCAATTTGTTAAGGCTTCTCCATAGCTGAGCCCATTATGCCTTCATAAGTGCTTTGACTATCAGTATGTCCCACTTTTATTTATAGGGATGGTCTTTCTTTAGTGTAGAATCTAGAAATAATTGGTATATGACGAACCATTTTTCTTTGTCCCAGGGGCTCTACACACAAGGTTCTACATGGGTGATAGTTCCCTAATACCAGCCTCCTTATTGACGGCTTATTGTACCCTGTGCAGGACCTATGTGTAGTGATATCTCTTGCTTTCATTTGAGATCTTTTTTGCAGTCATAAAAGGATTTACTGATACCCCTGCGGAACATATCACTCAGCATGTGATAACACCTTTTCTTCCAGATCTCAAATGGGCCTGACTGCAATGCCGGAGTGAAAGCTGGATTGAAATTTATGGTGATATGCAGAAAAGGATATGTAGTTTATTTATTTGATTGCTTCGTCCCATACCATCAATGTTGTCTGTGTCTGCATGTTAAAGTATGAGTTGGGTAGTCTATCTGAATGGGGTTTCCTTAACAAGTGCCACAAAGAGGGACTTGTGACTGCCCCATCCATATGCACCCAAACGTTCTCAGATTTTCATGAACTTCAATCTGCAAGGACCCTCAATTGTGCTGCTCGTCATAGGTACGATATGTGGGACGGCAAGTCTTTGTTCTCTTTGTCTACATTAGAATATATACGCCACTCTAGGTTGTTTTACTCTCCAAATATATTTCAAGTCAACACCATACTTTTGAGATTAGTTTTTCACTAATCTCAAAAGTATGGTGTTGACTTTAAATATATTTGTCAATGGCACTAGTGCAGGGAGGGCTTGAAACAAGTAAAGCAGTCGGGGTAAAATATTTACTTGAATAGTGTTGACTTTTCCTAACCAAGACACCAGTAAGTCTGCCCACTTTCCAAAGCATCCCAAATTACCGGCATGAGAGGTATCAGATTAAATTTATATATGTAGGAAATATCCAGCGATAATTCTACCCAAAGTAAGTGATTTCTGCTAAGGCCCACCATAAATGAGTGTGTTCCCTAATTTCATGAATTGTTTGTTGGAGAAGGGCAAAGTTTAAAATCTCAGACTTAACTGTATTCATTTTAAAACTAGCGACTTTCTCAAAGAGCTGGTGCTGTATTCTGGGAAGTGATCTAACTAGTTCTGTCACAGTCAGAAGCACATCTTCTGCGAAGAGCATGAATTTGTGTTACTACAGGCTGAACGGTAGGTCCCTTACTTCTGTATTGTTTCATATACGGCTAGCTAAGGGTTTGATATTGATGGTGAACAGGAGCAGGGAAAGTGGTCAACCCTGGTGAGTCCTCCTTTCCAATTGGAAGGGACTGAGATTCCCCAGTTCAATGTCAGTTCAATGTCACTCATGATCTGGGTGCTCGATGTCCCACCATGAAAATCTCTAGAAACTTTCGGCTTGTTGCTCAATAGTACTTCTCAAGAACTGCCAGTCAACCCGGCCAAATGCTTTTGCAGCACCTAACACTACTACAGGTACATTTACTTTTTGCCTTTTCGATAACATTATTAACATTAATAACCCATCTATTATTGTCGTATGTCTGGTGTTCCTTGGTGAAGCCTGATAGACCAGAGTGTGTAAGGTTGGGGAGAATATTCTCTTGTCGTTGAGCCAAAATCTTCATGAAGAATTTGATGTCAACTTATTAGAGGGAAATAGGTTGATAGGAGGATAACTTCCCAGGATGCTTGCCTTATTTGTGTATTATGGAAATAGAGGCTTCAGTCATTGTTTTTGCAAGGCCCCCTCATGTCCTGAACCCCGCACACACACTCCTTGTATGACCAGCTTATGTTACCTATGCCCCGCATATCCTTGCACGGTCACTGTAAACAAGCATTTACCCTGCACCAACTCCTTGCATGGATCCTTCTCTCCTACTCTTTCCAGCTTCTGTCCTCTGCCCTCGCATGCGCCTGCCCTTTGTCCTCACCCTGTTTTTCTGTGAACCTCTTCCCTCGCCACTTGAGACTGAACTATTTTGTATGATGCCCGATGGAGCTACCTGGTTTTAGCTATAGGGGAGATGGGCCGTGGATTCCCTCCTTGGTTGTCACCTACCCAGTCGGTTTTTAGACAGACTTCCTTTCGTCTCTTCCCTTATCCTCACTCTCTCTCCTCCCCACCCCCCACTACTTTATCTCTCCTTTATCTCCTCCCCTAATGTATTGCTGACTGTTCTACTTAATGTTTACTTGTTGTTCTTTTTCTGGTATATTGTTGAACCACATTGTTGCACTTCCTTTCGTCTCTCCTGTCGTCTCCTCCCGCATCCTCCCTCTATTTATGTCTCTCCTTCCCTCCTCTCTCAATGTATTGAGACTGAACTATTTTGTCTGACGCCCGATGGAGCTACTTGGTTTAGCTATAGGGGAGATGGGCCGTGGATTCCCTCGTTGGTCGTCACCTACCCAGTCGGTCTTTAGGCAGACTTCTTTTCGTCTCTCCTTATTGTCTCTTCCCTAGCTCCTATCCTCTCTCCCTTGAATCTCTCCCCTTGTCTGCCCTGGGATCACAGCTTACTGGACTTTGGACGTTGCCTTAACTTGTCTACCGGTTTGTGTCCCCATCACCCTTCCCCTCCTCTTCCCATGCTGTGTCTCTCACCCGCCCCTCCCCTTTCCCGCCCTCATTATCTGTCTACTTCCCGTGCTCCAACCCCCCCTCCCCTGAATCTCTCACCTTGCCTGCTTTTCCCCTTACGTATTTGTGCTTATTGTTTATCTCGACCTTACATGTAACTATGTTGCCATGCTCTAAGAACTGTGTAACCTTTGTAATGATGTAACCTGTAACTATGATCTGATGCTCATGTAAAGCGCTCTGATACCTCCGGGTCTAGCCAGCGCTATATAAAACTTTAAAAATAAATAAATAAATAAATTGTTGGAGTGACACTCTCTGAGGTGGAGAAGGAATTATATTATTTGTGTCAGTATAGTTGTTTTGTGTTTGCAAATGCTTTATAAGAACTTCCTGAGAAACCATTGGGCCAGGTGTTTTGTGAGACTTCAGAAATCTTATGCCTGCTTCAACTTTCACCGCCCTATTCAGGGATACTAAATTCAAGCCTGAGCCTTTGTGACTTGAATTGGAGGATTCTTACCTAAATATGCATCTTGCAAGTATTTCGGTGGGTGCTCGGCAGTGTAGAGTGTAGCACAATAATCTTGAAAGGCATTACACTTTTCCTTTTCCTTGGTTATTTTGTCCCCATTCTCCATGTAAATCTCCTTTACAAAACCCTACCATTTTTTAGTCTGCATTTGCTGAGCTAATTGAGGTCCAGTCTTATCTTCCAGTGAATAACATAGGCGTTTTAAGCACAATAATGATAGTTCTGCCCTATTGGTACTCAAAGTACGCAGTTGACCATTTAATAAATGTGCTTCTTTCAGCAGGTGATGTGAGGGTATATCTCCATACTTGCTTTCCAATATTTCCCTATATAGATGTTGCAAATGTTTGAAATAGGACACCTTGCTGATACATGTGCCTTTCAGGACAGTTTTAAGTTCACCGCCATACAATCACTAGTTAAACCTCTTGTGTGTCGTTAGTGTTCAAGTAGTTTTCAATCTGGGTGCGAAGTTCCCCTCGCAATACTGGGTCATTGAGTAAAAAACAGTGAAACATTCATCTGCCACTCTTCCGTGGTCGGTGCAGCCATGTCATATCTAATAGAAGAGGAACATGCTCGCATAAGGCTATTATTCATATTTCGGGATTGGATATCAACAACAGTAATGTGGGTTAGCCATGATATAGTTAATCCTGGAACATGTATGATGGACATGGGGAAAAGGAGACATCTCAATGGGCATCATGATGTTCCCTCCAGACATCACAAAACCCTACTTCTGTTAGCTTTTTTTAAGCGTTTTTGAGTCTTCCCTTATATGCATCTATGGACTTGTTATATCAAGAACGGGGTTCCAATCTGTGGTAATTCTCTAATCAAAAGGATGTCCTCTTCCATCAATTCCACTAAGATATTGAGGGGGTTATTTACAAGCCCCTTGAGCCACCAGTTCATCACTTTTTACCGTATTAATAGTGACGCACCGGAGGTGCAAGGGGCTTGTAAATAAGCCCCTTAGTATATTTCACAGGAAAGAGTCCTGACCAGTGTTCAAGCATATACCATTGCTATAGTAAGTTTCTTCCGTGCAAATAACCCCCTCACCACGAGGTATCTGCCCTCCTTATCCCTTTTAGTATCTGATGCAGCAAAGTAAAAATATCTATGCAGGAGGTTAGTCACCCCACTGTTTAGAGTGGCCTGAAGCATGGGAGATATTTCAGTAGTGTTTGTATTTCAGTCTGGTCTCCTCTAGTTTCTTTAAGTGGGTTTCCTGTAAAGCAACTATATCAAATTTCCATCCTTTTATGTAGTGCCAAGTTTTCATGTGTTTCCTTGGGGAGTTCAGTCTTCTAATGTTTAATGTTAGTATTTAATCATTTAGTGTGGTGAACCTGTATATGTGCTCTGTGGGATTGTGCGGACATTCACATGTAAGAGTTGATTGTGAATGCTCTGGATTTTCACTGATCCCTGTGTTGTCTTGACTATTTCCCCCTACAAAACCCCAACATAACCCGCCCATACTGCAAGCAAACAGAGAAAAGAATATCTTAAAATAAATGTCAAAAGTTACTATGTAAGTACCTCCACAAAAGTGGGGACTTCTTTGCCCACGTTGAGTGGTAATTGTGTAAACTGTAGGTATGAGGTAACCCATGGAATCATTAATCCCAAAGGTGTCCTGGAGGCAATCTCGCTGTTAAATGTCCAGTCATATAGATCGACGGGCCCTCCTTTAATCCGATACTCTTAGTTTCAGATCGTCCCTTGTATCTTTGTTGTCGTGCGCCTATGGAATTATTGCCTCTAATGGCATTGACTTGGTTCGAGTTAGTTCTCCTTCAGTAGCATGTTGTTCCCCTTTAATGCTGAGGGCACAGTGTCTGCCATTCAGAGTCTGAGGAGGCCCCTCTCCTTGAGCTCATAAACAAAGGACCTGATAAGGTGTGTTCCTTGTCTGTCAGTTGAATGGCAATCATTATAGCCACAGCTTGTTTATTTCAATGTTTGACAGGGCTCATTATTAAATTCAAAAGTTATGCCAAAGGGGAAGAGCCATTTGTCGGGTCCTTTATTGTATTTAAGAAAGCTGATGACCTGGCAAAACTACTGCCATTTAGCCTGCGTGCCAGGCATGATGTTTTGTAAAAAAGCACAATCGTTATCCTCATATCTCAGTTGATATTGAATCCTTGCTGCCCTCGGAACGTTCTCTTTCATTTGAAAGTTTTGGATTTTTGCCAGTATGTCTCTGGGTCGGTTCTGCATTTGCAGAGGGTCCAGGCCTTAACGTGTGGACTGTGTTGAGCATAATGTGTTCTGGTTCTTTCCCTAGCAACATAGCGAAGAGTCCCTTAATGAAGATGATGGAGCGAGTTTCAGAATAATATTTTGTTCTGGCTCGCAAAATTAAACTTTCATAATGACATAACCGTATTAATTGATTTGTGATGAAATATTAACCAACCTAGATTAAAATGCATTTACATGACATGAGGGATTAACATATGTGCTTTTTGTTGCAAAAGCAAGTGCATTGAAAATAATAAATTAACCTTGTCTATTGTCTTTGTCAGTATTAAATGCGGCTGTTCAATTAATGGCATGTGCTTATTTTGTATGCTTACGTTATGTCCTATGCCTTTTATGTGGCATAAGTCTGTGGAGAATCTTGCGGCCTATAGAAGAAGGTTGTTATGAAACGCAGCTTTGTGTGCTCAGCTAGTTAACATAAATTAATGGGTTAATAATTAGCAAAGGGGGAGGGTAATAGAATGGGTCTCAATTCTCTAATTAATTGATGTCTTGTGTTTGTTTAAATAATAGTTTTCGAGTGAGGCCTAAAAAGGGTAATCTGAAAAAGATGGCGTTGACAAATCCTGTCCAGAGAGGGCAAGAGTCCTGCATGGAAACTTTTACCACGTTGAAAAATGTTTCAAGTTTGAATGAAAATTGTTTTACGTGCTCTTGGTGAGACTGACCCAAGGACAGGAAGAGGCAAAGTTTGACAAGCTAAGGAAGTCACGGCCTGTGACTTGAAAAATGTTTCTTTTTGAGGAAGCTGCGTGACTTGAGAACGAGAGACAATGGACTCTAAGAAAGCCCGATCTAGGCTTGGAGAAAGGTGATGACACCATATGAGCTGACATCAGTCAGCCAATGAGAACACTGGTTGGGAGAGAAAAATATACTTTTAGTGAGATTAGCTAGACAGAAAGGTATAAAACTTGGCCCATGGGCAGGAGGGCACTGCTGACGCTTCTCGCTTTCCGATTCCAGAAGGGCGTGTCGTGCTGTTGGACTTGGCGCACGTAAGGATAATAGGGCTTAAATGACTTACTTTTTAGGTGATATGAGATTTAGTCAGGGAAATAGATTTTAGGGAATGGAAACTATTATTTTCTTAAATTCATGCTAACAGATTTGCCTTTGAAGTGACAGTCCAATATGTGTTTTCCCCTTAATAAACGCTGCTTTAATTGCTAATAAAATAAAGATTCTTAAGAAAAATGTTATTTCTTGAATAATAAAGATAATAAAAATTAGATTTTTGAAACGACAAGCTAGTCTTGTTTATTCATGGTCTAGTTACCATCAGCTGATCCATTTACCTAAGTGACTTAATTAAAATGATAAATGATTAAAACCATGGTAAGAAATGATAAAACTGCAGTTGTATCTAATGTGTAAATAGTTTGTGAATAGTTCTGTTTAATTAGGTCATATCATTCAGTCGCCCAAAAATTGTCTTGTTGGTATATGGGCCTTTTGAGTGGTTTATGATTAATGGTGAGTATTGTGGTGTTGGGTAGCGTTGGTGAGACAGTTTTTCGTAAGGGGCGCTGGATCAAAGGCCTCTAAGCTTGTTCCTTCTGCCCCGCCTCTAAGACTTCGTATATGGATGTTGTTTAGTCTGGTTTGATTTTCAAGGTCCTCCTGTTTCAGAGCAGTTACCTCAATTTGCGATGTCAGGGAGCAAACCTTACTTCCAAGATCAAACTTCTTTCCTTTACTGCGTCAATTTGCCTCTCCACCTCTACCACTCTTGATCTGGTGAAACAATATAAGCCCTCAGGTTGGCAATCTTCCCCTCTAGCTCTTCCCTCAAGAGAGTACTGCTAGCCGGTAGATCCATCTTGGTTAGGGCCATGTTGGACGGTATATCTTCACTTCCTGCAGTTGTCACAGTCACATCCTCAGTGAGGGTCTTCCTTCTAGGCCTCAACGACTCAAAGTAGCCCATCACTTGGCCTTGAGTGTGTCTCTTGGGGTCATGGGCTTTCTCAGCATTCTTGCCCATGGACTAGATCTGCAGCTATGCACCTTTTACTATTGGTTGTATCATCTCTTGGCCGTCCTAAATAGCCAGGGTTCTCCAGGCAAGCTCACCCACTGCCTCCCATGCCAAATGTATTTGTGTGTGCCTCTGAGGGCATGTGCAAGCTACACCTTGTGCGCTCTAATCAGACTGCTTGATTAATCCCGACCTCATATCTCCAAGATGCTATTACCTTTCCTTCCTGCCTTAAGTGATCCATTTGTGTACCCCCACCATCTGTCTTTTTTGGGTCCCTGGCTCTTCAGCCCATGCCATGCAGGCCACACTCGTTGTACTCTGTGTTGGTTTGTTTCTTTCTCCACGGGTATGCAGACACTGCTACCGCCCTTCGTGCTTCTGAAATTAGACTTGATTGATTCTGTGCCGTCCGAGAAAACTCAGTCCTCCATTGGGGCATGGTACTTCATGCATGGGTGTGTCAACAAACTTCCACCAGTATCCCTCAGCCAACTGCTGCGGGCCTGTGTTAGTGCTGCCCAACAGCTTTTCTATCCTAAAGTGGAGGTAAACCGCTCCTGGTGCTGTTATGAGCTTGTACTTTGCACTTACAAGCGTGTCGTCTCTCATGCTGTTATTTTCCGGTGCCCTAGGTTCTGGAGAGTCAATCTGAGTCGGTCTTCCCCATTTCTATGATCGCTCCCGCCATTTTCTCATTCTCATTTTCTCAGATTCAGGACGTATTTCAGGGAAATCTCTTATTCAAGGACCCACAGGACCAACTTCAGCAAAGGTAAGGGTGCAGGATATTTCTCCTCCGCTCCTCCATGTCGACAAAGGGCTGTCTCCCCGCGATTAAATTCTCTCCCGTAAGAGATAACTTTGGCGCTGGCGTAAAAACCTGCCATTTTGTTCGGCGTCAATTCTACCCCCCATTTCAATGTTTTATATGAGACTGAGACTACACCTTTCAGCTACCTTGGAGTACAGTGCATACGGTCTAACGGTGGTGAATGTAGTAGCATAGTTCAATTCTACCTATAAGGTGTGGTAAGGAGTTTGTACTCTGGAATATCGAGTACAAAAATATTGGGATACATTAATATCATAGACAAAATATTGAAAGGCAAAATATTGAAACGCAAGTGCGTATTCTTAAGAATAGATGTATTATTCGTAACTGCATATCAATGGACCTTGAAGATATATAAATCATCATTAGGTATAGGAAATGTATACATACTTACCTTTTGATATTTTTTCCCTCAATATCATGTCTACGATATTGATGTCCCATGATATTCTATAATTGATATTCAGGATCTACACCGTAAGGGTAGTTATCCGGCTCCTTATGATGTGATTAGAAGGTAGATTGAAGATAGTTGTACGGTTGGACCAGTGCTCAGAACAGAAGGTTGTTACTACGTCAGGTGCTGAGCAGAGATCATAAAGATTACAACATTTAGGGTCATGGTTTTCATCATATTTGCCAACATGCATCAAGGTAAATTGCATTCGCAAACGGTGCTAATCGCAAAATTCGGCCGTTTGCGAATGCAATTTCCTTTTTTGGGATGCATTATTTTTTTCATTTTTTCGCAATTTAAGGAATCGCAATTATGTTGCGATTTCTTAAATTGCGATTGCATTTAAGAAATCGCAATTTGTGATTTCTTAAATGCAATGCATTAACATTTTTTTTGCGAATTCGCAAATTGGAAGAGGTAAATTACCATGAAGTTGACCTTCATGGTAATTTGCGAAAACTTTGAAAAATGCACAAAAGTGCATTTTTCAAAGTTTCATTTTACACACACACATGCCCTTGGGGCATGTGAGTGTGAAAAATGTACTTAAAGTCAAATTTCAGGGGTGCAGCAGGGTGTCCTTTGGACCCCCCCTGCACCCTTGAAATTGCCTTCTCATTTTGCGAATCGCAAATTGCTATTCGCAAAATGAGAATGACTTCCCATTCATTGCTATGGGCCTCTAGGCCCATAGGAATGAATGTAAAGGGATTCCTTATTTGCGATTCGCAAATTGTGAATCGCAAATAAGGAATTTTAAGAAATCGCTAAAATATTTGCGATTTTTTAATGCATTGCTTTTTGCGAATTCTTAATTGCAATTCCTTATTTTTCGCAAATAAGAATTCGCAAAAAGCAAAATTGATGCATGTGGCCGTAAGTCTTTAAAACTCATTTTTCAGTTGTTTTCTGGAAATCAAATAGTTCTCATAACATTACAAGTTACCCTCAATTGATCACCTCGTGTGATCCTGGGCTCAGCACTAATCTCTCTATGCTTGAGTTTTTTCTATAGCTACAGAACAAGTTAAGTGCATTACAGGTGCACCAAAATGTATATCACAAGCCTTCTATTTTATCTGGCTGATCAGTGGCTTAAATCACAAAATGACGAGGCCACCCCAACTCAAATGTGATGAAGGGCCCCTAAGTCTCCCACAGATATTAATTTGCCTTGAACTGTATGGGACCCTATGAAGGATCAGGGACCCCAGGAACGAATGGGGCCCCCTGCACGGCCGGGGCCAGTATGACGCCTCTGTGGGTGAAGCATCATTTGTTTTTTTTATCCGGGTCAAGGTTGTTAAAATATCTGATGAGGAAAAACGTAATTCTAGTTTCCTAAAAACGTATGTAAAATTATTTGTCATCTTTATATTTGAAGGGAAAAGGTTTGCAGTTAAAAATGTGACCAAGGCCCTGGTTGGTCTTGCTTTAGAAGGGGATTGTCAGTAGATGAAACAAAAGCTAGTTCAGCCAGGAGGCATGTCATGTTTGATTTACATAATATGTGCGTATATTTGTTCCATTTGAAGTCAAACCACACACCCCCCCATCGTTCGGTGTAAACTGCATTACAAAAGCTTTGAACTCGGAATGCTCCCTTGATCTAAAGAAATTCGCCGTAGATTGGTTTCCAGGGGCACTAATGATAAGATTAACATCTAACGTTAAATTAAATATATTATCTTCCTTCGACATTATCATTACTATTAAAGTGAGCTATGAATCGACCATCTCCCGTTTCTCTGTGTAGTTTTTTTCTTTCTGGCATGCATACAAAAAATTCGCTTGATTTGTGTAAAAGCTATTTCTTTCTTCGGATGTTTTTATAGGGCTGCATGCTAACTTTCTGTAACTTGAAAGCGGTGTTTAAGAAGGCGTAACTTTAAAACTCACAATTATCCATTGTCTTTGCATCACTCGTGAAGGAAAATACTTTTTGATTTTAACTCCTCTAAGTTAGAAATAGGGCTTGCTTTTAACCATAAACTATACGTTTTTGCAAACTAAAGGGCTTTGCTATTTTAAACCTGCACTTATACAACAAGCTTTGGCATAGTCAATAGGGGTCCTACCAATGCCTTTTTTTTTACCATTCTTTGACGGGCGCCCACCATCTTGCAAAGGTAAAAAGAGAATACTTTTAAAAAGCACTCCAGATGGCCTCTGAGTAGACCCTATGGACAGCAGCCATATTTGAATGATTTTCCTTACAGCATAAGAAAAACTATCTTAAGATGACTAATAAATATGAACGCACACCAATATGGCTGCCCTATGTGTACACACATATGTGGCAGCTACCTTGTGATTTTTTTTCTTAATTTAATGTTCCAAGGCGGAAGGCAACCATCTCGGAGAGGTAAATATAAAAATAAACCTAAGCACTTGCGTCCAGGCAGTGAGGTGAAAGTGAGTGACCGGGGAGCAGACTGCAGGTGCCCTTATAAATGAATTTACAAAAAATGCAAGCACAAAAAAAATAGCACGGAGCAGAGAGGTGTGATGAGTTGTTAGAAAGATGACGGTGAAGAGAGAAGGCTCAAAAAGCTAGTTGCCTGCTGGTAATGTGCATCTACCAGACCCTCGCTAAAATAAAAAAGTTAATAAATAAAAAATTAAATGGGAGCAAGAGGAGCGGACAAGAGCAAGGAAAGTGATACACTCCCATAGAGTGCTGCAATAAAAAAGCATAGTCCCCACATGTCAACAGCTGAAGAGATAAATCAGATAAATCAGACAGATGGAGAGACAAACATATGAAAAGTCATTGAATGAAGAACTGAGAACTTAAGTATACACAAAGCCAACCAATCACTGAGCAAAAAGGTGGCACAAAGTCCGCTCTATGTGTATTGTGTTGTAGACAATAGCTATTCATCAACAGACAACTAAAGCTACCTCTAGGTCAAGCCCTAAAAATGATTATGCATATCCACTTTACTCATAAACCACAATATATTAATGGACAGTCTTTATTCTTATTGAAACAAACAATAAAAACAGAACAGCAGGATGGTATTGTATACTTTTAGGCAGCCACCCTCATATGCCCACCTCTGTTTTCCTTGTCTACTTAAAAGTTTCAGTATGCACCACATGGTGAGGTACAGAGCAGGGGTGCACATCCATTACCATGCAGAGGACTTTTAAGTCCCAACAAGCGCAGACCATGTTCTCAATGATCTTGTCGTAAACAGGTAGGTGAGTGATGGACTAATAGTTGTCTAGGTCATCATGGTCTAATGTAGGTTTCTTTAGGTACTGGAGAACCTGGCCTTTCTTTGAAGCTTCTGGGAATTCCCCCAAAACAATGCCCATTATATACATCACAAGTGTGCTTGCTGCAAGCGATGTAGGGAACTGGAGGCAACTTCCTACACATTGTCTGGTCCTGTCTTTTGGTGGGCAGACTAACTCACGCTTACGCAGATACTGTTGGGTCTGCTCCCACCCCTTGAAAACCTAAAACTTGACAGGAAATTCATATTACTCGCCTGCTGTTGGCAAAACGCTACATAGCTATTAAGTGCCTGACGGCGGAGACCCTGAGTTATGGGGACTGGCTCAGGGACATGTTCGACTGGGCAGAGGAGGTACGCATGAAACACACCAGAAGAGACAAAAAAGCTGAGGATAGCTTGAGGGCATGGGTAGCCATGCTGGTGGATCTGAGTCATCCCACGGATGCCAGACCCTCGTGAAGAGCTCAGAAGTGGGGCAAGTGTGGCTACTGGAATACACAGCAGCGAGGGTTGACTCAGGGGTTTTGGGCCCAACTGAAGCTCGCCATTGCGTGCCTGTTGAGGGTGAATGTATGGAGCCTGAAGGCGGGTCAGCCAGCTCACAACAAGCACTGGCATAGCCAATAGGTCTCGCCTTTGGGACCTTATGAGTGTTTAGCCACGCAACAGTTGATGTTGTTGCACCAAGGATATTGTGCTGCTTAACGAAATACTTAGAAGGTCCCAAAAGAGACACCGATTGGTTATGCCAATGCCTGTTTTATCTTGCGTGTAGACATCCTAGGCACATTAACTGTACAGTCAACCCGCTTGGGGTTAAACCTAATACCTCCCTTGAAGGTCACTGTACTGCACATGTGCGCTGTGCATGAGAGCACTCGGAGCACTCCGACACATGTACGAACTGTGTATGTGTCCATGGGAGCTAGAGTGGAGGAGCCCAGGACAGAGTTTGTATTTGGGCTAAATCAGCCAAGGAGAGCTCCCATCATAAGGCACTGTGGAGCTGTCCATGCCTGGGTGGAGGTTAGAGTCCTACAACAGACGATTATTGTTTCCAAGCATAAGGAGACTCAGGGGAGAGAGCCCTGGTCCACACAATGCTCACTGATGTAATCACACTGCAGTCACAAGGTAAAGGTTGTCAAAATAAATTAAGTCAACAAACTGGGTCATTAGTATCCCAACCCGATACTATTAGAGAACAGGAACAAAACAGCCAGACTCATTATATGTAAAATGAGTTATCTTTGAGGAACCTCGTGTTTGTAGTGATGGAGCGAGATTTAGAAATATATTTATTTCTGCTCGTGAAGTTTAACTTCCATAATAAATTAATATTATTAATAAAGTGTGCAGTGAAAATATTAACCAACCTAGAATAAAAGTTGCATCCTCATGAACACGCGGGAAACTAATATGTGTGCTCATAAATGTGCAATATGTTGCATTTGCATGTGTGTGAAAATAATGAATTAATCCTGTCTTTTGTCATGTCAGAATTAAATGCGGCCGGTTATTGATGGCATGTGCTTATTTCTGTGTGCTCATGTTTTGTTTTTCTGTCTTAAATGTTGCACGAATTTGTTCGTTGCTTCCATTTGCCTATGCTAGGTAACATAGATTAATGGGTTAATAATTAGCAAAGGTGGGTGGGTAACAGAACGAACTTTATTTCTTGCATTAATTATTCTTTTGTGTTTGTTTATGCACTAGTTTCTGGAAAAAAGGCTTGAGGCCTAGTTCGTCTTAATGTGCAGTTGACAAAGTTCTGCTCAGAGTAAGCAAGAGCCCAGTGTGGAAAAATCCTTGCCAAGTTTTAAAGGAGAAAAATACAAACGTGGTTGTTCAGTGAACTGACTGTACTTTTGGTCAGCATGGCCAAGGCCAGGAGCCGGCAGAGAGATTGACAAGCTAAGGAAGTCGCGGACATTTGTATTAAATGTTGTAAACTGGAGGAAGCTTCGTGACTTGGAATAAAGGACAATAGACTCTAAAAAAAAAGTCGGAACTGGGCTCCAAAGAATGTGGTGACACTATGGTCCGTCACTTGTCAGCCAATGAGGACTCTGAGTGGCAAAAAAGTATTTAAGTTTTCTTAGATTAAGCTAGTTAGAAGGGTATAAAAACTGTCCCCCTGAGAGGGAAGCTGCTGCTGTTTGCTGTTTTCCAGAAGGGCGTATCGTGCTGTTGGACTTTACTTGGAGCACGTCAGAAACCTTCTAGGCTTAAAGACTTTCTCCCTTTTTCCTTAATGGGGCAAGTGTAGCTAGAGACTTAGGGTTTAGATGATGCCAAACTATATTCCAATTTGATTTATGCTATTTGATTTAGCTTGAAACTGTCATTACCTTTGCTAAAATTTTAATAATAATGCTTGAATAAAAAAGATTTCTAATGCACTTACTTTGAATAAATATTAATCTTTGAAAAAACAAGCTGGACTTGTTATTTCATGTGTCTAGGTTACCATTAGCAGATCTATTGCCAAAGTGGCTTAATTAATTATAGGGTTTATCAAGTGTGATGAAGTCGTTTTTCTGCAGATGTATATAAATGTATATATTTTGTGAATAGGTTTATTAATTAGGTCACATGATTCAGTTGCTCAAAATATGTCATGTTAGTTTATGGGCCTTGTGTTTGATTTATGATTAATGGTGAGTATTGTGGAGTTAGGTAGTGTAGCTTATGACATATTTTCTATAGGGCCGCTGGATCAATTAACTGGTAGCAGAGATACGGTTGATATGGTAACCAACATGCTACATGGTAATTACATAGGATTGATGTTTAACACATGTTGAGTTTTGTTCATTTGTTATATGTAGTCGAAAGGTTTTTTCCTGTAGTGTGAAAAATCCTAGTTGTACCGGTACAGAGTGGTATAACACAAGTGAAGTTACACGGTGCATTTGATCTGTTTCAGAATAGTGGTATTAATATATCACTAGTGTTGTGGACGTACAACACATGTTAGGGATATAGGTGTGCTAGGGAAAATGTATAGTGAGGGTTGTCTATGAAATCGTAGCTTTGAATATAGGGACTGAGAGCCCGTTTTAAAATTCACTGTGAAAAGAGTAATAGATTATATTCAAACTTGAGTGAAGGGTAAAGTAACGTCGTTTATTTTACTGGCGATTCAGGATTTCTATGGTGGGTTAAAGTCTTGCCAGGATTTCATGTATATGTGGTTAGGGAAACTTTCTGTTTGAAAGTGCGTAAATGATTTTGTAATTCCGTTTGAGTCAAACTTTGAATTGCTACTTTATGTGCATTCAGAGGGAAACGAGTTCGTTATTACTTGTTTGAAGGGTAGAGTAAAAGTTTACTTTATCAACGAATGTATATTCTGTGAGAATAGCGTTGTCTATTCCACACAAAGAATACTTGCATAAATGCAAAAACTGTCCGAATGGTTTGTTCTTTTTGTCGTTATTAATTGAGTTTCATTAAAAAAAACTTTCTTAAAATGGCGCTGTGAAAAGTTTTGTGAAGCAGGGGTGAGCTCTGGGAGTGAGACGGGGGAAGCCGCAGCGGCTGTGTACGTCACAAGGTCCGCGCTGTGATTGGTTAACATACGTCACAGCTAGCGTACTGATTGGTTCACGTGACTCTGACGAACTGATAGTTGATTGGTTTGTTGAGAAAGCAGTAATTCTATTGGTTGAGCAAAGTGGTGACGTGGCTTAACCTGATTGGCTTGTTGGTGTGTTTCGCGCGCGGATTGGCTGGTTTAGCGGAACATCCAGAAAAACATTTCCGATCATTTTAAATTGAACAAATGTGATTAAAACATGAGTTATTATTATAAAAAAGAGGAGAAAAAGCTTACATTGCTTCAGAGATTTAAAATTTTTATTTCACCAGATAAGAAAATTGAAACGCGAGGTGGAAAGTTACTTCATAAATACAAAACACCCACAGCTTATACGGAAGGTGAATATGGTTATCATACTTGCCTTTGGTTTGATGCTTGGATGCAGTACACTAAAAATGACGGTGTTTTAGCTTGGCCAGAAGATGGTTCATTTAATATGAGAATTTTGAAAAACTTAAGAGAAAAAATGACAGTTCTTGTGCCAAAGCCTAGACCAACACAATTTGAAGCTTTAGTTGAATGGGAGGATGAGATGTTTCAACTTCAGCGGGAAGCAAATGGCGGGAAGCAAATGGCATAATAAGACCTCCAAATTCATTAAAATTTAAACATGAAACTCATGAAGATAGAATGCGTCGGTGGAGACAGGCAGATATGTGTGATGGTCTCTACATAGTGAGAGAAATGATTACAGAAATACCAGGTCAAAAGAATATCCAAAAGAAAAATAATACTGTTGTTGAAAGTGAATCAGAAGATCCAATTCTAGAAGATATTTATTTAGTAAATAAAAAACAAACTTCTTTAAAACCAGCTTGTTCTTGGTCTACTCCGATGGTTTCTACTGGAACCACACCGAGTGCTCCTCCATTAAATGAAGAAACACCCAGATTGTATCCAAATAATTTTAAATCTTTTGAAACTCCTATGAGGTTAGAAACAAGAACAAATTCTAGTATTTATGATGAAAGCCAAAATGTTTCTGAAACCCCAATGAGAAGAGAAACTTCTGGAAATTTAATGGGAGTTAGTGGAAATGAGGAAGTTACAGATAATTCAGAATATTTACGATCAAAAGAAGAATTAATTCGACAATTAACTAAAGGCATGGAAGCAGTGAGTGTTCCAGTAACTATTGGTCCTGTTCAACCTGTTTTTGATCAAGGAGAAATTAAGCAACCAGGTTTGACAATTCCATTAAATGCAGAAATTCAAAAAGTAGCTGAAAAATGTTACTCAGAACTAACTGAAATACATCGAGAAAAAACAAGGATGCCTGATTTAACTTTTAATCCAGATTCATTATGCAAAACACCAATGGGTGCTGAATCAGATACTGAATTATCAGAAAAAACAGATTCTATTTCAAAGCTTGATGTTGCGAGACTAAAGGCAGATTTAGAAGAGTTAATAATTGGAACAATTGGTCCTGACAGTTTGAAGCTTTATCAGGATGACGAACTCTTGTTCATTTGCATGTATTCAATGGAAAACAAAAAATAAATATGATCAATTGGAAGAATTGGCTGCAGGATTAGAAATTGATATTAGTAAACAAAAGAATTTGGGAAAGCATTACAGATTAGATTTTTCTGAAAAGGACATTGGAAATTTCAATGCGATGGGAAGAATTATGCATATAAAAGATTTGATTTTGTATATCAAAAAATGAGGAGATTTGAGTAAATGGAGAGTGAAGTGGACCAAAAAGAAGGAAGAGGAAAGGCAAGAAAAGTTAGCAAAACAATTCCCAATGAGAGAAATTGCTGGTGGTGGTTATCTTCATGTTCCCTGGTCAAGACAGGACATTTTGTTATTCACAAATGATTTTCCTCGGCTAAGAGAAAAGCCAGTGGAATGGTATCGACAGGTGGATAGATTCATCAAAGTATCGAAGGTTCTGTGGATTGATCTTGATGGATTCTTTGACATAGTTGTCCCATCAGATCTTTGGACAGAATGTAAAGTTGCTGTGAGTTGGCCCAAGGTAGAACCAGCTCGGGACAAAGAGACAGTTGCCCCATCATCAGAAGTCATGGGACTGTATGACAAAGTGATTTACTGGTTAAAACAAAAGATCCCTTCGAAAGAGGTAGATTGGGTAAAAATAGATAGAACAAACCAGGAGCCAAAAGAATCAGTTCATTCATTCTATGAAAGGTTATTGTTGGTTTTCAAACAATATAGTGGCTATGAAAAATTAAATGAAAAGGACATGAGCCATTTTATTTACAGATTTGTTTATGGTCTTAGACCTGAAATTGGTGAAATGATCAGGAATAATATTGTCGGATGGCAATCAAATTCAGTTGATGAGATTTTGAGAAAGGCAAAATACTGTAGTGATGAATTAGAAGCAAAACAGAAGAAATTTAAAGAGAAAGCAATGTGGGCACAGGTAAAAGTAGCTGAACATCAAATTGCTATCCTAGAAAGTAAAAATGTAAATTACAATCAGAATCAGGGTCAGGGAAAGTTTAAAGGAAACTTTAATAAACCTAAATTTACTGTGAATATTGAAGAGCTGAAACACAAATTGCCTTGTTTTAATTGTGGCGAAATTGGACACTGGAAGCGCGAGTGTAAAAGTCCGCCCAGAAATTTTAAAAAGGCATCATTAAATCCACAGATGCAGAATGATGTAAATCTGCAGCAACAGCTACAGCGACAAATTAATGAATTGAGTCTTCAGCTACAGCGACAATTAGTGAATCAGCAGGGACAGATTTCACAGCCTCCTCTCCCAAACTGCGGAGGTGTTCAAAGGTTTAATTCTGAGCCAGTATTCTGCGGTGGTGATCAGGTAATTAGAACACAAAGAGCAAATGTGTCAAATGCTTCTGGACAATTTTTGTTAACAGAAAATCAAGGGAGTGATTCTGATGATTACTTATGACGGTGCCTGAGAGAGGGGGAAGAGTGTGTACTTGGAGCCCCTCTTGAGATTGATCAGTCTGGTCCATTTGTAAATGGTAAAGTGAATGATGTAGAAATCACTTTTCTTGTGCACACTGGTGCTACCCGTTCTACTGTTAGATCAGTGGAAATTGAAAACCTGCCTCTCTCTGGGGATACTAGCCAAGTAGTTGGTGTAACAAATCAGCAAATTAAAACAGATTTGACAGAGCCTGTGAAAACAGAAATTGGGATATTCAAAGACAAACACAGATTTGTAGTTTGTAACAGCAGTCCTGTAAACTTGCTGGGAAGAGACATCCTATGCAAGATGAACTGCAAAATATATTGCTCACCGGAGGGTATTGAGTTACAAACCATGGAGGAAGATGGGCTTTATAAATTAACAATGTTAATGGTCGAAGCAGAGAAAACAAAATTATTTCCTGTCTTTGACAAAGAAAATTTACCTGAGGAATTAAAAAAGACAGTCAAAACTGAAATTTGGGACTTGTCAGGAAGTGAAATGGGTTCGATGAAACATGTTGATCCAGTTAAAATTACTGTGAAACAAGGAATTGAATTTCCAAACATTCCTCAATATAAAATGAAAACTGAAACAATTGAAGGTGTCATTCCTGTGATTGAAAAATTCATAAAGCAAGGTGTCTTAAAAGAAATTGAGAGTAGTCCTTGTAATTCACCGATTATGGGGATCAAAAAGCCAAATGGAACGTACAGAATAGTTCAGGATCTGAGAAAGATTAATCATATAGTTGTTCCTTGTTGTCCAGTTGTTCCAAACCCAGCAGTGATTCTTTATCAAATTCCACATGATGCAGAGTGATACACTGTTATTGATCTGTGCAATGCGTTCTTTACTGTTCCATTACATCCAGAGAGTCAAGAAATATTTGCGTTCCGATTCCAAGGTCGCACACTAGCATGGTGTCGTATTCCTCAAGGGTATACAGAGAGTCCTTCTATCTTTAATGAATTGTTAAAGAAATCATTGGAAAATCTAAATTTACCTGGAAGATCAACATTGGTCCAGTACATTGACGATCTTATTGCAGCAAAAACAAAGGATAACTGTGTTACAGATACAATTACTCTTTTGAAGCACTTGGCAGATGAGGGACATAAGGTGTCACCTGCAAAATTGCAGTTTTGTAGGCAAGAAGTAAAATACCTTGGTCACAGAATTGCAAATGGAACAAGACAAGTGACAATTGAGAGAATTAAAATGATTCAAGGAATGCAGCCCCCAAAAACGCAGAGACAGGTTAGAATGTTTCTAGGAATGGTTGGCTATTGCCGTCAATGGATTAGTGGATTTTCGGTAATTGCGAAACCATTGCAGAGACTGATAAAATCTGACATAAAAGATCCAATTGTTCTTACTGATAATGAGATGGAAGCTTTTGAAAAGCTAAAAAGAAGTTTGTGTGAAGCTCCTGCTCTGGGCATGCCAGATTATGAGAACGATTTTGAGCTGTACTGCAGTGAAAGAGAAGGATGTGCATTGTCTGTGTTGATACAGAGACATGGTAAGTTGAGAAATCCAATAGCTTACTTCTCGGCAGTGCTTGATCCAGTTGCAAAAGCTTTACCAGGCTGCTTAAAAGCAGTAGCTACAACTAGTGTAAGTCTTGAACAAAGTGAAGGAATCATTATGGGATTTCCTGTGAAAGTTTATGTTCCTCATTCAGTTGAAATTCTTCTTACCAGAAGCAAAACGCAACACTTAACTAGTAACAGACTTACCAAGTATGAAAAAATTATTCTGGGATCAGATAATGTTTCAATAGCAAGATGTGTGAATTTAAATCCTTCCACATTATTGCCTGATGGTACTGTTACAGAAATCAGAAACAAAATTGACGTTGATCATGAGTGCTTGGATGTTTTGGAATATTGTACCAAGCCAAGGCAGGACATTAAGGATGTTCCATTGCCTGTTTCAGATCGTGTTTATTTTGTTGATGGTTCTTGTCTGAGAACAAAGGAGGGCTTTTTGAGAGCAGCTTACTCTGTCTGCACAGTTGCGGATATTGTGGAAGCATCATGTCTTGAAGGAATTCGTGCAGCTCAAGTAGCAGAATTGATTGCTCTAATTCGTGCATGTGAAAGAGCAATAAATTTGAAAATCACAATAATAACTGATAGCCAATATGGGTACGGAGTTGTGCATGATTATGGACAGCTCTGGTCTCAGAGAGGCTACTTGACATCTGCAGGATCACCAATCAGAAATGCAAAATTAATAAAAAGATTAATGAATGAAATGAAATGAAATGAAATTGGATTTATAAACCGCATGGCTGCCCGTAAGCGTCCCAGCGCTACCATGCGAAAATAAGAAGCTCTAAGGGGGGCAGGGGAATTTAAAAGGTTTTGGGAAAAAGAAGAGATTTGAGACATTTGCGAAATTTGCTAAGGGACGGTTCGGTGTGAATGTGTCTGGGGAGGGCGTTCCAGGTCTTTGCTGCGTTTACCGAGAAGCGACGGCCTCCCGAGCGGGCCTTCCTAATTCTGGGGACTATGACCAGGTTTTCAAGGTCCGATCTCAAGGCCCGTGGGGGTCTGTACGGGCGTATCAAGCTACTTAGGGCCTGGGGTCCTTTGCCTTGAAGAGCCTTGTGGACCATGCATGATGATTTAAAGGAGATGCGCTCGCGCACTGGGAGCCAGTGCAAGGTTTTCAACAACGGTTTTGCTGATGCTCTTCTTGGGGCACCCAGGAGCATCCTGGCAGCAGCGTTTTGTACTCGTTGTAGGGTGTTGATAGTGGCTTCCGGGGCTGCCAGGAGCAGAGCATTACTAAAATCCAATCTGGACAGGATCAATCCCTGAATTAGTAATTTTCTAGATTGGAAGGGTAGCAGTGGGAGAACTTTCCGCACAGTTCGGAGCAGGCCGAAACATGTGCCTGCCACTTTCTGGGCATGTGCCCTGAAGGTTAGTTCCGGCTCGAACCATACCCCCAGGCTCTTGATTTTGTCTTTTGGTGAGGGCACCTCTCCCATGCAGGGGGGCCAAGATGTATTGGGTAGAGAGGAGAGTTGGTGACCCAGAATTAAAATCTCGGTTTTTGCTCCGTTTAATTTGAGCTTGGAATTAGACATCCAGAAGAAAATTTCCGAGAGGCAGGCCGAGAGGTTGTCTGAGCATCCCGAATTTTGCGTCAGCGAGACGACTAGTTGGGTGTCATCTGCGTAGGTGACGCATTTAATCCCGAACGGGGCTACTACCTCCTCCAGTGGGGCCATATAGACATTGAATAAGGTAGGGCTCAGGGATGAGCCCTGGGGGACTCCACACTGGAGGGGAGTAGATTTGGACATGATGCCATTTTCCCAGATCTTAAATGCTCGTTCATCCAGAAAGGATTCCAACCATTTCAGGGCCATTCCCGTGATCCCGAGTCTCGCAAGACGGTGGACTAGTATTTTATGGTCCACCGTATCAAATGCGGCGCTTAGATCCAGGAGGATCAGGACCCCGGATCCCCCTGAATCCAAGATGCATCTTGCTTCCTCAGTTACCACTATGAGGGCTGTATCAGTGCCCTGGGCGGAAGCCTGTTTGCGAGCCACTCAACAGACCATTATTTTCTAAAAACCCAGAGAGCTGTTTATTTACAATTCTTTCAGCAATTTTTCCCAGACCCGGCAGCAGCGAGATAGGGCGATAGTTGGCCAAGTCGGCCATATCTAGGCCTGGTTTTTTCAGAAGAGTTTTAATTCTTGCTTGCTTCCAACTAGGTGGAACCACCCCTTTAATGAATGAAGCATTTAGTAAATCTGTTGCAAGGGGGGTGATGATATCAGCCACTTGCTTGAGGATATACATGGGTGTAGGGTCAGAAGGAGACCCGCTCTTCACTACGGAGAGCGTATTGCGGAAGTCATCCATAGTGATGGTTCTAAGACTGTCCAGCCGGGGAGAATGAATCGGGGCAGGAGGGACTTCATCGCCAGCAGCGGGGACAGCCTGTGGGAGGGAGTCAAGTATTCGTTGGACTTTGGTGTCGAAATACTCTGCAAGCAAGTCACATCTGGCTTCTGTACATTCCTGGTTGGTGATTGGAGTGGGGGATTTAAGCAGTTGCTTTACAATTTTAAAGGTCTCCTTAGAGGAATTGGCGGATGTGTTAATTTTTTCCTCAAAAAAGGTTGCCTGGGTTTTCTGCCGTGCGGCTTTATACAGTCTTAAAGCCGCCTGATAGGAGAGCTTACTGTTGGCTGCCCAGTCCTTCCTCCAGGTGCGTTCCAGCTTTTTACAGTTTTTCTTGAGATCCCTCAATTCAGTGGTGTACCATGGAGATTTGAAGGTGCTACTTTTCTTAGTGATCTTTTTCAGGGGCAGTACAACATTAAGGGAATTGGTAAGCCAGTTCTGAAAATTTAGGTCTGCTAACAGAGGGTCCGATTCTGCCATAGGGGCTGTTTGTTCTAGGGCCTGGGACCATTCTTCCACTGATAGTTTTGCCCATGCTCTCTGTAGAGTTCGCGGGCGGGAAGCGTTTTTTCTTTCTTGTGGAATTCTCCAGGAGAAGGGGACCATAAAATGGTCCGACCATGGAAGTGGTAGTGGGGGTTTAACCGTAATGAGGCTATTATTAGAAAAAATAGGGTCCAGCAAATGTCCCTTAGTGTGTGTGCTCTCTGTGTTTAGGAGTGTTATACCCAGTGCCTTAAGGTCCGTACTGAGGTCAGAGGCCGCCTTGTCAGTGGGATCATCAAAGTGTAGGTTCAGGTCTCCCAGGACTAAAAAATTGGGCGACTGTGCTGCTGTCCCCAATATAGTTTCTAGTAGGGATCCTGTAAACTGTTTTAGATGACCTGGTGGGCGATAAATAAAGAGTCCTACCACTGACTTGGTGGGGGAAGTTTGAATATGGAATTGGACACTTTCAGAATCTAAGACACCACCATCCTCGATTCTACAGGAATAGGTGTCTTTGTAGATTATTGCCAGGCCCCCGCCTTTCCCTTGTGCCCTATGCTGACATTGAATGAAAAAACCATTTGGCAGGGCGGTGTTGATATCATAATCTGAGTTCGAGTGCAGCCATGTCTCAGTGAGGAAGAGTAAGTCCAGTTTGTTGTCTTCGATTAGTAAGCTAATCTCAACTGCGTGTTTAGGTAGGGACCTGCAGTTTAAAAGCGCCATCCTAATATCTCTACACGGTTCCCTATCATTAATTATGTCAGGACAGTATTTACAACGAGAGAAATGATCATCGAGGTAGTCCAACTGGGAACAGCTCACTCCTTTATTGTCCTGTAGAAGCATGAGTTCCTCCCTAGAATAACTTACCGGGTATCTGTTGTCCGCCGGCATAGTGGATGGCCCTAGGTCCGGTCGGGCCCGGACGGGCCCAGACGGGCTTGCCTCTGGCGCGCCTCTGGCGCGCCATCGGCGCGCCCGCTGCGCGGACGGGAAATGGCTTTCATTTTGTAGGGCTCGGGCCGAAAATCGCCCGAGCGCTAGAGCGCCAACCCTGCCTTTACCCCCAAGATGGCGGGCCAATTCGTCGCCCCCGGGGAAGGCTCTAAGTGAGTGTCAAGAGCCCCAAACTCGGCCCTCGGTGCTCGGATTTCGTTGTGTTTCAAGCCCCCAACTGTTGGCAGGTGGGTGAATGCAAATAACAAATTATCACAGTTTTGTCAAATTTTTAAAAGATTAAAACGAAGAGCTGTGCAAATACAAATGCAATTTTAAAACTACTTTGGAGCGCTAACTCCCGGCTTCCGCCTCAGGAGCGTCCTATTTCAGCAGGTATCAGGAGGCAAGTGAAAAATAGCTCATTTTTGTAGGGCTCGGGCCGAAAATCGCCCGCGCGCTAGAGCGCCAACCCTGCCTTTACCCCCAAGATGGCGGGCCAATTCGTCGCCCCCGGGGAAGGCTCTAAGTGAGTGTCAAGAGCCCCAAACTCGGCCCTCGGTGCTCGGATTTCGTTGTGTTTCAAGCCCCCAACTGTTGGCAGGTGGGTGAATGCAAATAACAAATTATCACAGTTTTGTCAAATTTTTAAAAGATTAAAACGAAGAGCTGTGCAAATACAAATGCAATTTTAAAACTACTTTGGAGCGCTAACTCCCGGCTTCCGCCTCAGGAGCGTCCTATTTCAGCAGGTATCAGGAGGCAAGTGAAAAATAGCTCGTTTTTGTATGGCTCGGGCCGAAAATCGCCCGAGCGCTAGAGCGCCAACCCTGCCTTTACCCCCAAGATGGCGGGCCAATTCGTCGCCCCCGGGGAAGGCTCTAAGTGAGTGTCAAGAGCCCCAAACTCGGCCCTCGGTGCTCGGATTTCGTTGTGTTTCAAGCCCCCAACTGTTGGCAGGTGGGTGAATGCAAATAACAAATTATCACAGTTTTGTCAAATTTTTAAAAGATTAAAACGAAGAGCTGTGCAAATACAAATGCAATTTTAAAACTACTTTGGAGCGCTAACTCCCGGCTTCCGCCTCAGGAGCGTCCTATTTCAGCAGGTATCAGGAGGCAAGTGAAAAATAGCTCGTTTTTGTAGGGCTCGGGCCGAAAATCGCCCGAGCGCTAGAGCGCCAACCCTGCCTTTACCCCCAAGATGGCGGGCCAATTCGTCGCCCCCGGGGAAGGCTCTAAGTGAGTGTCAAGAGCCCCAAACTCGGCCCTCGGTGCTCGGATTTCGTTGTGTTTCAAGCCCCCAACTGTTGGCAGGTGGGTGAATGCAAATAACAAATTATCACAGTTTTGTCAAATTTTTAAAAGATTAAAACGAAGAGCTGTGCAAATACAAATGCAATTTTAAAACTACTTTGGAGCGCTAACTCCCGGCTTCCGCCTCAGGAGCGTCCTATTTCAGCAGGTATCAGGAGGCAAGTGAAAAATAGCTCGTTTTTGTAGGGCTCGGGCCGAAAATCGCCCGAGCGCTAGAGCGCCAACCCTGCCTTTACCCCCAGATGGCGGGCCAATTCGTCGCCCCCGGGGAAGGCTCTAAGTGAGTGTCAAGAGCCCCAAACTCGGCCCTCGGTGCTCGGATTTCATTGTGTTTCAAGCCCCCAACTGTTGGCAGGTGGGTGAATGCAAATAACAAATTATCACAGTTTTGTCAAATTTTTAAAAGATTAAAACGAAGAGCTGTGCAAATACAAATGCAATTTTAAAACTACTTTGGAGCGCTAACTCCCGGCTTCCGCCTCAGGAGCGTCCTATTTCAGCAGGATGGCATTCAGTTACCAGAGAAAATTGCTGTTGTAAAACGTGCAGCTCACCAGAAAGGTGATGATTTCATAACAAAAGGAAATGCTTACGCAGATGAAATAGCTAAATATTTGCGCGAGAAACAATTTTGCAATTAATCGGGAAAGAAATGATGAGCATGCTTTGAGTTCATGAATGCTAACATCAATAGTTGAGACATGGTAAGAAGTCAAAGATTTACAAGATGAAGCTGATGATGAGGAGAAAAACACATGGTTGAGAGCAGAATGTAGACAGAGAGATGAGGATGGAGTTTGGACTTACAAAGATGGCAGAGTAGTTTTACCAAACTGCATGATTGCTGACATGGCCAGGATGTATCATGGCCTGGGACATATTGGTAGGGATTCAATGGTCAGACTTTTCAGAGAAACCTGGTTTAATACCAAATTCAGAACTATTGCAGAATCTCTTTGTCAGAGGTATTTGACTTGCCAGCAAATTAACCCAATAAGGAAAACTGTTGTGGGAATGGGAACCATAGGACGGGAGGGTGGTCCATTCACCAGGTTACAAATGAATTTCATTGAAATGCCATCACATAACAAATTGCATTATGTTTTGGTGTTTGTCTGTTTGTTTTCAAGATGGGTGGAAGCGTTTCCTACACGCCACAACGATGCAATTGCTGTTGCAAAGTTACTTTTAAGGGAGATTATACAAAGGTATGGTTTCCCAGTGACTGTGGAGAGTGATCGAGGAAGACATTTTGAAAACAGACTGTTAAAATTGATTTGTGAAGCCTTACACATTGAGCAGAAGTTGCATTGTGCATACAGACCAGAGGCATCTGGAGTTGTTGAGCAAATTAATGGAACGATTAAGAATAGAATTGCAAAGATGTGTCTAGCTACAGGTATAAAGTGGACAGATGCTCTTCCACTTGTTCTGATGACTTTAAGAAGTACACCAGATAAAAAGACAGGTTTAAGTCCTCATGATATTCTCATGGGCAGAGTCATGAGACAGGCATTTATACCAGTAGGAAAATTGTTGACTATTAATGATAGTGCAATTTTAGAGTATTGCAGGAAACTGTCTGATGTCGTGACTTCTGTGTCTAATCAGGTGGGAACTGAAGTACAGTCAAGAGGAAAAGAGCAAGCACATGATCTGTCACCTGGTGACTGGGTGAGGACAAAAGTTCATCGAAGAAGAAACTGTTTGGTACCAAGATGGCAGAAAGCAAGACAAGTGATTTTTGTGACAACAAATGCAATGAAGTGTAGAGGCATAAAAAGGTGGATTCATGCTAGTCATACCATTCGTGTACCTACACCTGGAAATTCTGATGAAGAAAGTGATACTACAGCTGATTCAGATTCTGAAGAAGAGTTAGAGAGAAATCCAGATTTTGAAGATCGACAGGTTGGTCGACATCTGGAAAATTCAACTGTGAATGGAGATACAAATGAAAAGGATTTGGAGATCATAGTTGTTGTTTCTGAAAATAATGAAGATCTGTTAGAAAAGGATATAGCAGAAGAGTCTGATCAAGTTCAGTATCAAGACCAGGAGAGTATCGAAAAGCAGAAAAGAAGCTCTGAATACAGGAACAAGAAATCCGAAGCTGGGAAGTTGAAGGTAATTGAAGAAGAGGAGGAGAACGAATTACCAAGTACCAGTTATACAGATGATGTTCCTAACGGAGTGAGACTGCCTAGTAGAGAAGAATCTGAGTCTAGAATTGAAATTTCTGACACTGATACTGATGAGAGTGATGAAGATTCTCAAATAAGAAGATTCAGAAAAAGAGCTTGGAGAACAGAATGCAATGTGACTGAGCCAAAGAAGAAATTACCAAGAAAAGGTGATAACTGGCCAAGTGAGAATGAAGGGCTGAAATTTAAGTTGATTAAGAAATCAACGGAACAAATTAAAGAAATAACTAGTCAAAAGGATCCTGAAAAGAAAAGTGAGACAGGGAAGAAAATAGAGGTTATTTCTAGAAAGTCAAAGAGAATACTAAAGCCAAATCATAAATATAATTTGCCTGAATGGACGTACATTATTATTCCGCCTGTAGTTAAGATAAATAATAGCAGTCAGGAAGAGATTGAAGACAATAGTGACAATGATTGAAATGCTTACCTGTTAAAATTTTAGGTTTTCTGTTTTTGGCATAAGGCCGAAGAAATTGTGTTAGGTGACACAAGGTCGAAGAAATTGCGTTAGTTGAAAAACTTTTTGTGACGCAAGGTCGAAGTAAAGCTGTTAGAGGGTTAAAAGAGGTATAAAAAAACCAAAACACTTAAAATAGGGGGGTGTTAAAGATTTAAATTTAGATATTGTTAGACAAATCTTGAGATATTTTAAAATTTTTGTTTTCTTTTTCTATAACAAACTTAGTGAAAATGCCTTATGTTTTTGTAAACAACAGCTCAAGATGCTCCATCTTTAAAAGATGTTGCAAGAGGTCTCTGATATGTGTGCTCTTAATAATTCTGCTCTGGTTAGTTTTAGCTGTCATCTTTCCTTTCGGGATCGATAAGGAGATGTACAAGGTCAATATGACAAGCAAAGCTTCAGTTAGTCAAGACAAACATAGTGCAACAGGAAAAGCTAACAAAGTGATTGATCACAGACCAGAGGCTCACCAAGATAGGTCTGTTGGTGATTTTTCTAGCAATACCTTTTCAAGACTTCTGGCTGAATATGTAAAGGTTATGGAAGTCAAGGATTGTTATATCTGTGTGAAGTTGCCTGCTTCTGTTTCAGAGGGAGTAACGTACAATATGCTTCCTCTTACTTATGGCATAACCTGCAGTGTGATAGCTAGTTTATTTTATCAGACTGGTCGTTTAGAGTATTAATACTCTAATTATGATGAGATTTTTGCAAACCTGAAAGTAGAGAAAAGCTTAAATAAACATAAGCAAGCTAAACAGATGAGGGAATTCTTCATTGTGACTAATGAACTCACATATGAGTATGCTTTTAGAAATAATCTAACATGCAGATTGAGAACTGAGGAAAAACCTTTTCTGAACCTTGTTGAAGAGAGAAGGGCAATTTATAAAAGAAATGAAATGGTCAAGCAGACCAAATCAAAGTTCTGGCAAAGGGTGGATGAAAAACTTAATAGCAAATCTTTTGACAATGTTGCAATACATATAGACAAACCAATTGGTGGTAAGCTTTGCATTAGAAGAGATAACAACCTTTTTGATAATTATTTTGTTGGGGCTAGCAATTGTGAGGACACTTACCAGATCATGGGGGGTTGGGGATTCAAAGGTGGTAGAGACCCAATTTTCTCTGGAATTTATTTTGTTTGTGGAGACAAAGCCTATTATAACCTCCCAGACCACTGGTATGGGACGTGTTTTGTTGGACTTGTTTTTCCAAAAATATTTCATGTTGACAGAAATGCAGAAGGCTCATTTGAAATCAGTAATCATGTAAATAGGTACAAAAGAGAAAGTTTCACAGAAATTTTGGGAGACATTTTTGAGGCAGTGATACCTTTGGTAGGAATAACCCTGAATGCTGGAAGAATCAGAAAATTGTCTACAATTGTTGACAGATTGTCAACTGACACAGCTGGTGGTTTCCAATTAGTGGATACTGAAGTTATTGCAATCAGATCTATGGTAATGCAAAACCATCTTGCTTTAGACATACTCCCAGCAAAAGAGGGAGGAGTTTGTGGCATTTTACATGTCCCACATTGTTGTACGTATATCCCCGATGAGAGTAAAAACATTGAGATGTACATCAAAAATATTACAGAAATGCACACTCAGAAATTGTTCCTTTAGAAGAGAATGATTTTTCAGAACGTCTTTCCAAAAGATTTCAGGCAATCAAAACATGGTTTCAAGAAATTGGTGGTTCAGTTCTTGGCAAGATACTAACACCTTTATTTGTAATAGTTTTTGTGATACTTTTGTTGAAGATCAGTTGCATGTTACACAAGAGAAAGAAATACATGAGGGAAAAGAAGAGAATTTACAAGATCAGAAAGGAACAAGAGAAAGAGATAGAACTGGAGGAGTTTCGTAAAGCTCAATATGAAAGTTGCAGGCAGACAGCTGAAACAAGTCTTTAGAAATACTAATACAGTGAAATCAAATCATGTTCATCTTAAGAAAATGTTGCAAAATTTTTGGGTGTGGTTTGGTGATTTTGAAATCACCAGATGAGGGAGTTGATGGAGCGAGATTTAGAAATATATTTATTTCTGCTCGTGAAGTTTAACTTCCATAATAAATTAATATTATTAATAAAGTGTGCAGTGAAAATATTAACCAACCTAGAATAAAAGTTGCATCCTCATGAACACGCGGGAAACTAATATGTGTGCTCATAAATGTGCAATATGTTGCATTTGCATGTGTGTGAAAATAATGAATTAATCCTGTCTTTTGTCATGTCAGAATTAAATGCGGCCGTTTATTGATGGCATGTGCTTATTTCTGTGTGCTCATGTTTTGTTTTTCTGTCTTAAATGTTGCAAGAATTCATTCGTTGCTTTCATTTGCCTATGCTAGGTAACATAGATTAATGGGTTAATAATTAGCAAAGGTGGATGGGTAACAGAATGAACTTTATTTCTTGCATTAATTATTCTTTTGTGTTTATTTATGCACTAGTTTCTGGAAAGAAGGCTTGAGGCCTAGTTCGTCTTAATGTGCAGTTGACAAAGTTCTGGTAAGAGTAAGCATGAGCCCAGTGTGGAAAAATCCTTGCCAAGTTTTAAAGGAGAAAAATACAAACGTGGTTGTTCAGTGAACTGACTGTACTTTTGGTCAGCATGGCCAAGGCCAGGAACCGGCAGAGAGATTGACAAACTAAGGAAGTCGCGGACATTTGTATTAAATGTTGCAAACTGGAGGAAGCTTCGTGACTTGGAATAAAGGACAATAGACTCTAAAAAAAAAAGTCGGAACTGGGCTCCAAAGAATGTGGTGACACTATGGTCCGTCACTTGTCAGCCAATGAGGACTCTGAGTGGCAGAAAAGTATTTAATTTTTCTTAGATTAAGCTAGTTAGAAGGGTATAAAAACTGTCCCCCTGAGAGGGAAGCTGCTGCTGTTTGCTGTTTTCCAGAAGGGCGTATTGTGCTGTTGGACTTTACTTGGAGCACGTAAGAAACCTTCTAAGCTTAAAGACTTTCTCCCTTTTTCCTTAATGGGGCAAGTGTAGCTAGGGACTTAGGGTTTAGATGATGCCAAACTATATTCCAATTTGATTTATGCTATTTGATTTAGCTTGAAACTGTCATTACCTTTGCTAAAATTTTTATAATAATGCATGAATAAAAAAGATTTCTAATGCACTTACTAGGAATAAATATTAATCTTTGAAAAAACAAGCTGGACTTGTTATTTCATGTGTCTAGGTTACCATTAGCAGATCTATTGCCAAAGTAGCTTAATTAATTATAGGGTTTATCAAGTGTGATGAAGTCGTTTTTCTGCAGATGTATATAAATGTATATATTTTGTGAATAGGTTTATTAATTAGGTCACATGATTCAGTTGCTCAAAATATGTCATGTTAGTTTATGGGCCTTGTGATTGATTTATGATTAATGGTGAGTATTGTGGAGTTAGGTAGTGTAGCTTATGACATATTTTCTATAGGGCCGCTGGATCAGTAGCTTTACATTGCAACTCTGCGCATTTTAGCATTCTGCATTTAATAAAAATGATACCCAACAAATTAGAAAATGAGATCACATCTTGCTACAGCAATTACAAGCGGATTTTACTCTGTAGGAGTTGCTCTATAAAACTGGTTTGTGGTAAGTCTGCATCACCTGGTCCAGGTCTGAGATATGAAAAAGAACTTGCTGATTCAGCTGCAGCCTCTCTCTATCACAGCTATTTTCTTTAGTAGTTCTTCACATATGACACTTCGAACCAATGTTTAAAAAGAAAGTCCCCACTTCATCTTACTAGATACAAACATTACTGCGAGATTACAAGCTGGACTTCAGCCAACAATGGTTAGAAATATCATGTAAGTCGTCATATCTTAACGAACAAGGCTTCCCATTTCTTCAAATTAAGAAATAGGCTTTTAATTCGAAGGTTCTTGCTCGCCTGCAAGCAGTGATGTCTGCAGAACTTTTACAACAGCGTCCTGTCCATTTTAGCCCGGTTTAGAAAACGTTGGTAGGTTTTGCTAGGTTTGTCACCAAAAAGCGAGCCTCGAGCTGTCAAAAACTGTAAAACGCTGAGCCCTCTTCCAACTCCGAGAAAATAAAAGCGTAAATAACTACAGCGTTACCTAGAGCTAGAAGCACACAAAACCAAGGGAATCAGAACGGGCCTTGATCGAGAGGTAACTACTGAAAATCAGGCTGTAAATTGTTAAGCAGGGCAATCGAGTGGAGATGGAAGAGTAAGAAATAGGTAGAATAACGAGTCAGCCCTCCAGGCACTCTCTGTTAATAACGGTTGGTTGGAAACCATGGGCCTCATTTATGAGGCCGTGCGTCACTTTTTGTGACGCACCAGCAGCGTAAAAAATGTGCCTTGTTGCACCATATTTACAAAGTGACACATCTAGGTAGATGCGTCACTTTGTAAACCCCTGCGCTACATTATACGTACGTCAGGTATAATGTATGCAGGGGGGCGTTCTGACGCAAGAAAGGGTCATAGAAGTGACGCAGTGAAATCTATAAGATTTCACTGCTCCACTTCTAGGACACAAATGCGTCAATTTCTTACGCCTGCCTCACAGCAGGCGTAAGACTGGCGTTGGCCCTTTCACATGGGGCTTGCCCCATCTGAAAGGACACATTGCTCTAGTTGCGTCACTTTTGTGACACACTCCAGCAATGCTTCACTTTTGCGCCATGCAGATACGTCAGAAATACTGACGTATCTGTAACTCCTTGCGCAATGATGCGTCATATTGTAAGTATGACGCATCATTGGTGTCGCAAGGAGGGCGCAATGAAAAGTGACGCATCGCTGTTTTGACGCAGCGATGCGTCACTTTTCATAAATGAGACCCCAACTGCTTATGCCACTGGGAAAGCAAACTTTAATAATAATAAAATTAATAATAATAATAATAACCTAAAGGGAAAGAAACAGCACAGGTTTTAAAAACCGCTAAACGGCTGTTTACACTTCTAAAATCTGAATTAACAAAATAAATGTCTCCTCTTAAACTGGTGTGTAAAAAGCTACCATGAAAAACATGTTATTGAGCTGCCACGGTTTGCAGTATGAGGCACTGGAGAAAGGCCGCCATCCCTGAAGAATGAATGGGTAGGTGAAACGTTCAAAGTACCCTTCTCTAAGTCAGAGCATGTATA